>NC_134211.1:132524102-133176602 GCF_965140235.1 Caretta caretta | reverse complement strand
TGTAATAAGTTTGTACAAGATTCAGGGCTGCATCGAATAAGTCAGTCTAGTCCTGGGAAATATAGAGCGGGTGACACAGTGTGGCCTAGTTATGAAAGTGCAATAGTACTTTGGTTGGGCTATGATAGGAGCCCAACAGAACATATGGTTCACATACAGCAGTCACTCTGGTGAACGATTAGTGCGGGTAGCACTGGGTATAGTTGCAGGTTATTTCAATCATGCAACTTCCCACCCTTTGGTAAATTAGACTTTGGTCCCCTGCTTTTAGGATGGTCACTGCTTGGATCAAGCTGTTCTGCTGCTGAATCTCAGAACAGTGGCCATGGCACAAACCATCTGATGGAGACTGGGTTTGTTCCCAGTGAATGCCAAGCTCAGGGCAGACTGTTACAAACAAGGACACAAACCACAAACTGGTTGGGAGTTCTAGACTTAGATTTCACCTGTCAAGTCTGAACTCCTCAAGCACTATACCAGGCTTGGCGTGGAGTCACAGAGAGGCCCCTTAAGCACACCGGTCTACCTGGCCACCCAGGAAAGCCTGCCTTTGTGCTAGATGGTCCCTTACACCAAAAATCACAACAATGTTCAGTTACTGTCAAGGTTCCTTCCCCACTCTGAACTCTAGGGTACAGATGTGGGGACCTGCATGAAAACCTCCTAAGCTTATTTTTACCAGCTTAGGTTAAAACTTCCCCAAGGTACAAACTATTTTCCTTTTTCCCTTGGACTTTATTGCTGCTACCACCAAGCGTCTAACAGATATATAACCGGGAAAGAGCCCGCTTGGAAACTTCTTTCCCCCCCAAATTATCCCCAAATCCTACACCCCCTTTCCTGGGGAAGGCTTGATAAAAATCCTCACCAATTTGCATAGGTGAACAGAGACCCAAACCCTTGGATCTTAAGAACAATGAAGAAGCAATCAGGTTCTTAAAAGAAGAATTTTAACAGAAGAAAAAGTAAAAGAATCACCTCTGTAAAATCAGGCTGGTAAATACCTTACAGGGTAATCAGATTCAAAACATAGAGAATCCCTCTAGGCAAAACCTTAAGTTACAAAAAGACACAAAAACAGGAATATCCATTCCATTCAGCACAGCTTCTTTTCTCAGCCATTTAAAGGAATTAGCACCTAACGCATATCTAGCTAGATTGCTTACTAAGTTCTAAGACTCCATTCCTGTTCTGTTCCCCTCCAGCTTTTGAAAGTATCTTGTCTCCTCATTGGTCATTTTGGTCAGGTGCCAGCGAGGTTATCCTAGCTTCTTGACCCTTTACAGGTGAAAGGGTTTTTCCTCTGGCCAGAAGGGATTTTAAAGGTGTTTACCCTTCCCTTTATATTTATGACACTCCCTGTCCCAAATGACCAGTCACTTACCCCAGGTCAAGTGCGCACTAGATTTCTCACGAAAGACAATGCTTGTAGCCAATCCTATATTAAACTATCTAAGTATTTATAAACTAGAAAATAGAAATAAGAGAGTTATTTACCAGGTTAAACCAGATAAATATACACACATACATGAGTTACAGTCATAGGTTCCAAAAAGTAATAGAGGCTGTTGTAATGTGCAAGCTCTACATGTCCTCTAGGGCTAACTCAGGCTAAGCAGCCAGGGATCCCTTGCTTATGCTTAGAAGTCTGGCCCTCCTTCTGAAGGCCAAGCAGCATAGGGATAACAATTTCTTCTTGATGTTTTTTTTTATTTCCCCCCGCCCCCAGAGTTCAAGCCTTCATGGGAACAGGGTGTGTGCATGTCTCCTGTTCATAGGGGTGTGGGCAGCAATCACCAAAGTATTTTGTTCACTGATGTTCCACAATGGTTGTTCTGGTATCTACAGGCCTCCTTTGTTGGGCAGGAGATGACACTTCTCATGATAAACTCACATTTCACTCTTGGTAATGCTTCTCTCTGTCATCACATATTTGGCTGCATGCATGTTCGCCCATATGCTGTCCAGACAGCGGGCACAGCAGACCTCGAGTGAACCACCCAATAAATACATGGACTTGACTCGTAGCGAAAGCACTTGGTCAGGTTCATTGCCAATGAAGCATGATGCTAATGCCCCGGCTCAGTGGTTACAGGTACGCTAACACATGTATGCTTGTGACCTAGTGGTTACAGTGGACAAGAAGCTGGATATGAGTCAACAGTGTGCCCTTGTTGCCAAGAAGGCTAATGACATTTTGGGCTGTATAAGTAGGGACATTGCCAGCAGATTGAGAGATATGATCATTGCCCTCTTGTCAGGGTTCCCTCCCCACTCTGAACTCTAGGGTACAGATGTGGGGACCCATATGAAAGACCCCCTAAGCTTATTTCTACCAGCTTAGATTAAAACTTCCCCAAGGTACAAACTCTTTGCCCTTGGAGGGTACGCTGCCACCACCAAGTGATTTAACAAAGAATCAGCGAAAGGACCACTTGGAGTTCCTATTCCCCCAAAATATCCCCCCAAGCCCTTACACCCCCTTTCCTGGGGAAGCTGGAGAATAATATCCTAACCAGTTGGTTACAAAGTGATCACAGACCCAAACCCCTGGGTCTTAGGACAATAGAGAAATCAGTCAGGCTCTTAAAAGAAAGAAAAAAGGTAAAAGAAGCACCTCTGTAAAATTAGAAGGGAAGCTAATCTCACAGGGGAATCAGATTTAAAGCACAACGGATTTCCCTGTGGGCAAAACTTTAAAGTTACAAAAAGAAAACGAGGAATACACCATCCTCTCAGCACAGAGAAAATCACAAGCCAAAACAAAAGTAAACTAATGCATTTCCTTGCTAGTACTTACTAATTCTAATGGAGTTGGATTGCTTGCTTTCTTGCTCTCTCTCCGGCAAGCACACAGAACAGACAGACCCAGAACAGAAAAACAGAAGCCTTTCCCCCGCCCCCAGATTTGAAAGTATTTTGTCCCCTTATTGATCCTTCTGCTCAGGTGCCAGCCAGGTTACCTGAGCTTCTTAACCTTTTACAGGTAAAAGGATTTTGAGCCTCTAGCCGGGAGGGATTTTACAGTACTGTATTCAGGAAGGTTGTTACCTTTCCCTTTACATTTATGACACCTCTATTCAGCATTGGTGAGGCCTCATCTGGAGTACTGTGTCCAGTTTTGGGCCACATACTACAAGAAGGATGTTGAAAAGTTGGAAAGAGTCCAGCGGAGGGCAACAAAAATGATTAAGGGGCTGGAGCATATGATTTATGAGGAGAGGCTGAGGGAACTGGGATTGTTTAGTCTGCGGAAGAGAAGAATGAGGGGGGATTTGATAGCTGCTTTCAACTACCTGAAAGGGGGTTCCAAAGAGGATGGATCTAGACTGTTCTCAGTGGTAGCTGATGACAGAACAAGGAGTAATGGTCTCAAGTTGCAGTGGGAGTGGTTTAGGTTGGATGTTAGGAAAAACTTTTTCACTAGGAGAGTGGTGAAGCACTGGAATGGGTTACCTAGGGAGGTGGTGGAAACTCCTTCCTTAGAGGTTTTTAAGGTCAGGCTTGACAAAGCCCTGGCTGGGATGATTTAGTCAGGGATCAGTCCTGTTTTGAGCTGGGGGTTGGACTAGATGACCTCCTGAGGTCCCTTCCATCCTTGATATTCTATGATTCTATCTGACAATGAACTGACTCAGTTAGTGGCGTGACTTACCACTATCCCCTACTCCAGACAAAGGCACTCCCTCTGAGATACATCTTTATATACTGATACAAACAAGTTATGTATTGTTTTTGACGTATCAGGGTGCCACCCATTGCCTTGTACCTGTAGGTTCGATTGAAACATGTGTATTCATCATGCTGTCATCCTGACCTTATCCTTAAGATGGGTCAGCATTTTCCTGTTATCTTTGGGGAATGTGTTTATCAGAGTGTCTGGTGTTTCCCTTCTGGAATGTGTTTATGTGAGTGTTTTGAGTCTTGCATATTTATTTAGGAGTATTTATTTTTGCAATATCAGGCCTATGCTTGCCAAATTCTGTGAGTAGGGCCTGCCTCTTGCTCACATCTTAACTTTGATTTATATTAGCAAGTTTTGACCATTACTTTAGTTCAGGCCTCAGGCCTCATACCAGGCCTCTGATGCAAAGGCTCATGTTTCAGGCTCTCTTCCTACTACACTTTCCTGGCTGTGGGGGTTTCCAGTTTTAGAGCAAACACTTTTACAGTTACAGAGCAAATACTTAAATATTGCCTCATAACATGGGATACAGATATCATAAATGAGATTAATGCAGACAGCAACTCACAAGCATTTTATAAAGTCCAGACACTAAACACATCTCTATAAATCTAATCCCTATGTTAACAACACTAACCGGCAGGAGAGCCGGACTGGCTCCAGCCAGGAATTTGTCAGTGGTCAGTGGGGCCTAGGGGCCTTGCCATGAGCTGTCACCTGATCTTTAAGCATCACAGAGCTGCCTCCAGGTTTCCATACATTGTGGAATATTCCCACTTGGTCTCATCACCTTCACGCATTCCCTTCGGGTTACAAACTAAAACCTAACTTAACGAACTAGAGCCTTTTGGTGACAGCAGTTTTCTCACCACAGCTGTTCTTCCAGCCCAGCTGGCTAGTCCTTAGCCAGGATACATCACAGAGCCCAAAGCCCTGGGTTTCTGTGTCTCCTCAGGTTAAGAATGCCAACATGGTGCTCTCTCTCTCTACTCATATCCCCAAAGTTTATCTTTCAAAGTCAGGAAGCCCTCCTGTAGGCTCAGCTTGCTGTGTTGCCCAGGGAGCTGATGCCCAGAGGAATGTTTTCAGGATCATGCCCCCATCATGATAACTACGTGGCTGTCCCCACACTCGTTAGCTTGATGGCTTTGTTTACCTTTTATGTACATGTACTTCCATCGTCTCTCTCGGCTCAGATTACATTGGAGGCACATTCGAGAGGCAGCACCGCACTCCTTTGGCTAGAGTGGGGTGTTTTAAGCCGTACCTGCCAAACACATTTTAAGAACGTTTGCAGCACATATTTGTAGTTTTTCCTATTTCATCTGTGCACACGCTGCACAATAACATTAATGACCAGCGTGTTACCAGTTTACATATGACACCTTTTAGATACCAGCTGTGACAACCACGATCCACTGAGCTGCTCAGGCCAGCCAAGTCTCACTGCTAGGTACCAGGGAGCCCCTTGCATCAGCATTGGGGTGCTCTTAGGGTCACAGCTGTCTATACTCCTCATTTGTACAGCATGCAGCACAATGGGAACCGCTCTTGTTTGGTCCTTCAGCACCATGATTGAAATAACAACAAGAAGAAATTAAATGTGTGTGTTCCCTGAAAGGCTCTTGGACAGAAGCACACTTCACAGTGGACTTGGAAACAGTCTGGGCAGGCTTGCCATGCATCTAGGGACTCCTTGTTCTGAGGAGATGTGAAATTATTCTTACACTCGCGTGAGAGTTACTTCTGATGCTAGGCATTATTTGGAATAGGTGTCACCTCATTGTGTGTACTGGCTCATGCCAGGGGAAAGAGAGATGCGATTTTTCTTGGTATCACACAAAGTGTCGCTTCTCTAGCACCTTTGTCCCTGTGTGTAACCTGGGGCACACAAAGCCCTGGAAGCTCTTGGAACCAACTGAACACATGAAATACCCAATGACTCTGCTCACCCTTCGGCCGACCAAACGTTTCAGTTCCTGTTCCAACAACAGTTTGCACCAACATTTCAATTACAGTTTTTGTTAAAAATAAAATGACTCATTGCAAATGCTGTGCAATAGGAATAACTTCCACTTTTCAAAAATCGGCCTAGTTTCCATTCTTTGAGCAGGTGTAGCAGTGACAGAACCATTATCGTGCATAGGAGCCTGGAGGCTCAGCCCAGCCTCGGACGGTGTGTAAAGGTGTGTGCTGGCCCTATGCACCGCCCGGTGGGCAGGTGTGGCACTGGGACTGAGCCCCACCACACTTTCCCCGGTTGGGGTATCAACATGTTCCCGATAAAGTATCTGGGGCAGGGGAAGCCAGAACACGCAATCCAAATAAGTAAGGCTATTTAATAAGGTTTCATGGGGGGAGCAACTACAACAAACCAGCCATAATTAAACTTGGCAGGATTTGATTTTTTGGGGTTAATGTCGGTAAGCATCGATTTCACCAAGCACACAAATGGATGAAAAAATATTTCCATCACTCGTAAAAAGTTTACAGATAGGCAAAGTAAGAAAAATGCTGCTTGAAAATTTAGAGTTTGCTCTGAAGATATTTCTTTGTATATTCTAAGATATGATGTTGACCCCCATAATTTTGCATAACTGTGAAAATTTAAATAGATAATAATAAAAAGAGGCTTACAAATAAACATCAGCATTATCCATCCACATTGTATAAAAAAATAAAAAGCAAGTTTTGCCAACCCTAGTCATAAAATCCATGCCTCAGTACACTGGTCCAGAGCTCTGGACTTAAAGGGAATGTATACAATGCAATTAGACACCCATGGCTGGCCCATGCCACGGGGCTCAGGCTAGGGGCTGTTTAATTGTGGTGCCGATATTCTAGCTCGGGCTGCAGCCTGAGGCCTGGGACCCTCCCACCTTGCGGGGTCCTAGAGCCCAGACTCCAGCTCAAACCCCAACGTCTACATCACAACTAAACAGCCCCTTGGCCTGAGCCCTGCGAATCACCTGGCGTGGGCCACCCATGGGTGTCTAATTGCAGTGTAGATATACCCAAAACTCCACAAAACAGTATCTCTGAGCCTGGTCAGGCTAACCTCCTGGAGTCTGAGAGAGAGAGAGAGATCACAACCCCTTGCACCTGGATGGCTTCTTGTCTGGTCTCTTAGGCATGTTTGGCTTTCCCAGGGGGGACCACTTCCTGCCATACCTGCCCCTCGAGCTCAACTTCCTGCTCTTGTTTAAATAGCCCTGGGGCAAGGGCTGCTTGCTTCTCCCCAGGCTGTCCCTGGCCCTAGGCTCCAGCCTGTCCCTTAAAGGGGTAGTGCACTCCTTCCCACTCCCCGGCACCCTTACCAGCAGGATGCCCTGCAATGGGGCGAGCCTCAGGACTCCTGCTGGGGTTGGAGCTGTAGCTCTGAAACACCTCGTCCTGCTCCTTCCGTGTCGGTGAAAAGGACTGGGGAGTGCGCGTGGGTGAGTATTCACAGCCTCTCTGGCTGCTGTGCTGAATCAAGGAGCAAGATTCTACGGGGAAACATGGGAGGGCAATTGCATCGCCCTGGCCTTCCCGAGAGGGCACTGTAGACACGTAGGCGGTAGTGCCCAGAGGCAGAGAAAAGGCCTCCATTACAGAAGAAGGTGAGGTGTGGATAAGCCATGCGATTTTCAGAGATCACTGTGGCAGGTTGCTAGCCCCAGGGACTGGTTTCCAGTTTGAAGGCTGTCTGTCCAGTGATGAGGGCTGGGAGCATCATAAAAAGAGCCAAGTGTGCGGGGATTTGCACTGACATCTCAGTGCTGAAGTTTATGAGCGCCACCGGTGACTTGACTGAGTGGTAAATCATTCTAAAATTAACCACCCAGCTCTGAGAAGAACACTCCAAAGGCTCCAATTAGCACCTGAATGAAACATGCAGGCAGCATCTAGAATAGGCCATTTCTGAGTTATCAGGTTCCAAAAAAGCGCTAAGTTTTTCCCAATGCAAAACTCCACTCACATTTCTGTCTCTCAGAACTCCTGCTAACCTCAATTCTTAAAAAAGCAAACCTCTTCTGACTAGTGTGCATGCAAGTGATGGCTGCAGTGCAATGCTGGTTACCACCTTCCTCAGTGGTTGCTAGAAGATGCCAGTTGCCTGGTTGCTACCAGGGCTTGCTAGAAGATGCCAGTTAGTTTCTTGGAAGTGGCCAGTTCAACAGAAGATTATAAACATTGCAGCCGGTGTGTCTGCTACTGCCATGCACAGCACCTTCCCTGAGCCCCAAGTCACCTAACGAAGCAAGGTAGCAAGTGATTAAAAGGAAAGAAAAACTCAGGCCCAGCTCCCTGGCTCTGGTTCGGAGGCAAGCAGCATTTCTGTGCGTGAGAGTAACACACATTTCATTCCCAATGCAATTAACCGGGATTGTCAGCTTTTCGTTCCTGTCAGGCTCTGTGACAGAATACCGGGCCTCCCACTCTCAAATGCCCGGGCTCTTGCCTCCCCTGCAAGCATGGCTCCAGTCTGGTGCCTTTCAAGCATCTGCCTCCTGCAGAGAGGCCAGCCCGCTATTACCCTAAATAAATTCTGAAAGCATTTCTCTAGTGAGGGTCACGCTTTGGCAGCCTCACAGTCTCCATATCCCACCTGTGGCATGGTGCTGGTGTCTGCAGGCCCCTGTAGAAGGAAGTCAAAGGGCTGAGCCTGCAGACAGCAGAGACGGACCCACAGGAAAGAATATCGGTGGGGGGACACCACAAATGGGAGCTTCCCCCGGTAAGGGAGGAAGTTACTCCCCACACCCCCAAGCCCTCCATCTTGGTCGCTCCTTTTGGGTTGGGAGAGCTGACCCACTATTTCCATAGGAACATAGGTCTTGCCAAACTGACCCTGAAGCAGAGCATTCTGTCTCTGACCCCGGCCAGCGCCAGCTGCTGCAAGGGAAGGGGTATGACCCATGCAGTAGCAGATGTGGGATGATCTGCACTGCTCAGAGGTCTCACCCTGACTCCCAATAGTCAGTGATTAGTGTACGCCCTGAGACGGGAGGTTTAATAGCAAACCAAAATGTTATTAGCATTATGATAACTAGGAGGATCCTTATTATCCTTCTGTATTTCCAGTCTCTTTAGAGTCTTGCTGAGCTCTTGGCCTCAGTGATATCCTGTCTAATCACATGTGTGTGAAAAGATGTTTCCTTGGATGGGTTTGAATTTGGCATCTTTTAATTCATTGACAGTCCCTTGTTCTTGTGACATGAGGCAGGGAGAACAGAAGCACCTAAGCTACCGTCTCTGGCCCAGTCCTTACTTTATAGCATGTCCCTTTTATTCATCTCCTTTCTGAGGGACCAATCCTAGACTTTTCAATCTCTCTTCAGAGGAGAGGTTTTCCAGGCTCTTCGCTGAGCACTCTCCAGTTCACACTGTCCTGCTGAGTTGGGCTCACCAGCACTGTGCACAGCACCACGGTGAGGCTGTATCACTGAGCTGGAAGAAGGCATTCCGTTGTCCGCATCATTCACCATTCCATTCTTTATGCAGCCAGACAGCTTGGTGTTTATTTTGACCATAGCTGCATTGAGCAGTGATCGCCATTGAGCTGTCTGCAGTGACGCCCATGTCCCTCTCTTGACCTGAGTTAGGACCTGGAAGATGTGCAAGTAGCTTATTTTTTCCCTCCAGTGTGCATTACTCAGCATTTATTGACAATTCATTGGGTTTGCCCAACCAGCATGGTTAGGTCTCCCTGAAGTTCCTCAGAGCCCTCTCTTGTCCTCACTAACCTAAATAACTTTAGCAGATGACACAGTTTTGCTATCTTGCTGCTCACCTACCTTTCCAGATCAATAATAAATACTTTAAAAATCACCAGGGGACAGATGTTGTTATTAAGAAAAAGGAAATCCTGGAGGCCCTCAGCACTATCTCCGACATCTATGTGATTATACTAAGCACTGTACTGCACATAACTATTCCTGTCCCTCATTGTTCCTTTTAACAGATGATGTGGAAAAAGCTGAAGTACTCAATGCGTTTTTTTACCCCAGTCTTCACAGACAAGGTCAGCTCCCAGATTGCTGCACTGGGCAGCACAATAGTGGGAGGAGGTGAGAAGCCCTCAGTGGTGAAAGAACAGGTTAAGGACTATTTAGAAAAGCTGGACATGCACAAGTCCATGGGGCCGGATGCAATGCATCCAAAGGTGCTGAGGGAGTTGACTGATGTGATTGCAGAGCCATTGGCCATTATCTTTGAAAATTCATGGCGATCGGGGGAGGTCCCGGATATTTGGAAAAGGGCAGATATAGTGCCCACCTTAAAAAAGGGAAGAAGGGGGGGATTTTAACAAAGTGTTTAACCCAGTTTGAATCAGTTGAATGTACACACGGGGCGTCTGGGGGGAGCCAGTGCAAATTTGTTGCATCATTTAGAAACTGAGGAGCTTATGGTGTATGGCAGAAAATGAATCCAGATGTCCGGCGCTATTCATATTATTCCGCTACTCATGGATCTTACTCGGGTCAGGATTAATAGGGTTTCTGTCTAGGACCTTGGCTAATTTAGTCACAAAAGCAAATCTGGGAGTTCTGTCTTGGTCTGATCAAGCTCCTGCATGTACTAAATGAAAAGATTGGGAGCCAGTAGGAAGAACAAAGGACATTGCAGCTGAATAGAGCTTTGTTGTATGATTCCCTTAGAATTCAAGAACTGGGAGAAAAAAACCCAGGAATATTTAGAAGAAAAGGTGTTGAGCCCTATTTTAACTGAACTGTTCACTGGTATGTTGCAGGGCAATGAGATTCCACGTTCATGGAAAGAGGCAAAAATGGTGATAATTACTAAAGAAGGGAAATAATTTACCAATTGTGCATCACAAGCACCTATTTCTTTCATTAATGTGGATGCTAAAATTTATGCTAAGGTGTAGCAAACAGACTGTGTGTCACCTTGCCCAAATGTTTTCACCTGACTGACCTGGGTTTGTGGCTGGCAGCCATCTGGTAATATCAGAAGAACTCTGGATTTGCTCTATAATGTTAATTCTAGCACTTCATGTGTGCTGCTTTCTGTGACTGCTGAGAAAGTGTTCAACTGGCTGCAGTGAGAGTATCTCAAGACTGATTTTAGGAAGGTTTGGCTTCAGAAATGAGTTCTCTATGGGCATATTGGCCCACTATACTCATTGGTGAGCATCTGTTTTGGTTAATGGTAATCGATTTTCTCCTTGTAATTTGTCCAAGGGTACCAGACAGGGCTGGCCCGTATCCTCCTGTTGTTTGCTCTGGAAAAAGTGCCATTTGCAATACATGTGAGAAAACAGACCCTTGGGAAAGGGCATCAAAATGTCTTCTGGATTCGGCCATAAAATAGCTTTGGATGTTGACATTGTCTTGTTATATTTGCAGGACCCAGATGCTTCATTAAAAATTAGATTGATTGACTTTGGGATTTGGGCAGGTATCAAACTTCAAATTAAACTATGATAAATCTGAAATTTTAGGAATTAGCATTCCCCAAAGGGTCAAAAATACGTTGCCAGCCACATAAATGTAAATGGGTGAAGGACTCTAAAATATTTAGGAATAAATGTTTTGGAGAGATATAAACTATTTCTAAGGCAAATTACCCTCCACTGTGGAATAACATAATAGAAGACTTGGCAGACTTATTTTTGGCTAGGTAGGGTAGCCTCAGTTAAGGTGAACATCTTCCCAATGTTATTTTTGTTTCTGTGCATTCCTATTGCTATCTCTGATGTGACATTAAAAACATGGGAGGATGCACTATTAAAATTCATATGGAAACATACAAGACAAAGGGGGAGTTCTAAAATTCAGTAATTCTAAAAAGTGGGGTGGACTTACTTTGTCTTATTAATATGCATTGCAATTAAAAGATGTAATCAGTTGGGTTAACCATAGACCATTCAAACACTGGGTAAAACTTGAACAGGACTGGAGCCCAGATATAGCCATTCGTAGTAACTGTTGGGTTAAAAATAAATGTAGGTCACCACCAATAAAATTACTCGTTCACCCAGACCACCTTAGCAGATCTGAACAATTTTCTTTCAGTTTCTGTTGCCAAGACTTCTCCCTTAACTGCTTTCATTAATAATCAGGAATGTATCCCTAGGAAGCAAAGTGACTTCATTGTAGGTAAGAGCTGAGAATACTCAATTTGGACAGCTATTCCTGTGTCCTGATCTGAAATCATAACAAGAGATTTCAGAGTAGCAGCCGTGTTAGTCTGCTTAAATAAATTTGTTAGTCTCTAAGGTGCCACAAGTCCTCCTTTTCTTGTTGCATAACAAGAGGTGTGTCATAATGTGTGAATAATATAAAGATCCCATATTTTCTGTATTTATAAGTCAAATATTTTATTGTGCAATCTGGATACAAGACAGCTCTAGCTAGACCTTTCACTACATCTGAGGTGCTGACCCAGGAGCAAGCTTGCACAAAAGGTTTATTTTTCTAAGATATATACAATTTTGATTTTAAAAAAGATGTTAATAAGGGAAAGAACCCAGATGAAAAGGTCAAAATGGGATTTGGATAAAGAAATGGATCGAGATGAGTGGGTCTCTAGATGGAAAGGGGATACATATCTTTGGTTTGTGTAGCTCACAAAGAAATATTTTATAAAATTACTGTGTAGATGGCATTTGACTCCAATGAAGATCCATCACATTTTTGCTAGGAAGTGCTCTGTTGGAGTGTTTGTAGGAAGGCTCCCCAGCAAGCAAGCCAGAATCTTTAGCCAAGTTCTTTGAATATGAACCTGATCCTGAATAAGTAATATGTAATGTATGATACAGTATATTAACATTTTATTGTAATTTTGCCTCAATAAAAAATTTCAGCAACAAAGAAAAAAAATGGATGAAAGTTATCCAGACCTGCTGACTTAAAAGATGTCTAATTTTAGTGGCTACTGTTTAACATCCTCCTGACTTACTATTGGGATAGAAAATGTTTCATCACAATGATCCCTACATTTTGTTTCCCGAGTAGAAGATATACATATTTATTAAATACTTCTTCCTTTTTCTGTATTATTACCAATGATTGCACCATTTCTATCTAGTAATGACTCAATGCACTTGTTAGTATTCTTTTTGTTCTTAATATACTTAAACTGTCATTATGGTCATCAAAGTTAAGGACACAGTTCTTCTTTTGTTCTTTTGCTTCCCTTATCAATTGTCTACAATTTCTAGTTTCTGATTTATATTCATTACTATCAACTTTACTTTTTTCATATGTTATGTATTTTTATATGTATAGCTACTTTTACTTCCCCTCTAAATCAAGGGTTTGAAACCAATGCATCCTGTCTTTCTTGATTGTGACTTTTTAGCATTGTGCTAAAGTTACTTACCAGGCAGTTTTCCTCCTTGTAGCTAGATTCAGTGTGGCAGGGATTTTCTCTCTAGTCCTGACCAGGTCCACTGGTGATCCCCTTCTCCCTGGTGACTTAGCTATCTGTCCAGGTGTCACCTCCATCAAGGTAAACCAGGGTTTTAACCCAATAGACCCAGAACATCACACCGGGTCAAAGATCTTGGTCCAGGCCCATTAGTACTTCTGATCCTTTGTATCTGATGTCTTCCTGCTAGTCTTCCCAAGTCCCTTTCTTCACCCTTGGTTCCAGCTCAGGGACCACTGTAACAAGTGGTTAAGGTCTGTCTGGTCAGACCTCTTGCTTTGTCCCTTGGCTACTTCCTAAGTTAGCCCACCTTCTCTGCAGGAGGCTTGTATTCCCAGCACAGGGTGGAGGGAGAGGGAAAAAGAATCTGCCCCAGTGTCAAGCCCCTAGTGCTAGTTCTCAAAATAACAAAGGAAAGGGAAACTAAATTAACAGAAAAAGAGCAGCACCAGCTTCTGTCCTACCAGGAGCCTGCAGACAACTGTCCCACCACTCAGTGCTTGCCATATGTAGCTGGCTCTCCGCTGAGTTCCTTTCTAGGAGTGGAGGATGAGAGGTCTGTGCACATCCCCAGGCTGGGGCTTTCTGAACGGAGTTTCTCCCTTTTTAAGGTCCCCTGTCCCAAGACTGGTATGCCCCACAGGTGGTGGGGGGCAGGGCTGCCTGAGCCCAAAGCTAGTCTTTATCCCCTTCTTCCCTGGTGTGGAATGTGTACACTCCCTCTAGTAATGTGTTAAACAATTCCCAATTCTCATTCACATTTCAATGTAAAATTCTTCCTTCAGCTCATGGGTTCATCGTTGTTTTCAGCTTTGTGAAATTGGCCCTTTTAGAGCAGCAGGTATATGCACTATTGGTTTGGTTTTATTCTGTTTGAACATAACAGACGTGATCAAGTTATGATCCCCTGTACCTAAGCTAATACTTATTTTTGGGTCTGTGATCAATTCCTCCTTGTCTGTCAAGACAAGATCTAATATAGAATACCTTCAGGGTGGATGCAACAACTTTTGAGTTAGGAAATTGTCATCTATAATATTTAGATATTCTGAGGATGTTTTCGTACTGGCAGCATGAAACCTGCACATCTTTCTCTGGCTAAACTGGCTGTTCAGCAACCTCCCCCTGCTTACTGTTTCTGTTACAAACTGTTTCTTAATCTTCTTTTCTTCTTTGTGAACTCAGAGAGATGAGCTATTTGGATGGTTTCCCCCAATGTTAGCTCTGCCTCCATCTGAAATTTCAGAGGCACTTCTTTCTGAGCAGTGCTGGTTAGAAATGCCTGCTCGCTCATTTGCGTTTCCTTCTATCTCCTAATGTTTAATGATTGCCCAGACAATACACTGCTCTGGCATTACCTGAAATAAGGTGCCTCTCCAAAAGAATATTATGTCTGGGAAGGAACTGCTCCTTACATTTCACCGTCAAAACATCATAACTAGTATTGGGGCCTTCTTCATATACAAAATAAATCTATTCCCTTTCCACACAGTAGAGAGGAGGAAGTTAATTGACTCTGCACTCCTTGCCTGTTCATTTCAACAAAGCATGGAATCTGAAGAAATACTCTCTCTTTTGAGGCCGCAGTGACAGTTGGCCGAAGTGAGTATTTTCTGCAGGACTGTAATTTAATATACTGCACATTTGACATTTGCATTAGTGGCATATGTCAAACATTCCTAAATCGGGCTATTGGTGACACCACCTCACTTTGCTGAGAGGAGGCATGATGTAACTTTCTTGTTCTGTCTAATTTGTTAACACCACACAAAACTCTCAACTCCTCTGGCCAAGAAGTGATCCCCCTGTGTGTATAGATGGGTCTTGTTCTGTCTCTGGGCAGAGCAACAGCAACTGTGGCCAAAGCTAAAATTTAGGCACCAAAATCCCAATTTTAGGCATTCAAATAAAAAGTCTGATTAATCTGAGGTGCTGAACACCTTAAGTCCCTGAGTATTTTAGGGGTACCCTACAGATCAGAATCTCTCTCTCTCTCTCTCTCTCTCTCTCTCTCTCCCTTTCTCTCTCTCTCTCTCTCTCTGTCTCTCTCTCTCTCACACACACACACACACACACAGAATCCAAACAACATAGGATCTGAAGTCTGAGGGTTTGCAAAGCTCTTTTTTTACATAAGATTAGAAAATTTCTCTTCTGTGCACTTCCTGTTTTCACCTGGCACCAGAAATCAAAACAGCTAGAGCTGCTTTGCTGAAATGAGATGAAACTTATTTGTGTGTTGCTTTCCATTTTTTTTTTTTTTTGGTATTATGTTTAGCCCCATTTGTAAATCAGAAAAATGCTTAGACTATATAGAGAAATAAAATGGAGACTGAGGAGAAGGGAGATTCAGGGAGGGAGCTGGGCTGATGGCACCAGTAAGATCATAGAATCACAGAATCATAGAATATCAGGGTTGGAAGGGACCCCTGAAGGTCATCTAGTCCAACCCCCTGCTCGAAGCAGGACCAATTCCCAGTTAAATCATCCCAGCCAGGGCTTTGTCAAGCCTGACCTTAAAAACCTCTAAGGAAGGAGATTCTACCACCTCCCTAGGTAACGCATTCCAGTGTTTCACCACCCTCTTAGTGAAAAAGTTTTTCCTAATATCCAATCTAAACCTCCCCCACTGCAACTTGAGACCATTACTCCTCGTTCTGTCATCTGCTACCATTGAGAACAGTCTAGAGCCATCCTCTTTGGAAACCCTTTCAGGTAGTTGAAAGCAGCTATCAAATCCCCCTCATTCTTCTCTTCTGCAGGCTAAACAATCCCAGCTCCCTCAGCCTCTCCTCATAAGTCATGTGTTCTAGACCCCTAATCATTTTTGTTGCCCTTCGCTGGACTCTCTCCAATTTATCCACATCCTTCTTGTAGTGTGGGGCCCAAAACTGGACACAGAACTCCAGATGAGGCCTCACCAATGTCGAATAGAGGGGAACGATCACGTCCCTCGATCTGCTCGCTATGCCCCTACTTATACATCCCAAAATGCCATTGGCCTTCTTGGCAACAAGGGCACACTGCTGACTCATATCCAGCTTCTCGTCCACTGTCACCCCTAGGTCCTTTTCCGCAGAACTGCTGCCTAGCCATTCGGTCCCTAGTCTGTAGCGGTGCATTGGATTCTTCCATCCTAAGTGCAGGACCCTGCACTTATCCTTATTGAACCTCATCAGATTTCTTTTGGCCCAATCCTCCAATTTGTCTAGGTCCTTCTGTATCCTATCCCTGCCCTCCAGCATATCTACCACTCCTCCCAGTTTAGTATCATCCGCAAATTTGCTGAGAGTGCAATCCACACCATCCTCCAGATCATTTATGAAGATATTGAACAAAACCGGCCCCAGGACCGACCCTTGGGGCACTCCACTTGATACCGGCTGCCAACTAGACATGGAGCCATTGATCACTACCCGTTGAGCCCAACAATCTAGCCAGCTTTCTACCCACCTTATAGTGCATTTATCCAGCCCATACTTCCTTAACTTGCTGACAAGAATACTGTGGGAGACCGTGTCAAAAGCTTTGCTTTAGTCAAGAAACAATACATCCACTGCTTTCCCTTCATCCACAGAACCAGTAATCTCATCATAAAAGGCAATTAGATTAGTCAGGCATGACCTTCCCTTGGTGAATCCATGCTGGCTGTTCCTGATCACTTTCCTCTACTCTAAGTGCTTCAGGATTGATTCTTTGAGGACCTGCTCCATGATTTTTCCAGGGACTGAGGTGAGGCTGACTGGCCTGTAGTTCCCTGGATCCTCCTTCTTCCCTTTTTTAAAGATTGGCACTACATTAGCCTTTTTCCAGTCGTCCGGGACTTCCCCCGTTCGCCACGAGTTTTCAAAGATAATGGCCAACGGCTCTGCAATCACAGCCGCCAATTCCTTCAGCACTCTCGGATGCAACTCGTCCGGCCCCATGGACTTGTGCACATCCAGCTTTTCTAAATAGTCCCTAACCACCTCTATCTCCACAGAGGGCTGGCCATCTCTTCCCCATTTTGCGATGCCCAGCGCAGCAGTCTGGGAGCTGACCTTGTTAGTGAAAACAGAGGCAAAAAAAGCATTGAGTACATTAGCTTTTTCCACATCCTCTGTCACTAGGTTGCCTCCCTCATTCAGTAAGGGGCCCACACTTTCCTTGGCTTTCTTCTTGTTGCCAACATACCTGAAGAAACCCTTCTTGTTACTCTTGACATCTCTTGCTAGCTGCAGCTCCAGGTGCGATTTGGCCCTCCTGATATCATTCCTACATGCCCAAGCAATATTTTTATACTCTTCCCTGGTCATATGTCCAACCTTCCACTTCTTGTAAGCTTCTTTTTTATGTTTAAGATCCGCTAGGATTTCACCATTAAGCCAAGCTGGTCGCCTGCCATATTTACTATTCTTTCGACTCATCGGGATGGTTTGTCCCTGTAACCTCAACAGTGTGTTTATCCGAGTGTGTGTTTGAAATACAGCCAGCTCTCCTGGACTCCTTTCCCCTTCAAGTTAGTCCCCCAGGGGATCCTGGCCATCCGTTCCCTGAGGGAGTCGAAGTCTGGTTTTCTGAGGTCCAGGGTCCGTATCCTGCTGCTTACCTTTCTTCCCTGCATCAGGATCCTGAACTCAACCAACTCATGGTCACTGCCTCCCAGATTCCCATCCACTTTTGCTTCCCCCACTAATTCTACCCGGTTTGTGAGCAGCAGGTCAAGAAAAGCGCCCCCCCTAGTTGGCTCCTCTAGCACTTGTGCCAGGAAATTGTCCCCTACGCTTTCCAAAAACTTCCTGGATTGTCTATGCACCGCTGTATTGCTCTCCCAGCAGATATCAGGAAAATTAAAGTCACCCATGAGAATCAGGGCATGCGATCTAGTAGCTTCCGTGAGCTGCCGGAAGAAAGCCTCATCTACCTCACCCCCCTGGTCTGGTGGTCTATAGCAGACTCCCAACACTACATCACTCTTGTTGCTCACACTTCTAAACTTAATCCAGAGACACTCAGGTTTTTCTACAGTTTCCTACTGGAGCTCTGAGCAGTCATACTGCTCCCTTACATACAGTGCTACTCCCCCACCTTTTCTGCCCTGCCTGTCCTTCCTGAACAGTTTATAACCATCTATGACAGTACTCCAGTCATGTGAGTTATCCCACCAAGTCTCTGTTATTCCAATCACGTCATAGTTCTTTGACATCACCAGGACCTGCAGATCTCCCTGCTTGTTACCAAGGCTTTGTGCATTTGTATATAAGCACTTGAGATAACCTGTTGATCGCCCCTCATTCCCAGTATGAGGCAGGAGCCCTCCCCTCATAGACATTCCTGCCTGTGCTTCCTCCCGGTATCCCGCTTTCCCACTTACCTCAGGGCTTTGGTCTCCTTCCCCCAGTGAACCTAGTTTAAAGCCCTCCTCACTAGGTTAGCCAGCCTGCTGGCAAAGATGCTCTTCCCTCTCTTTGTAAGATGGAGCCCGTCTCTGCCCAGCACTCCTCCTTCATGGAACTCCATCCCATGGTCAAAGAATCCAAAGCCTTCTCTCCGACACCACCTGCGTAGCCATTCGTTGACTTCCACGATTCGACGGTCCCTACCCAGGCCTTTTCCTTCCACGGGGAGGATGGACGAGAACACCACTTGCGCCTCCAACTCCTTTATCCTTCTTCCCAGAGCCACGTAGTCCGCAGTGATCCGCTCAAGGTCATTCTTGGCAGTATCATTGGTGCCCACGTGGAGAAGCAGGAAGGGGTAGCGATCCGAGGGCTTGATGAGTCTCGGCAGTCTCTCCATCACATCGCGAATCTTAGCCCCTGGCAAGCAGCAGACTTCTCGGTTTTCCCGGTCAGGGCGGCAGATAGATGACTCAGTCCCCCGGAGGAGAGAGTCCCCGACCACCACCACCCGCCTTCTCCTCTTGGGAGTGGTGGTCGTGGAACCCCCAACCTCAGGATATCGCATCTCATGCCTTCCAACCAGCGGAGTCTCCTTCTGCTTTCTCGCCCCAGACATATCATCTAGTCCACTCTCCGCAACGGTACCTGTGGAGAGAACATGAAAGTGGTTAGTTACCTGTGTCTGTGTTACTGGAACCCGGACATTCTGCTTACCTCTTCTGGAGGTCACATGTTGCCAAGCTTCTTCACTGGCCTCTTGGCTCCTCTGTGCAACCTGCTCTATATCTGTAGAGCTTTGTGCCCCTAGAAGCCTATCCTGAGTTTTGTCCAGAAAATCCTCAGTTTCTCGTATGCAACGCAGGGTTGTTATCTGTTGCTCCAGACCTTCAATCTTCTCTTCCAATATGGAGACCAGCTTGCACTTTGTACAGACAAAGTCGCTTCTGTCCTGTGGAAGAAAGACAAACATGGCACATCCAGTGCAGGTCACAACAGCTGAACCCCCCCCTTCCATATCACCTTCCTACTATGAGCTTCCTCAGAGCAGTTTGCAAGACGTAAGCCTCACTGGGCTCACTCCAGGCGAACTCCCAGGCAAACTCCTGCTGTGTGCTGCTCTGCTGTCCCCTGCCGCTCAGCTGGTTCGCGAAGCTCTGGCTATTTTTAAACAGCCAGGCTTCCCTGACGCAAACAAACAGACACTCTAATGCCCGCCCCCTGCAGGCTAGCAGCCAATCAGACACTCACTCAGGCTCTCACACTGCCCTCCCAGCAAACACACGCTCGGATACTTCCTCAGCAAGCAAACAAACACACACTCGGATAGACACACTGTTGAGGTTACAGGGACAAACCATCCCGATGAGTCGAAAGAATAGTAAATATCATGACAGATTTCAATCAGCAGAGCTTTCTTTTTACAAAGGAAAGGAACAATATGATCATACTGAGAAGCTCTGAGTTCATTGGTTAAGATGAGCACTCGCTGGCGATTTCCTTCCTGCTAGAATGATCAGAATGACGAATTTTAAAGAACTGAAATGAGGTTTACTACAAAGTGTAATGAGGGGGAATATGAGCGACACATGAACTGCCGGCTTAGGGAGGCTAGCCCCTAGCCCTGCCCCTTACGCCAGAGGCCAGGCCCCATCTCCCCTGCCAGAACCCAGAGCCCCCCCATCACAGCCGCGAGCCCCTCACCTTAGCCCTCGGCTGCCTGAGCGCCTCCAACCCCAGAGCGCTGGGCGACATGGCCCCCAGCCCCGGAGGGCCAGGCAATATAGGCCCCAGAGCTGGAGCACTGGTCCCAACCGCAGTCTTATTAATCTCTCCTCATACGGAAGCTGTTCCATACCCTTAATCATTTTTGTTGCCCTTTTCTGATCCCTTTCCAATTCCAGTCTATCTTTTTTGAGATGGGGCGACCACCTCTGCACGCAGTATTCAAGATGTGGATGTACCATGGATTTATATAGCAGCAAAATGATATTTTCTCTCTTATTATCTCTCCCTTTCCTAATGATTCCCAATATTCTGTTCGCTTTCTTGGCTGCCGCTGCACACTGAGTGGATGTTCTCAGAGAACTATCCACAATGACTCCAAGATCTTTCCTGAGTGGTAACAGCTAATTTAGACCCCATCATTTTATACATATAGTTGCGATTATGTGTTCCCATGTGCATTACTTTGCATTTATCAACAATGAATTTCACCTGCCAATTTGTTGCCCAGTCACCCGGTTTTGAGAGATCCTTTTGTAGCTCCTGGCAGTCTGCCTGGGACTTAACTATCTTGAGTAGTTTTCTATCATCTGCAAATTTTGCCACCCTCACTGCTTACCCCTTTTTCCAGATCATTTATGAATGTGTTAATTAGGACTGGTCCCAGTACAGATCCCTGGGGGACACCACTATTTACCGCTCTCCGTTCTGAAAATGGACCATTTATTCCTACCCTTTTTTTCCTATCTTTTAACCAGTTACCAAACCAGGAGAGGACCTTCCCTCTTATCCCATGACAGCTTACTTTGCTTAAGAGCATTTGGTGAGGGACCTGGTCAAAGGGTTTCTGAAAATCCAAGTGCACTCTATCCATTGGATCCCCCTTGTCCACAGGCTTGTTGACCCCCTCAAAGAATTCTAGTGGATTGGGGAGGCATGATTTCCCTTTACAAAAACCATGTTCATCTATGTGTCTGATAATTTTGTTCTTTACTATAGTTTCAGTTTGCCAGGTACTGAAGGCAGGTTTACTGGCCTGTAATTGCCAGGATTATCTCTGGAGCCCTTTAAAGAATTTGGTGTCACATTAGCTATCCTCCAGTCATTTGGTACAGAAGCTGATTTAAATGATGGGTTAGAGACTACAGTTAGTAGTCCTGCAATTTCACATTTGAGTTTCTTCACAACTCCTGGATGAATACCATCCAGTCCTGGTGACTTATTACTGTTTAGTTTATCAATTTATTCCAAAACCTCTTCTAATGACACCTCAGTCTGGGACCATTCGTCAGGATTTGTCACCTAAAAAGAATGGCTCAGGTTTGGGAATCTCCCTCACATCCTCAGCCGTGAAGACCAATGCAAAGAATTAATTTACTTTCTCTGCAATGGTCTTAACGTCCGTGAGCGCTCCTTTAGCATCTCGATCGTCCAGGGGCCCCACGGGTTGTTTAGCGGCTTCCTGCTTGAGATGTACTTAAAAAATTGCTATTACTTTGTGAGTCTCTGGCGAGCTGTTCTTCAAATTCTTTTATGGCCTCCCTAATTATGTTTTTAAACTTCATTTGCCAGAGTGTATGCTCCTTTCTATTTTCCTCATGAGGATTTAACTTCCACTTTTTCAAGGATGCCTTTTCATCTCTGACTGCTTCTTTTACTTTGCTGTTTAGCTACAGTGGCACTTTTTTTGGTTCTCTTACTGTGTTCTTTTTAATTTGGGGTATACATTTAAGTTGAGACTCTATTACAGTGTATTTAAAAAGTTTCCTTGCAGCTTTCAGGGATTTCACTTTTGGCGCTGGACCTTTTAATTTCTGTTTAACTACCCTCATCATTTTTGTGTAGTCCCCCTTTCTGAAATTAAATGCTACAGTCTTGGGCTGCTGTGGTGTTTATTCACCTCTTGGACCAGATCCTGTGCTCCACTTAGGACTAAATCAAGAATCGCCTCTCCTCTTGTGGGTTCCAGGACTAGTTGCTCCAAGAAGCAGTCATTTAAGGTGTCAAAAGACTATCTCTGCACCCCGTCCTGAGGTGACATGTACCCAGTCAATATGGGGATAGTCGAAATCCCTCTTAATATTGAAGTTTAAATATTCATAAACGATCTGGACAAAAGGGTAAACAGTGAGGTGGCAAAATTTGCAGATGATACAAAACTACTCAAGGTAGTTAAGTCCCAGGCAGACTGCGAAGAGCTACAAAAGGATCTCACAAAACTTGGTGACTGGGCAACAAAATGGCAGGTGAAATTCATTGTTGATAAATGCAAAGTAATGCACATTGGAAAACATAATCCCACCTATACATATAAAATTATGGTGTTAAATTAGCTGTAACCACTCAAGAAAGAGATCATTGTGGATAGTTCTCTGAAAACATCCTCCAACATGCAGAGGCAACCATACAGAATGTTGGGAATCATTAGGAAGCAGATAGAGAATAAGACCGAAAATATCGTATTGCCACTATATAAATCCATGGTGCGCCCATATCTTGAATACTGCGCGCAGATCTCGTCACCCCACCCCAAAAATACATTTGGCAACAAATGGCAACAAAAATTATCAGGAGTATGGAACAGCTTTCATATGAGGAGAGATTAATAAGACTGGGACTTTTCAGCTTGGAAAAAAGGCTACTAAGGGGGATATAACAGAGTTCTATAAAATCAAGTATGTTGTGGAGAAATTGAATAAGGGAGTGTTATTTACTCCTCCACATAACACAGGAACTCGGGGTCACCAAATAAAATTAATAGGCAGCAGGTTTAAAACAAACAAAAGGAAGTATTTCTTCACACTACACACCTGTGGAACTCTTTGCTAGAGGATGTTATGAAAGCTAAGATTATAACAGGGTTCAAAAAAGAACTATAGATTCATAGATTCATAGATATTTAGGTCAGAAGGGACCATTATGATCCTCTAGTCTGACCTCCTGCACAACGCAGGCCACAGAATTTCACCCACCCACTCCTGTAACAAACCTCTCACCTATGTCTGTGCTATTGAAGTCCTCAAATTGTGGTTTAAAGACTTCAAGGAGCAGAGAATCCTCCAGCAAGTGACTCGTGCCCCCTGCTACAGAGGAAGGCGAAAAACCCCCAGGGCCTCTTCCAATCTGCCCTGGAGGAGAATTCCTTCCCGACCCCAAATATGGCGATCAGCTAAACCCTGAGCATATGGGCAAGATTCATCAGCCAGATAGGACAGAAAATTCATCCCTGGGTAACTCAGATCCCACCCCATCTAATATCCCATCACAGGCCATTGGGCCTATTTTCGATGAATATTTAATTACCAAAACCATGTTATCCCATCATACCATCTCCTCCATAAACTTATCGAGTTTAATCTTAAAGCCAGATAGATCTTTTGCCCCCACTAGATAAGTTCATGGAGGTTGGGACTACCAGTGGCTATTAGCCAGGATGGGCAGGGATGGTGTCCCTAGCCTCTGTTTGCCAGAAGCTGGGAATGAGCAACAGAGGATGGATCACTTGATGATTCCCTGTTCTGTTCATTCCCTCTGGGGCACCTGGCATTGGGCATTGTCGGAGAACAGGATACTGGGCTAGATGGACCATTGGTCTGACCCAGAATGGCCGTCCTTATGTTCTTAAGGGCCTGACCTTGCAAGGAGCAGGTTGTTCTCAGCTCCCAATAGGGAAGGAGTGTGCCCAACTTGAGTGTGACTCTGCCGACAGCAGTGGTAGGCCCAAAGGTAGCACATTGCAGGCTAGGACTAGACCAGCTCAACCTTTCTTCCACTGTGGACACAGGTCTCCCACCTCAAGGTCAGGAAGGCGCTTTGATGCTAGTCTGGAAAATTTTGGAAATCCTGGGCCAGATCCTCAGTTGGTGTCAGTGGGTGTTGCTGCATTAGTGCCAATGCCAGGTTACACTGGCACAGGGCCTGGCCTCGCGTCATTGGATCTGTAAAGTTTGATAAGAACGTAGGATTTTCCATATACAGTCTAATTATTCAGGTTAGTCTCCACCCTAAACCCATAGGGTGCCAGTAGCATGCCAGGTGTACACATCTCAGACACACACACTGTAGGTGCTTCAGCAGCTAGGCCTTGTAAGTGTAAGGGGACTGTGCCCCCTTACTAACATTCAGTGGGGGTGTTTTAGTTACTAGCTCCCAGTACTAAAAAGGGGGAAGGGTCGATGGGGAATCGGGACCCTGAGACTGACAGCCCCCAGGAACAATGGGGAGAGGCCAATGCTCCAGGTCAGCCTGAATGACAGGGCGGGCAGGCTAATCAGGGAGTCAGGAGGCCAGGGAGGTCCCGTCCTCTGTGTGAGCTGGATTTGCCTGACTCAGACAGAGTGGGG
Organism: Caretta caretta; assembly: GCF_965140235.1. Taxonomy (NCBI): domain Eukaryota; kingdom Metazoa; phylum Chordata; order Testudines; family Cheloniidae; genus Caretta; species Caretta caretta. The sequence goes on along the minus strand of NC_134211.1, from coordinate 133,152,093 downwards.
CCGAGCTAAGGAGAAAGCAGGGGCCTGAGCTGAGCTGGGGAGCAGAGCTGGGGATCCAGATCCAGAGGGACCAGAAAAGCAGCCCAGAGAGAGCAGACCCTGCCCTGGGAACAGAGCTGCAGCAACCAGAGCTGGAGGGGCCAGAAAAGCAGCCCAGGGAGCTGGAGGCAGAGCAGCAGCAGCCATGCAGAGACCGAGTGGTGCAGATGGGGCTGGAGCAGTCCGGAGCCGGGTGTCGTGAGCAGCTGGGGAGACCGAGGGGGACCCTGGGCAGCGGGCCCAGCGCAGGGAGACGCCTCATAGAATCACAGACTATCAGGGTTGGAAGGGACCTCAGGAGGTCATCTAGTCCAACCCCCTGCTCAAAGCAGGACCAATCCCCAACTAAATCATCCCAGACAGGGCTTTGTCAAGCCGGGCCTTAAAAACCTCAAAGGAAGGAGATTCCACACCTCCCTAGGTAACACGTTCCAGTGTTTCACCACCCTCCTAGTGAAAAAGTTTTTCCTGATATCCAACCTAAACCTCCCCCACTGCAACTTGAGACCATTACTCCTCGTCCTGTCATCAGCTACCACTGAGAACAGTCTAGATCCATCCTCTTTGGAACCCCCTTTCAGGTAGTTGAAAGCAGCTATCAAATCCCCCCTCATTCTTCTCTTCTGCAGACTAAACAATCCCAGTTCCCTCAGCCTCTCCTCATAACTCATGTGCTCCAGCCCCTTAATCATTTTTGTTGCCCTTCGCTGGACTCTCTCCAATTTTTCCACATCCTTCTTGAAGTGTGGGGCCCAAAACTGGACACAGTACTCCAGATGAGGCCTCACCAATGTCAAATAGAGGGGAACAATCATGTCCCTCGATCTGCTGGCAATGCCCCTACTTATACATCCCAAAATGCCATTTGCCTTCTTGGCTACAAGGGCACACTGCTGACTCATATCCAGCTTCTCGTCCACTGTAACCCCTAGGTCCTTTTCGGCAGAACTGCTGCCAAACCATTCGGTCCCTAGTCTGTAGCTGTGCATTGGGTTCTTCCGTCCTAAGTGCAGGACTTTGCACTTGTCCTTGTTGAACCTCATCAGATTTCTTTTGGCCCAATCCTCCAATTTGTCTAGGTCCCTCTGTACCCTATCCCTACCCTCTAGTGTATCTACCACTCCTCCCAGTTTAGTGTCATCTGCAAATTTGCTGAGGGTGCAATCCACACCATCCTCCAGATCATTAATGAAGATATTGAACAAAACCGGCCTGAGGACCGACCCTTGGGGCACTCTGCTTGATACTGGCTGCCAACTAGACATGGAGCATTGATCACTACCCGTTGAGCCCGACAATCTAGCCAATTTTCTACCCACCTTATAGTGCATGCATCCAGCCCATACTCCTTTAACTTGCTGACAGGAATACTGTGGGTGACCGTATAAAAAGCTTTGCTAAAGTCAAGGAACATCATGTCCACTGCTTTCCCCTCATCCACAGAACCAGTTAACTCAGCCAAGAGGCTCTGCAGGCCAGGCTTGGATCGTAACCCTGACAGGGCGGGGGTGACATTGGGAAGAAGGATCCTACCACTTAGAGCCTGAGAGTGTGTGGCCACCACCAGAGCGAGTGTCCAACCCACAGCATCCCTGCAGCACGGCCAGGACCTGAGAAGAAGGCCTGGGACTTACAAGGAGCAGACTGTGAACTGCCTGGACGTTCCAGAGACACTGTTTCTGATGTTCCCTGCCACAGAGCGGGGTGATGTGTTTCCTTTAACCTTTCCCATTTTTCCTTATTCTTTTTAAAATTAATTATTGATTAAATAAGTTGCATTTGCTTTAAATTGTATGTAATGGTCAGTGGGTCAGAGAAGTGCCCAGCGCAGAGAGAGTACCCCAGAGTGGGGACACCCTAGCCCCTGTCCTAGGGGACCACAGCAGCGTTGAGGGTTGAGCCCCCCAGGAATCCTGGGCCCAGCCTTGTTGGGGTTACGAGGACTCTGCCAGACAGGAGAATGGAAGGGGAGTCCTCAAGGACAGGGAGGCCACTGGGTAAAGGAAGTGGGAGCGAGGACTCAGGTCCTTTTGCTAGCCCACTTCACCGGGGTAGTGCAGAAGCCAGGAAAGTTCCCCACAACAGCAGGACTATTCTCCCGCTTACATAATCACTAGCCCTGGTGGATCCCAATGACCACTTGGAGACATGGCTCAGGGAAAGGGTGTTTTACTGGGGCTGGCTGGACAGGGAAAATTTTGCAGATCCCCCTAGGTCCAGAGGCTTAAACAGCTACAGTTCAAAGTGATCAATAGCTGCTCCTGTTTGGGCCCTGGGGCAGCTCAACCGGGAGTCAGGGCTCTTCAGGTGCAGAGCCTGTCTCTATTCTAGCAAACAGGAGCTTGCAGGTTTCCGAGCCAGACCCAGTTATTGTCTCTTTGCAGTGGCTCCCAGCCCAGCCACTGCTGCTCCCCGACGCTGAAAACAGCCAGTTTTCGTGTCCGGCACTCAGAGCCAGTTCAATGATTTAGATAATGAAATAGAGAGAACACTTATAAAGTTTGCGGCTGATACTAACCTGAGAGGGTTGCAAGTGCTTTGGAGGATAGGATTAAAATTCAAAGTGATCTGGACAAACTGGAGAAATGGTCTGAAGTAAGCAGAATTAAATTCAATAAGGAGAAATGCAAAGTACTCCCCTTAGGAAGGAACAATCAGTTGCACACATACAAAATGGGAAATGATTGCCTAGGAAGGAGTACTGCGGAAAGGGATCTGGGTGTCATAGTGGATCACAAGCTAAATATGAATCAACAGTGTAACACTGTTGCAAAAAAACCGAACATCGTTCTAGGATGTAATAGCAGGAGTGTTGTAAGCAAGACAAGAAGTAATTCTTCCGCTCTGCTCCGCACTGATTAGGCCTCAACTGGAGTATTGTGTCCAGTTCTGGAAAGATGTGGAAAAATTGGAGAAAGTCCAGAGAAGAGCAACAAAAATGATTAAAGGTCTAGAAAACATGACCTAGGAGGGAAGATTGAAAAAGTTGGGTTTGTTTAGTCTGGAGAAGAGAAGACTGAGCGGGGACATCATAACTGTTTTCAAGTACATGAAAGGTTGTTACAAGGAGGAGGGAGGTGCATTGTTCTCCTTAACCTCTGAGGGTCGGACAAGAAGCAATGGGCTTAAATTGCAGCCAGGGCGGTTTAGGTTGGACATTAGGAAAAACTTCTTAACTATCAGGGTGGTTTAGCACTGGAATAAATTGCCTAGGGAGGCTGTGGAATTTCCATCACTGGGGATTTTTAAGAGCAGGTTGGACAAACACCTGTCAGGGCTGGTCTAGATAATACGTAGCCCTGCCATGAGTGCAGGGGACTGGACTAGACGACCTCTCGAGGTGCCTTGCAGTTCTATGATTTCATGATTCCATGCGGGGCTCTGTCCCTAGTCCTAGGGCTTCTCTCCTGCTCCCTGCTGCCACACGCTCCCACCCCCAAACAGAGCCGGGCCACTCCTGGTTCAGGCCCTTTCCGCTCCCTGCTGTCAGCTGTGGGCGGGGTCCCAGGTCTCAGCCACGCACCTCAGCACAAACACCAGCCCTCCCTGCTAGGGAGTGTAGGGGTCAGAGTTAATCCCTGTGACAAGCCCCACACTAACAAGAGGACACCACTTTTATCTAACCCAGGCAAAGCCAGAAGTAGATCCAGATCAGGATCGCCAGCAAAGGTTACACAGAACCTCCCCTTTCCCTGATCAGGCTACAGAACACAGTCCCCCCAACCCATGGCTAGACACACACACACTCTCTGCCCCTCCCCAGTGCAATCCCCCCGCTTGGATCAGTCCAACCTGCCCATGGTGGGTCCTGTTGCATGATCTCAGTTGTCCGATCAGCTCCAAGCTGTGCACTTGTAACCTCCCCTTTTGCAAACATTTTGCACCAGGTTGGCGGTATTGCTAACTTTAGAATAACACTGCCAGGACTTCCTTAGTCATCGCAAGGGGGGCTTGGAGCTGTATAGAATAGTAAGTTGAGATCATTTATATACTAACCTATAGGAGAAGGACACCCCAACATTAATAGGGTGAGGAAATAAAAATACAGAAGAGGGGACAAATCCCTACTAAATATGCATTCGGCAGTGTGGCATCAGCGTCCCATGTTACACAAGTTGTATCCCAGCCGGTGTGCAGGAGGGGAGAGAGATGTCGTACTTGGAGGTGCCAGGATGATGCCCACTGTTGATGAGGAAGATGATGGCTGACGTTTCAGGTTGTGGTGTGAGGGTATGGATGTGCAGATGGACACTCTGTGTTATCTCTAGCTACCTTGCAGGGCTAGAGTGTTTGTGCTCAATGTATTATTACCAACACAGAAGGGTTCCTGAAGTGTGAGTCTTGTGCTCATGCACATCGGGGTTGCCAACTGAACAGTGATTTTAATAATTCTGGGCCTGGTCTTGGAACAGGGACCTGTCAAATTTCAGAGTGATCACTGGGAATTCTTAAGGAATCAGTAACATTATTTCATAGATCAGCCTACTCCTATCTACTCACCCGCAATGGAGTCTATTTATCCAGCTAGAGAGCTGACTGAACATGCCCCAAACTATCCCCCCCTTTCCAGAAACTTCAGGGCAGGGAGTGCTCAATGTGCATGATCCTAGCAACAAGGACCCCGACACAATTCGTTGCTCCCCCTCCTCTCTGGAAATCCCTGACAGAGCTATCCCCCTAGTAGGCATGGCAGTTACATCAGTTGCTGCTTCTCAGTTCTGTTCTTCATTCTGTCTCTTAAACTTCCCCGGGTTGTTTCCCATCCCGTCCCCATCTGCTCATTGGTGGTCGGTGGTTAATTCTGTGTCCTTGCCTGGGAGCGGCACTCCAATCTCCAGCTAATCGGGTTTGTGCAGAGCAGTGGGGCAGAGGACCGGAAGGGAGGGAAAGGAGCTCTCTACGCGGCCAGGGGAAGGGAAATGAAATAGGGAGAGGAATGATGGGAGCTGCGGTCCCCTGCTTTGCAGATCCATCTCCCCAGGCACTGCCACACAAAGGAGATCTCTGTTCCCGCTGCACAACTTTGCTTAGCCAAAGTATAGAAAGAAACTCCTGAAGACTTTAAAAATACAGCAAAGAATAATTTTCTAAAGGAAAGCAATGATGATAAATGGCCACTTTGAAAATGATTATTGCTGTCTTAATGGATATTTACACGGGATTTTTTTATTTGACAGTATAACAATGAAGACTGCTGTTTTTATCTGTCTTAATTAACAGGACGTTATGACACTCAGCTTGTTCCATTGTAAGAGCTCTCTTGTGTGGGAGGTTCTAATTCTGCTGCCTTTTTCAATAACCCCTCAAAGAAATTCTAGATGCAAAGAGCTGATGTTCAGTAATTATATTAAAAGCCCTAAAACGGAAGATTTCTTTCCTTCTCTCAACATAAAACGTATTTTACTTCATTATCCGCGCTTCTTGGAATAATCTGCTGAAATTGCTTGCAGCACTTTTTATTGTGTTGATAATGACTAAAAAAATCTAGAAGACTAAATATAAAAAGATAGCTTCATTTAAAGACACACTCAGGCATTGTTTAAAAATTCAGCTCATGGTGTCTCATATACAGGACTGCACAGCTGGTGCTGTTTATTCTTCAACCTGTGGCAATCAATTCAAACGACACGTCTTAAGCACAAACCAGGAGTCCTCAGATAAACGTCCTACTTCTGTTTTATTTATTGTAGATTTTTTTCCTTTGCTCCACATTGTTTTGGTACTTGAGAAATGTTTCTTTAGAGATTTCTCAGGGCCAGAGTCAATGGGACTTCTTGTGTGTTCGCAACAATAGGAGCAAAAACAGCCTGACCACGAGTTACTCACCACGTGGGATTGAAAAGTACAAAAGGTTTGGCTACTGTCAGCACTTTGGTCTGGCTACCCAAGACTCAGCTTTTACCAGGGTTTGCAACTCAGACAGATCCTAACTGTAACTCTTTAAAAGAGCTGAGCAAATTGTGAGACATTTTCTGTAACTGTTCTTTCAAATTCTCCACAAAAGTGAGTACCACGCTTGAAGTCATTTCCTGTTTGCTTTCTGGAAGCATTTCAGCGTCCTTGCTTTCCTCACAAATACTGGGGGACAAAAAGAGAACTCAAACACCCAAATAGTGGCTGGAAGTCCATTTTGAGTTGTATGACCATTTGTAAAAGCCTGTTTGTGATATCATTTACAGTTCAGGCTGAGGCTGGGTGGGATCGTTACTAAAGTTACTTGGTACGTCTCTGTATCCTGACTGGATGAGCTACATACCAAACCAACAGTACGCCTAATTTTTGTAAATTGTACTTGAATATAAAATGGGAATGGTCACAAAGAGTCATTATTACAGAACAAGAGAGAGCCTCATTGTTACGTCAGATTCAGTTGCAATATTTGCAATTTGAATGATATACAGAGAAGAATTAGTCATAGAAGAAACCTGCAAATAATTTCGAACTACAAAAAGTTTTAAGCATTCTGTGATCTGTTCAGGCAAGTCACACGAAGAGAAAGAGTTCTATTTCGTCAGCGTATTACTCGAATGTATTACTAATTGTGGACTAGTGCCAAAGCTCTACTCATTACTTCCCAAGCGTTCCCTCGGCTTTGAGAGAAGAGACGGTTAAAAATCTCGACAAGACCAGGCAATATAATATCAGGTGTCTCAGTTCTCTCACAAACCTGCTGATTTTTCTTGGCTGAGACTGACTGCGCCGGGAATGCAAATTTTGCAAAAATACATGTTGTCCCTTTCCAATATAACCCATAATTTGGGTTTCAGACTGGGTTTTTGACACCCGCCACATCATTCCCTCATCTTGGCTGATTGTATTATTGATAACATTTTGTAAGAGAGACAAGGTGGGTGAGGTAATATCTTATATTGAATCAGTTTCTGTTGGTAAAAGAGACAAGGGTTTGAGCTACACAGAGCTCTGCTTCAGCTCTGTGTCACTTGAAAGCCTGCCTCTTTCACCAAGAGAGGCCTCTTCAATAAAAGAGATCACCTCACCCAACTTGATTCTCTAATATTCCGGGACCCACATGGCTACAACTACACTGCAAACAAAAGGTGAAAAATATTTTTAAGTCCGTCAAAACAAAGGAAATAGAAATACATTCCTTCACCTTCCCTCAACCTGTCCCCAACATTTGCTATCATGTGAGAAAGGTGTCACATGCCATGGGTTGGGGGCATGGGTGTGTTACGTGCATATTGACACTTGCAGAGAGCTGGAGTTGTTGATGCATCATGAGCAAGGTCAGGAGCTTTAAGCTGGTGCAATGGAGAAAGTGGGTGGCATGGTCAGAGGGAACTGATTGGCTTTGTGCAGACTTCAGGAGGGGGTTCGGGTGTCACCTGAGAGGAGCAGATGCCACTAATGAAGATGTGGGACATTCAAGGCAGGGCGAGGGCTGGGATAGAGAGGAGGGGCTGGATCTTTGAAACGTTGCAGAGAAAGAATGGCAAGATGAGAGGGGAGAATGAGAAGAATGAGTTGAAGCTGAGACTCGAAAGCCCACCCGGACATTTACCTTACCTGCTGTTTTTTCTCTGGTAGAGACATATAGGATACTTCTCTTCACTTATTAAGTAAACTAAGTAAAATTCAAATTAATAACATACATAACAATATTCTTCATGCCTTTGTATTTGACAGCATCCTGAATGAGAGCAAACAATGCTTGCGGTACAAACTATTCCAGGCTCGCCGTGCGACACGGTATAGCACATATATCACCTGTGCTGCAGTCACAAGTTATAGGGCTTGATCATGTTCACTGAGAGTAGGGAGGAATAACTCCCTCCACTGCAGGGATTGCGGGGTGAGGCCCTATGGCCTGTATTATAAAGGAGGTCGTTTGTATCAGTATCTCAGCAGAACTGCCTCCTTCCTTCCACGTGATCACCTGGCGGGGTCAGAGCTCAGCGACCGTCACTTTTAAAATTCAAGTTGGGCACAGTTTACTACGATGGGCAACACACACCATTAAACAACCCTAATCGCAGGCCTTCCCGGCGTGTGCATTCCTAGCCTCTCTTTCCAGGCAGCTTCAGTGAAGGGACTAAAGTATTTCTCAGTTACTTTCTATTGAGGGTTCACCAACGAGCTGCCGGGAGCAGAAGTGCGGGTATAGACTTCCAATCCCACAGCTTGTGTGACACCGCATCCCCTTTGGTTTGTCACTACCCGGAAATGCTGGCTGCTCAGTACCTTCAGATGCCATCAGGAGCTGTCAGTGCTGTGAAAACGGATGGCCTAGAAAAGCCAAATGCATTTCATTTGAATTCTGTGAACAGTCATTCATACGTAAGTGTTCTCAGGGCGCCACTGATGAAATTTTGAGGTAGACAGTGGACTAATGAGGGGTTCAATCCTGCAGACACTTAGCAATGCTCATTGTTCCATCAGCTTCAATAGCCGTGCAGGCAGGGACAAGGATGCAACAGAACAGGGTCCTACACTGGGGCCTGAGTGCACCTACAAACATATGAATCTAAAAAAATCGCCTGACCAACCTAAGAGAAATGCTCAGGACAGAACAGACAATATTTGGGATTTTACTGATTATTTTCAGTTTTCATGAATAAAGCAACACATGGGTGTGATTTATTAAGGGTCTGAGTGTGCAACCGTCATGCAGATGCTCACACCAGTGATCCCACTGAGGTCATGAGAGTGAGTAATTGTGAGACAAATGAATACGAAATGACTAAACACAACAAGAGCTCATGTAAGCAAGCATAGTCCTGCCACAGGGTTCACTAGCGGTGCTTCCTTGTGGCCACATCTGGGATTAGCTCTATTCAGGTGTGACGATCCCTTCCTTGCACCATGGCCCCCTCTCTCTCCAGGACTCAAGGTGCTCCTTCTTCATGACTCAGCCCTCTGCCAGGTCACTACAGTCCTTCCCGTCTGGGGAAACACGGTCGCTGCAAACCAACTGTCCGGTTGGCATCTCCAGCACTCCTGCTGGTGGAACCCAGCCCCACCCACTACAGGGGTTCCAGCCCAGGGACCCTGTAACAAGCAACCAAGGTCTGCACAGGCCTACCCCTTGTTGCTCTTTCCCTGGGCCTCTTCCTACCTAGCCCTCCCAGGCCTCCTCTGGAGCTGACCCTTCTTCCATGGCTAGAACCCCAGGGCTGATTCTTGCTCCTGGGTTTTCCCTTCCTCTCCTCTCCGCACCTAGAGAGAGACTGCAGACCCTCTCCCTGCAGCCCCCTTCTGCTGTGCACTTCCTGGCTTTTTAACCCAGCCTGGTCTGGCCCAGCTGGGCTTCTTGTTCAGTTAGGTCTGGCTGTCCCTCCAGGTGCAGCCAGGTGCCCTGACTGGCCCCTCAGGACCACTTAACCCTTTCAGGGCCAGTGTGGGGTACACACCCATTGCAAGCCCCAAAATTATTCATTTGTTATGTATTAATGCAAAAGTTCACCAGTCATAGTTAATAGCCCAAAGAAAGTGAATGCAGGTTTCTACATGAGACAACAGCAGTGCAAAATTTCTGTAACAAGATTTGTTCTTGTGCTTCAAGAAACACTTTTAAGTGTAAATGTAGGTGTAAGAGTAATTTTTAAATAATTTTCAGAAGCAGTGTCAATCTGTTTTTTATAAAGAATGCACTGCAACTTCTAGCTGTAATACACCACAGAATTACACCTTCAACCTACGTTTTGCAGTTTATTTCCTTTTACAGACTGCATTAAGCATTCATACCAATGTAGTATCTTATGGAAAAGAATGATTTGCTGAACTCTTCTGTTACTCTTTCCTGAACATGCATGCCCACATTTCAAAGCACTACCTGGAGTTTTAGCCACGCAGCTAGAGCTGACTTTAATGGGAGTCACACAGCTAAAGCTCTGTGCAAAGCTTTGAAAATTGAAGAGTTGAATCATTGAATATCAGGGTTGGAAGGGACCTCAGGAGGTCATCTTGTCCAACCCCCTGCTCAAAGCAGGACCAATGCCCAACTAAATCATCCCAGCCAGGGCTTTGTCAAGCCTGACCTTAAAAACCTCAAAGGAAGGAGATTTCACCACCTCCCTAGGTAACGCATTCCAGTGCTTCACCACCCTCCTAGTGAAAAAGTTTTTCCTAATAACCAACCTAAACCTTCCTAACTACAACTTGAGACCATTACTCCTTGTTCTGTCATCAGCTACCACTGAGAACAGGCTAGATCCATCCTCTTTGGAACCACCTTTCAGGTTCCAATCTTGAGGGAAGACTAAAGATAATTTCTGCTAAGTGGTTGCATCTTTTGCTTAAAAAACAGAAGGATGCATTAAAAAAAAATCATGTGGCCAATATTAATGACATGCTCCAGACAGAGCCAAGCCAGGGAGCTGTGAAGAGGCAGGCAGCCAGTCCTGGAAAGCACCACATTAGGAATTGAAGGAAGCATCTATAGTTACATATAGCATGTGTCACCTGAGTGATGCCCCAACATCACTGAACCTGGCCCCAGAACAGTGGAGAAGAGTGGTACTAGGGCATCTGCTAGCCAAGACAGAGGGTTGGGCCCACGTAGTGAATCCCAGGAGTCACTAGCTGCCCAATACTAATAGCTCTGGGGCGCTGCCTACCTTTGCCATGACTGTGACCCAGTGGTAGGGGAGAAGAGCTCCTCCTTTCCTGTTCCCAGAGGCTTGGGAACAGCGGTGACACTCCTGGGCACTCCATGAAAACCAGGGACAGATGAGTGGAGAGTGGGGAGGGGGTAGGAACAGCTCTGGTTTGGGTTAATCAGGTGTTTGTGGGCCTCCTGGTTTGCGCAGAACTCAGCCCCACTATGACTCTGGGTGGGTTCAGGTGCTGTGCTGATTGTTGTGCGTGATCAGTCACCAAATTGTCTGGGGTGTCACCCAGAAGCAGAGCACAAGTTTGGAATACAGACAGTATAGAGCCAATACGTATAACTTTAAATACAAAAATGATACATGCATACAGATAGCTTAATCATAACCAGCAAGCTTCTGGACAAGCTAGTTCCTGAACCCAGACTTTTACTAGCAAGGATTCATAGAGGGGCAGTCTGGGGCTGGCATGGGGAGAAGGGCCCAAAGAGGAACACCTTGCCCCTGGACCCCACAGTCTGCTCATTAGCCACCCACAATGACATTGCCACCCAGCTTCCTCCCTGAGGCATTAGGATGAGTCCTACCCCAAGGGCAGCAGAGAGGGGCAGGAACGTGGTGTGAAACAGGAGGGCCAGTGGGAAGATCTCAATCGGGTGTGATGTGGCCAGGGCAGTTGACAGGCTAGGACGGCAATGGTAACCGTTGGGTTTTGCCGGGATTAGGATCTCTGGGACCTACTTCTGGAACAAGTGGGAATAGAACAGGCACCAGTGTGCTCTAGAAAACAGGGAACCTTGGACAGAATGTGTGGCTCATTGTCTTATTAACAGCAAGCAATCACCCTGTAGTTTTTCTCTGTCAAATGAGTCAGATCTTTCAGAGATAGTGGAGGAGGGTTTTCAAAACCGAGGGACTGAATGATGTACTTTCCTCTCAGCCTGGGTCTTGTGGAGAAATAATCCCACTGAAGCTAGTAACTATCTAGAGCCGTGACCCCATGCACACCGTGTGAATCCCCCATGTGTGAAGGTAACAGGGCAAGAGTTCAGGATTCAGCCCCCATGTATCAATCCTGGATGGAAATCAGTCTCGTAGGAAACTATCGTGTAACATTTGTTGTGTAATACAGCCCGAAGGCTGGAAGTTGAACCTAGACAAATTCAGGCTGGAAATAATGTGTACATTTTAACAAGGAGAGTAAATTAACGATAGTAACAATTTCACAAAGGTGACAGTGGATTCTCCATCAGCTGGTGGATTCTCCATCAATCTTTTAAAACCAAAATTGGATGTTTTTCTAAAAGCTCTGTCCCAGGAATTATTGCGGGGCAGGTCTGTGGCCTGTGTTATACAGGAGGTCAGACTTAATGATCAACATGGTCCATTTTGGCCTTGGAATCGATTAATGTATGAGCCTATAAATCAGAAACATTCAACACACTCTACCAAGAAAAACTACCCGCTATAAAAAGATCCAGTTGTCTCAGCTATTTTCTACCAGGCTCCCACTGCTGTGTCATGCAAGGGAATACAAATCTGAAGGGTATTTGTGTCTACAGCAAAATCCATCAGAAAAATCAGTTTGAGCCTCTCCATGTTACTGGACACGCTATTCCCCTCCGCCAGAGCCTCGGGAGCCCGAGCTGTGTGTACATCCGCCACCTGCTTCCCGTTCAGACAAGGCCAGTGCCCCAGCTGGCTCAGGATGGGCATGATGCCTCTCCTGGGACCACAAGTGGTGCAGAGCTTACATGAGAATACACACAGCTTTGCGTTTTTCCTGGTGCAGAGGGTGACCTGGGCATGGCAGTGCTGTCAGGGTGGCTCTGTGCCCCCTTTACAGCCTGGCACAGGGGCATGGCATGTGGCTGGAATGCTGCTGTTTTCTAGGGGTGATCCCTGGCTAGCTGAACCCACACAGGCAGCCGGCTGCAACTAAGAGCAGCTATGCGAAAAAGCTGGCCCCAGCAAGACCCATGTTTGGCAAGCGTCAAAGGCTAGTAAAGGAATAATTTCCCACCGCCCGCAACAATGTGACTAGCGTCGCTTGACTGGAACATAGGGACCAAGCCAAAGACTTTCACTGTAATTTTCAGTTTTACTGCAAAGCAGATAACACAGAGGCTGCTTTTCTCTTGGTAATGTACTGACCAGCTCATAACTGAAATACCAGAGCCCCCTTCCAACCAGGGACAAGGGGAAGAGAAACACACAACAGAACTTACTTGGACTGTCTACCAGACTGACAAGTTTCCTCAGAAGTTATACTGGAGGGAGAAGTAAAGTAGTTCATAGATCAGGAACTGTGAAAGACACAAGAAACAGAAAGTCGCATATGCGGTCAATGTTCATCATGACACAAGGTTAACAGCGGAGTGCTTCCAGGCTGCAGGTTAGCATCGGTGTTGTTTAATATAGATTGGAAAAGAAGGTGGTGAATAGTGGAGGAACAAAGTTGCAGACCACACGTTATTTCGGTTATTCAAGACCAGAAGAGACTGAAGAACTTCAAAGGACCTAAAAAAGGCGAGTTAATGGGTAACAAGACAGCAAATGAAAAGCGGTTCTGGTAAATGCAAAGTGTTGCACATAGAGGAGAAAATTTGAACAGTTCATCCTCCTTACTGCGTTCAGAAATTAACCACACCAACTCCGGAAAAGGGCCTGAACACCACTGGGAGTGCTCAAAGACTCAATGTGCAGCAGCAGTCAAAAACAAACAAACACTCTTGGGGCGCATAAGGAATAGGATGAAACAGTACTGAAACTCTTTTTAACCCCCCCCCCCCCTTCCCGAAATACTGTGTTCAGCTCTGGTCACTGTCTCAAAGAGTGCAGAGCTGAAATAGGGGTGGGCGAGGAAGATGATGAGAGGCCTGGAGAGACGTCTCTAGGAGGAGAATTGAACAGATTAGGACTGTTTACCGTGCACAGTCGGTGATGAAGGGGGGACCTGACAAAGGTAAACCAAACACCAAACAGGGCCGTGAAGGGAGATTGCGGACTTGACTTGTACACATCCTGTCTCATAGACCAAAACCAAGGGAGGGTTCTGTGAAAATGTCATGGAGCAATATTCAAACAGATAGCAGGGCACCCTTTTTTACCCACAGCATAATTAGCCTGTGGAGCTCATTACTGCAAGATATCGATAAAGCCCAGAGCCTAGCTGGATTCACTGATAATTCAACATGTATACGGATAATGGGAACTTCTAGGATTACCTTAGCAAAGATTAACAACAAAACAAGAAATTCGAAGGGGTATAAACTTTCATTCTTCAGGGCATGAGGCAACCTCTGAATATCAGGCGTGTGACAAACGTGGAAGTGCACCTGGATAAGGAATAATTCTGGATCTGCCCCTGCCATGGGGTGTCTGTGCCACAGAAGGCAAAGGATATGTCACCCTAGGGGTCGTCAGGGTAGCAGAGCCTGCTTACCGTGGGAAAGAAGGAGCAGACCCTCCTTACTACTCACCTAACAGCTGACTAGGAAGGGAAGAAGCACAGGTGTCCAGATACCAGAAGAATCGCAGGCTGGGTGGCACAGGAGTCCTGATGTGAGCATGGAAGAATGGTGAGATTCTATCCTGAAACCCGTGAAGGCAAGAGGCTGCACACCTGGGTGGGGCAGAGGAACCACTAGCTCCATAAACACAACAGGGAGTCTGGAGGAATTTCCCAGGTTATTCCCTTATTTCCCACTTCAGGGTCTCTTGATGATCCCTGTGAAGGAGTACGTAGTAACTATTCTCACAGATGGATACTGGGCTAGGCTGACCACTGCTTTGAACTGGAATGGCAATTCCGAGCTTAAGAACATAAGAATGGCCACATTGGGGCAGGCCAAAGGTCCATCCAGCCCAGTATCCTGTCTTCCAACAGTGGCCAATGCCAGGTGCTTCAGAAGGAATGAACAGAACAGGGCAATTTTAAGAGATCCATCCCATTGTCCAGTCCCAGGTTTTGGCAGTAAGAGATTTAGGGACCCCTGGCACATGTGGTTGTATCCCTGACCATCTTGGCTATCCTCCATGAGTTTATGTAATTCCTTTTTTCACCCAGTTGTCCTGTTGTCCTTCACAACATCCCCCACAATGAGTTCCAGAGACTGAGTGTCTATTATGTGAAATACTTCCTTTGGTTTGTTTTAAACCTGCTGCCTACTAATGTCAGATGTGTGAATTCTCATCCACGTGTTGTTAACAAGACATCTGTGTGTCTGTGCTCTACAACACAGGTGAGAAACACAAGGAAGCCCTTTAATATGAAAGGGTCTTTCAAGGGCCAAGGACCAAATCCACGGGGGATGTTAAGAACTTTGGGGAGATACTTCTATTAATAGGGTGGGATGCTCTGCAGGCCACTTAGGGGAGTGGTAGGCAACCTGAGGCCCGCCGGTCGCACGTGGCCCAAGAGGGTAATCCGCTGGCCAGCCACAAGACAGTGTTTACATTGACTGTCCACAGGCACGTCCATCCGCAGCTCCCACTGGTTGCGGTTCACTGTTCCCAGCCAATGGACACTGCGGGAAGCGGCGCGGGCTGCAAGGACGTGCTGGCTGCCGCTTCCCGCAGCTGCCATTGGCTTGGAACGGCAAACTGTGGCCACTGGGAGCTGCGGGTGGCCGTGCCTGCAGATGGTCAATGTAAACACTGCCTCGCGGCCTTCCAGCGGATTACTCTGACGGGTTGTGTGCAGCCCACGGGCCGCAGATTGCCCACCACTGACTTAGGGTGATCATCTCTGAGTGGTACATTTGTCTTCCAGCCTGAATTTATCCAGTATTTGAAACATGAATTTGCTTTCTTGGCTGTAGGAGAACAGAGGGTGTAAAAAAAAATCAATATTTGTCAAATGGGAAAGACCAAGGCCATTATGGAAAGACATTTTAGTTTTTCAAGCCTCAGAGTACAAGAAATAATGGAAATCTGAAAGCGTGCTGTGAGTGCCCCTTTAGGTATAAACATTAATGATTTTTTTAATTTTACTTTTTGTAAAATACAGCAATTGTCAAAATCATTCTTAAGCCCTTTACTGCATTTGAATGCAATATATTTCAGATTTTGTTCTAAGGTAATTAACTAGACTTTTGTGTATAATGAGCTGTGCAACAAGTTGTACCTAGCCTCACTACACTCTAAGTAGAAACAATTGCCAATCGGTAGGAATATTGGTTACCATTTAATTAGGGGAAGAAAAAGATAGCTATCAGACTAAATGTGAACAGGGAAAATCTGTTAGGAATGTTTACAGTCTCTGATGTGTTCAGGGTATAAATCTGTTTGCTTTTAAATTTAAAAGTATAAATGGTACTTTGATACTCCAGTAACTTCAGAGACACAAGTAAAGCCTTTGCCACAAAGAACAGTCTTGTTATTCTATTTGTGCTTTAGTCACAGTGAATCAATCCCATCAACATGGAAATTAACAGCTTTGCTTCAGTCTACTCCAGTATTAAACCACAGGTTTGGTCCACAAGGGTGAGTTTTATTCTAAATCATCTTTTTTGTTATATATATATAAACAAACACACCCACTATTGTACAGTCTGACTGAAAAAGTCCTAGCTAGCTAAGTTTAAATTGAGAAAGAAAAGAAATTATTTTTATAGAGCACCCCCACCCATGTTGTGCTCCCGTCAGTGGTTGGCAGTTGGCTAAACAGACCATGGAGACACTCTCTGAAAACTGTATTTGCAGTGTAACTATTTTATAACGCAACTTTTCATTACACCATCATCACCTGCCAGCCTTCATACAAGGCATAATCCAGCATCCATTGAAGTTGAGGGTAAAGCTCCCATTGACTTCAGTAGGGCAGGATCAGATACATCAAGATGGTCTATACCCGAGTTATGCATCCCACTGTTCTGGGTTCTCAAAACCCCCCTATTAAAATGTGCTGGTGAAATGCCCTTAGCACCAAGGGTCTTATGGTGTATCTACCCTAGGCAAAGTGGGACTGCTGTTGTCACAGACCTAGCTGAGCACTCACCAGACTGTGATCCAAACACTGGATCCCATGTTCTTTAAGACTCTGTTAAGACTCCAGAGTCCAGGCCCTGCCCCTGGTTCAGGGTCTCTAGGCACTCTCGGGGTGCAGATCCTCTGCCCAGCTCCCTTCCAGAGAAGTGAGACCTTGCAGTCCAACTGCCCAGCTCCTGGCACTAATGATGAGCCCTCAGGGTAACTTCTCAGGGGCCCAGGACAGGTGTAACACAGAGCACACACTCAGACACACTTTGCACAGCAGTCTCACACACCACTGCTCTTTCTTTAATAGCACGATAAATACACAGATCTAGACAAAGATAATCAATCCTCTGTGCATGTCCCTGCCTCAGTTTCCTCATAACTCCAGAGTTTTCCTGGACCCCTGCCCAGATATTACTCTGCGGGCAGCCAGGGTCTTTCTCCTGCAGGGCAGGGCTCGGCTTCCAACCACGGAGCGTTTCTCTCTCCCCCTCACCAGATCAGCTTGCTTGGACCTTGGCTGGTCCAACAGCTAAGGGTGCCCCCTGCTGCTATGAAAGCATGCCCATCTTTTCCCCCTCTCCTTTCCAGAACATCCTGCAATCTTTCCCTTTCCCACACACCTGCTGTGGGTTTAAGGGCAAGCATGAACACCTTGGTGTTTTGGGTCTGCATTTGGGGGTTTTCTAACCTCTCCCCTTCACAAGCTCCCTGTAGCGATGTGGGGAAAAATGGGTTCTTCCAGTTTCAGCCAACCTCCTTTGTATATCCGCTGTGTGGTCAGAGTATAGGCATGAAGGTTACCTACTCTCCATTACCCGAGTCTGGTGGCTATATGCCACCGGCCCTGTCAGCCCACACATAGAGGCATTCAATGATACAGCAATGTTCGTAGTAACAACTTCACAATATCAACCAGAATTCACAAGTGGTACAAACAGATTCTCCAAACTGTCGAACTGAAAACTCTGCCACAGGAATGCCTCATCCCATGCAAGCCTGGCAGGAGCTCACACTCCAGGGAGACCCATCACATTCGAACATCGCCAGGCCTAAGGAGCAGGGTTCAGGGGAGTGCGGCAGCTGCCATCACTATCATTTAACATTTGCGTTACAATAGCACTCCAGTGGGGCTGGAGCCCGTTTCTAAGCCTGGTACAGCTACATACAAAGATGCAGGCCCTTTGATTGGCAGCTGGGAGATGAGACCAGAAGCATGAAGCCTGACTTATTTCCTGTGTCACTAGCTGGGAGGGAGGAGGAGAACCAACAGCATCTCAGGAACCTGGGGAAGGAGGAGGCTCAAAGTGGAGGCTTTGAGATCAGTCTGGAAAGAAGTCGTTAGAGACTTTGCAAGGGCAGCAAAGGTGACAGAAGCCAGATCCGATGTGTTGGAGGAAAGACATTGTTTTAAATTGCACATTCAGTGGGCTCAGTGGGGAGGGGAACGCAGGGGGATAGAAACTCAAACTGAGTCTACCAAGAGAATCAGTATCAGCCCATGAGAACAGGCCAGGTGTTACACTCCCGGAACACTCCCACGGGAGTGAATAGAGAGGAAATCTGGAGGCACCTCTAGAAATTTCATATTATTGTAACTATTAATTGAAGCACCCTCTAGAATTCCAGAGCAGGGATATAATGCTGCATTACATAATGTAGCTTGGTTCAAACTAACCTACAGAAAGATTGTCATGCTGACCCAAATTCAGTCGGACTGTCCGACTGGAGTGTAAACAGCAATGTCAAATCACACATGCTTTGGATTTATTGGTATTATTTGTATTTTGGTGGTGCCTAAAAGCCTCGACCACAGTGGGGACCCATTGTGCTAGGCGCTGTACAACAGCAGCCTGTTCCTGCCCCATGGAACTTACAGTCTAAAGACTTAAGACAAGATGAGATAGACAAACACCACAAAAGAAATTTGCCAAAAGTTCAGAAGTGGTGAGTAGTTCCACTGACATTAATGAGACATAAGTACCCTGTCAGTCAGGGGCCAGGGTATTTATTCATAGATTCATAGATACCAAGGTCAGAAGGGACCATTATGACCATCTAGTCCGACCTCCTGCACAACGCAGGCCACAGAATCTCACCCACCCACTCCTGCGAAAAAACCTCTCACCTATGTTTGAGCTATTGAAGTCCTCAAATCGTGGTTTAAAGACTTCAGAGCAGAGAATCCTCCAGCAAGTGACCCGTGCCCCCTGCTACAGAGGAAGGCGAAAAACCTCCAGGGCCTCTTCCAATCTGCCCTGGAGGAAAATTCCTTCCCGACCCCAAATATTCATTAACTTTACTACTGGTGTTTATTTGTTAACTTTTGGACAGAGCAGTGCTGGATGGATAAACTTTGGTTCCCCATCATTATGGATGTGCTGGAGACATCTGTGGGATGAATGAGGACAAAAAGTTGTGAAAGAGGTGATCCCGGCAATTACAGGCCAATAAGCCTGACTTCAGCACCAGGAAAACTGGTTGAAACTATAGTAAAAAACAAAATTGTCAGACACAGAGATGAACATAATTTGTTGGGGAAGAGTCAACATGGTTTTTGTAAAGGGAAATCATGACTCAATAGTAAATTATGAGCTTGAATTCAGTGGAAACTTCTGCAACTGTAACCACATCATGGTTACCAATCCCCTGTGGAAAAGCAGATGCCTAAGATCTGAGAGCAGCCCGCGATTTGCCCACCGCTTGCACTGGCATTAATGGGACGTCCATACGTGTTTGCAGAAGTCAGTAATTCTCCTTTGTTCCTGCAATGGGGCGAGGTTCAACTTGGCAAAGTCTCTGAATAACCCTATGTTCCCCTGCCCCTGCCCCAGCAATGGCTCATGGTGTACGAGATGCACTGACACACGGGAAAGGGTTCAGAAAAGAGCCACAATACCGGTTCCAGGTGGGAAAACCCGTCCTACAGTGAGACTTGGGCAGCTCGATCCCCTTAGTTTACCAAGAGAAGGTTACGAGGTGGCTGGAACAAAGTCCAGCTGTGTTGACATGAGGAGAGGGTTTATAGAATCATAGAATCATAGAATCTCAGGGTTGGAAGGACCCCAGAAGGTCATCTAGTCCAACCCCCTGCTCAAAGCAGGACCAATTCCCAGTTAAATCATCCCAGCCAGGGCTTTGTCAAGCCTGACCTTAAAAACCTCTAAGGAAGGAGATTCTACCACCTCCCTAGGTAACGCATTCCAGTGTTTCACCACCCTCTTAGTGAAAAAGTTTTTCCTAATATCCAATCTAAACCTCCCCCACTGCAACTTGAGACCATTACTCCTCGTTCTGTCATCTGCTACCATTGAGAACAGTCTAGATCCATCCTCTTTGGAAACCCCTTTCAGGTAGTTGAAAGCAGCTATCAAATCCCCCCTCATTCTTCTCTTCTGCAGGCTAAACAATCCCAGCTCCCTCAGCCTCTCCTCATAACTCATGTGTTCCAGACCCCTAATCATTTTTGTTGCCCATCGCTGGACTCTCTCCAATTTATCCACATCCTTCTTGTTGTGTGGGGCCCAAAACTGGACACAGTACTCCAGATGAGGCCTCACCAATGTCGAATAGAGGGGAACGATCACGTCCCTCGATCTGCTCGCTATGCCCCTACTTATACATCCCAAAATGCCATTGGCCTTCTTGGCAACAAGGGCACACTGCTGACTCATATCCAGCTTCTCGTCCACTGTCACCCCTAGGTCCTTTTCCGCAGAACTGCTGCCTAGCCATTCGGTCCCTAGTCTGTAGCTGTGCATTGGGTTCTTCCGTCCTAAGTGCAGGACCCTGCACTTATCCTTATTGAACCTCATCAGATTTCTTTTGGCCCAATCCGCCAATTTGTCTAGGTCCTTCTGTATCCTATCCCTCCCCTCCAGCGTATCTACCACTCCTCCCAGTTTAGTATCATCCGCAAATTTGCTGAGAGTGCAATCCACACCATCCTCCAGATCATTTATGAAGATATTGAACAAAACCGGCCTCAGGACCGACCCGTGGGGTACTCCACTTGATACCGGCTGGCAACTAGATATGGAGCCATTGATCACTACCCGTTGAGCCTGACAATCTAGCCAGCTTTCTACCACCTTATAGTGCATTCTTCCAGCCCATACTTCCTTAACTTGCTGACAAGAATACTGTGGGAGACCGTGTCAAAAGCTTTGCTAAAGTCAAGAAACAATACATCCACTGCTTTCCCTTCATGCACAGAACCAGTAATCTCATCATAAAAGGCGATTAGATTAGTCAGGCATGACCTTCCCTTGGTGAATCCATGCTGGCTGTTCCTGATCACTTTCCTCTCATGCAAGTGCTTCAGGATTGATTCTTTGAGGACCTGCTCCATGATTTTTCCAGGGACTGAGGTGAGGCTGACTGGCCTGTAGTTCCCAGGATCCTCCTTCTTCCCTTTTTTAAAGATTGGCACTACATTAGCCTTTTTCCAGTCATCCGGGACTTCCCCCGTTCGCCACGAGTTTTCAAAGATAATGGCCAATGGCTCTGCAATCACAGCCGCCAATTCCTTTCTGAGAGTCAAGGGCTCTGTAACTTAGCAGGCACCTGCAGAGTGAAACCCAGTGGCTGGAGGCTGAAGAGAGACAAATTCAGACAAGACACAAAGCGCAGTTTTAACAATGATGGTATCTGATCATTGTAACAATGAACATGGGGGAGCAGCCACCCTTTGAAGTAGTTAAATCAAGTCTGGGACCTTTCTAAGGCAAATCTGCTCTAGCTCAGCCTGCAAAACAGGCTTGATGCAGGACCACAATGGTGAAATTCTCTGGTTTGTGCTCTGTAGGAGGCCATATAGATCATCACAGAGGTCCCTTCTGGCGTTAAAATGTCGGAATCTAGGAATACTGAGACGAGCAAGGATTTGTTCCCATGTAGCTTGCTGCAGACATCAAAGAGAGAAGTTTGCTGTACAGCTTTCTGCTTTGTTTTGCCTAAACGTTACTAAGAACTTTAGCTCTTCTTCCTAAGCAAGGCTAACAGAGATCCACAGGTAGCCAGAGCAAGAGCTGATTTTGCAGTGGGTGGCAGCGTGCGGTAGAGTGGGAAGACAAAGGCTGGTGGAGGAGACAGTGAGCAATTCCAGAGAGGTTCTCCTTTGCTTCTGCATCTGACCCCACCGCTGGCACATCTGCACTGCCCACATCCCAGACTTGTTTTTCCTTTTAGAAAATAAAAGTCTTTGTAGCGTTTTAGAGACCTGTGACGGCTGTTCTTGTGACAGCACCTCACCAGTCCAGAGACGCGCTCCTACCCACACCCCAGGGACAGTACCATGAGCACCGGGAATGTTCCCCAGGCAGCCACACTAACGTGCCTTTGTGTCACTCTGGATGGACCACGGTAGGGGACAGAGTAGTTCCCGTTTTCATGCCCAGTTGAATCATAGAATCATAGAATATCAGGGTTGGAAGGGACCCCAGGAGGTCATCTAGTCCAACCCCCTGCTCAAAGCAGGACCAATCCCCAACTACATCATCCCAGACAGGGCTTTGTCAAGCCTGACCTTAAAAACCTCAAAGGAAGAAGATTCCACCACCTCCCTAGGGAACCCATTCCAGTGCTTTACCACCCTCCAAGTGAAAAAGTTTTTCCTAATATCCAACTTAAACCTCCCCCACTGCAACTTGAGACCATTACTCCTCGTTCTGTCATCTGCTACCTCTGAGAACAGTCTAGATCCAGTCTAGTCTGGTGGTAGATGCTGCCACCATCCAAGTGCAGAGCCCCTTTGAGAGCCCAGGAAGGTGCACTTGGGAATTCCTTCCTGTGGGGTAACCTCAAGCCCTTTCACGCCCCATCTGGGGAAGAGCTGAGAAAGAAAACAAATGAAATTAGCTGTTGCCACCAGCTAATGAAACATGTGCACAAAGCTCTTAAGACACAGAAATATAATCCTGTTCTTAAAAAAGGTAAATTTTATTTAAAAAAGAAGAAGAACATACGTCTGGAAACTCAGGCTATTGCTAGATTTTAAAAGAGTAACTACAAGGATTAAGCACCAAGAATAGCTTTCTTGAGGTCCCACTTAAAGGTTACAAGCAAAACAAAAGCACCCTGGGGTTAGCACAGAGAAGTCCACAAGCCATAAAGAAATAAAAAGAGATAAACCCGGTCGCGTCTTCCTAGACACTTCCTGATCTACTTACATATCTGGGGTTTCCAATGGGTAGTTTCTAGGTAGATGTGACAGGTTTCAATTGGTCCACTAAGCCACGGGGGGGCAGTGGGGAGCTACTGCCTCACTGGCAGGCCTTAGTCGCACCTTTCTGTCACTAGCGAATTAGCGGAAGGAGGTGCGCCGGCCAGAGTCAGGGGCGCGCCCCCTCCGGCTGGGGTGTTACCCAGGGTTCTTTCAACCCAAAGCTCTTGGTAACTTTTACTCTGTGCGAGGTGGTGTCAGGAAATAAATCCGGGGAGACACAGCTGGCCGACCGATAGATGGCTGGCACAAACAGGACAACACAAGAGTGCTTTCACTTAAAGCTAAACTTTACTTAGTCTCAAGCACTTATACACATGTCCACAAGAGGTTAGTAAAACACCCCCAATCCTTGATAATTAACAAAGCCGAGTGTGGCTCTCGAGTGGCACAGAGGCAGCCCGTCTGCCGCTGGGAAACACAAGATGCATCCAGAGAGAGAGAGAGTCCAGTCCTGAAGAGTCCCCCTACCTCAAACTTTTCCCCCTTATTTATATATTAGTAATAGAATGACATGTCCCTTAAAGCAAACTTGTTAAGCAAGCAGTTTCAATAGTCAAGCAAGAGGTTCCTTCTGATTATCAATTAACCAGGTGTGGGTTTTTCCAGAGTTTGCAGCCTTGAGGCCCCAATAGACATTCCTGGGGCACATCCTACTCTTCAAAAATGCATGTGTCAGCCACTTCAACACAATTCTTATCAGAAAGGACGGGGAGTCAAGCTGCCCTTTCTGTGGCACCCAAAACTCCACCGTCCCCTCCTGCCTTGGTCAAACTGAGAGTGCTGAATGGCCAATTTACAGCCGGCTGACTTGGCTGCTTTTAGCAGTAAGCCATAGTGGTTTCAGGCACTGTCATAAATATAAAGGGAAGGGTAAACCCCTTTGAAATCCCTCCTGGCCAGGGGAAAGCTCCTCTCACCTGTAAAGGGTTAAGAAGCTAAAGGTAACCTCGCTGGCACCTGACCAAAATGACCAATGAGGAGACAAGATACTTTCAAAAGCTGGGAGGAGGGAGAGGGACAAAGGGTCTGTGTCTGTCTGTGTGCTGCTCTTGCCAGAGACAGAACAGGAATGGAGTCTTAGAACTTTTAGTAAGTAATCTAGCTAGGTATGTGTTAGATTATGATTTCTTTAAATGGCTGAGAAAAGAATTGTGCTGAATAGAATAACTATTTCTGTCTGTGTATCTTTTTTGTAACTTAAGGTTTTGCCTAGAGGGGTTCTCTATGTTTTTGAATCTAATTACCCTGTAAGATATCTACCATCCTGATTTTACAGGGGGGATTTCTTTGTTTCTATTTACTGCTATTTTTATTAAAAGTCTTCTTGTAAAACACTGAATGCTTTTTCATTGTTCTCAGATCCAAGGGTTTGGGTCTGTGGTCACCTATGCAAATTGGTGAGGCTTTTTATCCAACATTTCCCAGGAAAGGGGGGGTGCAAGTGTTGGGAGGATTGTTCATTGTTCTTAAGATCCAAGGGTCTGGGTCTGTAGTCACCTAGGCAAATTGGTGAGGCTTTTTACCAAACCTTGTCCAGGAAGTGGGGTGCAAGGTTTTGGGGAAGTATTTTGGGGGGAAAGACGCGTCCAAACAGCTCTTCCCCAGTAACCAGTATTAGTTTGGTGGTGGTAGCGGCCATTCCAAGGATAACGGGTGTAATATTTTGTACCTTGGGGAAGTTTTGACCTAAGCTGGTAAAGATAAGCTTAGGGGTTTTTTTCATGCAGGTCCCCACATCTGTACCCTAGAGTTCAGAGTGGGGGAGGAACCTTGACATGGTGGCACAGTGGTGGGATTAACCTGAAATCATTTGAGATCCAGTTGAGATTTTTTGAACTAGAAATACAGATTTTAAAAAGGAAATTTTTTTTTTCTTTGGAAAGAAAGTCCAGAAAGCAGCTTTGAAACTGAAAGCAGCTTGGTTTCTCTCTGCTTTGTGGCGAAGCAGAGACAAAAGGGGATTATCTTGTGAATTGCAGGTTTTCTTTGCCTGGAGGCAGGGTACTTAACTCCAGCAGGGAAATTCACAGTCTTCCAACCCAGGGGTTTTTTTTTTCTTTTCTTCCTAAAAGTAAATAGGGGGTGTGTGTTCTACCCGTTTGCTTTTTCTTTGGGCTGGGTAAGCAGGTTTCCAAGCAGTTGGAGGTTTTTTGCTTTAATTTGGG
Organism: Caretta caretta; assembly: GCF_965140235.1. Classification (NCBI taxonomy): domain Eukaryota; kingdom Metazoa; phylum Chordata; order Testudines; family Cheloniidae; genus Caretta; species Caretta caretta. The sequence goes on along the minus strand of NC_134211.1, from coordinate 133,127,116 downwards.
CCCAGAGCAGAGACAGGGGAATTGTCTTTTTCTGTAGGCTGACAATCACTATCAGAGAATAGGTATTCTATTCCAGCACAGCAAAATTTTACAGCCAAGTTTTGTTTGTTTATTTCTAAACCTCGGGTGTAAAGTTAGTAAAAACAGAGAGGTTAGAATGGCAAAATCCGCGGCTCGACTACAGCTCGAATTAGCCAAATTTCAGGCTGAGGAAAGACAAAGGGAACATGAAAGACAGATAGAACTCATGCAGCTGAAGAAGGAACAAGAAATGGAGGCAAGGAAGCATGTGGAGGAGGAGAGGGAAAAAGAGAGGAAGCATGTGGAGGAGATGGAGAGGATAAAGGCCCAGCAGAATATACCAACAAACCCTAGCAATCCTTCTCCAGGTACCACTTCCCATCCCAGAAAGTTCCCCACCTACAAGGCAGGTGATGATACTGAGGCCTTCTTAGAAAACTTCGAAAGGGCCTGCCTTGGGTACAACATCTCTGCTGACCAATACATGGTAGAGCTGAGGCCGCAGCTCAGTGGACCCTTAGCTGAGGTGGCAGCTGAAATGCCTAAAGAACACATGAACAAGTATGAACTGTTTAAATCCAAGGCGAGAGTCAGAATGGGGATAACACCCGAGCAGTCTCGTCGGAGGTTCAGAGCCCTAAGGTGGAAACCAGACATGTCATTTACCCGACATGCCTACCACATTGTGAAACATTGGGATGCCTGGATATCAGGAGCAAGTGTTGAATCTCCAGTAAATTTGCCCTTCCTAATGCAAATGGAACAATTCTTAGAGGGTGTTCCTGAGGAAATAGAAAGATACATCCTAGATGGGAAACCCAAAACTGTAATTGAGGCAGGAGAGATTGGAGCCAGATGGGTGGAGGTGGCAGAGAAGAAGAAAACTGGTCGCAGTTGGAGCGGAGACCAGAAGGGACCACCCCAGACCACACCCTATTACCGGGGGCCGCCCAAAGCCCCACCTACCTCCCAAAGAGCCCTCCAGACCCCTTATCGTCCCACCACCCCGTTCTCCAGCAGCCCTCCTCGCCCCAGTGACCCGTCAGCTGGACGATGTTTTAAATGTAACGAGCTGGGGCATGTAAAGGCCAACTGCCCCAAGAACCCCAACAGATTACAGTTCATTGCACCGGAATCACACCAGAGGTCCACAGGCCCAGATACCTCCCAGATACCCTTGGAGCGGAGGGAAACTGTGAGTGTGGGCGGGAAGAAGGTCACCGCGTGGAGGGACACCGGAACACAAGTGTCAGCTATCCATGCTTCCTTAGTGGACCCCAATTTAATCAACCCAGAGATCCAAGTGACGATTCAACCCTTCAAGTCCAACTCTTTCAATTTGCCTACAGCCAAGTTGCCTGTCCAGTACAAGGGCTGGTCAGGAATGTGGACTTTTGCAGTCTATGATGATTATCCCATCCCCATGCTGTTGGGGGAAGACTTGGCCAATCATGTGAAGCAGGCCAAGAGGGTGGGAATGGTCACCCGCAGCCAGGCTAAACAAGCCGTGAGGCCTAGCTCTGTTCCGGAAACTTCTATCAGGACCCAGTCAGAGGTGATGGACCTGGACCCCAGGCCAATGTCTGCAACAGCAGTAGTGGATCCAGTCCCAGAGACCCAGACGGAACCAGTCCCAGAACCGGAACCAGCCGAACAACCAACACCAGACCCCGTGTCAGCACTGAATCCAGTACTTGCAACCTCAACACCAGAAGGCCCCACCGAACCTGAACTGGCAGCAGCCGATAACCCTACACAAGAGGCTCAGCCGGAGCCTGAATCCCAACATAGTGCACCAGCGGAGAGCGGTTCACAGTCAACAGAAACAGCTCCATCCCCTATATCGCTTCCAGAGGGACCAAGCCTAGGTCCACAATCCCATGAGGAACTGATGTCTCCAGCATCAAGGGAACAGTTCCAGACCAAACAGGAAGCAGATGAAAGCCTCCAGAGAGCTTGGACGGCGGCACGGAGCAACCCACCGCCTCTCAGCTCTTCTAATTGATCCAGGTTTGTTGTAGAAAGAGGACTTTTATACAAGGAAACTCTTTCTGGTGGACACCAGGAAGACTGGCATCCTCAGAGACAGTTGGTAGTTCCAACTAAATACCGGGCCAAGCTCTTGAGCTTAGCCCATGATCACCCTAGTGGCCATGCTGGGGTGAACAGGACCAAAGACCGTTTGGGGGGGTCATTCCACTGGGAGGGAATGAGCAAGGATGTTTCTACCTATGTCCAGTCTTGTGAGGTGTGCCAAAGAGTGGGAAAACCCCAAGACCAGGTCAAAGCCCCTCTCCAGCCACTCCCCATCATTGAAGTTCCATTTCAGCGAGTAGCTGTGGATATTCTGGGTCCTTTTCCGAAAAAGACACCCAGAGGAAAGCAGTACATACTGACTTTCATGGATTTTGCCACCCGATGGCCGGAAGCAGTAGCTCTAAGCAACACCAGGGCTAAAAGTGTGTGCCAGGCACTAGCAGACATTTTTGCCAGGGTAGGTTGGCCCTCCAACATCCTCACCGATGCAGGGACTAATTTCCTGGCAGGAACTATGAAAAACCTTTGGGAAGCTCATGGGGTAAATCACTTGGTTGCCACTCCTTACCATCATCAAACAAATGGCATGGTGGAGAAGTTTAATGGAACTTTGGGGGCCATGATACGTAAATTCGTAAATGAGCACTCCAATGATTGGGACCTAGTGTTGCAGCAGTTGCTCTTTGCCTACAGAGCTGTACCACATCCCAGTTTAGGGTTTTCCCCATTTGAACTTGTATATGGCCGTGAGGTTAAGGGGCCATTGCAGTTGGTGAAGCAGCAATGGGAGGGATTTACACCTTCTCCAGGAACTAACATTCTGGACTTTGTAACCAACCTACAAAACACCCTCCGAACCTCTTTAGCCCTTGCTAGAGAAAACTTACAGGATGCTCAAAAAGAACAAAAAGCCTGGTATGATAAACATGCCAGAGAGCGTTCCTTCAAAGTAGGAGACCAGGTCATGGTCTTAAGGGCGCTCCAGGCCCATAAAATGGAAGCATCGTGGGAAGGGCCATTCACGGTCCAGGAGCGCCTGGGAGCTGTTAATTATCTCATAGCATTCCCCACATCCAACCGAAAGCCTAAGGTGTACCATATTAATTCTCTAAAGCCCTTTTATTCCAGAGAATTAAGGGTTTGTCAGTTTACAGCCCAGGGAGGAGACGACGCTGAGTGGCCTGAAGGTGTTTACTACGAAGGGAAATGTGCTGGTGGTGTGGAAGAGGTGAACCTCTCCATGACCCTTGGGCGTATGCAGCGACAGCAGATCCAGGAGCTGTGCACTAGCTACGCGCCAACGTTCTCAGCCACCCCAGGACTGACTGAACGGGCATACCACTCCATTGACACAGGTAATGCTCACCCAATTAGGGTCCAACCTTACCGGGTGTCTCCTCAAGCTAAAACTGCTATAGAATGGGAGATCCAGGATATGTTACAGATAGGGGTAATCCGCCCCTCTGAAAGTGCATGGGCATCTCCAGTGGTTCTAGTTCCCAAACTAGATGGGGAAATACGTTTTTGCGTGGACTACCGTAAGATAAATGCTGTAACTCGCCCAGACAACTATCCCATGCCACGCACAGATGAACTATTAGAGAAACTGGGACGGGCCCAGTTCATCTCTACCTTGGACTTAACCAAGGGGTACTGGCAGGTACCGCTAGACGAATCTGCCAAGGAAAGGTCAGCCTTCATCACACATCTCGGGCTGTATGAATTTAATGTACTCCCTTTCGGGCTGCGAAATGCACCCGCCACTTTCCAAAGACTTGTAGATGGTCTCCTAGCGGGATTAGGAGAATATGCAGTCGCCTACCTTGACGATGTGGCCATATTTTCGGATTCCTGGGCAGACCACCTGGAACATCTACAAAAAGTCCTTGAGCGCATAAGGGAGGCAGGACTAACTGTTAAGGCTAAGAAGTGTCAAATAGGCCTAAACAGAGTGACTTACCTTGGACACCAGGTGGGTCAAGGAACTATCAGCCCCCTACAGGCCAAAGTGGATGCTATCCAAAAGTGGCCTGTCCCAAAGTCAAAGAAACAGGTTCAATCCTTCTTAGGCTTGGCTGGTTATTACAGACGATTTGTACCGCACTACAGCCAAATCGCTGCCCCACTGACAGACCTAACCAAAAAGAAACAGCCAAATGCTGTTCAGTGGACCGGAAAGTGTCAGAAGGCCTTTAACAAGCTTAAAGCGACACTCATGTCTGACCCTGTACTAAGGGCCCCAGACTTTGACAAACCGTTCCTAGTAACCACAGATGCATCCGAGCGTGGTGTGGGAGCAGTTTTAATGCAGAAAGGACCTGATCAAGAATTCCACCCTGTAGTGTTTCTCAGCAAAAAACTGTCTGAGAGGGAAAGCAACTGGTCAGTCACTGAAAAAGAATGTTATGCCATTGTCTACGCTCTGGAAAAGCTACGCCCATATGTTTGGGGACGGCGTTTCCACCTGCAAACCGACCATGCTGCACTAAAGTGGCTTCACACCGTCAAAGAAACTAACAAAAAACTTCTTCGGTGGAGTTTAGCTCTCCAAGATTTTGATTTCGACATCCAACACATCTCAGGAGCTTCTAACAAAGTGGCTGATGCACTCTCCCGTGAAAGTTTCCCAGAATCAACTGGTTAAAATCGTCCTTGAGATGTGGAAAATATTGTTAGTCTTTATGTACTTGGTAGTATATTTAGAGATGCATGTGTCTTATTAACTCTGTTTTCCTAGAGCTCCAGGAAGAAATCCCAGCCAGTGTTTCACCCTAGCTGAGATTTGGGGGGCGTGTCATAAATATAAAGGGAAGGGTAAACCCCTTTGAAATCCCTCCTGGCCAGGGGAAAGCTCCTCTCACCTGTAAAGGGTTAAGAAGCTAAAGGTAACCTCGCTGGCACCTGACCAAAATGACCAATGAGGAGACAAGATACTTTCAAAAGCTGGGAGGAGGGAGAGGGACAAAGGGTCTGTGTCTGTCTGTGTGCTGCTCTTGCCAGAGACAGAACAGGAATGGAGTCTTAGAACTTTTAGTAAGTAATCTAGCTAGGTATGTGTTAGATTATGATTTCTTTAAATGGCTGAGAAAAGAATTGTGCTGAATAGAATAACTATTTCTGTCTGTGTATCTTTTTTGTAACTTAAGGTTTTGCCTAGAGGGGTTCTCTATGTTTTTGAATCTAATTACCCTGTAAGATATCTACCATCCTGATTTTACAGGGGGGATTTCTTTGTTTCTATTTACTGCTATTTTTATTAAAAGTCTTCTTGTAAAACACTGAATGCTTTTTCATTGTTCTCAGATCCAAGGGTTTGGGTCTGTGGTCACCTATGCAAATTGGTGAGGCTTTTTATCCAACATTTCCCAGGAAAGGGGGGGTGCAAGTGTTGGGAGGATTGTTCATTGTTCTTAAGATCCAAGGGTCTGGGTCTGTAGTCACCTAGGCAAATTGGTGAGGCTTTTTACCAAACCTTGTCCAGGAAGTGGGGTGCAAGGTTTTGGGGAAGTATTTTGGGGGGAAAGACGCGTCCAAACAGCTCTTCCCCAGTAACCAGTATTAGTTTGGTGGTGGTAGCGGCCATTCCAAGGATAACGGGTGTAATATTTTGTACCTTGGGGAAGTTTTGACCTAAGCTGGTAAAGATAAGCTTAGGGGTTTTTTTCATGCAGGTCCCCACATCTGTACCCTAGAGTTCAGAGTGGGGGAGGAACCTTGACAGGCACTTTACTGGTTTGCCAAAGTCTCCCCATACAGAGGAGTTACAGCGGACAAGAAGCTGGATATGAATCAACAGTGTGCCCTTGTTGCCAAGAAGGCCAATGGCATTTTGGGATGTATAAGTAGGGGCATTGCCAGCAGATTGAGGGACGTGATCATTCCCCTCTATTCGACATTGGTGAGGCCTCATCTGGAATACTGTGTCCAGTTTTAGGCCCCACACTACAAGAAGGATGTGGATAAATTGGAGAGAGTCCAGCGAAGGGCAACAAAAATGATTAGGGGACTGGAACACATGACTTATGAGGAGAGACTGAGGGAACTGGGATTGTTTAGTCTGCGGAAGAGAAGAATGAGGGGGGATTTGATAGCTGCTTTCAACTACCTGAAAGGGGGTTGCAAAGAGGATGGATCTAGACTGTTCTGAGTGGTAGCAGATGACAGAACAAGGAGTAATGGTCTCAAGTTGCAGTGGGGGAGGTTTAGGTTGAATATTAGGAAACACTGTTTCACTAGGAGGGTGGTGAAACACTGGAATGCGTTACCTAGGGAGGTGGTGGAATCTCCTTCCTTAGATATTTTTAAGGTCAGGCTTGACAAAGCCCTGGCTGGGATGATTTAGTTGGGGATTGGTCCTGCTTTGAACAGGGGGGTTGGACTAGATGACCTCCTGAGGTCCCTTCCAACCCTGATATTCTATGATTCCTACCCTGTCTCTTGAGCGGGTCCCTCTGGTCCCTCCAGCTTGTCAGGATATTCCGCTGCTGGCAGCTCCAGCTCCAGCTCTGCGTCAGGCTCATGCTGCCACGGGTTACTGCTTGGCTCCTCCAGTTCCTCCGGGTACTCAGCGGCTGGCAGCCCTGGTCACCCCAGTCCTTCCTCCAGGTCAGGTTCTCCTGGCCCAGGGCCTCCCCTGGCTCGGCAGCAGGGTCTGGAGGGAACAGCCAGCAGCCTGGGTCTGTCTCCTCCCTGGTGCTGCCCTGACTGGGCCAAGGGCCCCACCTTTTGTACTTCCTTTTCCACCCCTCCCCTTCCCGGGGCTGGAGTAAGCTTGGTGTGGCTGAGAGAGCGGCTGTTTACCCTCTGGTTCGGAGGGAAGCCACCCTGGTTCCCTACAGTATGATACTGAGGATTTTTCACACCTGGCCCCAAGTTTCTTACAGTATAGCTGTTGCCCTGTCTGCCTCTCCCCAGAGAACAATAATAGAGAGACAACAGGGGAGCCTTTGTGCAAGTATAAAAAGTTCTGGCCTTTCCATTGGTTCTTTTGGCCAGGTTCCCACTCACTTCCTTTTACCGATGCATAGCAGTGAGACTTTTTAACTGTTTACAGGTAGAGCAATTAAAGAACAGCTACTAAGAGGGATTTTATAGCTTCTGGCTGGCTGGGTGTCCATAAAAGGGAGCTATCCTCCCTCTTCATTTATCACACAGGGGCTTCTCCACCAGAGCCAGCAAGCAAAGTATTTTGCTTGGTATTCTTCAGTGCACTGTGTCCAATCTGCTTTGGGGGAGCATGTCTATTGGAACCAAAGCAATTTAGGTGCAGAGCAGCCTGTTGAGAACGGTAGGAACTTGCAAAACGCACAAATAAATGGGAAGTTTGGGGAACGCACCATGATTTGAAATGCCACGGAGAAACGTTTCTCTTTAAAATTCCGGGAAAACACAGCGTGACGTTCACACGGTGCTGGGGGAGACATAGCCCAGTGATGCAGCCCAATTTATGCATTTTACATTTTAAAAGTTTTTCAATAAACACAATTTAATAATTGCCCTTTCCCCCCATCCTCAGGAGGAACAACGGATCCTCCTCTTTGCTAGTGCACACAAGGACCCACATGGCAAACGGTACTCTACCAACCAAATCGTGGCAGGACTCTGCGTGCGGATACCCACAGAGCCCCGTCCATACGAGGAGAGCGTGAGGTGGAAGTCTCCTTCCCAATCTAGGTTCCCCTCAAGAGCAACCTACACAGACAAGTCCACTGGGACTTTGCTACTGCTACATTGTATTGCTGTGTGGTGGGTCCCTAGATACTGCAGTGATGGGCAGCAGTATAAAACCCAAGACAGATAGATTCCCAGGCCCCTAGTGTGGTCATCTAGTCTGACTTCCTGTATAACACAGGCCAGAGACCTGCCCTGAAATACTTCTGGGAGCAGAGCTTCTAGAAAATTATTGAATCCTGCTTTCAATATTGCCAGTGATGGAGAATTTACCAATTGGTAAATTGTTCCAGTGGTTAATCACTCTCATGGTAATTTCTCACTGGAAATACACCCTCTTGATGATGATTTCCTGTTTACAGTTACATTTCAAGACCTCTCACTTAGCGAGCTTTTAACTGGGTCTCTGAGGAGATGCTGCTGCCAGACAGAAAGTGGGTGCCCAGCAGCGCTGCTTGGCGTCAGATGTGCACATGCTTCAGGGACCAGAATTTGTTCTAAAGGTGGAGTATGATCATGTCTCGGAGATGCATGGCACTTATTTCTTTCCAAAGCCGTGCAAAACTGAGTGCACATGGTGAAATTGTACCATAATACCATAACGGGGCCTCTTACTAACAGCTTTTGCTGCGAAACTTTCTCACCTTTACATCTGCATTGGAACATGTGTAAGCAGGGTCGGAATGAGCTCTGCTCTGACATCTAGTGATGAGCTGTGGAAGAGGATTTCAGGAGCTGATCTTGTTTGCATGGGCACACCCACTCTGCCGAGGTGCTCAGCTTGATGGAATTGCTTGCCAAAATGATCACTTTTGACTGGTGTTGGATCCCCAGTCTCCTTGTCATTGAGGCAGGAGTAATAAAGGTCTGTTATCCTTGTTGTATCAATTGAGGGCAGCAGAACGGTACTTGGCATATCCCTATGGAGGCACTCACCCTCAACTAAATGGTACTCGCTAGGCAGGGGACATGGGTTCCAAAGCCCTCTGAGTTGAGAGAGGATTTGGGTTGGTATTTGAACCTGGTGGTTTGGGGTCTACTTAAAGGTCCTAGATCCTATTTGATCCTTCCTCTCTCTATTGTGTAATAAAAGATCTACTTTAGGCTGAATGGAGAGATATGTTACACACCATGGAGCTGAAATCACTGATACCTGGGTCTAATTGTTAGACCTGTTTGGGACAGTGTCTCTGATGTAAGAGTCTGCAGCAGCCGTGAGGCTCCCTCACTAACAGCTGGAATCACTGAGGGCTGTGTGAGTGGTGGGACCTGAAGCCGTCCTGGAGGACCAGCAATCGGCTGTCAGGGTGGCTGCTGGAGAGGGTCGGAGTGGAGCCTGGTGAAGAGGTGTGGTGATTGGCCAGCAGGGCAGCTAGCGAAGAGGAGCAGTGACCGAGTGCCTGAGCAGAAGACTGAGTAAGGTGCCTTCTTCCCCCCCAGGCTGGGAGGTGAACTCTGCAGATGCACCTCTGAACTCTGGGTCTGCACTGACCAAGGACAGCAACTGTGAGTGGGGTGCAGAGAAGGGATGGGCATGTTAAAGGGACTTTTGGGTGGCTGGACTTAACAACCTGAGGGCAAAAGGACACTGCCCAACTTACTTGGGGGTGGGTCTTTTGCTCGAGGTTTGTGTTTATGAACCCTGTTTGCGATGTTTTCCCCAATTAATGCTGAGTTATTTCCCCCCTTTTATTAAAAGTGTTTTGCTATACTCAGACTCTGTGCTTGCAAGAGGGGAAATATTGCCTTTTAGAGGCATCCAGGGGGTCATGTGTAATTGTCCCCAGGTCACTGGGTGGGGGCTTGAGACGGTTTTCTGTTGAATTGTTGAAAAGGAACCCCTGGATGTTGAACCCAGCCCTGGTTGCGGCCAATGCTGACTGGCAGAAGGGTCACACATATAAGGTACTTTCAGTGGAACAATAGCACCATTAATGATGGATGGATGGATGGATGGACATCTAGAATGGTCCATAAGCCCATAAGATTTAGTCCTTGTTTTATTGTATGTTAAAAAAAATAGATAGGTGACCCTTACACAGCAGAACTGGATGTTTTATTCCTACAGCCTGGTTTTGTGAGTGAACAACTGGGTTACTCAGAGCATCCAAATCACATTTCCTGCTTTGAAAAGAGCAGTGAAAACCTTCATTCCCATGGCAGGCAGGATTGAAAGATACATGCAGTAGGTGCCTACATTCCCAGCTTGATGTGAATTCAGTTTGATTATTCATACAAATAGCCCTATGTTCAAAAGCAATGCGTTTTTCAGCTCCTTAATTAGCACTTTAGCCGGTAGCTGGCAGGGCTACCTACCATTTTTGCAATATTTGAAATATCAGGTAGTGAGGGATTTTCCTCCTCATAGATAATCGGCTGGGCTTCAGAAGTTTTCTACCCTTCTTTTCACAGTGCTTTAGGCTTTCCCTTTGAAGATTTCATTTGTGTCTGCGGGGGAGCCCTCAAACTCTCTAGCACAGAACATCAGATAGATCATTTATATTAATGCTTTCAGTCTGATTCATGGTGTGAATTGACTAATTCAGCCAGCTCGGTACAGTGTCAGGAGGGGTGTGTGTGTGGGGGGTGTTCTCACACAAACTGTGTTATGGGCTGGTTTGTTTATTCAAGAGTAAGGACAGTGACGGAGCCAGACACCTAGAGGTGCAGCAAGGTGGGGTTAGGACTCGAGCCAATATAGTTTGTGCCAAGGGAATCATAACACCTAGGAGCCCCAGTTGTAGAGCTGTACCCAATTGTGGTGGGTGCTGTGGACACACAGTACAAGAAGTTAGTCCCTCCCGCAAGGAGCTTACAATCCAAGGATACAACAAAAGACAACAGGTCAATAGAGACAGATGGACGGGGAGTACAAGGAGACAGTGTCGGCCAGCATGACAGGCTGTGGCCTGAGCAGCCTAACCACTGTCAAGTTTTGTGTCAGAGTCGTAGCGGAGGAGAGTTTTAAGGAGGATCTGAAGGACAATGAGTTCTGCAGGTGTTTACGGGGAGCCTCCCAAACATGAGGGACAACCTGGGAGAAAGCATGAAGGTGCTTGTTTGTAATTTTAACAAGTGGGCAGTGGTCATTTGGAGTTGGGAACTGACCCCTTGATAGGGAATGAGAGATCATAGGTAGGGGGGCTCGGCTATTCATAGAATAGAATAGAATATCAGGATTGGAAGGGACCTCAGGAGGTCATCTAGTCCAACCCCCTGCTCAAAGCAGCACCAATCCCCAATTTTTGCCCCAGATCCCTAAATGGCCCCCTCAAGGATTGAACTCACAACCCTGGGTTTAGCAGGCCAATGCTCAAACCACTGAGCTATCCCCCTCTGAAGGGCTATGAAGGGCCTCGAAAGTGAAGACAAGCCGCTGATGTTTGAGATGATGGAGAAGAGGGAGCCAGTGGAGGGATGCGGAAGGAGGGTCACATGGTCAAAGAAACAGTTTGGGAGAATGGTCTTTGTAACAGCATTCTGAAAGGGTGCGAACGGGGCAAGGCAGCGTTTGTCAAGGCCAGAGAGATGGATGTGGCAATAACGGAAATGCGAGATGATGAGACCTGGAGGAGGGTGTTAGCTGGGTGGATGGACAGCAAAGGCCGTATCTGAGAGCTGGGGGGAGGGTGTTAGCTGGGTGGATGGACAGCAAAGGCCGTATCTGAGAGCTGCGGGGAGGGTGTTAGCTGGGTGGAAGGACAGCAAAGGCCGTATCTGAGAGCTGTTTTGCAGGAAGAATCTGCACGGTTTAGACACAGCCCAGAGGTGAGGACCTAAAGAGAGATTCGAGTTGAAGATGATGCTCTGGTGAGGGGCCTGAGTGACAGGCCAGATGTGGGGTTCCACGGTGATAGAGGGAAGGAGGTAGTGGGGAGGACTGGAGGTGGGGGGAGATTAAGAGCTATACTCTAGCCATGTTGAGTTTGAGCCTGTGGCTAGCACAGATGTCACAGAAACAGCTGAGAGTTTAGTTTGGCCCGACGGAGACGAGTCTGAAATAGAGAGGTAGCTCTGAGTCATCAGCATAGGGGTGGTAGCTGAATTTGTGGTTGCGAATGAGATTACACAGAGATAAGGTGCAGAGGGAGAAGAGAAGGGGACCAGGGCGGAGCTCTGTGGAACCCCCACAGAAGGTTGGAAGGGGGATGAGTTGGATCCTCTGAAGGACGGGCTGAAGGAGCAATTGGAGCAGTCGGAAGAGAACCAGGAGAGGACACAGTTCTGCTGCGCATGGAGTGGATGTGCTCAGAGAACTGCCCACAGTGACCACAAGATCCTTCCTGAGGGGTAACAGCTAATTTAGACCCCATCACTGTATATGTGTAGTTGGGATGATGTGATCCCATGTGCATTACTTTGCATTTATCAACACTGAATTTCATCTGCAATTTTGTTGCCCAGTCACCCAGTGTTGTGAGATCCCTTTAGAACTCTTCGCAGTCTGCTTTGGACTTAACTATTCTGAATAATTTTGTATTGTCTGCTAATTTTGCCACCTCACTGTTTACACTGTTTACACCTTTTTTCCAGATTTCTAGGGAACCCTATTTACCTCTCTCTGTTCTGAAAACTGACTATTTATTCCTACCCTTTGTTTCCTGACTTGTAGCCAGTTACCAGTCCATGAGTGGACCTTCCCTCTTATCCCATGACAGCTTACTTTGCTTAAGAGCCTTTGGTGAGGGACCTTATCAAAGACTTTCTGAAGTCCTAGTACACCAGTGGTTCTCAAAGCCGGTCCGCCGCTTGTGCAGGGAAAGCCCCTGGTGGGCCGGCCCGGTTTGTTTACCTGCTGCGTCTGCAGGTTCAGCCAATTGTGGCTCCCACTGGCCGCGGTTCGCCGCTCCAGGCCAGTGGGGGCTGCAGGAAGTGGCGCGGGCCAAGGGACGTGCTGGCCGCCCTTCCTGCATCCCCCATTGGCCTGGAGCGGCGAACCGCGGCCAGTGCGATCTGCGATCAGCCGAACCTGCAGACGCGGCAGGTAAACAAACCGGTCTGGCCCGCCGGGGCTTTCCCTGAACGAGCGGTGGACTGCTTTGAGAACCACTGGTGTACACTACATCCACTGGATCACCCTTGTCTATGTTTGTTGATCCCCTCAAAGAATTCTAGTAGATTGGTGAGGCATGATTTCCCTTTGTAAAAGCCGTGTTAACTCTTCCCCAACAAATCGTGTTCGTCTCTGGGTGTGATAATTCTGCTTTTTACTAAACTTCCAATCAATTTGCTGGGTGTTGGAGTCAGGCTTACCAACCTGTAATTGCCCGGATCACCTCTGGAGCCTTTTTCAAAAAGTAGTGTCACGTTAGCTGTCCTCCTGTCATCTGGTCCAGACGCTGAGTTAAGTGCTAGGTTCCATACCACAGGTAACAGAATGAGGTTCAAGAAGAGCAAGGTTGATGGTGTTGATCTGACAGGTCAAGGAGAAGGAGCACAGAAAGTTCTGAGCTGTGGTGGTTATGCACAGGAAGGGGTTCAAAGGTACCACAAGAGCAGCCAATCCTGACATACAGCTTCCAGTGGCACTCCCAGTTCAGGGAACAATCCTGGCCCAGGGCAGCAGTCTGAGAAGCTGGGGTGTGCAGGAAGCCATATGTGGGTGGGGCTGAAGGGCAGACGCCTTTTCCCCAAGAGGCAGCAGGCAGCTCTAAGCTATGCAGGACAGGTACAGAGGCAGCAGGCGGGGTGGGGGCTCCCGCTCTACATGGATTTGTGAAGCAGTGGACCTAGCTTTGCCCCGGCGGTAACATACTGACAGTCTCCTTTAGCAGCAGGTTCTAGCCGTGGTTGTGTGGTCAATGTGACTGACCTAGTGGGTCCATGCCACCCACGCCCCTGCTGTGTTCCCATAGCACACCGTTCCCTAAGGGCCAGGGAGCAGCAGAATCCCCTGCCCTGGCCTCCCTGCACTCCCACCCCAGCCCCGCTGCACAGTGAAAGCAAGTAATTTCCTGGAGACCCTGCCTGTGGGGCGCTGCAGGATTTCCCCACCCGTCAGCAGGCTGCATTCAGAGGCCTACGGCAAAGGGGAGAACTATGCTAGCAAGGAGCCAGGCAGTGGAAGTAGCTCTCATTGCACTGATGTTCCAGGTGGCTTACATTCCTGCAGCCTCCCAAGAAACGGCTTTTAACAGTCGTTATTCTGCTGTATCAGAACAACTGCAGGGTGAGAGTGCCCTCACAGTTCCCAGGGATCTCAGGTCATTGTCAGCAGCTGCACTGGACTGCAGTGCATCCCAGACATGGGCCGGAAAGTCTCTGTACCCCGCTAGCCCCTGAGCAGGGAAGGCTAACCCAATGCAATACCTTGACCCAGCACTCTCCACCGGCTGCCTCTGTTCCTGCACCCAGGTGCTGGTCGCACATTGCACAGACGCCATGAAAGGGACAGCTCCTTCTATGGGCTGGGAGGCCTAGACAAGTGACCAGGTTTGCGCTATAGCCAGACGGTCACACCCTGGTCCTCCAGACGGTCACACCCTGGTCCTCCAGACGGTCACACCCTGGTCCTTCAGACCACACAGGCGCACCCAATGGCAGTGCTGGAGCTGCAGGATGCTGAGCGACAGCCAAGCAGCGCCCTGGCCTCCCGTCAGCCTCCATGACTCCCTGCCAAGGCACCATCCTCTCTGCCTGCCCCAGGAGAGGAGGAGGCGTGACCTCTCCAGCCACCAGCCTGCCCCTGCTGCCCCGGCCCTCGCTCCATTCTGCACCTAAACGGCCGTGATCCTTCTTTGTGCCTTTGTCCTTCCTCTGTCTCCCCATCTCCTGCCCTTGTGGCTTCTTGCTCGCTCTCTGCTTAGTCCACTGGTCACTTGCCTCATTATTATGAAGTCCCAGAGGAAAACAATGTCAAACTGGAGTTAAGACTGAGAGTGTATCCCTGACTGCAGGTAAATGTATCATTAACTGAGGGCAGAACCATTGCCGGGATTATCCTGGTGCCAAGGTTTGCAAACCCAGGAAATTCAGAGTTACATTTAAAAGAAATCTACTTTTGTGAAGAGCTGGGAATGCACCAAAAGGCACCCGAATGACTTTAACTCTGCCCCGCCCTGACACCATGCGATAGCATCCAGTGAGGATCAGAGTGCAGTAGGGTTTGTGTCCCAGATTAGATTACATTGATTTTGTAAAGACACATTTGATTTTTAGACACTCCCCCCACCATTTAGGATGGTGTGTGCCTCAAATCACATGAAAGCTCCCTCTTACCTGACAGCCCACCGATAATGATCCTCCCAGGGAATATGCTCACCTGGGGCTCTTCACGCTGGTGTAAAGAGACAAGGCTCAGCAAATAATCTACAGCATTATCCCAGGAGAGTTTCTCTCTGACATGGCTTGGCAATATGAGAAATGGCTTTGTGCTGTGTCCAGTGACAAGGATCTTGCACAAACTGTGCTGCACCAGCAATCTAGCACCTGACAAGGGTTTGAACATCAGAGTTAATCTATGTCCCAAACACTCAGCAATGTCGTGCTGCAGCTCCTGTACCTCGCTGTGCTGCATTCTGTGAAAGACAGATCGCACCTCTTTTAGGCTGCGGCAAAGCAGCAAAGAGATGCCCTGGGGCTGCCAGTTTGTGAACTGGCACCAGTTAGACATCACACCATTGTTACAAGAGCACGGGCGTGACACTCAGCTTAGCTTCACTGAAATGCATGGAACAAAGCAAAAATAACGCAGCCCGTCTCACGCTTTCGGTAAGTAATTCCCATCAGGGTGGGCGTCCTCTCCCATTGTACAGTTACAACAAAGGGAAACTAGCACAGGCCACGCTATGCGGCTTCTAAAAGTAACCCCCGTTTAGTCTCACCAATGCCTGGCCCTTTGCATTACAGCTCACTCAGCTGCAAAGAAGCTTCTTCTTTTAACTTTCCAAGCGGCGGTGTGAAGAGAGTCCTGGATACCGCGCTAGGTGGTACCTAACGTGAACAGTGGAGCGAAATCATAGGCTCAGCCCCCTTTTTGTTAACTTAGTAAGAGCCTATTTCTGTCTGAGATACAAACAGCAAATGGTGATGCAGTGATTGAATCGCCCTCTCTCTACCTTGGTAATCACTGTGGCAACTAGGCGATATATTAGACTGGTAATTCTTTGGTGCATACATGTGCATCCCTGAGATCGCCCTATGGACACTACAGATTTCCCTGTGCATGATCTTCTATATTTATATAGACACACACATGCCCCCACACACCCGTGTGCACACACACACACATACACCGATGCACACCTCTTTGTTAAACCATTTCTGTAACTCTTACTCACAGTGCCTCTTTCTCGGAGAAGACGATATAAACACATCATAAAGAACTAAATTCAAGCAGAGTCAACAAAACAACCTAGAAAGGAAAAAACTACTTTCAGAATCCTCTTAGGGAATGGCTCAGGTTAGCCTTTGTGCAACTCCATTGATTTTACAGCAGGGATGAATTTAACCCCACTGTCTTCGTGCTACATTTGCACTTGGTTCTCTGGGGTAGCAGACAGATTGGAACACGTACAGTCAACAGAAAACTCCTGGCCCCATTGAAAACAATGTGAATTTTATCACTGACTGAGATGGGGCTAGTAATGCAACCTAGAGATTACACCGGTGTACATGCTTCAGATCCCATATTGTGTTGGCTAAGGTGAAGAGTAATTTATGTTTTAAGATTAGGTTGCCCGCTTCACACCAATCACAGTCTGTCTTGTAATAACAGAAATGGTGATCTGTCCTTTTTCTCCAGGATGGTGTCATAAATTCCAGCCAATTATCTATTTAGTTTGGTAGCTGCTGGCAAGATCCATAATTCATAAAGAGGCCCATGTTTCTGAGATCTGCCAAGCAAGTATGATGGTGTCACATGGGACCATGAACTGAATAGTAAATAGTAGCCATGTCTTTTGAAATATATAATCAAGAGTGTTATATATGAGACTATTACTTCTTTTAGTTGACTGATATGATACAATTTGATCTGCTTTTTAAATATTAATGTTTCTATATTTTCTTAACAACATTAGATGTTACCGATTTGGGGTTACATTGAGCTATCACTTTTGGTACTGTAGTTGTTGTGAGCAAATGCACCCCTGTATTCTCTCCCTACACACTGTTGTAATATTTTTTGTACAAAATATGCCTTGTGAGTTATCATTTGAAAATTAATAACTTGCTGGTCAATACTATCATGGTGAAATGTGTGTGGCAACTTTATAGAGAGAGTTATGAGCATAAGCTGAAATCAGGACTGAGATGTGTTTCCCAGGCTAGTCTGGGGAGTGGGTAAAACCTGTTTCTCAAAGACAAAGGACACACTGAGGCCTCTAGCCAGGGGTCATCAAAGCTGATGGGCCATCACCCTGCCAAGTGGCCATTCTTTGGCAGGGAAGAGGGACAGGAACAAACAGTTCTGCAGCTTAGCAAACAACA
Organism: Caretta caretta; assembly: GCF_965140235.1. Taxonomy (NCBI): domain Eukaryota; kingdom Metazoa; phylum Chordata; order Testudines; family Cheloniidae; genus Caretta; species Caretta caretta. The sequence goes on along the minus strand of NC_134211.1, from coordinate 133,109,959 downwards.
GCAGGGAACCTCTTTCACCTTCTCTCCATCCTCACAGTGGGAATGAACTTTACCGAGGGGTATCCTTCAGGAAAATGCATTTCAAAGGGGGACTGGATTATAAAAATGAGGGTCAAAAACACCCCAACTTCTCTTTCCCTCTCATCTCTCTGTCTTTCACCTAAGGAGAGAGACTAAACATGCTTTGGACTTTGGGAGCGGATCCTGGCCTGAGAATTCAGTCAGCAATGTTACTGGAATCATGTGGTGAGGGATTTCACCTTGGACCAAGTCTAGTTGGTTAAGATTTAGTACTAGGAAGTGTTTTATCTTTATTTCTCTTATAACCATTACTGACTTCAATGCCTTATCCTTGTACTCACTTAAAATATGCCATTATCTGGGATACTGCCTTAGCTGCCATTCCCCAGCTTCCAGTGATGCAGGACCTGGACCAAACACCAACTCTTGAAGATGCAGAAAGGTTCCCAGGCGTCCAGTTCTCGACCAGAACGCCCGGTTGAAAAGTTGACCTGGCGCTTGGGGCAGCACCACTGACTGGGCTGTTAAAAATCCGGTCGGCGGTGCAGTGAGGGCCTGGGGCTAAGGAAGGCTCCCTGCCTGCCCTGGCTCCGCGTGGCTCTTGGAAGTGGCCACCAGGCCCCTGTGGCCCCTCGGCTCCTGGGTCACACACTGCCCCCATCCTGAGGGCTGGCTCTGCAGCTCCCATTGGCCGAGAACCACAACCAATGGGCACTGCGGGGGCGGCACCTGCAGGTGCAATGACAGCCTTGACGGCGCAGAGCCTCCCTGGACACCCACACACCTAGGGGCTGTAGCGACCTGGTGGCTGCTTCCCGGGAGCCACAGAAAGCACTGCTGGGACCCCACACCGCGAACCCTCTCCTGCATCCCAACTCCCTGCCCCTGCCTGGAGTCCCCTTCCGCATCCAAACTCCCTCCTGTATCCCTCACTCCCCCAACACCCAGCCCCAGGCCCTTCCTGCACCCCAAATCCCTCATCCATGGCCCAGGACAGAGCCCTCACCTCCCCAGCCTGGAGCCCTCTCCTGCACGCTGAACCCCTCGTCCCCGGCCCCACCCCAGAGCCTGCACTCCCAACCAGAGCCCACACACACTCCCACACCCGCACCCCAACTCCCTGCCCCATCCCAGAGCCCTCTCCCACACACTGAATCCCTAATTTCTGGCCCCACCCGGAGCCCAACCCCCAGCCCAGAGCCCATGCCCCCACACCCCAACCTCCTGCCCCAGCCTGGAGCCCTCTTCTGCATCCCAAACCGCTCATCCCCGCCCCAGATCTTGCAAGCCCAGCCAGAGCCCTCACCCCCTCCTACACCCCCACCCCCTGCCCCAGCCCAGTGAAAGTGAGTGAGGGTGGTGGGAAGCAAGTGATGGAGGCCGTGGGGATGGAGCAAGTGGGATGGGGCCTCAGAGAAGGGACGTGACAGAGGCAGGGCCTCAAGGATGGGGGGGGGATGGGGCGGGGCAGGGGTGTTTGATTTTCTGCTATTAGAAAGTTGGCAACCCGAGGTCCAAGAGGTGACTATAGCTGAACCACTCAGTAATAGTTACTATAGTGTAACTAAAATTTAACATCCTTGGGTGGGGAGACACCAAAGACACCCACCACAGCAGCATTTACCTCCAGAAAGGGGAACTACCCAAAAATGAGGAGCTAGTTAAATTAAAAATGTACAGCCACAAGAGTGAAATACTTTCAAGCTGCATGGGAACTTTTCAAGAACTCATAATAGAGGCTCAATTTAAATATACCCCAAATTAAAAAACACAGTAAGAGGCCCACAAAAAGTGCCTCCATGTCTTTAAAACAAAGTAAAAGAGGTGGCTAGAGGCAAAAAAGGCATCCTTTAAAAATGGGAAGTCAATTCCTACGGAGGAAAATAGAAAGGAGCATAAACTCTGACAAATCAAGAGTAAAGGTGATATTAGGCAGGCCCGAAAAGAATTGCAGCAACTAGCAAAGTCTCAAAAACTAACAAGAAAATTTTAAGTGCGTCAGAAGCAGGAAGCCTGCCAATCAGGGGGCCACTGGACCAAAGTGTTAAAGGAGCACTCAAGGAAGATAAGGCCATTGCAGAGAAGCTAAATGAATTCATTGCATTGGTCTTCACTGCAGAGGATGTGTGGGAGAGTCCCACACCTGAGCCATTCTTTTCAGGTGACAAATCTGAGGAACTGTCCCAGATTGAGACGTTAATAGAGGCGGTGTTTGAACAGATTGATAAATGAAACAGCAATAAGTCACTCGAACCAGATGGTTTTCAACCAAGAATTCTGAAGAAAGTCAAATAGAGTTGCAGAGCTACTAACTGTGGCATGTACCCTATTGCTTAAATCACCCTTTCCAGCAGATGATTGGAGGGTAGCCAATGTGACACCAATTTATTAAAAAAGGCTTTAGATGCAATCCTGCCAATTACAGGCTGGTAAGCCGAGTACCCCAGGAAAATTGGTTGAAAGCATAGTAAAGAGCAGGTTGATCAGACACACAGATGAACATGATTTCTTGGGGAAGAGTGAACATGGCTTTTGTAAAAGGAAATCACTGATCTATTAGAACTTTCTGAGGGGGCCAAAATCATGTGAACCAGGATGACTCTGTGGAAAAGTGTATTAAAACTATCAGAAAGCCTCTGAGAAGGGCTCTCACCAAAGGCTCTTAAGCAGAGTAAGCTGTCATGGGATAAGAGGGAAGGTCCTCTCCTGGAGCAGTAACTGGTTAAAAGACAGGAAACAAAGGGTAGGAATAAACTGTCAGTTTTCAGTATGGAGAGAGGTAAATAGTGGTGTTCCCCAAGGGTCTGTACCAGGACCAGAAGCTGGGAATGGGCAACAGGGGATGGATCATTTGATGATTGCCTTTTCTGTGCATTCCCTCTGAAGCGCCTGGCACTGGCCACTGTCAGAAGACCGGACTCTGGTCTGACCCAGTAGGGCTGTTCTTATGACTGCATGGAGGCAGGCTTGCACCCACAACATTTAAAGAGTAATCTGTCATTAAAGGAATTAAAAATGCAAAAGAGTTTGCATCTGGAGGGTGTGTGTAATGGGGGAGGATGGTGCATGTCACAGACCCCTGAACCCTGCGCCTCCAGACACCACTCTGCGAGCAGGCAGTAGAATTGTCTAAGCTGAGCTAGCTGCTGCAGGGTTTGATACCGTTCCTGATGTCAGAACCTGCACATGACATTCTGGAGCTGGTAGCACAGGAGTCCGATCACATCACACCGTAGATAACTAGAGGGCCTGGTATTTTCCGACAATGCCAGAAACAGCTGGGCGACATGTTATTTGTTATTGAGACCCATCTCTAGCTCCAAGGTGTCTTCGAAGAGTTATTTAGGAGAAGCTGCATTGCTAAGTCATTGTTTACTTCGCTTTCCAAAAGTATGTTGGAATCAGATCCTTTTTACAGGATCCTTCCAACCTGTGTTTCAGAGCCTAGCACCGGCTTTGGAGATCTTTGGCTTTGTGAGGGAAATACTGGTGCTGTTCTCCAGAATGGATTTGTTCTGTCAGTCAAAGTTACATTCTCACCAGCCAACTCTCACCCCCAGCCGTGTAGTGCTGCACAACTTCACACGCTGGGTGTTCCTTGTTGTCTTGCAGATCATTAGGCACATTTTCAGAGGCTGTTAAAAATGCAGCTTTAAATGGTGTTAGCAAAGCACTGGGTAGCACAGGAAACTTTGTTAGTGATGATTTTATGAAGCAATGTTAGTTCCACCAGTCATTACATTACGAGACTGTTAACATGACAACAGTATGGAATTCTTTCACAGACAGGGGACTAACAGGAAGGACCAAATCAGCTCACGCCTGTTTGAAACAGCATCATAGACTTTAATTAGACTTTAAGGTCAGAAGGGACCATTATGATCATCTAATCTGACCTCCTGCACAACACAGGCCACAGACTTTCACCCACCCACTCCTGTAATAGACACCTAACCTATGTCTGAGCTATTGAAGTCCTCAATTTATGATTTAAAGACTTCAAGGTGCAGAGAATCCTCCAGCAAGTGACCCATGTCCCACGCTGCAGAGGAAGGCAAAAAACCCGCAGGGCCTCTGCCCTGGAGGAAAATTCCTTCCCGATCCCACATGTGGCGATCAGCTGAACCCTGAGCATGTGGGCAAGACTCACAAGCCAGACACCCAGGAACGAATTCTCTGTAGTAACTCAGATCCCACCCCATCTAACATCCTACCACAGGCCATTGGGCATATTTACCGCTAATAGTCAAAGATCAATTCTTTGCCAAAATTAGGCTATCCTATCATACCATCCCCCCCCATAAACTTATCAAGCTTAGTCTTGAGTCAGATATGTCTTCTGCCCCGACTGCTCCCCTTGGAAGGCTGTTTCAGAACTTCACTCTTCTGATGGTTAGAAACCTTCATCTAATTTCAAGTCTAAACTTTCTGATGACCAGTTTATATCCATTTGTTCTTATGTCCACATTGGTACTGAGGTTAAATAATTTCTCTCCCTCCCTGGTATTTATCCCTCTGATATATTTATAGATAGCAATCATATCTCCCCTCAGCCTTCTTTTGGTTAGGCTAAACAAGCCAAGCTCCTTGAGTCTCCTTTCATAAGACAGGTTTTCCATTCCTCGGATCATCCTAGTAGCCCTTCTCTGTACCTGTTCCAGTTTGAATTCCTCCTTCTTAAACATGGGATACCAGAACTGCACACCGTATTCCAGGTGAGGTCTCACCAGTGACTTGTCTAATGGTACTAACACCTCCTTATCTCTACTGGAAATACCTCGCCTGATGCATCGCAAGACCGCATTAGCCATATCACATCGGTGGCTCATAGTCATCTTGTGATCAACCTGTGATCAGTACAGTCAGTGTTTCTTGGTGATTTAGTTTCACAGTAAGAAACTGACAAGTACAGTGACTGATATCAAACAGCAGGAGCAATTTCAGCTACAACAGAAGGTTCATTCTTTCGGCCATTTCTGTAGAAACATTCCTTGAATGCTTAGGGTAGCCAGGGCTGGAGTTCCCTCAGGAGCCTGCATGGTGGAATGAGTAGGGTTGGTTTTGGTTTTTTACATTAAAACAGAGTTTCCTCACAGCTTGTGTTTTCTTTCTTCTCTGTCTAACCATGCAAGTGTCTAACAAAGGAGAAACCAGAGATTTTCTTTCATTTATATCAACCTTCTGAAAGTTAAGGCTTTCAATTGATAGTTATCCGATCAAGCCTCTAGGGCTTATGTCAGAAACATTATGCAGAGATCTGGACTACCTGGAATAAAGATGCTTACTGGGAGAGCTGGAATCACAAACCCAAGCTCACCTCAACTTTTCCTTTATCTCAGAAGTAATTTTAAAGGGAGAAGTTACGAAGCATCACACTCTAGAGGGACTGCTCAAGTCAGTGTGGGCTGCAGGATTGGCTCCTGGTTAATGGCACCTTGTCATGTGTGGTGCAATGCCGGGGTAAGTTTAGTTCATTTTGCACAGAGAGCAGCTGCAGGGAATTGGTCACCTGAGTTCTGGTCACAAGCGACCAGCCTGGTGCCTTGTTAGGGGGACTGTGTTCTCATTAGGTTTGCAGTGATCAGAATTAGAAGGTCAAGTGGTTGAGGCATAACATTTTGCCTGTTTAAAATGCTCTAATGTGAGTGAGAATGTCTGGTCGCTTCTCAGGGCTGGTTCCATATGTATCTGTTCTGCGAATGCAACACCCAGAGCTGTCAGGGGAATTGTCAGAAGAAAAAATTTCCGGCATGCCCACTGAGCCAAGAGAAGCCATAGAAACATCTTCCCAATGCTCCATCTTCTTAGAGGTCCTGCAGCCCCCCCTCTGCTTCACTTCCAACCCTGAGTCCCCTGGAACAGGCTCAGTCCTTCCCCAGCTATCTGCACGTTGGCCAGGAAAGAGACTGATTGCTGTGGGCCAGATTCTGCTCTCACTCACTAGTGTCAATCAGTTCAACCCAGACAGTCCATGGGGTTACCTCGTGTGTGAGGGCAGATCCAGGAGCGGTCTTTCTCCTGCCATCTCCAGGGCTCAGTTATTATTGGTGTTGCAGCAGCTCCCTAAGCCCCAGCAGGGCAGGCCCCGACTGTGCTGGGGCTTCACAGATTGGGCCTCTGGCTGTCACTGCAATACAAATAGCAAACCACAACTGCAACACATGGTGGCCCTTGACTTATACCATGATTGCTATAAATAGCGATTGCTGATTGCCAACTGCTCCCTCCTTTCTGGAAGGCTTTCAGTTGATTTAATATATTTTTCTTACCATTTTCATTTCTTGCTGCTTGAATTAAAATTCTTCACTGAATTCAATTTAAATCAACTCGACTCAGAAATCTGGCAAACACATCAGGCTGTTGCTTTAAAACTGAGCTGGCTCGAAGGAGGGGCCGTGTTCCAAGCCTCACCGAGCACCTGCACAGCCGACCCATTAACCGCCTCTCTCGCAAATGGTTCTGCAACAGTTGGTGACGTGGCATAAAACCAACTATTCTGAAAGTGAAAGTTGTAGAATATTTATGCTCTGAAAGTTACAAAACTCCAAGGAGATCCCAGGCAAGTGGAGATTTATTTGTAGAGCTAAAAGCTGTTTGGGCTTCAGGTTGTTAGCTACCAAGTTGCAACTCGGAATGTTAATTCGCGAGCAGGCTGGCTAACCTAGTGAGGAGGGCTTTAAACTAGGTTCACCGGGGAAAGGAGACCAAAGCCCTGAGGTAAGTGGGAAAGCGGGATACCGGGAGGAAACACAGGCAGGAATGTCTGTGAGGGGAGGGCTCCTGCCTCATACTGGGAATGAGAGGCGATCAACAGGTTATCTCAAGTGCTTATATACAAATGCACAAAGCCTTGGAAACAAGCAGGGAGAACTGGAGGTTCTGGTGATGTCAAGGAACTATGACGTGATCGGAATAACAGAGACTTGGTGGGATAACTCACATGACTGGAGTACTGTCATGGATGGTTATAAACTGTTCAGGAAGGACAGGCAGGGCAGAAAAGGTGGGGGAGTAGCACTGTATGTAAGGGAGCAGTATGACTGCTCAGAGCTCCGGTACGAAACTGCAGAAAAACCTGAGTGTCTCTGGATTAAGTTTAGAAGTGTGTGCAACAAGAGTGATGTAGTGGTGGGAGTCTGCTATAGACCACCGGACCAGGGGGATGAGGTAGATGAGGCTTTCTTCCGGCAGCTCACGGAAGCTACTAGATCGCATGCCCTGATTCTCATGGGTGACTTTAATTTTCCTGATATCTGCTGGGAGAGCAATACAGCGGTGCATAGACAATCCAGGAAGTATTTGGAAAGCGTAGGGGACAATTTCCTGGCGCAAGTGCTAGAGGAGCCAACTAGGGGGGGCGCTTTTCTTGACCTGCTGCTCACAAACCGGGTAGAATTAGTGGGGGAAGCAAAAGTGGATGGGAATCTGGGAGGCAGTGACCATGAGTTGGTTGAGTTCAGGATCCTGACACAGGGAAGAAAGGTAAGCAGCACGATACGGACCCTGGACTTCAGGAAAGCAGACTTCGACTCCCTCAGGGAACGGATGGCCAGGATCCCCTGGGGGACTAACTTGAAGGGGAAAGGAGTCCAGGAGAGCTGGTTGTATTTCAAGGAATCCCTGTTGAGGTTACAGGGACAAACCATCCCGATGAGTCGAAAGAATAGTAAATATGGCAGGCGACCAGCTGGCTTAATGGTGAAATCTTAGCGGATCTTAAACATAAAAAAGAAGCTTATAAGAAGTGGAAGGTTGGACATATGACCAGGGAAGAGTATAAAAATATTGCTCGGGCATGTAGGAATGTTATCAGGAGGGCCAAATCGCACCTGGAGCTGCAGCTAGCCAGAGATGTCAAGAGTAACAAGAAGGGTTTCTTTAAGTATGTTGGCAACAAGAAGAAAGCCAAGGAATGTGTGGGCCCCTTACTGAATGAGGGAGGCAAACTAGTGACAGAGGATGTGGAAAAAGCTAATGTACTCAATGCTTTTTTTGCCTCAGTTTTCACTAACAAGGTCAGCTCCCATACTGCTACGCTGGGCATCACAAAATGGGGAAGAGATGGCCAGCCCTCTGTGGAGATAGAGGTGGTTAGGGACTATTTAGAAAAGCTGGACGTGCACAAGTCCATGGGGCTGGACGAGTTGCATCCGAGAGTACTGAAGGAATTGGCGGCTGTGATTGCAGAGCCATTGGCCATTATCTTTGAAAACTCGTGGCGAACCGGGGAAGTCCCGGATGACTGGAAAAAGGCTAATGTAGTGCCAATCTTTAAAAAAGGGAAGAAGGAGGATCCTGGGAACTACAGGCCAGTCAGCCTCACTTCAGTCCCTGGAAAAATCATGGAGCAGGTCCTCAAAGAATCAATCCTGAAGCACTTGCATGAGAGGAAAGTGATCAGGAACAGCCAGCATGGATTCACCAAGGGAAGGTCATGCCTGACTAATCTAATCGCCTTTTATGATGAGATTACTGGTTCTGTGGATGAAGGGAAAGCAGTGGATGTATTGTTTCTTGACTTTAGCAAAGCTTTTGACACGGTCTCCCACAGTATTCTTGTCAGCAAGTTAAGGAAGTATGGGCTGGATGAATGCACTACAAGGTGGGTAGAAAGCTGGCTAGATTGTCGGGCTCAACGGGTAGTGATCAATGGCTCCATATCTAGTTGGGAGCCGGTATCAAGTGGAGTACCCCAAGGGTCGGTCCTGGGGCCGGTTTTGTTCAATATCTTCATAAATGATCTGGAGGATGGTGTGGATTGCACTCTCAGCAAATTTGCAGATGATACTAAACTGGGAGGAGTGGTAGATACGCTGGAGGGTAGGGATAGATACAGAGGGACCTAGACAAATTGGAGGATTGGGCCAAAAGAAATCTGATGAGGTTCAATAAGGATAAGTGCAGGGTCCTGCACGTAGGACGGAAGAACCCAAAGCACAGCTACAGACTAGGGACCGAATGGCTAGGCAGCAGTTCTGCGGAAAAGGACCTAGGGGTGACAGTGGACGAGAAGCTGGATATGAGTCAGCAGTGTGCCCTTGTTGCCAAGAAGGCCAATGGCATTTTGGGATGTATAGGTAGGGGCATAGCGAGCAGATCGAGGGACGTGATCGTTCCCCTCTATTCGACATTGGTGAGGCCTCATCTGGAGTACTGTGTCCAGTTTTGGGCCCCACACTTCAAGAAGGATGTGGATAAATTGGAGAGAGTCCAGCGAAGGGCAACAAAAATGATTAGGGGACTGGAACACATGAGTTATGAGGAGAGGCTGAGGGAGCTGGGATTGTTTAGCCTGCAGAAGAGAAGAATGAGGGGGGATTTGATAGCTGCTTTCAACTACCTGAAAGGGGGTTCCAAAGAGGATGGATCTAGACTGTTCTCAATGGTAGCAGATGACAGAACGAGGAGTAATGGTCTCAAGTTGCAGTGGGGGAGGTTTAGCTTGGATATTAGGAAAAACTTTTTCACTAAGAGGGTGGTGAAACACTGGAATGCGTTACCTAGGGAGGTGGTAGAATCTCCTTCCTTAGAGGTTTTTAAGGTCAGGCTTGACAAAGCCCTGGCTGGGATGATTTAACTGGGAATTGGTCCTGCTTTGAGCAGGGGGTTGGACTAGATGACCTTTTGGGGTCCCTTCCAACCCTGATATTCTATGATTCTATGATTCTATGTGTTGATTAGTGCACACATGGCTGAACACCTTTTACCAGACTTGCCTGCAGGGTCAGCAGTGCCTCAGACTACGTTCTCTAGCATGTGCCGTTCATGATTCTCAAATATTGTCGAAAGCTGATGGGACCTGCAGAGCCTGGCACCTGCCCGCATCACTTCCTGGGCAGACCTTCATGCTGAACATTGAGCTCTTTAAATTAAATGGGGCACCTGTGACTCTTGTGTTAGCATAAGCAAACAACCATCTGTGCATGCAGCCAAGGTCATTGTAATGGTGAGTGGGAAGTTAGTCCAAACTGGTATCTGCAGCTAACAAATGCAAGGTTTGGGGAGACATACCTGTTGGAGTTAAGCCTGAAAAATTGGACCTCTAGGGTGTAGTTAAATCAATAGGTCCTGAATATAATACATAAAGTCCCTGTTCGACCCATAAGTCAGCAACAACTTCTCCCCTTGTTGTCCAGGGTGAGGTTTGCATACCCCAAGTCAGCATCCCCTGCTGCCTCACATGCTTATTGATATACCGGGAGCTTTTAAGGGGACATTAGACCTTCAATTAGGGCTGGCTGGTTACCTGGAGCTGCTACAGAGAGCTGACTGGGGTATAAGGCCATCTGTGCCTCGGCAGTGGTTTATTTTAATCTTAATCAAAATTAACAGTTTAATATACATAGAGACAGTATTTTTGTTAAGTTTTCTTCGTTTTCCTTTTGTAAAAAAGAAAAACAAAAAGGAAATTAGAACATAAGAACGGCCATCCTAGGTCAGACCAATGGTCCATCTAGCTCAGTATCCTGTCTTCTGACAGTGGCCAGTGCCAGGTGCCCCAGAGGGGATGTACAGAACAGGTCATCATCAAGTGATCCATCCCCTGTTACCCCTTCCCAGCTTCTGACAAACAGAAGCTAGGGACACCATACATGTGCATCCTTGTTAATAGCCATTGATGGACCTATCCTCCATGAATTTATCTAGTTCTTTTTTGAACCCTGTTATAGTCCTGGCCTTCACAACATCTTCTGGCTAGGAGTTCCACAGGTTGACTGTGTGTTGTGTGAAAAAATACTTACTTTTGTTTGTTTTAAACCTGCTGCCTATTAATTTCGTTCGGTGACCCCTAGTTCTTGTGTTAGGAGAAGGAGTAAATAACAGTTCCTTACTTACTTTCTCCACACCAGTCATGATTGTAGACCTCTATCATATTCCCCCTTAGTCGCCTCTTTAAGTCCCAGTCTTATTAATCTCTTCTCATATGGCCGCTGTTCCATACCCCTAATAATTTTTGTTGCCCTTTTGTGAAAATTTTCCAGTTCCAATATGTCTTTTCTTAGATGGGGTGACCACATCTTCATGCAGTATTCAAGATGTGGGTGTACCATGGATTTATATAGAGGCAACATGATATTTTCTGTCTTCTCTATCCCTTTCTTAATGATTCCCACCATTCTGTTCGCTTTTTTGGCTGCCGCTGCACATGGAGTGGATGTTTTCAGAGAACTATCCACAATGTCGCCAAGATCTCTTTCTTGAGTGGAAACAGCTAAATAAGACCCCAGCATTTTATCTGTACAGTTGGGATTATGTTTTCCAATGCGCATTACTTTGCATTTATCAACATTGAATTTCATCTGCCATTTTGTTGCCCAGTCACCTAGTTTTGTGAGATCCTTTTGTGGCTCTTTGCAGTCTGCCTGGGACTTAACTATCTTGAGTAGTTTTCTATCATCTGCAAATTTTGCCACGTCACTGTTTACCCCTTTTTCCAGATCATTTATGAATATGATACATAGGACTTGGCCCAGTACAGACCCCTGGGGGACACCACTGTTTACCTCTCTCCATTCTGAAAACTGACCATTTATTCCTACCCTTTGTTTGTTTTGTAACAACCTATGAGAGAACCTTCCCTCTTATCCCATGATTGTTTACTTTGCTTAAGAGCCTTTGGTGAGGGACCTTGTCAGAGGCTTTCTGAAAATCTAAGTACACTGTAGCCACTGGATCCCCCTTGTCCACATGCTTGTTGACCCCCTCAAAGCATTCTAGTAGATTGGTGAGGCATGATTTCCCTTTACAAAAACCATGTTGACTATTCCCCAACTAATTATGTTCATCTCTGTGTCTGACAATTTTGTTCTTTATTATAGTTTCAGCCGGTTTGCCCAGTATTGAAGTCACTCTTACCAGCCTGTAATTGCTGGGGTCACCTCTGCAGCCCTTTTTAAAAATTGGTGTCACATTAGCTATTCTCCCATCATTTGGTACAGAAGCTGATTTAAATGATAGGTTACAGACTACAGTTAGTAGTCCTGCAATTTCACATTTCAGTTCTGTCAGGGTTCCCTCCCCACTCTGAACTCTAGGGTACAGATGTGGGGACCCGCATGAAAGACCCCCTAAGCTTATTTCTACCAGTTTAGGTTAAAACTTCCACAAGGCACAAATTCTTTGCCCTTGGACGGTACACTGCCACCACCAAGTGATTTAACAAAGAATCAGGGAAAGGACCACTTGGAGTTCCTATTTCCGCAAAATATCCCCCTCAAACCCTTACAACCCCTTTCCTGGGGGGGGGGGGGGCTTTAGAATAATGTCCTAACCAATTGGTTACAAAGTGATCACAGACCCAAATCCCTGGATCTTAGGACAATAGAGAAATCAGGAAGGTTCTTAAAAGAAGGATTTTATTTTTAAAAAAAGGTAAAAATCACCTCTGTAAAATCAGGATGGAAAATAACTTTACATGGTAACAAAAGATTCAAAAACACGGCAGAACTTCCTCTAGGCTTAGTTTCAAAGTTACAAAAAACAGGAATAAACCTCCCTCCAGCAAAGGAAAAATTCATAAGCAAAACAAAAGATAATCGAAGACGCCTTGCCTGGCTTTTACTTACAATTTTTGTAATATGAGAGAAAGTTTCAGGATGGTTTATAGGAGAAGGAGTTTTCTGACCTGATGCTTCTCTGCTTCCCAAGAGAACACACCAAACAAAGCCTTCCCCCCTCCCCCAAGTTTTGAAAATATCTTCTTTCCCATTGGTCCTTTTGGTCAGGTGCTAACCAGGTTATTTGAGCTTTTAACCCCTTACAGGTAAGGAGGAATTCTAGGCTACCCTTAGCTGTATGGTTATGACAAGTTCCTTCAGAACTCGTGGGTGAATACCATCTGGTCCTGGTGACTTATTACTGTTTAGTTTACCATTTGTTCCAAAACCTCCTGTAATGACACCTCAATATGGGACAGTTAGAATCATAGAATCATAGAAGATTAGGGTTAAAAGAGACCTCAGGAAATCATCTAGTCCAACCCCCTGCTCAAAGCAGGACCAACACCAACTAAATTATCCCAGCCAGGGCTTTGTCAAGCTGAGCCATAAAAACCTCTAAGGATGGAGATTCCACCACCTCCCTAGGTAACCCATTCCAGTGCTTCACCACCCTCCTAGTGAAATAGGATGATGTTAAGAGATGTTAAGAGTAACAAGAAAGGTTTCTTCAGGTATGTTGGCAACAAGAAGAAAGCCAAGGAAAGTGTGGGCCCCTTAATGAATGAGGGAGGCAACCTAGTGACAGAGGATGTGGAAAAAGCTAATGTACTCAATGCTTTTTTTGCCTCTGTCTTCACGAACAAGGTCAGCTCCCAGACTGCTGCGCTGGGCATCACAACATGGGGAATAGATGGCCAGCCCTCTGTGGAGAAAGAGGTGGTTAGGGACTATTTAGAAAAGCTGGACGTGCACAAGTCCATGGGGCTGGACGAGTTGCATCCGAGAGTGCTAAAGGAACTGGCGGCTGTGATTGCAGAGCCCTTGGCCATTATCTTTGAAAACTCGTGGCGAACCGGGGAAGTCCCGGATGACTGGAAAAAGGCTAATGTAGTGCCAATCTTTAAAAAAGGGAAGAAGGAGGATCCTGGGAACTACAGACCAGTCAGCCTCACTTCAGTCCCCAGAAAAATCATGGAGCAGGTCCTCAAAGAATCAATCCTGAAGCACTTAGAGGAGATTTAATTGGTATGATTTAATTGGGTATGGGTCCTGCTTTTGAGCAGGGGGTTGGACTAGATGACCTCCTGAGGTCCCTTCCAACCCTGATATTCTATGATTCTATGATTCTATGAGAGGAAAGTGATCAGGAACAGTCAGCATGGATTCACCAAGGGAAGGTCATGCCTGACTAATCTAATCGCCTTCTATGATGAGATTACTGGTTCTGTGGATGAAGGGAAAGCAGTGGATGTATTGTTTCTTGACTTTAGCAAAGCTTTTGACACGGTCTCCCACAGTATTCTTGTCAGCAAGTTAAAGAAGTATGGGCTGGATGAATGCACTATAAGGTTGGTAGAAAGTTGGCAAGATTGTCGGGCTCAACGGGTAGTGATCAATGGCTCCATGTCTAGTTGGCAGCCGGTGTCAAGTGGAGTGCCCCAGGGGTCGGTCCTGGGGCCGGTTTTGTTCAATATCTTCATAAATGATCTGGAGGATGGTGTGGATTGCACTCTCAGCAAATTTGTGGATGATACTAAACTGGAAGGAGTGGTAGATACGCTGGAGGGTAGGGATAGATACAGAGGGACCTAGACAAATTGGAGGAATGGGCCAAAAGAAATCTGATGAGGTTCAATAAGGATAAGTGCAGGGTCCTGCACTTAGGATGGAAGAATCCCATGCACCGCTACAGACTAGGGACCGAATAGCTAGGCAGCAGTTCTGCGGAAAAGGACCTAGGGGTGACAGTGGACGAGAAGCTGGATATGAGTCAGCAGTGTGCCCTTGTTGCCAAGAAGGCCAATGGCATTTTGGGATGTATAAGTAGGGGCATAGCCAGCAGATCGAGGGACGTGATCTTCCCCCTCTATTTGACACTGGTGAGGCCTCATCTGGAGTACTGTGTCCAGTTTTGGGCCCCACACTACAAGAATGATGTGGATAAATTGGAGAGAGTCCAGCGAAGGGCAACAAAAATGATTAGGGGTCTGGAACACATGAGTTATGAGGAGAGGCTGAGGGAACTGGGATTGTTTAGTCTGCAGAAGAGAAGAATGAGGGGGGATTTGATAGCTGCTTTCAACTACCTGAGAGGTGGTTCCAGAGAGGATGGTTCTAGACTATTCTCAGTGGTAGAAGAGGACAGGACAAGGAGTAATGGTCTCAAGTTGCAGTGAGGTAGGTTTAGGTTGGATATTAGGAAAAACTTTTTCACTAGGAGGGTGGTGAAACACTGGAATGCATTGCCTAGGGAGGTGGTAGAATCTCCTTCCTTAGAAGTTTTTAAGGTCAGGCTTGAGGAAGCCCTGGCTGGGATGATTTAATTGGGGATTGGTCCTGCTTTGAGCAGGGGGTTGGACTAGATGACCTCCTGAGGTCCCTTCCAACCCTAATATTCTATTATTCTATGATTCTAATATCCAGCCTAGACCTCCCCCACTTCAACTTGAGACCATTGCTCCTTGTTCTGTCATCTGCCACCACTGAGAACAGCCAAGCTCCATCCACTTTGGATCCCCCCTTCAGATAGTTGAAGGCTGCTGTCAAATCCCCCCTCATACTTCTCTTCTGCAGATTTGTTCCTCAGATTTGTCACCTATAATGATGAGAATTACCCCAAAAGGGAAATGGAAAAGAGAGATTTTTAACCCAAGACAACGTGAACAGTTTAAGGTAGAGTAGAATCGATGTATTTCATAACAGCAGGGCTGCCTCAGGCTGAGAGATGAGAGCTTGTTTGAAACTCCCAGCACTTAGGTTCTAGTTGCATATAGAAATTGCAAGAAATAGACATGATCACTGCAAGCAGTCATGGCACATACCAACCAGTGGGCACTGCGGGTACTGGACAATTTGATTTTATAGATAGATAGGTAGATAGATAGATAGTATGTATATGGACAGGTCATGAACCTATGGGTAAAAAATATTGAGTACAAGGGAAATGTTAATTTCCATTTGGGGTTTAGTAAATACAGTGGTGTACACTCATATGTTAGTTTTAATTCCATTTTGGGTGGTAAATGAACTTCTAGCACATCTCTTGAGCCATCTGTATAATTTATAAAAAGCCCTGTTTACTGAGTAATTAATAAAATATACTTAGCAAGTGCTTCATTATATGGCAAAATGAGGTAATACTAATGAATTTCATGCACATGGTGAGATCTCATGAAAAGTCATGATGGTAGATATTGTGGGCTCTGATTTCTGCTAGTAGTAATCACCTGGCCCACATGTTAATAGTGTCTTGTTTTATTATAGCAATTATGCAGCATCGCATGCTTGTCTCTACAGCCGTTACAGTGTGCTAGCTGTGATCTGCACAGCAGCCTCGCACTTCCTCGCGCCTGTCTCAAGACAGTGAAGTCCTCTTAATAAGATATTTCATTTTATTTTTAAAAATCTGAAGAAAACCATAACAGGTGAAATGGGTCAAGTCAAGCCTCTATTCTGTTTTAGCTGTAAAGCACAGGGCTAAGTTTGTTAGGTAATTTATTTTGCATGAGTAAATTCCATCAGCTCTGCAGAAGACACACGAGTTAAAAAGAGAGAAAGCTAGTGAGCCATTGACTTCCACACAAACGCTGAGTCACAGCCGGACCGGGGTGGGGCAACAACTGGGCAAAGTTCTGTTAGCTCCGCAGGGCAGGGACCATCTTTTTTATTATGCGTGTACAGTGCCTAGTACAATGCAACCTGGATTGGAGTATCTGCTACAGTTATAGTAATAAACTTGGTACATCATTTGCTTCCCTAGTAGGGATGGACAGTGTTCCAGAATGTGTTTACCCACCCCACTCTGACCAGTAGTGCAGAGATAAGAAATCTTGGTTGCTATATGAAATGAAATGTTGTTTGCACATACAAACATCACAAACACAGACTCTGTGGTCCAGATGCTGAGCTTGTGCGACTCAGCCTAGCCCCATTGATTACACTCTGATCTACAACAGCAGAGGGCCTGACCCATTGTGACTAAGCAATATTTCCATGTGATTCTGAGTTTTTAGTCTGTAATATTAATGCAACAATAAAACTATGGACCCAAGGACTGTTTTAAGACCCAGATAGCATTTGCAAAATATAGCCAGCAATTTCTTCTTTCTGAAGGTCAGGAGTATATTTAATTATTCAGTTATCAAGCACAGAATCATAAAATCTTAGAATATCAGGGTTGGAAGGGATCGCAGGAGGTCATCTAGTCCAATCGCCTGCTCAAAGCAGAACCAACCCCAACTAAATCAAATCAAAACCCACCTCTTCTGAAGGGAAGACAGCCTTAGATTTAGTTGGGGATTGGTCCTGCTTTGAGCAGGGGGTTGGACTAGATGACCTCCTGAGGTCCCTTCCAACCCTGATATTCTATGATTCTGTGAAATTATCCCAGCCAAGCACTATCCACTATTCTGTTAAGCCCATGTTCAGGAGAAGTTATTTGCTAGGAATTCCTGATTAGAAAGGATTGGAATTACTTGGTTTAACTACACGCGTTGGGCCAGTTGAAGAGTGTCGCGAAAGAAACAGACACCTGTAGTTTTATTCCAAACAGAAGAAAGGTCCCATGTGAGGTCTTCAAGTTTGCCACTGCACCTTCCAGAACCCACTTTGGGAACAGTGTCTGCTCCTGAGTCACCTCCCGTAGTAGATGCTGAACTGACGACTTCTCCTTTCTCTGAAACTCCGAAACCTGAACCTCATCCCATCCCCTGAGTTCCCTCCAGCTCCCTGGCCTCCATCCCCAGTGGCCTCCATCCCCAGTCAGTCCTGCTGCTGCCCCTTTCTCCTACTCTCAGAGATCAGAGGGGGAAAGAGAGGCTCCTGCATTCTGTGCTTTTCTCCAAGATACACCCACCTCCCCCTCCATCCCTGGCACCTCTGTACGTGGCACAGGCCTCTGGTAAGAGCAAGGAAGTTTTGACAGCGAGAAGTCAGGAAAGGGCTGCTTATCTCTAGAGAGAAGAGAGAGTATTTTAGCAGCTGGGAAGATGGACCCGTCAGGACCTGTCTCTGCTGTGAGGTGGGTTTCAGTGAGAGAAGCATCACCTTATAGAAACATGCGGCTACTCTTACACAACGTAACAGCATATATTGGCTGGGTGCAGAATTTAAATCACGTTGTCTCAGCATTTCCCACAAAGCAATAGCATTTGTATGGATTGTCTGGTTGCGAAAGGCAGTCCGAGCCTCATCTAGCTCATTTCACTGGGCCTACTCCAAAGCCTTAGTGACAGGATTTGGGATCCCTGTCCTTCTGCTCCGGCAATCAGCTGCTGTACATCACCCAGGCAGAACTCAGAAAACAATCAGTAATCCAGAATGTAATTGGAAATGACTGGCCATGTCAGAAATGTCCATTCCAATCAGAGATCAATTCTATAGGCTTATTGTCAGGGCCCTGATTAACCACCGAATTTGATGAGAATTCACCCCACCCTCCATGTGTAAGAATAATATTCCAGACTCTCAGCTCTCATTGTGGGAGGGGGAGATTTTTATGCTTGCAGAGAGAACCATGAAAATGTAGAATGAATATAAAGCCAGCTGCAGAAGGCTTGAAACAATAGCCAAGAGAGGTCTGAGGTGCCCTTTCCTCCCAGGCGGTGGGCACTGAGAATCTGTCATTTTTGCCTGATACCAAATGATTCAGCCTCTTTGTTTTGGAATTCCCCATTTTGCTTGAGCAGGGAAACTGCCATTTTGCTTTCTGTCTCCCAGCCCTGCTGGGAATCATAGAATCATAGAATATCAGGGTTGGAAGGGACCTCAGGAGGTCATCTAGTCCAACCACCTGCTCAAAGCAGGACCAGTCCCCAATTAAATCATCCCAGCCAGGGCTTTGTCAAGCCTGACCTTAAAAACTTCTAAGGAAGGAGATTCTAAGGAAGGAGATGACTTTAGCAAAGCCTTTGACACGGTCTCCCACAGTATTCTTGTCAGCAAGTTAAAGAAGTATGGGCTGGATGAATGCACTATAAGGTGGGTAGAAAGTTGGCTAGATTGTCGGGCTCAACGGGTAGTGATCAGTGGCTCCATGTCTAGTTGGCAGCCAGTATCTAGCGGAGTGCCCCAGGGGTTGGTCCTGGGGCCGGTTTTGTTCAATATCTTCATAAATGATCTGGAGGATGGTGTGGATTGCACTCTCAGCAAATTTGCGGATGATACTAAACTGGGAGGAGTGGTAGATACGCTGGAGGGCAGGGATAGGATACAGAGGGACCTAGACAAATTGGAGGATTGGGCCAAAAGAAATCTGATGAGGTTCAATAAGGATAAGTGCAGGGTCCTGCACTTAGGACGGAAGAATTTGATAGCTGCTTTCAACTACCTGAGAGGTGGTTCCAGAGAGGATGGTTCTAGACTATTCTCAGTGGTAGAAGAGGACAGGACAAGGAGCAATGGTCTCAAGTTGCAGTGGGGGAGGTTTAGGTTGGATATTAGGAAAAACTTTTTCACTAGGAGGGTGGTGAAACACTGGAATGCGTTACCTAGGGAGGTGGTAGAATCTCCTTCCTTAGAAGTTTTTAAGGTCAGGTTTGACAAAGCCCTGGCTGGGATAATTTAATTGGGGATTGGTCCTGCTTTGAGCAGGGGGTTGGACTAGATGACCTCCTGAGGTCCCTTCCAACCCTGATATTCTATGATTCTATGATTCTACCAACTCACTAGAACCTCCCTAGAACCTTGGGACCTGACCTGGGTCTTGCTGTGTTGCACACTGATTAATTTTATATCAATGAGTATTCTCAGGCACACACCATTGCAGTATCTGGTAATGGTGTGAAGGGAATGAAAGGAAGTTCATTGAGACAGAATAAATTAAAGTGTCTGCAGAATTCAGTCCCATTGCACCGTGCAACACACAGGACCCAGCTTGTAGTAGTGACAGCCCTGGAAGCAGGAAAACGCATTCTGCTAAACATCTTGTCATTCAGATGTAAAATACAAATAGAGTGCACTGGCTTTGCCTCAATCACAAGCTTGTTCAAGTAAGATCTTACATTATAATTAAACGTAGGATGCACTTGTCCTGTGTAAATATGGTAATTGGTTCATAAGCTTATAATGCTGTTAATTAGTTTGTGATCTCTTGTAATGTAGGGATGTGTGTGCCGCTCTCTCTGGAGATTCTCCTGTAGATGGAATGCTGTATCTGAAAGGGCTTGCAACATTTTTAAAGGATATTAAAATAGTTCATTAAGCTGATGATGTTCAGCAACTTTGATTGCAAGAATAAGGAAATAGAGATGTGCCTCAGCTCCACCAAAATAGTCCTTCTGGGAACCTGGGAACCATCCAGTAGAGAATGCAAAGTATTTCACTCTGCAAATTTGAAGATCTGCTTTTCTTCATGGCCCTTATCCCCAATGAGATCCAGAGGCCAATCCCCAGATCATAGCTCCAGAACTGCCCTGTATCCTCCCCTTCGTCACAAAGAAATGATTTAAAGAGCTAAATAAGGACATACTTTCGTGCAGACACAAGCGTACATGCAAACACACCAATGAATACTATTTCTAGTGCTGGAATGTAGATTCAATTTATATTAGGAAGCATAAGTCTGTAGATTTCAAGAACAAGCAGCTCCATTCAGAATGCCTGCACTATTCAGGATAGTTTCCATAAATTATTCATTCAATTGTTCATTTTGTTCCTGTTCAAGGCTTGTTAGAACAGTTATTTTCACTTGAAAGGTATCCTTAGAGGCACCTGTGAACAACTGCAGACTATTAGCATTTTGCAGTGAATCAGCATGTTGGTTTAACAATGCCTGTTAGAAATTTAGTATCATAGTTACATGATCTAACCAGGCCATTATGTTAACCTATGTGGAATGTAAGATGTTAATGAGCCATAATATATTTAAAATCATGCAACATAACTGACTACATCAATGGAAACAAATCAGAGAATAGCTAAATCCTTATACAGTCGGTGCCTTGCCTGTTGCATCCATCAAGAAAACAGTCCCTCAACTCAGTCTGAGCTTTAATGGATAAATATTTGGCCACGACTGTAAACCTACAACATCATATTTACATCCACAAATACATATTTGCATTTGCAAATCATCCCATTATGTGCAGAAGTGGGTAGTCAGACCTGTAATCCTCCAATCTGTGCAGGTGAATGGGGGGTATGACTGCACAATGGGGCCAACTGGCTCTCAGATTTTTTGTTCTTTAAACTTGGTTTTTCTCTTACCTAGGGAGGTCCAATTAGCTTCGAGACAATGCCAGCCCCCCTGGGAGACAAGGCTCGACTGAACTTTGGTTTTTGAGACAGGCACAACAGGTAGGAGTTGATAAATATTTTTGCGCACCTCTGTGTTTCATGGTTTTATGTGGGGCTGGTGGTACCAAAGCACTACAAGAAGCATCCTGCTCACATTGTAGCTTCATGCAAGTGGAGACTAAGGAGCAAGCCTGACCTTGGGAGATTTCCAGTTCCCTTTCCAAAGTAAAGAAGGGTTCATAGACCAGAACAAAGCTGTGATGTTTTGGGGGAGGGGGACCTGAGCTCTGGGGTATCTTACCAGGGCTCAGAGAAGTGCCTGTGGGAAAAGTCCCCGAAAGAATCTTTAGGCATGGTTGTACTCACATGCTAGTTTCACACCTGTGTAATTTCACTGAGTCCAGTGGAGTTACTTCAGACTTACACCAGTGGGGAAGAGCAGAATGAGGCTTCTCTCCTTCGTTAGCTCCAGCCGCTCTCTCGTAGGCTGCTTTCTGATTAGTTAGCAGTTGCTGGTCTCCAGGGGTAAAAGTAACTTAATGGACTTACCGGTATGCAGGGCGGCTGGGGTCCTGGGCAAGGTGTGTGTGTGGGGGGTGGATCTGGGCCCCCAGAAGGGGCGGGGCAGGGCTGGGCCCAGACTCCCCCAGCCAGCCCTTCAGAGCTGCCCACCCTTTAAATCACCGCCAGAGCCCCAGGGTAGCAGCGGGGGCAACCGGAAGCCCCGGGGCTCTGGCAGCGATTTAAAAGGCCCGGGGCTCCAGCCACTGCCAGGGGCCCCTGGGCCCCAGGGCAGCTGCCCCTCTTGTGCCCCCTCCCCCCCGCCCACCAGTGGCCCTGCCAGTCCGGTCGCCTGTGTACCGGCTTTCGTACCGGAACGCAGGACCAGATCGGACCGGCTTACTTTCATCTCGGCTGGTCTCCCAAATTGGTCTCCCTCTATCTAGCCCCAACGCCACCTTATGTTACGTACTCGGGCTTCGTCTGCATTGCCCAAAGAGGTGTGTTTTTACAGGGGATAACAAACGTGTGGTACTCATCCCACCATACAATCCGACTGGAAACAAAGAGCTGTAGCGTTCCTGGGAGGTACACGAGGCAAGCTCAACCACGGATGGAGGCGTAGCACTGACCCTGCCTCGCTACCCCACAGTAACATGAGCGATGCCTGGTCTCCACTGGAATTTTACAGTGGGGCAGCTAACTGACATCGCTCTCCCATGGTGAAAAACCCACCTCTTCTGAAGGGAAGACAGCCTTAGTCATCTCCTTTGGAACCAGCTCCTTCCAGATTGTCCCTCTTCCACTCCAGACCTTCAAGGAAGGAGGTCTGTGCATTGTTTCCTGACTGGTTTTCAGGACGTATATAATGACCCCATAACAACATTGTAAAATGGCTCTTTCCCTGGGCTATTCTAATGACTATTTCTAGTTACAGGAAAAAATCTGCCCTATTTCTTTCTCTGTTGGCACCCATACAGAAGTCTAGTTTAGTCCCAGAGTTTACAGGGACTCACAACATTGTGCAGAAGTTGCCCCAAAATGCTGAACAGACTTGATCATACAGCCAGAGTTATTTATTTTATTTCTTTGTTTTTTTCCAACACAACCCCTAGGAACCACGCAGCGCTCTGAGAGCCTCTCCCACACATTGCCCGTCACAGCACAAACGTAACCAAAGGGATGCCCACACGGAGATCTATTTCAGCCCATGCCTCCTCAACAGCCTTAACACAAAGAGGGAAACGAGATGCACTTTGCAGCATGCGGGGAAGAGCAACAGAGCAATGGTACTCTGGAGGAGCAAGGGCGGGGGAGTGAGTGTGAGTCCCAACACCAAGGAGCCTCACCAAGAATATCCATTGGTCAGACTGTTAATATACTCGAGTTATAGAGTGTAATGCCAAAAGGGACCATTAGTTCTTCTAGTCCAGTGGTTCTCAAACTGTGTGTCAGGGCCCCAAATTGGGTCACAACCCCATTTTAATGGGGTCACCGGGCTGTCATTAGACTTGCTGGGGCCCAGTGCCCAGGCCAAAGCCCAAGCCCCACTACCTGGGGGTCAAAGCCAAAGCATGAGGGCTTCAGCCCTGGGTGATGGGGCTCAGGGTACAGGCCCCATGCCTGCGGCAGAAGCCCTTGGGCTTCAGTTTTGGCCCCACCAGGCTTGGAATTGTCCGTCCCCCTTCTGCCCCCCGCCCAGGGCAGTGGGACTTGGGTGAACTCAGGCTTCAGTCCCCGCTTCTGGGGTCATGTAGTAATTTTTATTGTCAGAAGGGGGTCACGGTGCAATGAAGTTTGAGAACCCCTGATCTAGTCTGAGCCCGTGTGCGGCACAAGACCCCACAAAACTTGGCTTTGACTGAAGCATGTCTTCCTGAAAGGCTTTCGGTCTCGATATGAAGAAATGGAGAATCATCCATTTCCCTTGAGTTTCCAGCACTGTTCTCGTTATGCCTTTTTGCCACCGCCCTGGCTTGAAGGCAAGTGTTCAGGTGGTTGTCCACTCTGACCCCTAAACCTTTTCAGAGGACTCACTTCCCCCTCTGGTCGCTCTGGCTGCATTCCTTGTTCCTAGGCGCATTTTGTGTGACCGCACCCAGCTTGCCAAGCAGCCCAGATTGCTCTGTGCAAGTGTCCTGTCCTCCTCAGTACTTACCGCTTCACCAATCTTTGCGTCATCGGAAAATTTGATCAGTGGTGATTTTATATTTACTTCCAGACCATTGATCAAATTGAGGAATAGTGTCTGGCCTAGTACTGATCTGTGCAGAACTCCAGCAGAAATAACCCATTCAGTGATTCCCCAGGGACAGCTACTTTTGGAGAGCTGTCAGTTAGACATTTCTTAAACCACTTAACATGTGCTCTGTTAATACCATACAGTGCGAAATGTAATCAGAATGTCATGCAGTACTAAGTCAAAAGTCATGTCTTACAAAAGTCTGTGTATATTATATCTAAGCAGTTTCCTTTATCAGACAAACTTGTGATCTCCTCTAAGAATGCAATCAGATTTGTCTGACAAGAGCTCTTTCCCATAAACAGGTTCTGTGTGTATGTAGCTACATGACAGATGGAATACATTCTTCAATTTCAAGTCTTATTTTCTGTACTTGTTTAGCCAGTCCAAAAGACTCCCCTCATTGCACCTTGTCCTAGCTGAAATTCTATACATTCCATCCTGAGCTGAAGCTCTCCATACACTTAGAGAGGAGAGCCCCAGAGGGAGAAGGGAGAGCTGAGCAATAAAACAATAAAAACATGAAAGAAACTGGGGTGAATGCACTGTTGTAGCAACTTGGCAAGGTACTAACAAACTTCAACAGGACTTTATTTTTAAAGTGGAAACCTCTTTACCAAGCTGCTGCTGCACCCTCAGTAGCTCTCACTCTGCCTCCTCAACTCCCCCCCTCCTTCTTCTTTCCTGTCCTTTCAGACTCCCAACAGCCCGTGCTCCCAGTTTTAATAATTACAAGCAGCATCTAAACACCACAAGCACCTCTCCCAGTAGTGGCCTGCTGGCCTGGCGACCGACAGGGCGAGCGTTTCACCCGAGTGGAGTACATACCTACATGCAGACCAATGGCATCTCCCTCCAGTGGTTCTCTCAATACTCTGAGATGCAGCAAACAGATCTGACTGGACTATGCTGGTGCAGCAGAGATCCTGCAAATCAGCTCCTATAGAGATCCTCAGCTTTGCAAAGGCTCTTCTTGGAGGTTCCTTTCTGTGTTTCCACTTTAAAAGCTTGGCACCATAACTATTATCTGATCCTAGCCAAAAACAATTAAGAACTACAGATTTGGCATGGTTTAAGAGACCCATGTGAGCCCAAACCGAGCCCTGTGAGAGCACAGAAACAGGTAGAGAACAAAGGCTGTGCCAGCTGTCTGAGCAGCAGAGCAATGGGGAATATTAGCAGCTCAGCAGTAACAACAAGCACCAGCCTGAAGTTTCAATGAAGGAGGAAAGATGGCAGGAGGAAAGCTCTTCAGTCACCCAAGAAATGGACTTAAAGCAAGAATTAGGGGAAATATACCGACATCAGTGTTGTAAATCAAGGTTTAAAGGTCCTGGTAAACGTCTGTGTACATGCACAGCTCAGGAGGTGGCTTTATGGATCTGAATCGTGAGATTTGCACGATGGCATGAGCTCTCAATAGATATCATAGGTTTGCATTCTCTCCGTAGTGAATAGATGGCGGCGGATGGTCCGTTGCTATCTGCGAGGAGCAGAGCATGGCAGGAGGGAACCTGTTTCATCGGCAGCAGCTGAAGGTCAGTGCAAAGGAAAGAGAGAAAGCATTTCCCAAAAGCTGGCCTAAATTTAGTCTTGATTGCCTCGGCACCCATTGTGAAAAATTAGCTGGTGTGATGTTCTTAATCCACCCCCGATCGCTGGTATTTGTCAGCTTTACAGTTTTCATTCATAGAATCATAGAATCATAGAATATAAGGGTTGGAAGGGACCCCAGAAGGTCATCTAGTCTAACCCCCTGCTCGAAGCAGGACCAAATCCCAGTTAAATTATCATTACACCACTGCTTCCATTTGCGTGAAGAGAATGAATGGACGACAATGGATAATACAACAGCTGGCTAAAACAAAGCGTTGGTGCCATGAAAGGGTTTCTATAACTGGAGAAGTGGATTTGAGAAGACAGATACAAAATATGACTTCTCCTGGAAAGCGTCTTGTAAAATGAAAATAAAAGCAAAGGAAATTGCTGAAACAGTTGGAGACAGATTGGGAGTCCCCACTCCCCAGAGTTTAATGCATCAAAGATACAATAGATTATATTTCCCAGAGTCCAAGAGGAGGGAGCAAGCCAGCTAAACACAGATCAGTCGTCTCTTGCACTCATAATAGCAATGTCTGATTGCACCAATCTGTCACATACAACTCTACAAAATATTTAATTGCCTCATAAGTAAAACATTCATTTTTAAAATGGAATTGCTGGAAAACGTTTGCAAAGATTTGACTTTGGCTCCGATGCCAAGAACAGAGGAAATGGATCATAAGTGAATTGTGCTTTCTGCAGTGGATTTCACTGCATTTTAATTTAATCATGCTCCCAGAGTCTTATTCATTTATCTCATGGATCAGTATGCTCAACACTTCTACTCTCAGATATCAGCTCCAGTTTACAGTGTCTTCAGCCTTTCGGTCCCTTTTCACCCGGGTCACAGATTACAAAGATAGCGAACAAAACAATATGAACTTTACAACAGTCCCTTGTCCACTTTTCATATGCAAATGAGGCATCTGCATCTTCATTTCTCCTGAAGTTTCCCTGCTTGTCACTTTGAAAATATCACAGTCCCAGAGCTACAAAATCTGACAGTAACTGCAAGTTACTGGACTATAAGCGGGGTAGAAAGTTGGCTAGATCATCGGGCTCAACAGGTAGTGATCAATGGTTCCAAGTCTAGTTGGCAGCTAGTATTAAGTGGAGTTCCCCAAGGGTCGGTCCTAGGGCCGGTTTTATTCAATATCTTCATTAATGACTTGGAGGATGGTGTGGATTTTACCCTCAGCAAGTTTGCAAATGACACTAAACTGGGAGGAGAGGTAGATACACTGGAGGGTAGGGATAGGATACAGAGGGACCTAGACAAATTAGAGGATTGGGCCAAAAGAAATCTGATGAGGTTCAACAAGGACAAGTGCAGAGTCCTGCATTAGGACGGAAGAACCCAATGCACCGCTACAGACCAGGGACCGAATGGCTAGGCAGCAGTTCTGTGGAAAAGGACCTAGGGGTGACAGTGGACGAGAAGCTGGATATGAGTCAGCAGTGTGCCCTTGTTGCCAAGAAGGCCAATGGCATTTTGGGATGTATAAGTAGGGACGTTGCCAGCAGATCGAGGGACGTGTTCGTTCCCCTTTATTCGACATTGGTGAGGCCTCATCTGGAGTACTGTGTCCAGTTTTGGGCCCCACACTACAAGAAGGATGTGAAAAAATTGGAAAACGTCCAGTGAAGGGCAACAAAAATGATTAAGGGGCTGGAGCCCATGACTTATGAGGAGAGGCTGAGGGAACTGGGATGTTTAGTCTGCAGAAGAGAAGAATGAGGGGGGATTTGATAGCTGCTTTCAACTACCTGAAAGGGGGTTCCAAAGAGGATGGATCTAGACTGTTCTCAATGGTAGAAGATGACAGGACAAGGAGTAATGGTCTCCAGTTGCAGTGGGGGAGGTTTAGGTTGGATATTAGGGAAAACTTTTTCACTAGGAGGGTGGTGAAGCACTGGAATGGGCTCCCTAGGGAGGTGGTGGAATCTCCTTCCGTAGAGGTTTTTAAGGCCCCGCTTGACAAAGGCCTGGCTGGGATGATTTAGTTGGTTTTGGTCCTGCTTTGAGCAGGGGGTTGGACTAGATGACCTCCTGAGGTCCCTTAGAACCCTGATATTCTATGATTCTATGATTGTAGGTTGCTGGAACTTGATGCCACCTTTTGGGCTCTGTTCTGATGTGTTTAGAATTAACCACATGTAAGCGGTCTGAGAGCAAAGGATGGTGAGAAGAGGAGACAACTGATCTTTCCCAGTTTTTAATGCTAATGCATTTTCCAGCTCTTGCCTGGTCTCAGGCAAGCCATCATTACTGTACAGAGTTAATAAGAAGCACAGGGGCCAGGGCAAGCTGCTGTATCTCCGTCCGGGCACAACTTGGGTTGAGGCCTGTTCTGTATTCGCCTCTGCAGTGACTGACCAGCATCTACATGCTGGAGCAGCTCACTCGCCTTCATTGTATGTCCCCATTCCAGCATCCGGCTGCTCATGCTCTGTGCTTATGCACCATTTCCCACACTTACTAACAGCCGTGCAGGGGACATTGAGAATCTGGCTACACCAAACTTTTCGGCTGGGTAGAAATCTGGTTTTAGCCAAAATTACGATAGAGATTTCGGGGTAAAGCAACAAGGAGATGGTGGGATCCCAGCTCCTCTCCCTCTGCTGAGAGAGAATGGCCCGGGCTTCTCTCTCCCTGGCCTCAGCTTCTCCTACGGGGCTGGTGCGGCAGCATTCCCAAGACAGGAGAGTGAAGTGGGAGCAGTGGGAGGAGCTGGACTGGTTGGGGGGTCCCAGCTTCGCACCAGTGGGCTGAGCAATGACAGCACTTCCTGGTGAGATGACGCTGGGGCACCTGTTCTAATCCCACGTGACACAGTCACCTTGGGCATTCATGGAAATTTGTGTAAATGTAGGTCTGGTCCCACTAGCGAAGAGGCACCCGTGGCATACCCCTCCCCCACACCACCATCACCCGCGTCATAAACCCGACCACCTGCAGCATATACCCCCCCACATGTAATAGCCCCTTCAACCTCGGCATATGCCCCCGCAGCTTCACCCGTGGCATACAGCCCCCACCATCACTCGCATTATAAACCCCATCAGCACCTGCAGGATATACCACCCCACACTTCCCGCAGCATACACCCACCACCACCATCACCCATGGCATACCCCCCACCGCCTGCGGCAGACACACCCCACCATCACCTGCACCCACATCATACCCCCCATCATACCCCAGACACACAGCCACCGGCACTAATATGCGCCCGGCACCCCCAGCTGAGGGGCCGAGGATTCGGGAGGGAGGGGGCAGAAGTTGCTTCCACAGGTCAGGGTGGAGTCAGATTAGCAGGGCAGCTCATGGAGAAGCTTGCCCTGCTCCTGGGTTGTGGACAGACAGGACACTCTGCTCTCCAGAGCTGGCAGATGGCTCCTTTCACAAGGATTAGGTCAGGGGTGGACAAACGATGGCCGTGGCCCGTGAACCATTTTAAGCAGACCTGCGAGCTCCCGCTGGGGCGCAGAGTCGGGGGCCGCACCATGCGGCTTCTGGAAGCCACGGCATGGCTCCGCTCTGGCTCCTAAGTGCTCCAGTGGGAGCTGCAGGATGGATGGGGCAGAGTGCAGAGTCGCCTGGCCACACCTCCATGTAGGAGCTGGAGAAGGGACATGCCACTGCTTCCAGGAGCTGCTTGAGGTAAGCACCACCCACAGCCTGCACCCCCTGATCCTCTCCCCATGACCCAACCTCCTGCCCCAGCCCTGACCCCCCTACCACCCTCCAAACCATCATACAAATCGGGTGCTATGTTACACGCCAGAGAATGACAGCATCTCACCCAGCAACCTGCCTGAGCACAGCATTACAACCTACAGAATCTTATTTCTGTGAAAGCTAAGGAGTTTAGGAGAATGCTGCTGGTGAGACAGAAATGCAGGGGAGAGAGGATGCTGTATGGGAGGCCCTGAGGTGCAGGGCCTTCTGCACAGTCACTCCAAGATGCACTCCTGCAACTGAGAGATGTTTTGGTATTTTACTAATTTACCGGAGCTATTTCAATGTAAGGAGAGGTGAGTTCTGCTAACGATCATAAGGGACACAGGGGCAGTGCAGGGTGTGTTATGAGCTCTGATTAAGTCTTGGCTATTCTGGAACTCCCCCGGCCCTGATTAACGGAAATGCTCGGGACGATTTATAATCAGTGGCCAGCTCTCAGCGGGTGGACAGGCGTTGCTGTTTGACGTCGCCGGCATGATGATGGTTGAACCCTTACTCTGGCCTTTGGGCATTAAGACTGTTCTACGCGTGTACTGTTGCTATGCCTTGTTGTGTATGGGCACAGAGCTTGTTTCAGTGGGTTGGCCACTTCCTGTGGATCCCACTTTGCAATGGAGCTAATGGAAAAGGGAAAGTAACTCCGGACTCTTTCCCATGGTTTGTGCTGAGCCTTGGGAAAAAGCGACTTTGCAATGCAGGCCCTCGGCCCGGAGCAAAGAGCCAAGCTCCTGCTGCAGTGCTATACCTCAATGTCTAGTTGGCAGCCGGTGTCAAGTGGAGTGCCCCAGGGGTCGGTCCTGGGGCCGGTTTTGTTCAATATCTTCATAAATGATCTGGAGGATGGTGTGGATTGCACTCTCAGCAAATTTGCGGGTGATACTAAACTGGGAGGAGTGGTAGATATGCTGGAGGGCAGGGATAGGATACAGAAGGACCTAGACAAATTGGAGGATTGGGCCAAAAGAAATCTGATGAGGTTCAACAAGGACAAGTGCAGAGTCCTGCACTTAGGACGGAAGAACCCAATGCACAGCTACAGACTAGGGACCGAATGGCTAGGCAGCAGTTCTGCGGAAAAGGACCTAGGGGTGACAGTGGATGAGAAGCTGGATATGAGTCAGCAGTGTGCCCTTGTTGCCAAGAAGGCCAATGGCATTTTGGGATGTATAAGTAGGGGCATTGCCAGCAGATCAAGGGACGTGATCGTTCCCCTCTATTCGACATTGGTGAGGCCTCATCTGGAGTACTGTGTCCAGTTTTGGGCCCCACACTACAAGAAGGATGTGGATAAATTGGAGAGAGTCCAGCGAAGGGCAACAAAAATGATTAGGGGTCTGGAACACATGACTTATGAGGAGAGGCTGAGGGAACTGGGATTGTTTAGTCTGCAGATGAGAAGAATGAGAGGGGATTTGATAGCTGCTTTCAACTACCTGAGAGGTGGTTCCAGAGAGGATGGTTCTAGACTATTCTCAGTGGTAGAAGAGGACAGGACAAGGAGCAATGGTCTCAAGTTGCAGTGGGGGAGGTTTAGGTTGGATATTAGGAAAAACTTTTTCACTAGGAGGGTGGTGAAACACTGGAATGCGTTACCTAGGGAGGTGCAATGCAGGCCCTCGGCAAAGAGCCAAGCACCTGCTGCAGTGCAATGCAGGCCCTCGGCCTGGAGCAAAGAGCCAAGCTCCTGGTGCAGTGCAATGCAGGCCCTCGACCCGGAGCAAAGAGCCAAGCTCCTGGTGCAGTGCAATGCAGGCCCTCGACCCGGAGCAAAGAGCCAAGCTCCTGGTGCAGTGCAATGCAGGCCCTCGGCCCGGAACAAAGAGCCAAGCATGCCTGGTGCAGTGCAATGCAGGCCCTTGGCCCAGAGCAAAAAGCCAAGCACCTGCTGCAGTGCAATACAGGCCCTCGGCCCGGAGCAAAGAGCCAAGCTCCTGGTGCAGTGCAATACAGGCCCTCGGCCCGGAGCAAAGAGCCAAGCTCCTGGTGCAGTGCAATGCAGGCCCTCGGCCCAGAGCAAAGAGCCAAGCTCCTGGTGCAGTGCAATGCAGGCCCTCGGCCCGGAGCAAAGAGCCAAGCTCCTGGTGCAGTGCAATGCAGGCCCTCGGCCCGGAGCAAAGAGCCAAGCTCCTGGTGCACTGCGATCCAGGCCCTCGACCCGGAGCAAAGAGCCAAGCTCCTGGTGCAGTGCAATGCAGGCCCTCGGCCCGGAGCAAAGAGCCAAGCTCCTGCTGCAGTGCAATGCAGGCCCTCGGCCCGGAGCAAAGAGCCAAGCTCCTGCTGCAGTGCAATGCAGGCCGTTGGCCCGGAGCAAAGAGCCAAGCTCCTGGTGCAGTGCAATGCAGGCCGTTGGCCCGCAGCAAAGAGCCAAGCTCCTGGTGCAGTGTAATGTAGGCCCTCGGCCCGCAGCAAAGAGCCAAGCTCCTGGTGCAGTGTAATGCAGGCCCTCGGCCCGCAGCAAAGAGCCAAGCTCCTGGTGCAGTGAAATACAGGCCGTTGGCCCGCAGCAAAGAGCCAAGCTCCTGGTGCAGTGCAATGCAGGCCCTCGGCCCGCAGCAAAGAGCCAAGCTCCTGGTGCAGTGAAATACAGGCCGTTGGCCCGCAGCAAAGAGCCAAGCCTGCCTGGTGCAGCAGCCTGGGGCGTTGACGGTCAAAGGGTCTTAGGCTACGAGGGCAGAAGGTGGCTCACTGTCTCTCCCATGCTCTGGGATCCCAGAGATTGCTCTTTCTTTCTCTCCCACGTCCCCTCCAAACACCACCCAGCCGGACAAAGGCCTGTAAAGACCCAACCATCATCCGCAGGAAATGGTGGAAGGTGCTGCCCTTTGGGATTAAGGTTGCCAATTTTCTAATCCCACAAAACTGAACACCCTGGCCCCACTGCTGCCCTGCCCCTTCTCTAAGGCCCCCTCCCTGCCCCACCCTTTCTCTGAGGCCCCCCCACTCGCTCCGCCCCCCCCTCCTGTCACTCGCTCTCTCCCACCCTCACTGACTTGCTCATTTTTACCTGACTGGGCAGGGGATTGGGTTGCAGGAGGGGGTGAGAACTCTGGCTGGGGGTACAGGCTCCAGGGTGGGAGCAGAAATGGGGTGCAGGAGGAGGCTCCGGGCTGGGGAAGGGGGCGGGGTGGGGCTCCAGGAGGGAGTTTGGATGCGGGAGGGGGCTCAGGCCTGGGGCAGGGGGTTGGGGTGCGGGAGGGGGTGAGAGCTCTGGCTGGGGGTGCAGTCTCCAGGGTGGGAGCAGAAATGAGGGGTTCAGGGTGCAGGAGGAGGCTCCAGGCTGGGGAAGGGGGTGGGGGGGCTCCAGGAGGGAGTTTGGATGCGGGAGGGGGCTCAGGCCTGGGGCAGGGGGTTGGGGTGCGGGAGGGGGTGCGGAGTGCAGGCTCCGGGAGGGAGTTTGGGTCGGGGAGGAGGTTCCGGGCTGAGGAAAGTGGTTGGGGTGTAAGAGGGGGTGAGAGCTCTGGCTGGGGTGCAGGCTCTGGGGTGGCACCAGAAATGAGGGGTTCAGGGTGCAGGAGGGGGCTCTGGGCTGTGGCAGGGTGTGGGGGTGCTAGGAGGTGGGCTTCAGGAGGGAGTTTGGGTACTGGGGGGGCAGAGTGCAAGCTCCGGGAGGGAGTTTGGGTGCAGGAAGTTCTGGGCTGGGGCAGGGGGTTGGGGTGCGGGAGGAGGTTCCGGGCTCGGGAAGGTGGGAGGGGGTGTGGGAGGGGATGCGGGCTCTGGGTGGCACTTACTTTGGGAGGCTCTCTGGAAGCGGCAACATCTCCCTCGGCTCCTAGGCGCAGGGGCAGCCAGGCGGTTGTGTGTGGTCCAGTTCTCATTGTCTGTGGTTCCTGGCCAATGGGAGCTGCAGAGTCGGCACATGGGGTGGGGCCAGCGTGCAGAGTCCCCCGGCCACCCCTGTGCCTAGGAGCCAAGGCACGTGTCACTGCCTCTGGGTGCAGCGCACTCGGGCAAGGAGCCTGCCTAAGCCCCACCATGCTGCCACCCAGACTTTTAACGGCTCCGTCAGTGGTGCTGACCAGAGCCGCCAGGGTCCATTTTCTATTGTATGTTCTGGTCGAAAACTGGACACCTGGCATCCTTATGTGGAGTTTGCATCTGGGTTGGGGTTGTACATAACTCCTGGGACACAAATACGTTCCCTGCCCTCACCCTGCCACAGGAGAGAGGTTTCTTGGCTTCCTGCACTTTTCAACTTCTAAAAGTCCAGGAGAACAGCTCCAGCCCCAGCCCCAGCTCCAGCCCCAGACCCAGACCCAGACCCAGACCCAGACCCAGTGGGTTTGATGTTTGGTGTTTGAGCCCGGGTGCACGAAGCTCATACCGGAGTTCAGTCAATCACCACTAACACAGATACACCCAGACGAAAGCCAGACACTCACCAGCTGCTGTCAGCAGCCCTCTGTATTACCCAGGCTGCCCCACCTCGAGAGACAGCTAGCGACCCCTTGGACACATGGGGCGGAGAATGTAACTGAGCGCGGCGTGTGAGCCAGACCTGTCCAGTGTCCGTGCAGTATGCCCCTCCTGGACACCCCTTTCTTTGGTTAAATTCAGAGTCCCAAGCGGACCTGGCTATTGCAGCATCCAACCCGGGTCCAGGTCGACAGGCCTCAGAACCACCTGGGCTGAGGGGAAGAACCATCCCGTCTCAGGCTCTAAACCCTCAGCTTCCTGCAGGGCATTTTGGCTGCAGACGAGCGACCCTGGCGAGTGTAACCCACAGTGCCGCAAGGAGTCTCTCCCAAAGAGCGAGCGAGCAGCGGCGGGCAGGGATGTGGATGTGTTGACTTGTCTGTGTCTGCACAGGTGCAGAGGGCAGGGCTGGGCACGGAGCCAGAGGGGCCAGACCCAGCCAGCGGAAAGGGGTTTGGCAGTTAGCAGCGTGGCAGGCTCAGTAACTTTCCCGAAGCGGTGAGAAACCTGACAGCCTGGCAAGCTCAGGTCAGTGCGTCTGGCACTGTCTGGGCCCGAGCTAGGGCGGCCTCCTCTGAGGGGCAGAAAAAACGGCACAGGCCGATCTTGGGCCCAGAAGACTGGCCAGCTGGCAGGGTGGACTGAGCACCTCCGGGAGAGCGTCCTCAAAACGGGACCAACCTTGTGGGTCAACCTGGTCAGCCTGAGGCGCCAGCCAGAGCTCAGGGTCGGGCGGGGCAGACTGACAGCTCATCGCATTGGGCTGAGTGACACAAGACCTGGGGGTATCTGCTGGGGGCTGGGCCCCAGTGTCTGTCACGCTTTGGGCTGGGGATTTCCTCCCTCTCCACAAGTTCAGGAGGGCCAGAGGGCCGGACGCTGCTCCTCAGAGGGAGCCACCCAGGTGGATTGGGACTGAACGGCTGCAGCTTTCAGGCTCTGTGGAATGAAGGTCACATGCACACACACGTGTGCAGACACACACACACACACGCATGCGCTGTTCAGGCCCCATTATTGACGGAGAAATTATCCCTGTAGGAAGGTCAGAGAGGCAGGAGTGTTGGACTGTGTGAGCTGACGTACAGAAGGGAAAAGTGGTGGGGGGTGCAGGATCTGGGGTGGGACCAGAAATGAGGGTTCAGGGTGCAGGAGGGGGCTCTGGGCTGGGGCAGGCTGTGGGGGGGCTAGGGGGCGGGCTCCAGGAGGGAAAAGTGGTGTAGTGATGTTACT
The DNA here is from genome assembly GCF_965140235.1 of Caretta caretta. NCBI lineage: Eukaryota > Metazoa > Chordata > Testudines > Cheloniidae > Caretta > Caretta caretta. The sequence goes on along the minus strand of NC_134211.1, from coordinate 133,075,308 downwards.
CCATAACGCAGATGTTAGACACGCCCCCCCCCCCCCGGTTCATTCCACAGACCCTAGCGACTGCCACACCCCCGGGCATGGCTGCAGCAGCAGAGTGGTGAGAGGATAGGGAGAAACACCGGCAGATTTACTAACCAATGCCTTTGGGTTTTAAAATGACTTAAGACAATATTTTAAATTCTGTTTACATTGGGCTGTGTGTGTTTTAGATCTTTGCTTCCTAAGCGATTGCCTGGAGGGTGACTGGAAGCTGTTACTAACACCCTCATTCAGGATTTTAATCCAATAACCCTTGGGTTTGACCCACTGTACTCCTTTCCAAACAGTCCTGGGAAGACAGCCCCGGCCTGTAGTCCAGAAGAACACCATGCTAAGGGACTGGAAAGGGGATGATCATAGTGGTGTGGAATTCACCCCATCAGCTAAAAGAAAAGGAGGACTTGTGGCACCTTAGAGACTAACCAATTTATTTGAGCATGAGCTTTCGTGACCTACAGCTCACTTCATCGGATGCATACTGTGGAAACTGCAGAAGACATTATATACACAGAGACCATGAAACAATACCTCCTCCCACCCCACTCTCCTGCTGGTAATAGCCCATACAAAGTGACCACTCTCTTTACAATGTGTATGATAATCAAGGTGGGCCATTTCCAGCACAAATCCAGGTTTTCTCACCCCCCCCCCCCTTTTCTAAAAACCACACACACAAACTCACTCTCCTGCTGGTAATAGCCCATCCAAAGTGACCACTCTCTTTCCAATGTGTATGATAATCAAGGTGGGCCATTTCCAGCACAAATTCAGGTTTTCTCACCCCCCCCCCCCACACCTTTTCTAAAAACCACACACACAAACTCACTCTCCTGCTGGTAATAGCTTATCCAAAGTGACCGCTCTCCTTACAATGTGTATGAAAATCAAGTTGGGCCATTTCCAGCACAAATCCAGGTTTTCTCACCCCCCACCCCCATACACACACAAACTCACTCTCCTGCTGGTAATAGCTTATCCAAAGTGACCACTCTCCCTACAATGTGCATGATAATCAAGGTGGGCCATTTCCAGCTCTATCAAGCATTCTTACAACTACAATACCCACCTGTGGAAGTGAAGAAACAGATTGACAGAGCCAGAAGAGTTCCCAGAAGTCTCCTACTACAGGACAGGCCTAACAAAGAAAAGAAGAGAACGCCACTAGCTGTCACCTTCAGCCCCCATCTAAAACCCCTCCAACGCATTATTAAGGATCTACAACCTATCCTGAAGGATGACCCAACACTCTCACAAGTCTTGGGAGACAGGCCAGTCCTTGCCTACAGACAGCCCCCCAACCTGAAGCAAATACTCACCAGCAACCACATACCACACAACAGAACCACCAATCCAGGAACCTATCCTTGCAACAAAGCCCGTTGCCAACTGTGCCCACATATCTATTCAGGGGACACCATCACAGGGCCTAATCACATCAGCCACACTATCAGAGGCTCGTTCACCTGCACATCCACCAATGTGATCTATGCCATCATGTGCCAGCAATGCCCCTCTGCCATGCACATTGGTCAAACTGGACAGTCTCTACGTAAAAGAATAAATGGACACAAATCAGATGTCAAGAATTGTAACATTCATAAACCAGTCGGAGAACACTTCAATCTCTCTGGTCACGCAATTACAGACATGAAGGTCGCTATCTTAAAACAAAAAAACTTCAAATCCAGACTCCAGCGAGAAACTGCTGAATTGGAATTCATTTGCAAATTGGATACTATTAATTTAGGCTTAAATAGAGACTGGGAGTGGCTAAGTCATTATGCAAGGTAGCCTATTTCCCCTTGTTTTTTCCTACCCCCCCCCCAGACGTTCTGGTTAAACTTGGATTTATGCTGGAAATGGCCCACCTTGATTATCATACACATTGTAAGGAGAGTGGTCAGTTTGGATGAGCTATTACCAGCAGGAGAGTGAGTTTGTGTGTGTATGGGGGTGGGGGGTGAGAAAACCTGGATTTGTGGTGGAAATGGCCCACCTTGATTTTCATACACATTGTAAGGAGAGTGATCACTTTGGATGGGCTATTACCAGCAGGAGAGTGAGTTTGTGTGTGGGGGGGCGGAGGGTGAGAAAACCTGGATTTGTGCTGCAAATGGCCCAACTTGATTATCATACACATTGTAAGGAGAGTGATCACTTTAGATAAGCTATTACCAGCAGGAGAGTGGGGTGGGGGGAGGTATTGTTTCATGTTCTCTGTGTATATAATGTCTTCTGCAGTTTCCACAGTATGCATCCGATGAAGTGAGCTGTAGCTCACGAAAGCTTATGCTCAAATAAATTGGTTAGTCTCTAAGGTGCCACAAGTCCTCCTGTTCTTTTTGCGAATACAGACTAACACGGCTGTTACTCTGAACCCCATCAGCTGTTACACAAGGGGGTTGAGATTTGGCTCACTGCCCTGTTGCATAAACAAGACAGATGGGGCTGGGGGGAGTAACTTCCTTAAACAGCACTTAACGCTGCTAATAGGCTTTAGATTATACCCTGCCTGTTTCTTCCTAGCCGGCTCTAAGGTGGTTCCGATGTGCGATGCTCTTTACTCTACATTCTGTGCAAACAGAACTTATGAACCCTGCAAAGTTTCAAAGCATCCCCTGAAATGAGCGGGAGCCCTGCGGCTGATGAAGCAAGTGGACTGGTCAGCAGGAAAACTCCAGCTGCCTTTAGCCATTCGTGTCCTACTACAAGAGAAATGTCAGCTTGAAGCATACAGCGCACTGCCCAGGCACAATGCTACATCTGCTTTGGAAATTCTCTCTTCATTCTAAAGTCCAAGCCGTTCTGCAGCTCCCAGCATTTAAAACTGCACGACAGCTGACATCCTTATCTTCCGTATCTAGCCAGGCGCTGGCCATCGCTGAGCTGAAAGCTCACTCCCTTTAGAGAGATCCTGGGGCTGGTCTGCCAGGCAGCAGAGCTGCAATGTGGCCCTTTCTCCTGTCTCCTTTCTCACCTGCCACGTGTACTTCAGCCTTACAGCAGACCTCTGATTTCAGGTACGGGCCGGTTGCACAGCCAGCCTGTTCTTACTTCCTGTACATACACTTGGCAGAGTAGCTGTGACAGGCAGCGTGGCAAGTGACAATAACGCAGCTAACGCCCAGCTTTCTCCCTGATTACACTGGCTGATCACAGAGAGAAGGTGGTGAAAGGGGGAGAAGGAACATGAAGGATGCATTGGTATTTATGGCCATGAGAGGGGGCTCACGTATCTCTGCACTGCACCCACCCTGCTGGCGGCTGAGGGTTCAGTCCTTTACATCGTGTTTTGTTGCCGTTCAAAGGGAACTGGCACCGTTCTCTCAGGGGCTCGTTCTCGGGTGGCATTGACCTGTAGGTGTAGAGTCTGCCCCCCACGCCCCGCCATGGCTTACGTTCCCCGTCCACTCGAGCCCTGGTTTCCAGAGAGCTTCACCTCCTCCATCCTGCTCTGGGAGATGGGTGAAAGCAAGCCACACGCCCGGCGCTCAGGCTGGTCTGCGTCCTAACAGGCCAAAGGAAATGCCCCCCTCATTCGGGACCCAGGGCTGCCAACCCCCGAACCGAGGTCGCTATGCTGAGAGAGACCCGCCGACCTGCAGCTGGTCGCGCAGGGATTATTCTGCCTCAGAGGCGGTGTTTGTACCCGCCTTGGTTCACCTGTAACCTGCAGACAGGGGGCTGTGTTTTGGGAGCTGCTTTGCCCCTTGTTCCTGGGGCCCATCTGAGAAACCTTGGGCTTGACATTCAGCAATGGCGAGCACGCTGGTGGATTTCCGCTGGCACTGTTGGGTACCCGCCTCTGGAAATCTGGCCTCGGTACCCAGTTGGGCACCCAGAACCGAAGGTCACTGGAACGGGTTTCCCAAGGACATCCCTGGGAACGCTGCCCATGGGATGGAGCCCAAGACGTAGTCCCTCTGTGTCAGCCCTCGCCTGCGCTCCGAGGCTGGAGGCTGGGCTGCTCTCAGCCCATCACAAGCTGCTGCTGGGGCAGTAAGGGGAGCTGGCCAGAGGAGCAGTGTCTGCAGCTGCTGCCAAGCCAGGCTCTTCTTCTGCAGTCAGCTGTGCGGCTCAGGTCTGCCTCTTGCACCCCTTCTGCTGGCCCGACCCAAGCGGAGCTGGGGACTGAGTCCCCCCCTCTCCTGGAGGCAGGAGACACGTGGAGGCAGAACTGTGGTAAGTGTGAAGCTGGAGCAGCCTCAGCCTCTCCAGAACACATGGCTACAGTGGCCCATGTGCATCCACCAACCCCATCTCTGCAGCTACACTCAGCGCCAAGGCAGAGCAAGCCAGGCTGCCAGCCATTCGACCCACCACCACCAGGCTACAGACCACACCTCTGGGACCAAGACACGGGTCTTCCCAATACTGCCAAGAGGTGTGTGGAGGTGAGGCCCCAAGGCCCTGCTCCCACCCCGCTGGGGCTCTGCTGGTGGATCCAGCTGTAGGGTGGGGCACATCACAGGAAAAGAGTCTGTTTGGCTGAGCAGCCAGACTGGCCATGCCACCTCCCCTAGCCCTTCCGCTCACAGGCCGGTAACCTGCACCCCGGCTCACGAGCAGCTCCTTTCCCCAGCGGCGCCTGACGTGCTCGGCCATCCGCTGCTGGGCATGCACATGCCCTTCCGGACACGAGGTCCGCCTCACTGGCCTTTGACACCAAGTCCCGGCAGGTGGTTTCTGCCTTGCAGCTTTCTCTTCCAGCCCTGCTCAGGGCGGAGGGCGTTCACAGTGCCGGCTCTGCCGCGGAGCCATCCCCTTGCTTGGGAAAGCTGTCGTGTTTGTGGAGGATCCATTCCATGATGATCTTTTCGAGAACCAAGTAGAGCAGATGGATCCCAGAGGTCCATTCCAGGTTTTGGGTTTGGCGAGAGCGCGCATTAGCTGCGAGCAGAGAAGCTGCGTCTATGCTGTGTTCTGGGAGCTGCAGGATTAAGGCAGTGGGATGCAGAATCTTACTTTAAAATGATCCCTGGGCCATTGCAGAAGCTCCTAATCCGTTAGGGCCCCACACTGGCAAGGGAGACGGGATCAAGCAGACCCAGAAAACAAACACAAACAAACAGGACACAGAAAGGGGGAAGGGGCGGTGCAAGCTCTTCCTAGCTGTTGAATGTTTAGATTGTACAATGCTGTCCATGAAAACGAGAGTCTCCCTGCCATACTGAGAGTAGCATGGCCTGTGCCTTGCTTAGGGTGACCAGACAGCAAGTGTGAAAAATCGTGATGGGGTGGGGGGTAATAGGAGCCTATATAAGGAAAAGACCCCAAAACTGGAACTGTCCTTATAAAATCAGGACATCTGGTCACCCTACCCTGCTCCAGCAGCCAAGCAGTGGTGGCAGCCATTTTGAGTATGGCCTATGCTCAGAACTGCATCAGGAAGTCTGAACACACATCGTCCATTTAAAAACAAACTAACAAACCAACACACAACAGCGTCCACAGAACATTACTACCCCAGGTTCTCTGACAGCAAATCTCACCTCCCATTGCCACATAGTACACTTTGGTGTACTGCAGTTTTCACTTACAGAAAAACAAATGTTCCCGAACATCCCTGAGTTTCCTGGCCATGCATCGCACCCCACTCTGGGACCCAGGTGGGAACACTGGCTTGAGGGGGGAAAAAATCTATTCCTTGCAATGACGGAAGATGACTCCACCACAGAGCATGGTGTGCTTCTACACATCGCAGGAAGCATGATGCACTGTATTTTTAAACATTGCCTGACACTGGGGCTAACAAGAACTCTGAAAAAGCACAAACAGCATGCACCAGGCACTTTAAACCACATAAAACATTGACTTTGAACAATTCACATTCCTGCAAGTACATCAGCGAGAAGGGGGAAACATGAGTGAGTATCATGCTTGCCTACGTTGTCATCCGAATTCGTGTGAGTTCAAAAATATGGCCTATGAAATAAGGGAGTAGGTAATACAAGGATGTTTGACAGCTAAGCTGAGAAGACAAATTCTCCAAGATCCCCAAATGATTTTGTTGGAATACTGAACACAGCTCGGGAAAACGAGATGTTGGAAACACATGCTCAACAGGTACAGTGAAGAAACTTGGCAACAAATATAGAGACAGCCCGTGTACGCCACACTAAGAACTCAGTCAGGAATCGAGTGTGGCGTTCTCAATACGGTAAACAGCCGGAAAACTCAGCCACAAAGATGACACACGTAAAAGGCTACACATGTGGCGGCTCATACCCGCACCAAGGTGATTGCCTAGCAAAAGGGGTTGCCTGTCGTAGCTATGGAAAACAAAATCACTGTGCAAAAGTCTGTAGATCTACCATTCCCACGCAGGTTCAGACAAATTTCCAACAAAGATGTCAAGATTGAGTGAACACTCTTCAAGATGACACCTCAGAATATGACAGCTTTTATGCCTGCGCAGTACTCCCCGAGAGAACAAAGTCTTCTGTGATCAGTGTTCCACCATGATGCCACACCATCACATCAGGATATGAGGCTGAATTTCTAATGGACACTGGTGCATCAGTGACTATGCTGTCCTCACACACCCATAGATCCACATCAAAGAAACCGCTTTGACAACTGACAGCAGTAAAAACATATGCCTATGGAAATCCAGACTCACTACAATGTGCGGTATATTCTTGGCTCATTTTATTTTTAAGGATAGGTCTGTTACCAGTCTGATGTATGTGGTGACTAATGGCACAGATACACTGACTAGTGATGCCATAGCAAGCATACTAGGACTGATTCAGATGATCTAGTGGGCTAAACCAACTCCTCCAGTCTCTTGGGGACATGTTCAAAGGAATAGAAAAATTTGAAAGGACAGCAAATAAAAGAGCACTTTGATAACTTGATTCAGCCCATAGCTTTAACACACGACACATTCCTGTTCACGTCAGAAAGCTGGTGGAAGAAGAACTGGCACACCTGGAAGAGCTTGACATCACTGAGTGAGTGGAAGACTCCACACCATGGGGTCTCCTTTATTGTAGTTGTCCAGAAGCCAAATGAACCAGGCAAAATCCAAATTTGCATGGACACGTGTTTACCCAGTTGGGCTATTGAGCATGAATGACATCACACCCCCCCCCCCACTGGACAGGACATTATTACAGATCTGAATGGAGCAAACATTCTTCTTCAACCTCAACCTCACATTACGATACCATCAATTTGAGCTTCATCTTGAGCCAAGGTAAATAACAACCTTCACATGGCTCTACGCTGCTATAAACAGCTGTCTTGGCATTTCTTTAACTGCAGAAATATTTGAAAGCATCATAGTGAGGTACTAGCTGGAATCCTGGAGTTCTTAATGTGAGTGATGTCATATTTGTATTTGACACAACATCTGAAGAGCACGTCACTTAACTAGCAGCTGTTTTTGAATGACTGCAGGAGCAGAATCTCACATTAAACCCAGACAAATGTGAGTACGATAGAGCCACATTAGAATTTTTGGGATACATGTTCTCCAAAGAATGTGCCTGAGTGGATCCTAAGAAAGTGAAGGACATTCACAACACCACTGCACCCACAAACCCCACTGAAGTTCGCAGCCTGATAGGGCTTGCAATTTACCATGGCAGATTCATTCTGAGATTAACAACTATCACACAGATTTGAAAGCTCTTCCCAGGAAAGATCAAATATGGATTTGGTCATATGAACATAAAAATGCATTTGTGGAACTAAAGAAATCTCTTCCCAGTTCTGTAGTTATGTCCTATTTTGATTTCAGTAACAGAACTGAACTTTTAGTAGATAGATGCCAGCCCATTTTGATTAGGAGCAGTCCTCAGACAGATTGACCTGAGTAGTCAGACTTACACCATTGCTTATGAGCAATACTTTAACCCAGAAAGAGAAGCTCTTCTTGTAGCATGAGGGATGGTTCCAGTTTCATTTATACATTCACAGATGCCATTTCATGATTATGACTGATCACAAACCTCTTGAATCTATGTTCAACAATCCTGCTTTTCACCCACCAGCTCGCATCGAGCGGTGGATGCTCAAATTACAAGGTTTTGACTTCAGAGTTATCTATTGGCCAGAAACACATAACTGCTGACTGCTTCCCCAGGCACCCTAATTCTGAAGCAGCTAACAATTGCAACACTACAGAGAAGGCAGAAGCAAATGCAAAACTTCCTCCTCCCACACCCCATTCCTAAAGCACTCTTGTTACAACAAATAAAAGCCGCAGTCTGACAGAAGCTGGGAATGGGCGACAGGGGATGAATCACTTGATGATTCCCTGTTCTGTGCATTCCCTCTGGGGCACCTGGCATTGGCCACTCTCGGAAGACAGGATACTGGGCTGGATGGACCTTTGGTCTGACCCAGTATGACCGTTCTTATGACATGTCTCCAAATGGTTATTAAAACCATTCAAAGGTTCAGTGGAAAGAACTTCTGTGTAGCCTACAACATTTGAGGCCTGCAACACAAGTTGTCCTAGGATTGTTTCCTCTTCTTAAAGGTGAACTTACTGTCATGGGCAATGACCTCCTACTCTGAGATACAAGACTTGAGAGTCCAGTTTGTTGTGGGAATCTATCCTGAAGCACTTACACGAGAGGAAAGTGATCAGGAACAGTCAGCATGGATTCACCAAGGGAAGGTCATGCTTGACTAATCTAATCGCCTTCTGTGATGAGATTACTGGTTCTGTGGATGAAGGGAAAGCAGTGGATGTATTGTTTCTTGACTTTAGCAAAGCTTGTGACACGGTCTCCCACAGTATTCTTGTCAGCAAGTTAAAGAAGTATGGGCTGGATGAATGCACTATAAGGTGGGTAGAAAGCTGGCTAGATTGTCGGGCTCAACGGGTAGTGATCAATGGCTCCATGTCTAGTTGGCAGCCGGTATCAAGTGGAGTGCCCCAAGGGTCAGTTCTGGGGCCGGCTTTGTTCAATATCTTCATAAATGATCTGGAGGGTGGTGTGGATTGCACTCTCAGCAAATTTGCGGATGATACTAAACTAGGAGGAGTGGTAGATACGGTGGCAGGTAGGGATAGGATACAGAGGGACCTAGACAAATTGGAGGATTGGGCCAAAAGAAATCTGATGAGTTTCAATAAGGATAAGTGCAGAGTCCTGCACTTAGGATGGAAGAATCCAATGCACCGCTACAGACTAGGGACCGAATGGCTAGGCAGTAGTTCTGCGGAAAAGGACCTAGGGGTGACAGTGGACTGGATATGAGTCAGCAGTGTGCCCTTGTTGCCAAGGAGGCCAATGGAATTTTGGGATGTATAAGTAGGGGCATAGCGAGCAGATCGAGGGACGTGATCGTTCCCCTCTATTCGACATTGGTGAGGCCTCATCTAGAGTACTGTGTCCAGTTTTGGGCCCCACACTACAGGAAGGATGTGGATAAATTGGAGAGAGTCCAGCGAAGGGCAACCAAAATGATTAGGGGTCTGGAACACATGACTTATGAGGAGAGGCTGAGGGAACTGGGATTGTTTAGTCTGCAGAAGAGAAGAATGAGGGGGGATTTGATAGCTGCTTTCAACTACCTGAGAGGTGGTTCCAGAGAGGATGGTTCTAGACTATTCTCAGTGGTAGAAGATGACAGGACAAGGAGTAATGGTCTCAAGTTGCAGTGGGGGAGGTTTAGGTTGGATATTAGGAAAAGCTTTTTCACTAGGAGGGTGGTGAAACACTGGAATGTGTTACCTAGGGAGGTGGCAGAATCTCCTTCCTTAGAAGTTTTTAAGGTCAGGCTTGACAAAGCCCTTCCTGGGATGATTTAATTGGGGATTGGTCCTGCTTTGAGCAGGGGGTTGGACTAGATGACCTCCTGAGGTCCTTTCCAACCCTGAAATTCTATGGTTCTATGATTCTATGAATTGATTTAGCTCACAAAGGTCACCGAGGACTGGTAAAAATAAAATTCCTGCTCAGAGAAAAAATCTGGTTCTCTGGGATCAATAGCCTTACTGAAACTTGCCTGAAGCCCTGCAGACTATGCAAGCAGCAGTTCTGGGAAAAAAACAAATCGCACTCCTCCATTATAGGTATCTCTTCTGCCCATTGTTAGAGAGCTTATTCCTTCACTCTCCCACTTCCCTGGTCCTTCTCACATGAACAGAGAGCAACAATACCCGAAGTCCGAAGGTGCAAACAATTCGATGTTTATTGGGGTGAACTTCCAGCAAGCTTAAATACAAGTTCCTTTTCCTTATTTCCGAATCCCAACTTACTTCCTGTTTGCCCCTAATTTATATAGTAATATTCTTAGCTATACCTTAACCAATCATTCTACTAAAATTTAACTAACCAATCCTAACATATTGTAACATGATTATGTAACCAATTATATCCCACCACCTTAATTAGTTTACACCCAGCCAAATTAATTATACAGTAGACAGGAACAATCACAGAACCAGACAGAGATTATACAGACAAACAATAGCAAAGTGGGAACTATAATGGCAAGACAATACAGAAGTGAGGATTTCACATCCCAGTATTGATAAGTGAGTTCTTGCCAGACAGGATGCTATCAAACTAAGTTTTCTTTTACATTTTCTAGGCACTTCCCTTTCTCTGGAGCTGATAGGAATACAATCCTGTCCTGATAGTGCCTAACAGCCCAATAGCACCTTATTTCAATGTGACTAGTTTGGAATGTGAGGATGTGACCATTCGCTTCCCAGCTTATGGCTGCCTCTGCTGCTTAGCCAAAGGCCTTAGCCTAAGAACAGGGCCTCAGACTGTCACAGTAAGAGAAGGACCTTACATTGGCAGACAGTGATTTTGATTCTTTCTTTTATACCTCTAACTAGCCAAGTGATAAGAATACACCTAAATTCTTAAAGTACAGGCCTTTACAGGCAGGCCTGAATATCTATATCCTAACACCCATGTTTCTATTGACGGAAATTAGCATGGATTTGTGTGATCTCCCTAGGGGAAAACATTTACTAGTTGCTACAGATGACTGTCCTTGTTACCCAGAAGTTGAAATGGTCAGCACAACTTCTGCCCATGCTGTTCTACCTAAACTAGATAAGACTGTATCAGCCCATGGAATACCTGCTGTTACTAAAACTGACCATAGTCCTCCCTTTCAAGTCTTGCAATGCTCAGCTGGAAGAATACATTGGTTTCAAACATCATAAACTTACTCTGCATTGGCCACAAGCTAATGGAGAAGTTGAGAGTTTTATATGAACACTCAAAGCACTGTGAATTGCTGCAGCTGATGGATTGGACATGAAACAGGAGTTATTTCATTTTCTTCACAGTTATCAAATCACTTCCCGCTGTTCAACTGGCCTGGTGCCAGCAACTGTCCTATTTAGCAGACAACAAAATTGCCAGAAGCGGAGATAAGAGCCGATGATGAACCTCTACATCAACAGGACAATGAGGCAAAGCTCATCATGAAAAAAAATGCCGACCATCTTTCAATGTGGGAGGTGTAGTTCTTGTCAGAACCTTTCAGCCGCACAGCAAACTCTCTGAGCCCTTTTATTCTTACAAGTCCCAGCTCTGCTGCCGAGGCAACCTCTCTCTTGGGAAAAGTGAGACAAATTCTAAGAGAAACAATTTAAATTAATCAATTCTCTGTTGACTCACCATTTCAGTAATGTAGGAAGTCTGGTGTAAGCACAGTTCAGCTCCTGGTTTCGCTGGTTAATTGTCCAGTATCCTAATAACAAACATTGTCACTTGCTATACCAGTGCTAATTGGGTATTGACAACACGTCTTGGAGCATAAAGGAAATTAGGAGCTCATTAAATGCATCATAGAGTCTCTTGCAAGCTATAGGGCTCCTTCAAGAGATAATTCTCTTTTTCGGAATCACCTCTCAAATTCCCATGAAATAAAGGCTAGGAAAAAGTCTTAGAGTAAAGTGAAAACAATCTTCAGATCTCCAGAGACAGGCAGCTAGAGCTGGTTATGTTTTTCCAATGGACTCATTTCCTGTCAGAACATGCTGTTTCATTGACATTGAAATGCTCTTACAGGAATTATGACGAAATTTTCAACAGAAAAAGTTCATAATGATTCAAAATCTACTATTTTATTTTGATCCATTTTGTTTAGACTTTGTTTTGTTCTGATTTGTATAATCTATTATAAAATTTTATTTTTGATACTCTCTTGCATATTATGTTTAATATTTATTATATAATGCTTTGACTATCAAACCACTTTGTTTTGATAAGGTCATTCTAATGTTTACACATCAATTCTCTTCAGAATTTTGGTTCTATAATAAAAATTCAACATTTTGACTCTTTGTCCCATTTGGCAGGAAAACAAAACTTTGAAATGTCAGAATTTCCCACAGGATGGAAATTCCATTTTCCAACCCGACCCTCAGGTAGCTATTGACACAGCTTCCCTAAAAGCTGTCAACATGCATCCGACTGAGGCTTGTTTCCCTTCTAGTGTGAGGTTCTAAAAGGAGTGAGTGACCGGTCGGTCAGAGCTGGCCCACACCCATGTGCCCACTGCACCCTGGCATGTGTCTTGGAGGGGCCACAGCATCCGTTTATGTGGATCCAGAGGCCCAACATACCGTCAGAGAGGGCGCAAAGTGACGGAAGGCATTCTTGGGGTTCCCAGGCTGCAGTCACAGCTGCAGAGGCACTGTGCTGCAGCCCTGTGGGCTGCGGAATCTAAATTCCAGTCCCCAACCCTCTGTCTCATGGAGTTCCTGCCCAAGCCCTTTTACACAGGACTTCATAGTCCACCCCTATTCAAACTGGGCCTATGTAAGGAACTCCATGAGAACAGGGGGTTGGGGACATGGTCACCTTAAATTGCTGGGGAAGCAGTGCAGACAGGAATTTCTGATTGGATGGGGCCTGGTGTAAAGTCAATGTGTCAAAACAACTCTCAGAATATTAGTCAGTGTAAACTGGCATGCAGAGCTCCAGAATCCTGACTTCCTGTGTAGTCGGGCAGGAAGTAGGTTCCCAAGCTGCATGTCTGCAGGGTCTTGCTTGTTCTGCAGTTTCTTCTGCATTACTGGAATTTGATTGTTTCCTGGAGATTTTCTAGTAGAGGCACCAAGCACAAATATAGATCAAATCCAGGGACCAGGCAACAACTTTAAATAATATCTTGGATGAGAGGATTGTTACACATGCCTAGAGGTAGGACAAGTGTGGTGCAATGCTTTGTCTCTTAATGAAAGTACCATAATCTTCTTCTTTCACGTGGGACTTGAAAAGCAAAGTCCTGGCATTATAACTGCATTTTAAGATTTGAAAGCCATCCTACTGTTTCTGGCATGGCTATCTGGATCCCCCTTGTACCACCACTGTAAGCATAAATGAGGCAGCTGTCTGTGATGTGTGCATGGTTATTCCTCACCACAGTCACAGTTTAGTGATTCTTTGATTTTCCATTTGTGGAGGAAACATCCATACCTGTGTTGTCCAGACATGGACAATGCAGTCCTCTGCTTAAGGGAAAGGCAGAATCCCAGGACTACCCTTTACCATAATACATTTCACATTCATGTTTCCAATTCTATTTGACTGCAAGATACAACATATCTCAGAACATTTCCTATCCTGTATTACAGCACCTCTGAATCCTATACTCTATAGTAAAATAAGAGTTGGGCAAAAAATGTCTTTTGCCCACAAAACGCAGATTCAGATCAACTGAAACATTTTGCACATTTGTGTTGAATTTGTTGAATTGTTTTGGTCAAATGTCTTAAAGAAAGAATCAAAATGTGTTTATATTTTCTAAATAAAATGCTTTCATTTCTAAATTTCCTTTTTATTATTTCTAAAAGGTAAAAACCTCAAGTGAAATAACATGCTTTGATTGACCCAAAACAATTTTTTCAACTTTTTGGTTTGCAAAAAAAAATTTCATTTTGGGTTGACCCAAAACTATGTTTTTTAAAAAAATATTTTTCGGTACAGCCAGCATAATCATGTAAACACACAGCTCTAATAGTAATAACACAGAGGATAATTTGGGTGTCCCCTTCAACGGTCTCTTCTAGGTGTTAGATTTTTGTGTGTTTTCCATGAAATCAAAAACGCCCGTAGAAACACTTCTTCTAGCTCACTGCATGAAGTATGATTACAGGATATAATGAACAGTGTTTGACTGACTGAACTCAGGAAGCATGATAACACAGAACATTTCTCATGAGACCTCACCTTCTGACACCTCCTGTGGGTTTTGAAGTACCAAAGAACACCAGGAGGACAGAATAGCATACAATGTATGTTTTTCATATTACAATTTAACTGATTATTTTGATGCAAGTGATTTCCTACTATGCCCACTGCAAAGCCCTCACCAGACCTCCCTTCTGCTGAGTTCCCCACAGACCCTTGAGGAACAGCTGGATGGGGGGATGCTGACGCTGTGGCCTACTGGGAACCAATGTTCTCTCTAATTTTTTATGTCCATGTGCGAAATGAATTTTGTTATGTGCACCAACATGAAGGTGATGTGTGACACATCATCTTCATATTGGCACACATAAAAAATTCATGTGGTAGGGGTGGGGCTGAGGGTTTCAGAGTGTGGGAGGGGGCTCCGGGCTGGTGCAGAGGGTTGGGGTGTGTGGCAGGGTGAGGGCTCTGGCAGGGAGTGCGGGCTTTGGGGTAGGGCCAGGAATGAAGGGTGTGGGAGGGGGCTCAGGGCTGGGGCAGAGGGTTGAGGTGCAGGCTCTGGGGTGGGGCCAGGGATGCGGGGTTTGGGGCACAGGCTGCCCAGAGGCTGCAGTTGCAGTGGGGAGAGAGGACTCCACCTAGCCCTCTCTTGCGGCTGCAGCTTGGGGTGGGAGGAGAGGCACCTGTCCCCGGCTGCAGCAGCTCCGGCAGGACTGGGCTGGCCGAGGGAGGGGCGCCTTTCCCCTGACAGTGGTAAGTCGGGGCAGGTCCATGCTTGGGGCTGGCGGGGACAGGTGCCACAGTCCTGAGCCCCTGCATGGGGTTAAATAGGCAGCTGCGTGGCCGTGCGCACACGCAGCTAAGAGGGAATTTAGCTGGGCACCACCATTTTGTTGGGATTCCCTCTTTGGCCTCTTTCCACTTGGAATCCCAAGAACTCAGTCTGACTGCAGACTCTGTCACGGAGGTGTTTTTAGTTGGCATCCAGTAGTGCTGAGCTGATTAGACTTAAAAGCAGGGGGCGGAAGCAGGATGCATCACAGATCTGAACTTACACAGACAGCCTCTCTGTGATTGACATTCCTAGACACTGCATTGCACATTGCGGGATTGGCTTGGTTTCTTTGTAGGAACCCATCCCTGTGCAGCATGCTCCATCCACCCACTGTCTGTGTTTGACCAAGTCTTTACCGGATCTTTACATTCTTGACGTATCTTGTCCATTGTAAATGGTTCTTCCCTTATTTGAGCTGGTTCAGGCATTTTGTCTTTGGGCTCGCTGACTCATGTACCTGAATTAGTGAGCACAAACATTCTGTTTTCAGCCTGCTGATCTATTTACTGCTCTTATCTCGCCTTCCAAGAACGGAGACCTCCCCCACGTTTAATTATTCATGTCAATGTTTCTCTGCTCCTTTGCACAGTTCTGCCTCCCTCGGCACCCTGTTTTGCTAAGAATGTGAGCTCTAAAGGCAAGGAACTGTGTACAGCTTCTAGCACACTGGGGCCTCGATCCCTGATGGGGCCTTGATGTGCTAACGCAATCCACATAATTAACAACAACATCTCATATGAGGAGGAGACCTTAGGGCTTCATTCATGAGTCAGGAGAGACAAAACTCCCAGAAAGGCCATTTCTTTGTCAAACTCTCCACAGCTCTATTTTGTAATGCAGAGAGGATTGGGTCCTGCCCGTACAGGCTTGTCCGTGATGATGTCTCCGACCTAAAACAGCATACAATATCAGTTCAAGAGAGTCTTTACCGTTCTAAGCAAATGTAGTTCAGCTCAAAGGCTGTGGCCCCCAGTAGGATGATAAATTCAGAAGAAACCATTAGTCTACAATTTGCAGTTACATGCCCACACTTTGCCAGTGCCACATGTCCCATACCCACCACCACAGCTACAAGGGGAAGGAATCTCTTTGCTTGGGGTTGGGCTTGAGTCACATGGATTCCTGCATGTGCTGTACAAATACCGGACAACATGAATGATTAGAAAGATGAATATCAGATAATTGATGCTAAAATGTCCCAAGGCCGATTCCAAATGACCTGTGAATAGTTGATTTACAAAGCAAGAGGAACAGATGCTCTACTTCTTGCCAGCGGATCCAAGGGTGGGTTTCACTAGCACAACAATTTAGGCATGAAGTGGTCCTATGCTTCTATGTACCTCCAATCCCTACCTCACTGCAATTCCCACCACTCAATCCAGACCTTCGTTTATCTTTGCCACACACAAGCATCATGTGCCAGCAATGCCCCTCTGCCATGTACATTGGCCAAACCGGAGAGTCTCTACACAAAAGAATAAATGGACACAAATCTGACATCAAGAATCATAACATTCAAAAACCAGTAGGAGAACACACTTAGCGAGCAGATCGAGGGACGTGATCGTTCCCCTCTATTCGACATTAGTGAGGCCTCATCTGGAGTACTGTGTCCAGTTTTGGGCCCCACACTACAAGAAGGATGTGGATAAATTGGAGAGAGTCCAGCGAAGGGCAACAAAAATGATTAGGGGTCTGGAACACATGAGTTATGAGGAGAGGCTGAGGGAGCTGGGATTGTTTAGCCTGCAGAAGAGAAGAATGAGGGGGGATTTGATAGCTGCTTTCAACTACCTGAAAGGGGGTTCCAAAGAGGATGGCTCTAGACTGTTCTCAATGGTATCAGATGACAGAACGAGGAGTAATGGTCTCAAGCTGCAGTGGGGGAGGTTTAGATTGGATATTAGGAAAAACTTTTTCACTAAGAGGGTGGTGAAACACTGGAATGCGTTACCTAGGGAGGTGGTGGAATCTCCTTCCTTAGAGGTTTTTAAGGTCAGGCTTGACAAAGCCCTGGCTGGGATGATTTAACTGGGAATTGGTCCTGCTTCGAGCAGGGGGTTGGACTAGATGACCTTCTGGGGTCCCTTCCAACCCTGATATTCTATGATTCTATGATTCTATGATCTCCCTGGTCATTCAATAACAAACCTAAAACTGGCAATTCTTCAACAAAATAACTTCAAAAACAGACTCCAATATGAAACTGCAGAACTGGAATTAATTTGCAAACTGGACACCATCAAATTATAAATGAATAAAGACTGGGAGTGGTTGGGTCATTACAAAACCTAAACCTAAATTCCCGCTACTGTTACTCACACCTTCTTGTCAACTGTTTGAAATGGACCACTCTCACTATCACTACAAAAGTGATTTTTCCTCCCTTGGTATCCTACTGTTAATTGAATTGTTTTGTTAGACTGACCTCCCACTTAGTAAGGCAACTCCCATCCTTTCATGTGCTGTGTATTTATACCTGCTACTGTATTTTTCACTCCATGCATCTGATGAAGTGGGTTCTAGCCCCTGAAAACTTATGCCAAAATAAATTTATTAGTCTCTAAGGTGCCACAAGGATTCCTTGTTGTTTTTGTTCCCACTGTAAATAATCACTGCCCCCCAGTGCTGAATCTATGCAGGCCTGAGGAAATGGTTCCTACAAATGGGCCCTTCCTGCCAAGGGTTAACCACTGTGAAGTGGCAAATTCATCTGCAGACTGGGAGCTGAGGGTGACATGGGAAGTGCAGGCTGTAAACTCTACATTCTCCATGGGCACGGTCTCACCTCTGCTCCTGTGTGCCCAGAGAGGCGCATGTGTACGTCTGGGAGGAGAAGAATTCACCCTAGCCTCATTCTGGGGCAAGCACATCAAATAGGATTCCAGGTGGCACACTGTTGGTACTTCCAAGCCTCTTTCAGCTCCCTAATAACTAGCCCTCCTCCCACAACCCCCAGTGAGGTTCATTTGTTAATATTTGTACAACACACAGGGCTGTAAGTTAGAATCGGTAATGTATCGTACGTGAGTCTGGTTTTAAACACAGATCCAAGGTTTTATGAGACTAACATTCTAAATGAAGGATTAATCCTGCACTGAATTGTTGATCATGAAGTAATTGTTTGAGCTTGTCATTTAAACAAGAAATGTTATTTAGGTTGAGGAAAGAAAAAATATTGAAATCTAAACCAACTAACTAAACAACACCCCCAAGTCCCCTCAACCCCCCTCCCCCTCCCGCCAAGTTGTACGAGAGCCAAAGTGTCTCTGATTTTTACTTCACTTTTATCCCAGTTAATATCTTTAACCAATATTTCTGTTAGGATACCATGTTAATGATATAAACTAGTTTCACTTCAGTACAGTGTTAAGGCAAAGATTAGGTCACCTGTGGGTCAAACTAAGAGCTTTTTAAAAGGTCACCTACATAAAGAAAGAAAGAGAACAAAGCACTAAACAGTAAAACACCAGTGAGGTAAAGGTTTGATAGAGCAGATTCATAGATTCCAAGGCCAGAAGGGACCATTGTGATGGTCTAGTCTGACCTCCTGCATAACACAGGCCAGAGACTGTCCCCAAAGTAATTCCTAGAGCAGACCTTTTAGAAAAATATCAGATTGCAATGTAAAAGTTGTCAGTGATGGAGAATCCACCATGGCCCTGAATAAATTGCCCCAACTATTAATTTCTCTCATTGTCAAAAAAGTGCACCTTATTTCCAGTCTGAATTTGTCTAGCTCATCTTCCAGCCATTGCAGTGTGTGATACCTTGCTCTGCTAGACTGAAGACCCCATTATTAAATATGTGTTGCCCATGTAGATACTTACAGAGTAGGTGGAGTTCCAGGGGTTTAATGATGGAGGCTTTCTCCTTCTCAGTAGGACCTAGGTTCAGGTTCCTTTGGTTTAGCTGCTGTGATAGTTTATGGCATCGTTAACAGTTAAGGCTCCAGTCCTGACACTTGTTGTATGCAAACTGCACCACCTGTGCAGAGCCCATTACAGCCAGTGGCACTCCGCGTGGGCATATCAGCCCAGCCACGGGCAAGAAGGTGCAGGACTGAGGCTTAGAATGGCCTTGGAATCTGCATTTCAGAACTGCTTTAGGTGTTGGGGTGTAATGGAAGCAGCATGAAAAACACAGAACTATGCAGCAGGCCGGCAGCTTCAGTAAAAGTGCCGCCTAGAACTGGTACGGGCCCCTCGGTTCGGGGTGAATGTCACCCTAACAGAATTATGTTTCCATCCTATTGTGCATGTCCTCTTCCTGATGCCAGCTGTTCTCCTGTCCCTGTTCTCATTCGTTCCAGGTCGGGAAGGGTAATTGTGAGGTATGGTTGAGAGACAGTGACTGTATGAATACACAAATTCCTCAGACATCAGTGAAACAAATCTACGACCAGCAAAGGTAGCACAAACAGAAGAAGGGAAATGAGCTGCGAAAGCTGCCTTGTGGGAAATGTCATTCCATGGACATTTTGGAGAGAAAGCTCATCAAGTTCCAGGAGAACAGTGGCGTTCTCGTCCATCCTCCCCGTGGAAGGAAAAGGCCTGGGTAGGGACCGTCGAATCGTGGAAGTCAACGAATGGCTACGCAGGTGGTGTCAGAGAGAAGGCTTTGGATTCTTTGACCATGGGATGGTGTTCCAAGAAGGAGGAGTGCTGGGCAGAGACGGGCTCCATCTTACGAAGAGAGGGAAGAGCATCTTTGCCAGCAGGCTGGCTAACCTAGTGAGGAGGGCTTTAAACTAGGTTCACCGGGGGAAGGAGACCAAAGCCCTGAGGTAAGTGGGAAAGCGGGATACCGGGAGGAAGCACAGGCAGGAATGTCTGTGAGGGGAGGGCTCCTGCCTCATACTGGGAATGAGAGGCGATCAACAGGTTATCTCAAGTGCTTATATACAAATGCACAAAGCCTTGGAAACAAGCAGGGAGAACTGGAGGTCCTGGTGATGTCAAGGAACTATGACGTGATCGGAATAACAGAGACTTGGTGGGATAACTCACATGACTGGAGTACTGTCATGGATGGTTATAAACTGTTCAGGAAGGACAGGCAGGGCAGAAAAGGTGGGGGAGTTGCACTGTATGTAAGGGAGCAGTATGACTGCTCAGAGCTCCGGTACGAAACTGTAGAAAAACCTGAGTGTCTCTGGATTAAGTTTAGAAGTGTGTGCAACAAGAGTGATGTAGTGGTGGGAGTCTGCTATAGACCACCGGACCAGGGGGATGAGGTAGATGAGGCTTTCTTCCGGCAGCTCACGGAAGCTACTAGATCGCATGCCCTGATTCTCATGGGTGACTTTAATTTTCCTGATATCTGCTGGGAGAGCAATACAGCGGTGCATAGACAATCCAGGAAGTTTTTGGAAAGCGTAGGGGACAATTTCCTGGCGCAAGTGCTAGAGGAGCCAACGAGGGGGGGGGCGCTTTTCTTGACCTGCTGCTCACAAACCGGGTAGAATTAATGGGGGAAGCAAAAGTGGATGGGAATCTGGGAGGCAGTGACCATGAGTTGGTTGAGTTCAGGATCCTGACGCAGGGAAGAAAGGTAAGCAGCAGGATACGGACCCTGGACTTCAGGAAAGCAGACTTCGACTCCCTCAGGGAACGGATGGCCAGGATCCCCTGGGGGACTAACTTGAAGGGGAAAGGAGTCCAGGAGAGCTGGCTGTATTTCAAGGAATCCCTGTTGAGGTTACAGGGACAAACCATCCCGATGAGTCGAAAGAATAGTAAATATGGCAGGCGACCAGCTTGGCTTAATGGTGAAATCCTAGCGGATCTTAAACATAAAAAAGAAGCTTACAAGAAGTGGAAGGTTGGACATATGACCAGGGAAGAGTATAAAAATATTGCTCGGGCATGTAGGAATGATATCAGGAGGGCCAAATCGCACCTGGAGCTGCAGCTAGCCAGAGATGTCAAGAGTAACAAGAAGAGTTTCTTCAGGTATGTTGGCAACAAGAAGAAAGCCAAGGAATGTGTGGGCCCCTTACTGAATGAGGGAGGCAACCTAGTGACAGAGGATGTGGAAAAAGCTAATGTACTCAATGCTTTTTTTGCCTCTGTCTTCACAAACAAGGTCAGCTCCCAGACTGCTGCGCTGGGCATCACAAAATGGGGAAGAGATGGCCAGCCCTCTGTGGAGATAGAGGTGGTTAGGGACTATTTAGAAAAGCTGGACGTGCACAAGTCCATGGGGCCGGACGAGTTGCATCCGAGAGTGCTGAAGGAATTGGCGGCTGTGATTGCAGAGCCATTGGCCATTA
This sequence comes from Caretta caretta, assembly GCF_965140235.1. Lineage (NCBI taxonomy): Eukaryota > Metazoa > Chordata > Testudines > Cheloniidae > Caretta > Caretta caretta. The sequence goes on along the minus strand of NC_134211.1, from coordinate 133,054,034 downwards.
TCTTTGAAAACTCGTGGCGAACCGGGGAAGTCCCGGATGACTGGAAAAAGGCTAATGTAGTGCCAATCTTTAAAAAAGGGAAGGAGGAGGATCCTGGGAACTACAGGCCAGTCAGCCTCACCTCAGTCCCTGGAAAAATCATGGAGCAGGTCCTCAAAGAATCAATCCTGATGCACTTGCATGAGAGGAAAGTGATCAGGAACAGCCAGCATGGATTCACCAAGGGAAGGTCATGCCTGACTAATCTAATTGCCTTTTATGATGAGATTACTGGTTTTGTGCATGAAGGGAAAGCAGTGGATGTATTGTTTCTTGACTTTAGCAAAGCTTTTGACACAGTCTCCCACAGTATTCTTGTCAGCAAGTTAAGGAAGTATGGGCTGGATGAATGCACTACAAGGTGGGTAGAAAGCTGGCTAGATTGTCGGGCTCAACGGGTAGTGATCAATGGCTCCATGTCTAGTTGGCAGCTGGTATCAAGTGGAGTGCCCCAAGGGTCGGTCCTGGGGCCGGTTTTGTTCAATATCTTCATAAATGATCTGGAGGATGGTGTGGATTGCACTCTCAGCAAATTTGCGGATGATACTAAACTGGGAGGAGTGGTAGATACGCTGGAGGGGAGGGATAGGATACAGAGGGACCTAGACAAATTGGAGGATTGGGCCAAAAGAAATCTGATGAGGTTCAATAAGGATAAGTGCAGGGTCCTGCACTTAGAATGGAAGAATCCCATGCACCGCTACAGACTAGGGACCGAATGGCTAGGCAGCAGTTCTGCGGAAAAGGACCTAGGGGTGACAGTGGACGAGAAGCTGGATATGAGTCAGCAGTGTGCCCTTGTTGCCAAGAAGGCCAATGGCATTTTGGGATGTATAAGTAGGGGCATAGCGAGCAGATCGAGGGACGTGATCGTTCCCCTCTATTCGACATTGGTGAGGCCTCATCTGGAGTACTGTGTCCAGTTTTGGGCCCCACACTACAAGAAGGATGTGGATAAATTGGAGAGAGTCCAGCGAAGGGCAACAAAAATGATTAGGGGTCTAGAACACATGACTTATGAGGAGAGGCTGAGGGAGCTGAGATTGTTTAGCCTGCAGAAGAGAAGAATGAGGAGGGATTTGATCGCTGCTTTCAACTACCTGAAAGGGGGTTCCAAAGAGGATGGATCTAGACTGTTCTCAATGGTAGCAGATGACAGAACGAGGAGTAATGGTCTCAAGTTGCAGTGGGGGAGGTTTAGATTGGATATTAGGAAAAACTTTTTCACTAAGAGGGTGGTGAAACACTGGAATGCGTTACCTAGGGAGGTGGTGGAATCTCCTTCCTTAGAGGTTTTTAAGGTCAGGCTTGACAAAGCCCTGGCTGGGATGATTTAACTGGGAATTGGTCCTGCTTCGAGCAGGGGGTTGGACTAGATGACCTTCTGGGGTTCCCTTCCAACCCTGATATTCTATGATTCTATGATTCTATGACATTCCCCCCGTAAATTTCTTTCCATCCTCAGAACGAGACGCATCAGTGAAAGTGCCACCACTAAAAGACTGTTTCCACGTTGGAGCAGGAACAAAAAATAAAATAAAATAAAATAAAATAAAATAAAATAAAATAAAATAAAAGAGAGATGAGTCTTTGGGCAATAATGAACTCCAATAATATTCTTGCTTGTGTGACAAAGTTCCCCCTCTTCCTCGGTGGGTCTTGCCCTTACGGGCGGATTTGCTCGCCTCAGAGCTTCACGGCAGCCCTCAGCTTGGCCGTTTTTCTGAATTCACAGTCCAGGTTGACTCCTCCTCTGTCTGACCAGGAGTTGGGAGGTTTGGGGGGAACCCGGGCCCGCCCTCTACTCCGGGCTCCAGCCCAGGGCCCCGTGGAATGCAGCTGTCTAGAGTGCCTCCTGGAACAGCTGTGTGACAGCTACAACTCCCTGGGCTACTTCCCCATGGCCTCCTCCCAACACCTTCCTTATCCTCACCACAGGACCTTCCTCCTGGTGTATGATAATGCTTGTACTCCTCAGTCCTCCAACAGTCCGCGTTCTCTCTCTCAGCTCCTAGTGCCTCTTGCTCCCAGCTCCTCACACGCGCACCACAAACTGAAGTGAGCTCCTTTTTAAAACCCAGGTGCCCTGATTAGCCTGCCTTAATTGATTCTAGCAGCTTCTTGATTGGCTGCAGGTGTTCTAATCAGCCTGTCTCAATTGTCTCCAGAAGGTTCCTGATTGTTCTGGAGCCTTCCCTGTTACCTTACCCAGGGAAAAGGGACCTACTTAGCTTGGGGCTAATAAATCTGCCTTCTATTAATCTCCTATAGCCATCTGGCCCGACCCTGTCACACTTGTTATGCTGCTGTGGACTTCTCTACTCACATCATGACTCCTGCCAAAGAAGCCTGGTAGTTACAACCACCCAACCCTGTTTTTGTTATTAACCCAAAGAAGGGAGTTGAAGTTATTAATGTGGCTTGACAAAATGACTCTTTCTCCCCATATTCAGTATGCTATTGACATTGCTCACACCTGCAGCTCCCCCAGGATCCATTTCCATCTCTCGACTTGCCCATGGGATCTCAGTAGAGAAGGTGTGTACAATTAGCTAGACACTGGATGTCACTATTGCGCTACGCCAAAGAGCACTGCCACTGAACAACATTCCTCCGGAAAGGAAAAGCTGGAGCTGAAATTAGGGTTTGGCAAGGCTCTTCAGAGGGGTTGGAGAGCAGGACCAAGTCAACGTGACGAAGGTATCTTTTAGAGTGCACCAGCTGGGTCTACATGGGGCAGTTCGAGCGACACATCCGAGTGCTGTGTTAGAGAATACGTGTTTTGGAGGGTCATAGTAAGTAGAAGCTGAGGCCAGGCCTGAGCTTGGGAAGTATTGTCAAGGGTTAATAAGCTTTGCTAATGGAAAATGTCACAAAACACACCCCAGCAACAGTCTGTGTCAGTTGGGTGCTAAGGCGGATAACAGTCTGCTTGTGAAACACAAGGTACCCCACACCCAAATGGTCAAGCACAAGAACAAGGCCCAAGAAGAGCTACATTGAGAAAACCAGAAAACATCTGGACAGGGGAACCAGGCAAGATGACATGGTTACTATGGGTGATCTGCTTGTGATTGATAAGAAAGAACCAATTAGGGGGTGTTTTGGTGCAAAAATGAAGCGTGGAAGGGGCTGCAAGTGCTTTGGAGGAAGGGATTAGAATTCAAACTGATCTGGACAAACTGGAGAAATGGTCTGAAGTAAATAGGATGAAATTCAATAAGGACAAATGCAAAGTACTCCACTTAGGAAGGACCAATCAATTGCACAGATACGAATGACTGCCTAGGAAGGGGCCTAGGGGTCTTAGTGAATCACAAGTTAATGTGAATCAACGGTGTAACACTGTTGTAGAAAAAGCAAACATCATTCTGGGGTGTATTAGGAGGAGTGTTGTAAGCAAGACACAGGAAGTAATGCTTCTGTTCTACTCTGTGATGATAAGACCTCACCAGGAATACTGTGTCCAGTTTTGGACACCACACTTTAGGAAAGATGGGGACAAATTGGAGAAAGTCCAGAGGACAGCAAAAAAAAATGATTAAAGATCTAGCAAACATGACCTATAAGGAAAGATTGAAAAAATGGATTTAAGTCTGGAGAAGAAAATAGTGAGGAGGAACATGATAAGAGTCTTCAATTACATAAAAGGTTCTCTTTAATCTCTGAGGATAAGACAAGAAGCAATGGGCTTAAATTGCAGCAAGGGCACTTTATGTAGGAAATTAGGAAAAAATTCCTAGCTGTCAGGTTGGTGAAGCACTGGAATAAATGGCCTAGGGAGGTTCTGGAATCTCCGTCATTGTAGATTTTTAAGAGCAGGTTGGACAAACACCTGTCAGGGATGGTCTAGATAATACTGAGTCCTGCCTCAGTGCAGGGGCTGGGCTAGTGACCTCTCGTGGGCCCTTCCAAGCTCACATTTTTATGATTCTATTTACATAGCATGAAATATATCAGCTATGGACACGAGTGAGAAGTGTTTAGTTAGGTAACGAATGCAGGAGCAGGACCAAGTCTTGAGGAGGCCGTTCGAGAACTCGCGGGTACCACCTGCATCCTGGCAGGACCTTCCAGGTGTGCTAACGGAGCACGGCATGTATTAACATGCCACGGCGCTGGATGCGTTACGCTCTCTCTGTTTGCTTTGGAAGGAAAGGGACCCTCTGAAGGCCACCTCAATTGAAGAGTCCCTGCCGGGAGCACAAGCATGGCAGCAGCACCTGCACTGACAGTGGGGAGCCAGTTGCCTCGGGGAAGAGCTTCCAAGGCACAAATGATGGGCAGGTACCTGTCATAGTGTCGGCAGGCGCTGGGTGCCTCCTTTCAGCCCAGTGAGGCACGGTGGGTGGGTCCCACCTTAAGTTCCCCCAATTGGGGAGCAGTACGTTTGCTTTTTAACAGCCTGATGCAAGAAGCCAACACACGCTCACAAAACAGCAGGTCCTCCCGGAGCAAGGCTTCAGGGAAGGCGCAATTCACAGAAAGAGTTCATGAGCTCCTCACCTCAGAACCCTCCTCCCGCCCACCGTCTAAGTCCGCAAGTGGAGTCTCTGGCTGGAGTCGTCTCCTAGGCTCCCTCTGCACACGGAAGGGGGGTCAGATCCCTAGCATGTGCAGACGAACTCGCACTCGCTCGAGGGGTGTTAGCAGAGCCCGGGGAGCACAGGGTGGGGCAGGGAGGCACAGGCTGGTGGCCCTCAGAACAAGCTTTTCCCGAACAAACACCAACATGTTCAAGTACAAGGGCCAGATTGGCAGCGCTCAACTGGAGCCCCTGGGCCAGCTCCCCGGCGGGTGTAACGCAAACGGCTCCACGGGCGCCAAAGGGCCAGATCCCCGGTGGGTGTAACGCAAATGGCTCCGTGGGCGCCAAAGGGCCAGATCCCCGGTGGGTGTAACGCAAATGGCTCTGCGGGCGCCAAAGGGCCAGCTCCCCGGTGGGTGTAATGCAAACGGCTCCGCGGGCGCCCCCAGCCCAGATCCCCAGCGGGTGTAACGCAAACGGCTCCGCAGGCACCCCCGGGCCAGCTCCCCAGCGGGTGTAACACAAACGACTCCATGGGCGCCCCGGGGCCAGAGCCCCAGCAGGTGTAACGCAAGCGGCTCTGCAGGCGCCAAAGGGCCAGCTCCCCGGTGGGTGTAAAGCAAACGGCTCCATGGGCGCCCGTGAGATTTTGGCTTCTCCATTCAAGCCATTGGGTCTCCAGCACTTTCCATGGGCAGAGTGTCTGACCTTCAAGCTTTTAAAGCTTCTGAAGGGCCTGTGAATATTCATGTACCAAAGCCTTGGTCTACTCTAGGAGTTGAGGTCTAATTTAGCAGCATTAAATCAATTTAACCCTGCACCCATCCACACGACAAAGCCCGTTTTTTCGACTTAAAGGGCTCTTAAAATCGATTTCCTTACTCCACCCCCAACAAGGGGATTAGCACTTAAATTGGCCTTGCCGGGTCGAACTTGGGGTACTGTGGACACAATTCGACGGTATTGGCCTCCGGGAGCTATCCCAGAGTGCTCCATTGTGACCGCTCTGGACAGCACTCTCAACTCAGATGCACTGGCCAGGTAGACAGGAAAAGAACTGCGAACTTTTGAATCTCATTTCCTGTTTGGCCAGTGTGGCAAGCTGCAGGTGACCATGCAGAGCTCATCAGCAGAAGTGACCATGATGGAGTCCCAGAATCGCAAAAGAGCTCCAGCATGGAGCGAACGGGAGGTATGGGATCTGATCGCTGTACGGGGAGAGGAATCCGTGCTATCAGAACTCCGTTCCAGTTTTCGAAATGCCAAAACCTTTGTCAAAATCTTTCAGGGCATAAAGGACAGAGGCCATAACAGGGACCCAAAGCAGTGCCGCGTGAAACTTAAGGAGCTGAGGCAAGTCTACCAGAAAACCAGAGGGGCGAATGGCCGCTTCGGTTCAGAGCCCAAAACATGCCGCTTCTATGATGAGCTGCATGCAATTTTAGGGGGTTCAGCCACCACTACCCCAGCCGTGTTGTTTGACTCCTTCAATGGAGATGGAGGCAACACGGAAGCAGGTTTTGGGGATGAAGAAGAAGATGATGATGACGAGGTTGTAGATAGCTCACAGCAAGCAAGCGGAGAAACTGGTTTTCCCGACAGCCAGGAACTGTTTCTCACCCTGGACCTGGAGCCAATACCCCCCGAACCCACCCAAGGCTGCCCCCTGGACCCGCCAGGCAGAGAAGGGACCTCTGGTGAGTGTACCTTTTAAAATACTACACATGGATTAAAAGCAAGAATGTTTAATGATTAATTTGCCCCGGCCTTTGCGGCTCTCCTGGATGTACTCCCAAAGCCTTTGCAAAAGGTTTCTGGGGAGGGCAGCCTTATTCCGTCCACCATGGTAGGACACTTTACCGCGCCAGGCCAGTAGCACTTAGTCGGGAATCATTGCAGAACAAAGCATTGCAGCGTATGTTTGCTGGCGTTCAAACAACATCCATTCTTTATCCCTCTGTGTTATCCTCAGGAGAGTGATATCATTCAGGGTCACCTGGTTGAAATAGGGTGCTTTTCTTCAGGGGACGCTCAGAGGAGCCCATTCCTGCTGGGCTGTTTGCCTGTGGCTGAACAGAAATGTTCCCCACTGTTAGCCACGGGGAGAGGGGAGGGTTGAGGGGGCAGCCACCGGTGGGGGGAAGCAAAATGCGACCTTGGAACAAAAGCACATGTGCTGTGTATGTAATGTTAACAGCAAGCAACAACATGAAAGAGTGTAGCCGTTGTTCTATAAAATGTGTCTTTTTCAATACCACTGTCTCTTTTTTTTTCTCCACCAGCTGTATGTGTTTCAAAGATCACAGGATCTTCTCCTTCCCAGAGGCTAGAGAAGATTAGAAGGTGAAAAAAATGCACTCGTGATGAAATGTTCTCTGAGCTCATGCTGTCCTCCCACACTGACAGAGCACAGACGAGTGCGTGGAGGCAAATAATGTCAGAGTGCAGGAAAGCACAAAATGACCAGGAGGAGAGGTGGCGGGCTGAAGAGAGTAAGTGGCGGGCTGAAGAGAGTAAGTGGTGGGCTGAAGACAGGGCTGAAGATCAAATGTGGCAGCAGCGTGATGAGAGGAGGCAGGATTCAATGCTGAGGCTGCTGGAGGATCAAACCAGTATGCTCCAGTGTATGGTTGAGCTGCAACAAAGGCAGCTGGAGCAAAGACTGCCACTACAGCCCCTGTGTAACCAACCGCCCTCCTCCCCAAGTTCCACAGCCTCCACACCCAGACGCCCAAGAACGCGGTGGGGGGACCTCCGGCCAACCAGCCACTCCACCCCAGAGGATTGCCCAAGCAACAGAAGGCTGACATTCAATAAATTTTAAAGTTTTAAACTTTTAAAGTGCTGTGTGGCCTTGTCCTTCCCTCCTCCACCACCTCTCCTGGTGCTTCTCTCCTCCACCCCCGTCCCGGGCTACCTTGGTGGTTATCCCCCTATTTGTGTAATGAATTAATAAAGAATGCATGAATGTGAAGCAACAATGACTTTATTGCCTCTGCAAGCGGTGATCGAAGGGAGGAGGGGAGGGTGGTTAGCTTACAGGGAAGTAGAGTGAACCAAGGGGCGGGGGGGTTCATCAAGGAGAAACAAACAGAACTTTCACACCGTAGCCTGGCCAGTCATTAAACTGGTTTTCAAAGCTTCTCTGATGCGCACCGCGCCCTCCTGTGCTCTTCTAACCACCCTGGTGTCTGGCTGCACGTAACCAGCAGCCAGGCAATTTGCCTCAACCTCCCACCCTACCATAAACTTTTCCCCCTTACTCTCACAGATATTGTGGAGCACACAGCAAGCAGTAATAACAGTGGGAATATTGGTTTCGCTGAGGTCTAAGCAAGTCAGTAAACTGCGCCAGCGTGCCTTTAAACATCCAAATGCACATTCTACCACCATTCTGCACTTGCTCAGCCTGTAGTTGAACAGCTCCTGACTACTGTCCAGGCTGCCTGTGTACGGCTTCATGAGCCATGGCATTAAGGGGTAGGCTGGATCCCCAAGGATAACTATAGGCATTTCAACATCCCCAACAGTTATTTTCTGGTCTGGGAATAAAGTCCCTTCCTGCAGCTTTTGAAACAGACCAGAGTTCCTGAAGATGCGAGCGTCATGTACCTTTCCCAGCCATCCCACGTTGATGTTGGTGAAACGTCCCTTGTGATCCACCAGAGCTTGCAGCACTATTGAAAAGTACCCCTTGCGGTTTATGTACTCGGCAGCTTGGTGCTGCGGTGCCAAGATAGGGATATGGGTTCCGTCTACGGCCCCAGCACAGTTAGGGAATCCCATTGCAGCAAAGCCATCCACTATGACCTGCACATTTCCCAGGGTCACTACCCTTGATATCAGCAGATCTTTGATTGCGTTGGCTACTTGCATCACAGCAGCCCCCACAGTAGATTTGCCCACTCCAAATTGATTCCCAACTGACCGATAGCTGTCTGGCGTTGCAAGCTTCCACAGGGCTATCGCCACTCGCTTCTCAACTGTGAGGGCTGCTCTCATCTTGGTATTCTTACGCCTCAGGGCAGGGAAAAGCAAGTCACAAAGTTCATTGAAAGTGCCCTTATGCATGCGAAAGTTTCAGAGCCACTGGGAATCATCCCAGACCTGCAAAACTATGCGGTCCCACCTGTCTGTGCTTGTTTCCCGAGCCCAGAATTGGCATTCCACGGCATGAATCTGCCCCATTATCACCATGATGTCCACATTGCCAGGGCCCCTGCTTTGAGAGAAGTCTGTGTCCATGTCCTCATCACTCTTGTCACCGCACTGACGTCGCCTACTCTCCTGGTTTCGCTTTGCCAGGTTCTGGTGCTGCATATACTGCTGGATAATGCGTGTAGTGTTTAATGTGCTCCTAATTGCCAAAGTGATCTGAGCGGGCTCCATGCTTGCCGTGGTATGGCGTCTGCACAGAAAAAAGGCACAGAACGATTGTCTGCCGTTGCCCTGATGGAGGGAGGGGCGACTGACGACATGGCTTACAGGGCTGGCTTACAGGGAATTAAAATCCACAAAGGGGGTGGCGTTGCGAGAAACTGAATGGACCCCTCAAGGATAGAACTCAAAACTGGGTTTAGCAGGCTGTTGATTTCACAGAGAGATGGAGAGAGGAGAAAATGAATACAAAACAAATCTGGTCTATTTCTTGTTTTGAGCTACTTCAGCTATCTTTATACATCTTGCTGGCAGCAGACTGTGCAGTACGACTGCTGGCCGTCGTCATCTCCTGGGTGCTCAGCAGAAGACGGTACAGTATGACGACTAGACATCCTCTTCTGCTGGCTGCGGATTAAAAGACGGTGCACTGCCGGTAGGACTGAATCGCCATGAGACGAAACTTAAAAGGGAAATGACCTGGCTGAGTCACTCCCATGTTTGCCCAGGCGCCTGGTTAAAAGAGCACCCAGGACTACGTCGATGACGGCTACCAGTCATACTGCACTGTCTGCTGCCAAAAGGCAATGAGCTGCTGCTGTGTAGCAATGCGGTACCACGTCTGCCAGCACCCAGGAGACATACAGTGACCGTGAGCTGAGTGGGCTCCATGCTTGTCGTGGTATGGCGACTGCACGGGTAACTCAGGAAAAAAGGCGCAAAACGATTGTCTGCCGTTGCTTTCACGTAGGGAGGGAGTGAAGGGGGGCCTGACGATACGTACCCAGAACCACCCGTGACAATGATTTTGCCCCATCGGGCATTGGGATTTCTACCCAGAATTCAAATGGGCGACGGAGACTGCGGGAACTGTGGGATAGCTACCCACAATGCAACGCTCCGGAAGTCGACGCTTCCCTCGGTACTGTGGACATACTTTGCCGACTACATGCACTTAGAGCATTTGTGGGGAGACACACACAATCGACTGTATAAAAATACTTTCTACAAAACTGACTTCTATAAATTTGACCTAATTTCGTAGTGTAGACATGGCCTCAGACTAGGGGTGGCTGGGGCCCGGTGGGCCCCACAGGACTAGTTAGATTCATGCAGTGATTTAGGCAGGCAGACTAGCCACTGTTGTGCCCGCCCACCCTTCACCCCTGCTCTCAGTGCAGCCTCAGGGCCCACCGCACTTCTCCATTCATGGCTGTCTAGAGCAGGTGTCGATTTCCTGGAGCTATCAGGTGTAGTAGTGCGGTGAGGCCTTCAGTCCCTGTGTACGGCAAAGCCTTTGTTTTCTTCAGTTGATCTGATTTGATCTGTAATGACAAACCCCGTACTCTCTCCATTCCACCTGGGTGCTGCACCGGGAAACAGTAGGATAACCGCACAAACCAGGGAAAGGTATCTAGAGCCCATGAGGGGCACAGAGTAGGATTCTGGGAACACATGTTTCGTCTCCTCAAGGCTGATACAAGCCAAGGGCCTGGTAGCTCCAAGCACCTCCTCATCTCACCTTCCCCAGTGTGGACGTTACTAGACACAGTCTCCTCATTATACACCCAGGTGGGCAGTTCGGCATTTACTCCGATGTGTAACTATCCCTGGCCCCAATCCTGCAGACATTCACACATGAGCCTAACTTTAAACCCATGACTGAACAGCCCCATTGACTTACATGGACTGACACCTCAAAGGGACGCATACACATAAGTGTTTATAGGACCAGAGCCAGGTTTCTAGCTGCCTTTGGCAAGACTAGCCACATAACCAGGACTGGTTCCCTCACCCCAGAAAGCAGTGTAAATAGCTCTCCGTTTGTTTTCCCTGCAATTGCTGGATTCAAAACAAATTATTGGTGAGTACAAACATTCTGTAGTTGTCTTGGGTCAGAAGGGGCAATCTTTTCATACAGAACTTCTGTAGTTTGAAAACATTCAGCAGTTGCACCTGCTTTGTACAATAGATGCTTTGGGGCACTGTGCTCGTTCTAATTTAAGGCTTTTAACCTGGAGAGTGATTTCTGAATGCGACAATGAAAAGAATGCTGCTAAAGATTAGCTTTACATGGGAGCTTGAGGAACCTGTGAATAATTAGATGAATGTTTAAACAGAGTTTCTGTCATTTTAATTCTTTGGGGTTTGAATTCATTGCATGTGGATAATTACAGTGTATCGAGTCTAGAGTAAATAGTGTATCCATCTCTCTTGGGCAGCTGCATTTTATTTGAAAGAGAAGACTTGCAGCAGTTTCTAAAATTGTTTTGATGGTTTATCTGCTTCCGGAGGGCACCTTCGCTTGACATTTGCATTGGGGGCACTTTCTGAGCCTCCTGGAGACAAGCAATGGGCTGTTTAGCCTTTGGAGCCCAGTCAGTAGAGACAATGTTGAGTAGTTGACTGGTCTAGAGAGAATCTTTAAACGCGGGGCTTGTGAGGGAAACCCCTCAGATGCCCACAGAATCATAGAAATGTAGACATCATCCATCAGTTTCCCCCCTTTTATCTTTACCCAGAGACTTTCAACTGGTCTATCTCTCATCCTTCTAGACCTAAGAACAAGTGTATATATTCTTATAGAAAAACATAAAAATAGCCATGCTGGGTCAGACCAAAGGTCATCTAGCCGAGTGTCCTGGCTTCCAACAGCGGCCAATGCCAGGTGCCCCAGAGGGAATGAACAGAACAGGGAATCATCGAGTGATCCATCCCCTGGCATCCATTGCCAGCTTCTGGCAAACAGAGATTTAAGGACACCCAGACATGGGGTTGCATCCCTGACCATCCTGGCTAATAGCCATTGATGGACCTATTCTCCATGAACTTATCTAATTCTTTTTTGAACCCCATTATAGTTTTTGCCTTTGTGATATATAATAGAACACCTTCTCCCTTTTTTCCGTGCCTGTCCATTTGATCCCCCTCTATACCAATATTACAGTCATGATACTTATGTCACTGAATCTCTGTGATGCCAATTAAATGATAATTTAGCTGATGTAGTAATACTTCCAGTTCTTCCTGGTTATTCCCCAAACTCCTTGCATTCCCCAAACTCCAATAGACATTTAAGATGTTGAGCAGATTCCCCCACTAATTTCCTCTTATTGCGCTTATGATCCTGTTGTAATTTCCCATTCCCCACCCCCGCCCCACACACACAACATCTAGCCCTCTGTTAAGGTCACCCTTTTAACTTACCTGTGAGCTTTTGTCTCCTGCCCCCTTTGAACCTAGTTTAAAGCCTGCCTCGTGAGGTTGATGAGTTGGTGCATGAAGATGCTCTTCCCCTTCTTGGTCAGGGGACCCCATCTCTTCCCAGCAAACAGCCTTCCTTTATTTCCCGTCTGAATTTGTCTAGCTTGAACCTCCAGCCAATGGATCTTGTTATAACCTTGTCTGCTAGATGAAAGAGCCCTCATGTCAAATTTCTGTTCCTCATGTGGGCACTTGCAGACTGATTTCACTCACCCAGTTTAGATCCTAGGAGTAGCTTTAGGTAAATCAAAACATTTAAAACTAGATTGTCCTCCCACTTTCGTTGTTCATGCAGCAGTGTAAGTCCTCTGTATGGGGAGACTTTGCCAAACTATTAAAGTTCCTGAAACCACTATGGCTTAAAGTTAAAAGCTGCCAAGTCAGCAGGCTGTAAATTGGCCATTCAGCAGTCTCAATTTAACCAAGGCAGGAGGGGAGAGCGGTTTCTGGGTGCCACAGAGAGGGCAGCTTGACCCCGCATCCTTCCTATTAAGAATAGTGTTGAAGTTGCTGATACATGCATTTTTGAAGAGCAGGATGTGCCCCAGGAATGTCTGTTGGGGCCTCAAGGCTGCAAACTCTGGAAAAACCCACACCTGGTTAATCAATAATCAGAAGAAAGCCTCTTGCTTGACCATTGAAACTGCTTGCTTGACAAGTTTGCTTTAAGGGACATGTCATTCTATTACTAAGGTATAAATAAGGGGGAAAAGTTTGAGATGGTGGGTCTCTTCAGGACTGGACTCTCTCTCTCTGGATGCATCTTGTGTTTCCCAGCAGCAGATGGGCTGCCGCTGTGCCACTCGAGAGCCATGCTCAGCTTTGGTAATTATCAAGGGTTGGGGGTGTTTTACTAACCTCCTGCGGATGTGTGTATAAGTGCTTGAGACTAAGTACAGTTTAGCTTTAAGTGAAAGCACTCTTGTGTTGTCCTGTTTGTGCCAGCCATCTATCGGTTGGCCGGCCGTGTCTCCCCGGATTTATTTCCTGACCCCACCTTGCACCGAGCAAAAGTTACCAAGAGCTCTGGGTTGAAAGAGCCCTGGGGAACTCGTTGACGTCCAGCGATTTCCTTCCCATTTTCACCAGTGTATGTGAGATGAAAATCAGGCTCTTCAGTACCATGGAAGATTTTCAGTATCATCAATGGTGGCCCTATTTTCTGAGCACTGCTGGCATGTGAACGAGCCGCGTCTATCCTGGGCCTTACACTGGGTTTTACTCTGCTGACTTGGAGCTAGTCCTGATTCGCACCGGTGTGAGGAGGTGCAGGCTCGTTGACTCCCTGGGGGTTGTTGTACAACTCTCTGCAGGGTATCTAGTAGCACAGTAATGACATCACATTGTTGCCCTGAATTTTCTTGGTACCACAGTGCACTACACACCTGGGACAGGCAGACTCCAAAGGTTCAGAACCAAGTTCAGTTCAACTGAAAGAAGCATCCAGAATCTCAGATGCATCTCAGAAATTAATCCAAACTAAGGTGACCTCTTGAGCATGCAACCTTGGTTGATAATCTTGCAAGAACTTTCTCATGTGATTCCTGGTCAGAGTTCTAACTAGGGAAAAAAACAGGAATTGTACTCTTCCCAGCTCCACCCACAAAATAAGCTCTACCCATGTGAGTCCATGAGAATGTATCCCCCTCGGTGAGGCTGTTTTCTTCAGCAGCTTAGGAAAGGCTGGAGTTAACTGTAGCACCCTGTCCTGGCTGAGTCTGAACCCTGTTGCTGGTACTTCCAGCTGCTGGGTGGGCTGGAAATAGAAAGAGTGAGCACCATTTATTGTTTTTATGACTACTGCTTCTAATCTCCATAAGAACTAAGAAATGCAAGGGCCAGTGGGAAACCAGGGGAAAATAAAGAAAAAAAGATTCATGGACCACAACTAATTCTAGACCGTGGTTCAGCTTGTGTGGGACTTTCAGATATTTATTTTCTAATTCAATTTGCTCAACACAATTCTGTGTAAGATGCTCCCATACTATGAGAATGAGGAATGGGGATAATATTAAATAATAAAATAATAATAATAATAATTAATAATTTAACTTGTTCAGTTTTTATCTATACTTTTGAAAATTCAATCACTTTATATTGAGGATCAATTTATAAATAGGTTATAAATGATTACTGTATATTTTAATACATAATGAATCTATAATTATAGGTTCTGTAGTTCAACAGGTCCAACAGGGATCAGTTCAGGGTCCAGTTCTGTTCAATATCTTCATCAATGATTTAGTTAACGGACTCGAAGATACATCTGAGGGAAAGGAACAGAAGGAGACTCTGCCGATTGGAAGGCATGAGATGCACTGTCCTAGGAATGGCGGTCCAGTACCCTTGCTCCCAAGAGGAGGAGGCGGGTGGTGGTGGTCGGGGACTCTCTCCTCAGGGGGACTGAGTCATCTATCTGCCGCCCTGACCGGGAAAACCGAGAAGTCTGCCGCTTGCCAGGAGCTAGGATTCACGATGTGACGGAGAGTCTGCCGAGACTCATCAAGCTCTCGGATCGCTACCTCTTCCTGCTTCTCCACGTGGGCACCAATGATACTGCCAAGAATGACCTTGAGCAGATCACTGTGGACTACGTGGCTCTGGGAAGAAGGATAAAGGAGTTTGAGGTGCAAGTGGTGTTCTCATCCATCCTCCAGTGGAAGGAAAAGGCCTAGGTAGGGACCGTCGAATCGTGGAAGTCAACGAATGGCTACGCAGGTGGTGTCGGATAGAAGGCTTTGGATTCTTTGACCATGGGATGGTGTTCCAAGAAGGAGGTGTGCTAGGCAGAGAGGGGCTCCACCAAACGAAGAGAGGGAAGAGCATCTTCGCAAGCAGGCTGGCTAACCTAGTGAGGAGGGCTTTAAACTAGGTTCACCGGGGGAAGGAGACCAAAGCCCTGAGGTAAGTGGAGCCGTGGGATACCGGGAGGAAGCACGAGCAGGAGAGTGTAAAAGGGGAGGGCTCCTGCCTCATACTGAGAAAGAGGGATGATCAGCGAGTTATCTCAAGTGCCTAAACACAAATGCAAGAAGCCTGGGAAACAAGCACGGAGAACTGGAAGTCCTGGCACAGTCAAGGAATTATGATGTGATTCGAATAACAGACACGTGATGGGATAACTCACATGTCTGGAGTACTGTCATGGATGGTTATAAACTGTTCAGGAAGGACAGGTAGGGCAGAAAAGTTGGGGGAGTTGCACTGTATGTCAGGGAGCAGTATGACTGCTCAGAGCTCCGGTATGAAACTGCAGAAAAACCTGAGTGTCTCTGGATGAAGTTTAGAAATGTGAGCAACAAGGATGATGTCATGATGGGAGTCTGCTATAGACCACCGGACCAGGGGGATGAGGTGGACGAGGCTTTCTTCCGGCAACTAACGGAAGTTACTAGATCACAGGCCCTGGTTCTTATGGGAGACTTCAATCACCCTGATATCTGCTGGGAGAGCAATATAGCAGTGCACAGACAATCCAGGAAGTTTTTGGAAAGGGTAGGGGACAATTTCCTGGTGCAAGTGCTAGAGGAACCAACTAGGGGCAGAGCTCTTCTTGACCTGCTGCTCACAAACTGGGAAGAATTAGTAGGAGAAGCAAGAGTGGATGGGAACCTGGGAGTCAGTGACCACGAGATGGTCGAGTTCAGGATCCTGACAAAAGGAAGAAAGAAAAGCAGCGGAATACGGACCCTGGACTTCAGAAAACAAACTTTGACTCCCTCAGGGAACTGATGGGCAGGATCCCCATGGAGAATAACATGAGGGGGAAAGGAGTCCAGGAGAGCTGGCTGTATTTTAAAGAATCCTCATTGAGGTTACAGGGACAAACCATCCCGATGTGTAGAAAGAATTAATAATTTTATTAAGATAATGTTGAAGTAAAAAGAAAACGGTACAGAGTTTAAGCATAGAAGTTTCTGGTTATCAGGGAATAAGGTACAGATTATCAAGGGGTGCAAAATTCAGTTTAGGAACGGGTGGCATAAGGAATACATAATCTGCAATCACCCGATCTGGGGTAAAAGTTTAACCGGTCAAAGTACAGACATTGAGATATGGAGGTTTGTTGTCCATATAATGGCTATGTTCAGGTGTCGAGTATAATGAGTGGATACCATGATGGGGATGGATCTACCCTCATTTGGTGGGATTTAATGTTTATTGAGTTTATGGTTCCAGTTCATATGGTCCAATGGGAAAAAGCCTCTCAGTCCCTTTCCCATAGTGGATGCACGATGCCGTACCTCCTGCTGCTGTCGGTGGCTGGTGATGTGTTCGATGTAGATATCCCTGGATAATCGGATGGTGTCCGAGACCATGAGGCGCCACATGAGCTGTGCGTAGCGTCGACCGATCCCACAGGTCCGCAGCACACGCTCGTTGCAGGGATCCCAAGCACCCAGGGCTCTGACGATCATGGCGTCCATCTGCACCTCGTAGCCCTTCGCTCTCAGGGTGGCGGCCAGAGGGGCGTATTTTTCCAGCTTACGAGCTCGGGCTTTGCGGAAGGCCGGGCTCCTGTTCTCAAAGGAGACCGTGATGTCAACGAGGATGATCTTTTTCTGGGCCTTGTTGGTGACTACCACGTCGGGTCGCAGCTGGCTGTCAGTACCGGGGATGGCGCAGTTCACGGCGACCTCCCCCAGACGCGGTGCAATGGCTTTCACCAGGCGGTTCTGGAAGGCGTTGTGGTGCAGCTGCCAGGCTCTGGAGTGGGGCTTGCAGCTGCACAGGACGTGGGGCAGGGTCTCGTTGGAGTAGCCGAACTTCCTGCAACGCTTGTCTCTGTTTCCGTGGCGGACGGCTCTGTTGACCGGGACGCAGTTGAGCCAGGCACGGTGGATGAACCGCCAGTTGGCGAAATGGGTGAAGCCGCCCCCGGCGAGGAAGTGGCTGCTGGCATCCCACTTGCTGGTCAGTTCGAAGGCTTTACCCTGGTCCGGTTTACGCTTCAGGGCTTCCATGTACAGCGAGTGGATGGCTGCCTTCAGGGTCCTCTCCAGCAGGCCCCTGGCGCTCGGGGTGATGATGGTGTTGTCCTCAGACCTGATCTGCGGCCCCAGGACTCCCAGCTCCTGGTGCTCCTCGCACCACTCCCAGCGGCAGCCGATGCGCTTCCCCAGGCGACGTGTGGCATTGCGAGTGTGGGACCACAGTGAAGCGATGTCACGCCCGTCCCATCCGAATTCGCCATCCAGGGAACCGCTCAGGAAGCTGGCGGTGTCTTGGGTGGAGGGGGCTCTGCTGATCCGCTTCTTTGTTGCATCATGGAAGGCAATTGCTGCGATGTTCCTTACCATGGCGTCGGGACACATCAGCAGGCGGAAGGTGTGGGTGATCACCGAGATGTCACACAGGTCACCCATGTGGGGGACATTGGCACCGCCATGCCTGTGGGCGATATAGACCAGCTCGTTGCTGGCTCTCTGGGGAAGGAACAGCCACTTCTTCACCAGCTGCCAGACGATCTTGTCTGCCTTGTTGAGGGGCACCTTCGCTTAACAGTGAAATCCTTGCTGATCTTCAACACAAAAAAGAAGCTTACAAGAAGTGGAAGATTGGACAAATGACAAGGGAAGAGTATAAAAATATTGCTCGGGCATGCAGGAGGGAAATAAGGAAGGCCACATCGCACCTGGAGTTGCAGCTAGCAAGAGATGTTAAGAGTAACAAGAAGGGTTTCTTCAGGTATGTTAGCAACAAGAAGAAAGTCAAGGAAAGTGTGGGCCCCTTACTGAATGAGGGAGGCAACCTAGTGACAGAAGATGTGGAAAAAGCTAATGTACTCAATGCTTTTTTTGCCTCTGTCTTCACGAACAAGGTCAGCTCCCAGACTGCTGCACAGGGCAGCACAGCATGGGGAGGAGGTGACCAGCCCTCTGTGGAGAAAGAAGTGGTTCGGGACTATTTAGAAAAGCTGGATGAGCACAAGTCCAAGGAGCTGGATGCGCTGCATCCGAGAGTGCTAAAGGAGTTGGCAGATGTGATTGCAGAGCTATTGGCCATTATCTTTGAAAACTCATGGCAATCAGGGGAGGTCCCAGATGGCTGGAAAAAGGCGAATATAGTGCCCATCTTTAAAAAAGGGAAGGAGGAGGATCCGGGGAACTACAGGTCAGTCAGCCTCACCTCAGCCCCTGGAAAAATCATGGAGCAGGTCCTCAAGGAATCAATTCTGAAGCACTTAGAGGAGAGGAAAGTGATCAGGAACAGTCAGCATGGATTCACCAAGGGCAAGTCATGCCTGACTAATCTAATTGCCTTCTATGACGAGATAACTGGCTCTGTGGATGAGGGGAAAGCGGTGGACGTGTTATTCCTTGACTTTAGCAAAGCTTTTGACATGGTCTCCCACAGTATTCTTGCAGCAAGTTAAAGAAGTATGGGCTGGATGAATGCACTATAAGGTGGGTAGAAAGCTGGCTAGATTGTCGGGCTCAACGCGTAGTGATCAATGGCTCCATGTCTAGTTGGCAGCCAGTATCAAGTGGAGTGCCCCAAGGGTCAGTCCTGGGGCCAGTTTTGTTCAATATCTTTATTAATGATCTGGAGGATGGTGTGGATTGCACTCTTAGCAAGTTTTCAGATGACACTAAACTGGGAGGAGATTTCGATACCCTGGAGGGTAGGGATAGGATACAGATGGGACCTAGACAAATGAGAGGATTGGGCCAAAAGAAATGTGATGAGGTTCAACAAGGACAAATGCAGAGTCCTGCACTTAGGATGGAAGAATCCCACGCACCGCTACAGACCAGGGACTGAATGGCTAGGCAGCAGTTCTGCCGAAAAGGACCTAGGGGTGACAGTGGACGAGAAGCTGGATATGAGTCAACAGTGTGCCCTTGTTGCCAAAAAGGCCAATGGCATTTTGGGATGTATAAGTAGGGGCATTGCCAGCAGATCAAGGGACGTGATCGTTTCCCCCTATTCAACATTGGTGAGGCCTCATCTGGAGTACTGTGTCCAGTTTTGGGCCCCACATCACAAGAAGGATGTGAAAAAACTGGAAAACGTCCATCAGAGGGCAACAAAAATGATTAGGGGTCTGGAACACATAACTTATGAGGAGAGGCTGAGGGAACTGGAGATGTTTAGTCTGCGGAAGAGAAGAATGAGGGGGGATTTGATAGCTGCTTTCAACTACCTGAAGGGGGGTTCCAAAGAGGATGGATCTAGACTGTTCTCAGTGGTACCAGATGACAGAACGAGGAGTAATGGTCTCCAGTTGCATGGGGGAGGTTTAGGTTGGATATTAGCAGGAGTGTTCTAACAAGACATGAGAAGTAATTCTTCTGCTCTACTCCACGCTGATTAGGCCTCAACTGGAGAATTGTGCCCTGTTCTAGGTGCCACATTTCAGGAAAGATGTGGAGAAATTGGAGAAAGTCCAGAGAAGAGCAACACAAATGATTAATTTTAGAGTAGCAGCCGTGTTAGTCTGTATCCGCAAAAAGAAAAGGAGGACTTGTGGTACCTTAGAGACTAACAAATTTATTTGAGCATAAGCTTTCCTGAGCTACAGCTGACTTCATCGGATGCATGCAGTGGAAAACATATTGGGGAGATTTATATACATTGAGAACATGAAACAATGGGTGTTACCATACACACTGCAACAAGAGTGATCAGGTAAGGTGAGCTATTACCATCAGGAGAGCGGTGGGGAAAAAGCCTTTTGTAGTGATAATCAAGGTGGGCCATTTCCAGGAGTTGACAAAAACGTCTGAGGAACAGCGGCGGGGTGGGGGTGGTGATAAACATGGAGAAATAGTTTTACTTTGTGTAATGACCCATCCACTTCTAGGGCCTAATCACATCAGCCACACTATCCAGAGGCTCGTTCACCTGCACATCTACCAATGTGATATATGCCATCATGTGCCAGCAATGCCCCTCTGCCATGTACATTGGCCAAACTGGACAGTCTCTACATAAAAGAATAAATGGACACAAATCAGACGTCAAGAATTATAACATTCAAAATCCAGTCGGAGAACACTTCAATATCTTTGGTCACTCGATTACAGACCTAAAAGTGGCAATTCTTCAACAAAAAAAACTTCAAAAACAGACTCCAAGGAGAGACTGCTGAATTGGAATTAATTTGCAAACTGGACCCCATTAAATTAGGCTTGAATAACTGGGAGGGGATGGGTCATTACACAAAGTAAAACTGTTTCCCCATGTTTGTTCCCCCTCCGCCCCCCCGCTGTTCCTCAGACTTCTTGTCAACTGCTGGAAATGGCCCACCTTGATTATCACTACAAAAGGGCCCCCCCTACTCTCCTGCTGGTAATAGCTCATCTTACCTGATCACTCTTGTTACAGTGTGTAGGGTAACACCCATTGTTTCTTGATCTCTGTGTATATAAATCTCCCCACTGTATTTTCCACTGAATGCATCCGACGAAGTGAGCTGTAGCTCACGAAAGCTTATGCTCAAATAAATTTGTTAGTCTCTAAGTTGCCACAAATCCTCCTTTTCTTTTTACAAATGATTAAAGGTCTAAAAAACGTGGCTTATGAGGGAAGATTGAAAAAAATGTCTTTTGTTTTGTCTGGCAAAGAGGAGAGTGAGAGGGGACATGATCACAGTTTTCCAGTACATAAAAAATTGTTACAAGGAGAAGGGAGAAAAAATGTTCTTCTTAACTTCTGAGGACAGGACAAGAAGCAATGGGCTTAAATTGCAGCAAGGGAGGTTTAGGTTGGAAATTAGGAAAAACTTCCTAACTGTCAGGGTGGTTAAGCACTGGGATAAATGGCCTAGGGAGGTGGTGGAATCTCCATCACTGGGGATTTTTAAGAGTAGGTTGGACAAACACCTGTCAGGGATGGTCTATATAATACTTAGTCCTGCCTTGAGTGTAGGGGACTGGACTAAATGATCTCTCAACTGGTCCCTTCCAGTTCTATAATTCTATGATTCTATAACAATGGCTTATAACCAACTATCACATCTGCTACTGATGTGCTTATAGCCATGTCTAACACATTGTGGAAGTAGATAAAGGGAATTTGGATGCAGGCCTCTGAAATGAGCAGGAGGCAGGCTAACTCTACTTTAATAACACAAGATTTGTAGACGCCGGGATAGTGTGAAGTGAGTGGAAAAGAACTGTGAAAAACCTGTTTTGTTGTGGCTGTTGTGACCTTGTATTAGGTAAGAATAGAATGTAGACTATAAGAGAAATTGGTGAGAAAAATAAGAGATCATGAAGGAATATGTGTAAACAATATGCAGCTGTTGCTTATTATTGCCTGTAATAAAGGTATAAATGCTTGCTCTAATTGTTTATCTTCAGAGAGACCTGCCTAGGTGGGGGAAACCCTGTGTCCTAGGGCACTCTCTCCCTCTGTGCAATTGCTTGAGATAATAGAGTGTATCTGACTTGCTGCACCCAAGCTGAGAGTGAGAACTGTGTTTTTCTCCGACACATGGAACTCCTGCATGTGACATGCTTAACGGCATCAATAAATAATTTAAGAACATAAGAACAGCTGTACTGGGTCAGACCAATGGTCCATCTAACCAGTTTCCTGTCTTCCAACAGTGGCCAATGCCAGATGCTTCAGAGGGAGTGAACAGAACAGAGCAATTATCGAGTGATCCATCCCCTGTCTTCCAGTCCCAGCTTCTGATTGAGGGACACCTGGAGCATGGGGTTGCATTTCTGACCATCTTGGCTAATCATAGAATCATAGAAGATTAGGGTTGGACGAGACCTCAGGAGGTCATCTAGTCCAATCCCCTGCTCAAAGCAGGACCAATCCCCAACTAAATCATCCCACCCAGGGCTTTGTCAAGCCTGACCTTAAAAACCTCCGAGGATGGGGATTCCACCACCTCCCTAGGGAACCCATTCCAGTGTTTCACCACCATCCTAGTGAAATAGTGTTTCCTAATATCCAACCTAGACCTCCCCCACTGCAAATTGAGACCATTGCTCCTTGTTCTGTCATCTGCCACCACTGAGAACAGCCGAGCTCCATCCTCTTTGCAACCCCCTTTCAGGTAGTTGAAGACTGCTTTCAAATCCCACCCCCACTCTTCTCTTCTGCAGACTAAATAACCCCAGTTCCCTCAGCCTGTCCTTGTAGCCATTGTTTGTCTTATCCTCCCTGAACTTTATCTGTTACACCCTTTGTCAATCATTTATAAGTGAAACCTTAATATAAAATCTGACTCAGAGTTCAGAATATAGGATTCATGATATTGAAGAGCAAATCTAGACAAATGCATATTGTTTGATGAACAGAGTTCCAGTCTGCTCTAACAGCTACAGCTATGCAAATAGCGGAAAGAAGTTGTGCTATAAATATTCATTGCCAATTGAGAGTGAATTTTGATTCACACCATTTCATGGCCATTTGGTTTTCACTTTCTGTGAACATTTAAAGCTTGAAAATTCACTCTAATAAAAAGTTCTAATGAAAAGAAAATTTAGTTCAAATGCTGAAATGTTTGCCAGAAGCAAACTTCAGAGGTGCATTTGATTGAAAAATTGTATTTTAAGATGCATTTGCTAGTTACCTCAGACATCCAAGCAAGGAACAGAAACAATGCCAACAATAAGTAAAAGCAATTTTTTTTTAGAAAGCAGGCAAGATCACAAAATTAAATAAAGAGTAAGAATTTCTCTACAGTTTATTAGGTTGCCTCTGGACAAAACAACTCAATAGCTAAAACTTATTAAATTCAATTTTAATGAAGTGCCTTGGTAGTTATACAGCCCACTGACTTATCACTTTCTTGGGTGCCACATTGCCAAAGAACTTTAGCAGAACTAGAAACCCAGAGAACAAGGACTGTCTGTATTCTCACAGTTTCCGCAACTTTAATTGATTCTTAAAAGGAAAACTGCATTGGTTGCTGCTGGCTAGGAAATCAGCCGAGGGAATGCACTCTCTGTCTCCTTCTCTTCTTTGGTGAACTGATGAGGAATCTGTTTTCCATTCCTCTTCAGGCAGGCAGTACATCATCACCATACTATTTCCACAAGGAGGAATTGGCCCGAGAGTGCTGTAGAGCAGCATGTAACAGGACATTCATTTGGCCGCTCATCTATAGGTACTGATTCTGAAGTCAATGGCAGAGCTCCTATGCACCAAAATGGAGAGGAATCAGATCAAGAGAGAAAGAAGTTTTCCCTGGTGGATGAGGGGCAAACACATCAGTCCGGGAGACAAAGAATGAACCAAGAGGGAGGCAAGGAGTTGCCCACACAATGGTGGGGCTGTTGTCTCTATGTATCCCAAAGAAGTGGCAGCTCTGAAATCAGTCTCACACTTTTAACCTTTCTGGGCCTGACCCAAAGCCCATTAAAGTCAATGCAAGTCTTTCTGTTGACTTCATAGAATACCAGGGTTAGAAGGGACCTCAGGAGGTCATCTAGTCCAACCCCAAGCTCAAAGCAGGACCAATCCCCAATTTTTGTCCCAGATCCCTAAATGGCCCCCTTAAGGATTGAACTCACAACCCTGAGTTTAGTAGGCCAATGCTCAAACCACTGAGCTATCCTCCCCCTAGGCGCTGGATGAGGCCCTAGATCTGCTACACCGTACGTCTGGGATTTTCAGCATGCTTCAGCTAGCCTCTTCCTCCACTTGCTTGGCATTCTGTGCAGTGTGAGCCCTGGCAGCCATTTCCTGTCTTCTGGCTCATCACAGACCGACCAGAACATGTGATGACTGAATGGTCAGAGTGGCACGCGCTCTGGAGTACTAGGGACTGAAGTCTCTGCATTCAGCATGTCCTTCACGGGGTAGTTCACATATATGCAATAATGTCCAGCATCTATGACTGGTCATACAGAGGCACAGAGACATCCCTTTCTTCTACATTTGGTTATTTTTATCACATAATCTCAACTAGAAGAATTCATTCATTCATAGAATTCTATTTAATGTGCATGGATTATTTCCCATGCCTTGGATTGGGATCCCTGTTAGAGAGTCAGGGCTCAGCCCTACAGTCCACAGTGAGGCAAATCTGGGCTGCATGGGAGTGTCGCATGTGTGGGAGAATTAGTGCTGCTTAATGCCATTTCAGAAACAGGACATCTAACCCTGTCTAGTTTTCCTCAAATGAATCATAGAATATCAGGGTTGGAAGGGACCCCAGGAGGTCATCTAGTCCAACCCCCTGCTCAAAGCAGGACCAATCCCCAACTAAATTATCCCAGCCAGGGCTTTCTCAAGCCGGGCCTTAAAAACCTCTAAGGGAGGGGATTCCACCACCTCCCTAGGCAACCCATTCCGGTGCTTCACTGACCTCCTAGTGAAAAAGTTTTTCCTAATATCCAACCTAAACCTCCCCCACTGCAACTTGAGATCATTGCTCCTCGTTCTGTCACCTGGTACCACTGAGAACAGTCTAGATCCATCCTCTTTGGAACCCCCTTTCAGGTAGAATCATAGAATCATAGAATATAAGAGTTGGAAGGGACCCCAGAAGGTCATCTAGTCCAACCCCCTGCTCGAAGCAGGACCAATTCCCAGTTAAATCATCCCAGCCAGGGCTTTGTCAAGCCTGACCTTAAAAACCTCTAAGGAAGGAGATTCTACCACCTCCCTAGGTAACGCATTCCAGTGTTTCACCACCCTCTTAGTGAAAAAGTTTTTCCTAATATCCAATCTAAACCTCCCCCACTGCAGCTTGAGACCATTACTCCTCGTTCTGTCATCTGATACCATTGAGAACAGTCTAGAGCCATCCTCTTTGGAACCCCCTTTCAGGTAGTTGAAAGCAGCTATCAAATCCCCCCTCATTCTTCTCTTCTGCAGGCTAAACAATCCCAGCTCCCTCAGCCTCTCCTCATAACTCATGTGTTCCAGACCCCTAATCATTTTTGTTGCCCTTCGCTGGACTCTCTCCAATTTATCCACATCCTTCTTGAAGTGTGGGGCCCAAAACTGGACACAGTACTCCAGATGAGGCCTCACCAATGTCGAATAGAGGGGAACGATCACGTCCCTCGATCTGCTCGCTATGCCCCTACTTATACATCCCAAAATGCCATTGGCCTTCTTGGCAACAAGGGCACACTGCTGACTCATATCCAGCTTCTCGTCCACTGTCACCCCTAGGTCCTTTTCCGCAGAACTGCTGCCTAGCCATTCGGTCCCTAGTCTGTAGCTGTGCATTGGGTTCTTCCGTCCTAAGTGCAGGACCCTGCACTTATCCTTATTGAACCTCATCAGATTTCTTTTGGCCCAATCCTCCAATTTGTCTAGGTCCTCCTGTATCCTATCCCTCCCCTCCAGCGTATCTACCACTCCTCCCAGTTTAGTATCATCCGCAAATTTGCTGAGAGTGCAATCCACACCATCCTCCAGATCATTTATGAAGATATTGAACAAAACCGGCCCCAGGACCGACCCTTGGGGCACTCCACTTGATACCGGCTGCCAACTAGACATGGAGCCATTGATCACTACCCGTTGAGCCCAACAATCTAGCCAGCTTTCTACCCACCTTGTAGTGCATTCATCCAGCCCATACTTCCTTAACTTGCTGACAAGAATACTGTGGGAGACCGTGTCAAAAGCTTTGCTAAAGTCAAGAAACAATACATCCACTGCTTTCCCTTCATCCACAGAACCAGTAATCTCATCATAGAAGGCGATTAGATTAGTCAGGCATGACCTTCCCTTGGTGAATCCATGCTGGCTGTTCCTGATCACTTTCCTCTCATGCAAGTGCTTCAAGATTGATTCTTTGAGGACCTGCTCCATGATTTTTCCAGGGACTGAAGTGAGGCTGACTGGCCTGTAGTTCCCAGGATCCTCCTTCTTCCCTTTTTTAAAGATTGGCACTACATTAGCCTTTTTCCAATCATCCGGGACTTCCCCCGTTCGCCACGAGTTTTCAAAGATAATGGCCAATGGCTCTGCAATCACAGCCGCCAATTCCTTCAGCACTCTCGGATGCAACTCGTCCGGCCCCATGGACTTGTGCACGTCCAGCTTTTCTAAATAGTCCCTAACCACCTCTATCTCCACAGAGGGCTGGCCATCTCTTCCCCATTTTGTGATGCCCAGCGTAGCAGTCTGGGAGCTGACCTTGTTAGTGAAAACAGAGGCAAAAAAAGCATTGAGTACATTAGCTTTTTCCACATCCTCTGTCACTAGTTTGCCTCCCTCATTCAGTAAGGGGCCCACACATTCCTTGGCTTTCTTCTTGTTGCCAACATACTTAAAGAAACCCTTCTTGTTACTCTTGACATCTCTGGCTAGCTGCAGCTCCAGGTGCGATTTGGCCCTCCTGATATCATTCCTACATGCCCGAGCAATATTTTTATACTCTTCCCTGGTCATATGTCCAACCTTCCACTTCTTGTAAGCCTCTTTTTTATGTTTAAGATCCGCTAGGATTTCACCATTAAGCCAAGCTGGTCGCCTGCCATATTTACTATTCTTTCGACTCATCGGGATGGTTTGTCCCTGTAACCTCAACAGGGATTCCTTGAAATACAGCCAGCTCTCCTGGACTCCTTTCCCCTTCAAGTTAGTCAAGGTAGTCGAAAGCAGCTATCAAATCCCCCTTCATTTTTCTCTTCTGCAGACTAAACAAGCCCAGTTCCCTCAGCCTCTCCTTGTAAGTCATGTGCCCCAGCCCCCTGATCATTTTTGTTGCCCTCCACTGGACTCTCTTCAATTTCTCCACATCCCTTCTGTAGTGGGGGGCCCAAAACTGGACACAGTACTCCAGATGTTGCCTCTCCAGTGCCGAATAGAGGGGAATAATCACTTCCCTTGATTTGCTGGCAATCCTCCTACTCATGCAACTCAATATACCGTTAGGCTTCTTGGCAACGAGGGCACACTGCTGACTCATATCCAGCTTCTCATCCACCGCAACCCCTAGGTCCTTTTCTGCAGAACGGCCGCTTAGCCATTAAGTCCCTAGTCTGTAGTGGTGCATGGGGTTCTTCCGTCCTAAGTGCAGGACTCTGCACTTGTCCTTGTTGAACCTCATCAGATTTCTTTTGGCCCAATCCTCTCATTTGTCTAGGTCCCTCTGTATCCTATCCCTACCCTCCAGCGTATCTACCTCTCCTCCCAGTTTAGTGCCATCTGCAAACTTGCTGAGGGTGCAATCCATGCTATCCTCCAGATCATTAATAAAGATATTGGACAAAACTGGCCCCAGGACCGACCCTTGGGGCACTCCACTTGATACCGGCTGCCAACTACACATGGAGCCATTGATCACTACCCGTTGAGCCCAACGATCTAGCCAGCTTTCTATCCACCTTATAGCCCATTCAGCCAATCCATACTTTTTAAACTTGCTGACAAGAATACTGTGGGATACTGTATCAAAAGCTTTGATAATGTCAAAATATATCACATTCACTGCTTTCCCCATATCCACAGAGCCAGTTATCTCATCACAGAAGGCAATCAGGTTGGTCAGGCATGATGTGCCCTTGGTGAATCCATGTTGACTGTTCCTGATCACTTTCCTCTCCTCTAAGTGCTTCAAAATGGATTCCTTGAGGACCTGCTCCATGATTTTTCCAGGAACTGAGGTGAGGCTGACTGCAATGACCACAATGGTCTTTTACTTCCTTTGCTCTGGGCATTACTGTACTTCTGGACTGATAGACATTTTATTGGATGCTTTCTAGGTTCTCTCACGTATAACATCTTTTCTCTTTTAACTAACAGTTTTTCAGTTCTGTAAGCTCAGCTCTTAGCAGGACTTTGAAGACAACAGCAGAACAAGAATTAAGTTCTATCATTTAGTTTGCATATATCACTCTTTTGAACCAGTGGGTTTCCAATCCCTGGGCCTGGAAAGAGACTTGCTTTTTAAAATCACTATTCAGGCGTCCTTAAGAAACTGGACTCAAGAGACTGGGGCAATTTCCAAAGCACAGCAAAAGGAAAGGAAAGGATTGCATTCAAAAATATTTTATTTTGCATAAATATTATGTCTGTAAAGTGTTAATGTATGTGTAATTTTCTCAGTCATGGAGGAAGAATGAAGCTCCTTGAGAGACTGGGTCCTTACTATGAAAATTAACCCATAGTTGTACAAGTTGTAGTTTTTTTAAAGATGGAGAAGGAGCACTGGTAAAGACATGCCTGATGGTGTTGGATGACGACATCCCACAGTGTTCAAGTAGCTTCCCCCCAGGAGAACAGAGCATGCTGATACCCGGAAGAGGATGGAAGCAAAGCAGCAGCTCGGATCACAGTGCTCATGGTCTAATCAGCCAATAAATTACTTGCTACCGCGTTTTGCTTTGCTTTGTTTTATCAGCACCTCCTAGCTAGCATCTGCACAGCCCCTAGAGAACCAGCTGCCAGCAGGCCAGTGATCTGATTCAATTACGCAAAAGGGATTATGGTGCCTGGAGTGGGATTACCCAGGTGCTGGATGTAAAGTGTGTGCTCAAGTGCTTTGCTGGGCTGGGGCCTGGAATGGGATTAATTTCTGTGGCCTCCAAAACAAATCTTAGTAGCAGTAGTAGGCAGCATTGCTCTGAAACAGGGTCACAACATGCAGAGCCCCGCAGGAGCCAGGCAGCGAGCAGCACGTGACGTAAGCAAGCATGCTGGCCCTTGAAGGCCAGTCCCAGAGGGCCTGTTACAGGGCCTCAGTCCCATGAAAGGTCTGGGGGCTGTAGGCCAGGAGGCAGGCCCTGACTGAACAGAGCCAACTGCGAAGGCGGGAGCAGGATATGAGAGAGTGTTCTGGTCTCAGCTGGGGAGAGATTGGGTAGATCAGCAGCTGGGAGGGAAACGCTTCAGAGCGGGATTGGAGCCCCAAAGGCAGGTCAACATGGGGAGTGGCCTTGGGAGCCAGAGAGAGGGACAATTTGGAGCTGGAGAGAGGACAGCCTCTTTAAAGTATGTGACCCGAGTGGCAAAAGCCCTGGGTTCCCCCATGGTGACCCCAGCATAAGGAGAAGGATTTTAGTCCAAGGGAGAAGGAACTGCTGGATTTCTTGCACTGTCGCAAAACCGAAGCATACAAAAGTCATGAATCAAAGGCCAAAAAGTGTCAGCATTTTAAAAATCATAAATGGGGTCTGTCTTTGACGTCTAGTCTGAGCCTTCAGGGCGCACTCAGGCCACATTTTCAAGCTTTCCTCAGCAACCGTGACAGCTAGAAATGTGATGTTTTAGAAAAGGAAGCAGAAACTTGCCTGCAGTCCCTCCATTCCCACAGCCAGAGCTTCAAGGAACACACTAAATATTGAGAGACCCGCAATACAATTGCAAAGATTGGCATCACTGGGCTTGCTGTGCCCTTGGATTTCATTGAAGGGGACAATTTTTATTTTGTACTGAGTATCAGGGCCTCAAATCTCCCCACCTGCTGCTCAGGGTCAACATGTCCAGGGGAAGTAAGGGACAGCCACACACCTGGCCAAGGGTCTGAGTAAGCGGACTCAGTCACAGGTGGCCACATTCAGAGCCAGTGTAAATGGGGAGTCCATCCACTGCATCCAGAAGAGCTGCTCCATCAAAGGTGCCATCAGTGTAACTAAGACTTTGTCTGTGCTGGAGAAATGTCCCCGGAGAACTCAGTGACCTGGCAAGCTCCTCGTGCCGACGCACACCTGCTACACGGTGATGGTCAGGGAGGGCACTATCAGTGTGACTTCACCTCTTGTATCAGAAGAACATTTTGGGGTGAAACTGACTGACCCAGCTGCTCTGCCAGCTCCCTCATCTGTTTACCCCGAGTCCTTCACCTGCCTGCATCCGTGCCCCTATCGAGATTCCCTCCCTCCATAAACATGTCCGTCCTGTGTGAGGCACACTCTTCTCCCTCTGCGCCAGGACACGGAGTTTCCACAAAGGGCTCTGTGACGGGGCTCCGCTCACAACCCGAGCACCCCCTGCCGGTGGTCTCGGAGATCAGCTGTGCAGGTCACTACACCCACTCCCAGTGGTGCTGCACCTGCTGTCACTTCGCTCCCAGACCCACATCTCTCCAAGGACCGCAGCGTCCTCTTCATGACACAGCCCTCCAGCCGTGCCGGGATCTGCACGGCCCCCTTCTGGGGCCTGTACTGCAGTCCCCCTGTCCAGCCACTTCGTGGTGAGTGGGGAGGGACTCGGGCCAGCTCACTACTCTGTGCCATGGCCCAGGGACCTCTGTGGCCCCCAGAACCTGCTTCTATCAGCTCTCTCTAGCTTCCCCGATCCCTGCCAGTAGCATTGCTCTGTCTAGGGGGCTGGCGCGCCTTCCTCTTGCTAGGAACTTCACCTTGCCTCCCTGAGCTCTTCTCTGCAGCTCTTCTTAAATGGGCCTGCCAGGCCCTGATTGGCTGCTCCTCGCAGTCCCCCCTCCTCCACCCCATTGGCTGCTTTCCGTGCACCCTCCCTAAAGCTCGATTAATCACCGACAGGCCAGTGTGGGGCAGACGCCCCATCGTAGGGTCACTGAAGGAGAGGACAGCAGCTCCAGTCTCCGTGCCGCACCGTGTGCCCAGGCAGTGGAAGCAGCAAGGGGAATGAGCGGATCTGAGGTAAGAGAACACACCTAGCTGGTACAGCAGCGTGACGCAGAGGAGTTGGAGCCAAAGTTTTTAATTTCCTTGCTTTTGTGAATTTAGATTGATCCTTAATCTTTTCTAAAAATTGTACGACATTAATATTTGTAAAAAACTTTACTAATTTAATTTGCCTTCTCACTGCTACATGGTGATGACTCACTCTCACTAGGCTGTTGTTCACCGTATGCAACAGTGATATGTGGTGTTTGTCACAGCAATTTCATTAGTCTGGTTTTAGATCTTGATACAGCATATCAGTATATTAACATTTCCACTGTAAAATGGGGCTTGTAATTAACAGATCTTTAAATAGCAGTGACATAGCAGTATCTTTCTCTGTTGAAAATATCAAGCAGCAGCCATAGTCTTCTGCTAATTAAAATGGATTCTGGTCAATACTTAGCATTTTTCTACTACAAAGCAAATAAAAAAATCAATAATTAAGAGGGGAAAATTGAGAACTTCCTGAGCTGCTGTGACTTTGATTTGTGGAAATGTTTAACTTGGTTCATGAATTGAATACCTATATGAAGTTCTCTATAAAGTTATTTAGATTGTAAACTCCAGGGGAGGGACTTTCTTTCTGTTGTATTTCTAGAGCCCCTAGCACCAGGGGGCTGATGTCTTGAGGCACTCCCACAATACTCGCCTATGGAAATGAAATGCAGACTATATGTACATCATCCTGTGCTTTGGAGACACTTCTCCACTGCTCACACAGGTTCCCATTCTCCACATTTAGTAATGGAGACTCCTTCTAAGCTCTCTAATGATTCCCTCCCAACTTGCCAATTCTGTAAATTCTCAACTCTCATCAATGGTGCAATTTCTGGACAATTTCTTAGTGTTGTCTGTTTCCCCACTGACTTGTGTGGTTTCTCTGGAATCCGTGTGTCTCTCTTTGGCTGCTCATATCGGTTTTGTTGTAGATTATTTATTTGTGCTACAGATCATTAGGAGACTTTCCGTAAGTGGGAGGTCAGTCTCCCTGCAACGTGACTGTGTTCAAACAGCACTTTCTAGCTCCACACGGCTACTTCCCATGTGTACTCAGTCTCACCTGATCTCTGCAGTGAGGGCAGTTAGTGTAGGCTCCCTGGAACTCTTAGCCTTGCAAGGACAACGAAGACATGGTGAAGGAGGTGGCTTCTGTTCTAACTCACACATCATTAGCAGAAAAGCTCCAAGTGCTGGGCCAATTCTGTCCTCAGTGAGAGCCTTTAAATCAACCTGCATTGCTCCTTGGGTTCCTTTTAGCCACTGTGTCAAGTTTACACCTCTCATTCACATCAACCGGGCGCTGCACAATCCAGCCCCAGGCCCAAACCGAGACCTCCTGTTTGTTTAGTCCCCTTGCCTTCTTTGCTCTGCTTGTGGTGACTAACCTTTTATTGCCTTCTCCATCTCCCATCAGGTGTCTTCTTGGGTATATCTATGCCGCGATAAAACACCTTCAGCTGGCCCGGGTCAGCTGATTCGAGAGCATGAGACTTGGCTTGTGGGGCTATATAATTTCAGTGTGGACATCCTGAGCCCAGGCTCTGGGACCCTTCCCCCACCCCCTATCGTAGGGTCCTAGAGCCTGGGCTCCAGCCCACACTCACACGTCTACACTGCAATTTTATAGCCCCGCGACCTGAGCCCCGCAAGCTCATATCAGCTGACACAGGCCAGCCACAGGGGTTCTATTGCAGTGTGCCCATAGCCTTACACACTCCCCTAAGCCATGGAGTGATTCTTTCAGTTCTAGCCCACCAAACCCTTGTCCTCTCATCCAAATCCTGACTGGAGTCCCCACCTGCCCCAACCTTGCCACCCCCAAACACACACATGGGAAATAACATATTGCAAGACTGACAAATAACCTCAACCCAGTGGGGCTTGTCCCTCAGTCTCTCCTCCATGGTAAGAGCTCCAGAGAAGAGAGGAACCCAGAAGCTATTGCCCGGTTGAGCTGCACTCAGTGCAGAGAGTGGGGAGAGTTCAAGGATGGCTTTAAATTGGCCAGAGAGTCAATCTGCCCCCTGGATAAATGAGCAGTTTCTCTGACTTACCCCCAGGGATGGTCCCGAGGGAGCTGTTCCAGGAGCTGGCAATCACCAGGGAGTGGGGACGCCCTGGCCTTGCACCTTTTCCCCGGAACGCCCCTCACACCGGGGTAGTTTTACATTCCATGGAGCATCAGACCCTCAGTGTTTCCCGCTGCGGGCAGTGCAGCCTCCCTCTCGGCACCTGTCTCTCCTCCAGCGATGAGCACGTCACCTGTGCTTATGAGAGAATAATCCGATTGCCAGGCTTCAACTGCGACACGCCTCCGGTGGGAGGGTGGCTGAGCTAGGCTGTGTGAGTACTGCCTGGTCTTCGTGCAGATCTAAGGAACTCATTTTACCCTCAGGTATTTAAAACAGGCTATTTAGCACCCACACTACTTCACATTCATAAATGGTTTAAAAATGAAAAAGCACCAAGAAAGGCTGGTTGAGTGTGATTAGAACCCATCTGTCTGGGGGCTGCACAGGGACAGGGGCTGGTTTCAGCCACCTCTGAATGTAAGATAGGAACCAAGGAAGTGGCATGAATGTCCCGGCCCCACCACCAGGGGAAGTATTTGTGTGTGTGTGGGGGGGGGGTATTGGTGAGCACTGACAGGGATGTGTTTAGTCTTCTGAGTCCATACAAATGGTGAGAAACAGCATCTGGGATGACCCTGACCCCACTGAAATTAAGGGGAGTTTTTCTATTGATTTCAGTGGGGGCAGGTTTTCACCCCAACACTCAGGACAACTCACCAGTTTGATCCTCAATGCCAGAGAAGTCACAGTAACAAACAATTAGTCTGGGCCAATTCATAGTCTGGCCGGAGTGCAAAACACAGCTCCAATTCAGCTTGGAATCCCTTTGTCCATCAATTGATTATTATTTTCCAGCACAAAAAGAACCAAATCAGTTCAAAGAGAAAAGTGATAGGGAGAAACCAGATAAATACAAACCAGGGAAGGCTCCAGTGGGACAATCCCACTCTGAGTTGGCCAGTGATTTGGCCGGACTAAGCTAGAACACAACCTCCTTCCCTGGGCAGTTCTGTCAGTAACGCACCCACTCTGATCACCGGGTGTGGTCAGAGCTAAGGCCATTCGGGCTGTGACCGCAGCTTGTCTTTTGAGGGAAAGTCACTGCATGACTGATAAAGGAAACAATAAAGGTGAAGGAATTTGTTAGTCCTGTGAGGAACCTTTCCTCATAGGTTGGGTGTCTAAACCTTTTCGTTGCTCTCTTCTGGACTCTCTCCAGCGCAAATCTTTCTTACAGTGCCCCCCCCCCCCCCGCCCCGTGCTCCACCTGAGCCCCCACCATTGTCTAGGAAGGTGCAGCAGCTAGCACCCGTGTCTTGCCCATGCCCCAGAATGGAATTGGCCTTTTAGCAATTGCATCACATTGTTGACTCATATTCAGTTTGTCATCCACTGTAACACCCAGGGCCTTCTCAGCTGTACTTCTTCTGAGCCAGTTAGTCTCCGTTTTGTAGTCATGGATTTGATTTTTTTTCTTCCTAAGTGCTGTACTTTGCACATGTCTTTGCTGAATTTCATCTGGTTGATTTCAGACCAATTCTCCAATGTGTCAAGGTCGTTCTGAATTCTAATCCTGCCCTGCAAAGTTCTCAGCTGCCTCCTCATTCTTGTCTAACCCCAGCTGTCTTCTCTGCCTGGAAGCTGGGTGGCTTCTGAAAACACCGTCTGGAAGGAACTCTTCCAGTCTTTCCTCTGACCCCACCCTGACTTTGACTGAGCTCTCCCTTCTGGGGGTTGGTTATATTAGCGAACTGGGCCACGTTAGGACCTGTGCTAGCTGACGACACAAGCCGTGGTGTTTAACATCATGTCAGCTGGTTGTAGTTCGCCCAAGTGTCCTTGACCATACTTGGGGAGAAAGCTTGGCCCCACTGCAACCAATGGAAAAATTGTCATTGGCTTCAATGGTGCAGGATTTCACCCTCAGTGTGTCACACTGTGTTAGTTAGTATTGGTTTTAACATGACCTCTTTGTCTAGGGAAGATGAACCCCGTTTCTGCCTCAAGCCCCTTCCTTGTCCCCCAATCCCATCCACTTGCTCCTTCTGTCCCTCACCTTTCAGCACTCTCACCCCTTTCTCTCTGCTGCTATTATCACTACACTTATTATTTGTATTCCTGTTGCACCAAGGGGCCCAAGTCATGGCCACGACCCCATTGCATGAGATGCTGCACCAACACAGAACAGGAAGATGGTCCCTACCCCCAGGAGCTGACAATCAAAGTGTACGACAGAAAATAATAGATGTCCATAGAAAGACAGGGGAGTACAAATGAACAGTGAGCACAAACTCTAAGAGCCTGCCACCTACACTCTCATTTGCCCACTCTACGCCAACAAAGCTTGATTAGGTCACTAAGCATCTCCCCTAGCTACGTCAAAGGTGTTCTCCTCTAGGGTTATTGTGTTCTGTTACCTAGGGCACATGGAACCCATGTGAAGTCCTATTACCAATGAGAGATGGCTGGCTTCTGCACCATGCACCGGGCCGAGAAGGAATTCATGTAAGAGGGAATAGTTTTCCATCCCCAAACTGTCCATAGAATCATAGAATCATAGAATATCAGGGTTGGAAGGGACCCCTGAAGGTCATCTAGTCCAACCCCCTGCTCGAAGCAGGACCAATTCCCAGTTAAATCATCCCAGCCAGGGCTTTGTCAAGCCTGACCTTAAAAACCTCTAAGGAAGGAGATTCTACCACCTCCCTAGGTAACGCATTCCAGTGTTTCACCACCCTCTTAGTGAAAAAGTTTTTCCTAATATCCAATCTAAACCTCCCCCACTGCAACTTGAGACCATTACTCCTCGTTCTGTCATCTGCTACCATTGAGAACAGTCTAGAGCCATCCTCTTTGGAACCCCATTTCAGGTAGTTGAAAGCAGCTATCAAATCCCCCCTCATTCTTCTCTTCTGCAGGCTAAACAATCCCAGCTCCCTCAGCCTCTCCTCATAACTCATGTGTTCTAGACCCCTAATCATTTTTGTTGCCCTTCGCTGGACTCTCTCCAATTTATCCACATCCTTCTTGTAGTGTGGGGCCCAAAACTGGACACAGTACTCCAGATGAGGCCTCACCAATGTCGAATAGAGGCGAACGATCACGTCCCTCGATCTGCTCGCTATGCCCCTACTTATACATCCCAAAATGCCATTGGCCTTCTTGGCAACAAGGGCACACTGCTGACTCATATCCAGCTTCTCGTCCACTGTCACCCCTAGGTCCTTTTCCGCAGAACTGCTGCCTAGCCATTCGGTCCCTAGTCTGTAGCGGTGCATTGGATTCTTCCATCCTAAGTGCAGGACCCTGCACTTATCCTTATTGAACCTCATCAGATTTCTTTTGGCCCATGTGACGAAGTGGGACTGTTCTTAATGTTTCCTCTGAATAGTGTGGGGGTGCCTCAGTTTCCCCTAGGCAGTTCTTAAGTATCTAGGGGGTGGGGTAAGCATGTATGATCATTGCAGAGCCCTAGAGGGCAGGTGTGTGCAGGGGTCTGGACACAGAGAATGGCCGACACCCTGTTTCCTGGCAACTGATGGCCTGGGCCCTTCCCCCCTGCAAGGTGAGAGCTAAAGGGTTGGAGAACAAAGGAATCAGGTGACCACCTGGCCCGGGAAAGGAACAAAGCCCAGAGGAGGAGGGGCTGGAGGGGGTTTTCAGTTTGGGGCTGGCTGGGACATGGAGTGAAGTGCAGACGTGGTTGTCTGGCTCACTGCCCCCCAAAATGGACCCAGCTGAGGGGTCCCGTTCTCTGCACCTGCAAGCTCTGTTTTAGACCATGTTCCTGTCGTCTAATAAACCTTCTGTTTTACTGGCTGGCTGAGAGTCACGTCTGACTGCGAAGTTGGGGTGCAGGACCCTCTGGCTTCCCCAGGAGCCCCGCCTGAGCGGACTCGCTGGGGGAAGCACACGGAGAGGCAGAGGATGCTGAATGCTCCGAGGTCAGACCCAGGAAGGTGGAAGCCGGGTGAGCTGTGTGTCCTGAAGACAGGCTGCTCACAGAAAGGCGACTACCCCAGAGTCCTGACTGACTTCATGGGGAGCAGTTCCAGCATCGCCCAGGGACTCCGTGACAGCCCAATCCTCCAATTTGTCTAGGTCCTTCTGTATCCTATCCCTCCCCTCCAGCGTATCTACCACTCCTCCCAGTTTAGTATCATCCGCAAATTTGCTGAGAGTGCAATCCACACCATCCTCCAGATCATTTATGAAGATAGTGAACAAAACCGGCCCCAGGACCGACCCTTGGGGCACTCCACTTGATACCGGCTGCCAACTAGACATGGAGCCATTGATCACTACCCGTTGAGCCCGACAATCTAGCCAGCTTTCTACCCACCTTATAGTGCATTCATCCAGCCCATACTTCTTTAACTTGCTGACAAGAATACTGTGGGAGACCGTGTCAAAAGCTTTGCTAAAGTCAAGAAACAATACATCCACTGCTTTCCCTTCATCCACAGAACCAGTAATCTCATCATAAAAGGCGATTAGATTAGTCAGACATGACCTTCCCTTGGTGAATCCATGCTGGCTGTTCCTGATCACCTTCCTCTCATGCAAGTGCTTCAGGATTGATTCTTTGAGGACCTGCTCCATGATTTTTCCAGGGACTGAGGTGAGGCTGACTAGCCTGTAGTTCCCAGGATCCTCCTTCTTCCCTTTTTTAAAGATTGGCACTACATTAGCCTTTTTCCAATCATCCGGGACTTCCCCGGTTCGCCACGAGTTTTCAAAGATAATGGCCAATGGCTCTGCAATCACAGCCGCCAATTCCTTCAGCACTCTCGGATGCAACTCGTCCGGCCCCATGGACTTGTGCACGTCCAGCTTTTCTAAATAGT
The DNA here is from genome assembly GCF_965140235.1 of Caretta caretta. Lineage (NCBI taxonomy): Eukaryota > Metazoa > Chordata > Testudines > Cheloniidae > Caretta > Caretta caretta. Next base: position 133,016,383 of record NC_134211.1, on the reverse strand, counting down.
CCCTAACCACCTCTATCTCCACAGAGGGCTGGCCATCTCTTCCCCATGCTGTGATGCCCAGCGTAGCAGTCTGGGAGCTGACCTTGTTAGTGAAGACAGAGGCAAAAAAAGCATTGAGTACATTAGCTTTTTCCACATCCTCTGTCACTAGGTTGCCTCCCTCATTCAGTAAGGGGCCCACACTTTCCTTGGCTTTCTTCTTGTTGCCAACATACCTGAAGAAACTCTTCTTGTTACTCTTGACATCTCTCGCTAGCTGCAGCTCCAGGTGAGATTTGGCCCTCCTGATTTCATTCCTACATGCCCGAGCAATATTTTTATACTCTTCCCTGGTCATATGTCCAACCTTACACTTCTTGTAAGCTTCTTTTTTATGTTTAAGATCCGCTAGGATTTCACTATTAAGCCAAGCTGGTCGCCTGCCATATTTACTATTCTTTCGACTCATCGGGATGGTTTGTCCCTGTAACCTCAACAGGGATTCCTTGAAATACAGCCAGCTCTCCTGGACTCCTTTCCCCTTCAAGTTAGTCCCCCAGGGGATCCTGGCCATCCGTTCCCTGAGGGAGTTGAAGTCTTCTTTCCTGAAGTCCAGGGTCCGTATCCTTCTGCTTACCTTTCTTCCCTGCGTCAGGGTCCTGAACTCAACCAACTCATGGTCACTGCCTCCCAGATTCCCATCCATACACCGGGGCTGATGAGCCTAGTAGGGTGAAACTTATATTCACATGTATGTGTCTATCCTGGGAAAAATAAATCCATCCCCCTACCAGTCTGCATTCTGTGGCCATCCTGGGGATTTCTGAGCATCACTCCAGTAAGGCTGCAGAGTGAGACCAGTGAATGCAGACGGCGAGCGAGGTCTTTGGCATGTTCCAGTGCTGTGTTAACACTGATTTGCTTTTGCTGGTATGCACATAAAACATCACTGTGTATATCAGATTTCTGGCTAAGGCCTGGTCATTGGCTCAGTCCAGCTGTGACCATTTGCCTCCTTTCTACACCAGCTTCTCCTTGTTTCCCCTTGCTCGCCTAGCTTGTGTGTGCGCCGGCTCCTCCAGGCAGTGAGCCACTTTGCTTTAATTTTAATTTCTGCTTTATGAATGCTACAGTGTCCTAGCTACTTTTATGAGATGGGCACTTTATATGCAGATGAAATAATAAATACTCATGAAAAGCTTGAAGCAAAGGCTTGCAAAGAAAGATTTATGCAATATTACATCTGGAGTAGATAGAGTATTATGGCTACGGCAGGCAATATATTACACATCACTGTGTTTGGAGTCAGCAATGAGGCAAAGTGGTGTGTTCTTTCTTTATTGCTCAGTGTGACTAATATGAATAGAATAATTGACTTGGAGAGTGTAAATACTATCAGATACATAAACAAACGATATGTTACAGCTGGACATTGTAAGTGTGGTGATAATATCCATGTGATCAATTGCATTTATCATGCTTGTTTGCCTCGTCTACATGAGGCCCAGGAATCCATTTCCCTCAAGAATTTATTCTGACAATCTAGAAGTCTAAGACTCTTCAGACAGCTGAAATCAGTCTGAGGAAAAGATACTTCCTCCTTTGCCCGCCTAAAGAAGTTTTCTTCATTCACGGAAGGGTGCACTCCCGAACCGCAAGAGCTAATTTTGGTCATTTTGAGGGGTGTTTTAAATGAGCTAGTTACAAATTCTCTTCTACGGAGTCCTGAGTTGTTGGACTCATGGGATTAAGTCACCTGGCATTCTAGCCAGATGAATACAAAAAATAGCTTAAATAAAATGGAAAACTGTCCCAAACTATTCTAGACTCCTCCTTCTGTGTCCTCTGTGGCTGATGGTGTACGTGATTATTATCTGTGACAACCTGCGTAACACGCTCATGGCTTGTCCAGTCATGAGTCAAATAGCCATGCCAAGTGCGTAGCACACGTTTATGACATAATGATTACATGTGTATATTCACAAACCGACAAACTCCATTACACGTCAAGAGAGGCTGCTCACCAACCTAAATTCAAAGATCAAGCAATGAGCAGCTAAGGAATTCAAGCAATTCCCCACCACAATATAATCCTTCACCACTTGCCACCACCCACTCCAATTTACATTAACACAGCCTTCATAGCGTTCCTTCAAATTTACTAACACATATATGGTTTGCAGCATTAAAAACACACTCCTTTGTCACCAAGGGTGGACTTGGCCCTGCAGTGCTGGCCATGTAAAATTCCCTCTCTCCCACAGAAGAGAGCATTTATCAAAGGAATTCAAGGGTAGGCAATACTATTCACCCTGTGGGAAAGGAGGAGTTTTAAAAGATCTAAGCCTTTCTAGAGTAAGTGCTGTTCCAGTGAGTGAAGGTTAGATTAGCCTTTACCTTTACAGTCAATGACTTCTGAGGGTTTAAAGTTCTAAACATAACATTGCATCAACATAAAGTTTCATATTTAGTTGCAATAGTAAAAGTTTGTGCCCTACATTTAAAAGAAAAAAGCATCTTCTGGTTGGTTAAACGGACAAAACCTATATTTTTGTTCTCAAAATTCTCTTTAGATCAAAATTAATACAATTGCTTATAATAGACTCTACTCCTAATTCCTCGAATATAACAATAATTTGATCTGATGGTGCATTAGGCGCCAGCACTGAGATAAAAGTTAGAGGCATTCTATGCGACTATGTGCTTGCCTCAGAGTATAATTTTTTAAATTGCTAATTGCTTGATATTTTGCATTTTACAGATAAAGTCCCTATTTCTTATCCCCACAAAAGCATTTCAGAAGATTAATTAGCTCTTCATTAATAAATAATTAAGCATTTTATCTGCTCATTGCCCAAAAGCAATTGTAAATTTGATGTTACTAATTCGATGTCCTGCGACCAGCCCTGCTTGAAGAATTCTTTGTAAATCAGGCTTATGATATATTTGCTGCAGTTTGCTTGTCTCTCATTTCCTTTTAATTGTTGCAAACGATAATCCGGTTACATGAATTATATGCACCATCAGAGAAAACAAGAGGGCCAGCATTCACCCCCTAGTGCAGCCTTTCCAGAGGGGAATTGACCGAGCACTGTGCTGCAAGGGACAGCAGGGATCACGGGAGGACCATTGCAGGAGGGGTCTTGAGTCTGAGTGGATCCAACACAGGGAGTGTGGAGCCCCCTGTGCTGCACTCCTGCACTGGGCCCGCCCGTCCTCAAGCATGTTCATGCAGCCCAGGGGCAAGCAGGGACATGGGGGAGGTAGCCCGTGAGGCTAGCTTGCCTTTATTATATTCACCGCTTTGCATTATATGCAGCAGTAATGCAAGGAACCTCCAGGCCTGTATCCTGTAAGTGGGCCCCCCACTACAAGAGGGATGTGGACAAATTGGAGAGAGTCCAGCGGAGGGCAACCAAAATGATCAGGGGACCGGGGCACATGACTTACGAGGAGAGGCTGAGGGAACTGGGGTTATTTAGTCTGCAGAAGAGAAGAGTGAGGGGGGATTTGATAGCAGCCTTCAACTACTTGAAGGGGGGTTCCAAAGAGGATGGAGCTCAGCTGTTCTCAGTGGTGGCAGATGACAGAACAAGAAGCCATGGTCTCAAGTTGCATTGGAGAAGGTCTAGGTTGGATATTAGGAAACACTATTTCACTAGGAGGGTGGTGAAGCACTGGAATGGGTTACCTAGGGAGGTGGTGGAATCTCCATCTTTAGAGGTTTTTGAGCCCTGGCTTGACAAAGCCCTGGCTGGGATGATTTAGTTTCTCATGGCAACTGATGGCCTGGGCCCTTCCCCCCTGCAAGGTGAGAGCTAAAGGGTTGGAGAACAAAGGAATCAGGTGACCTTCTGGCCCGGGAAAGGGACAAAGCCCAGAGGAGGAGGGGCTGGAGGGGGAGTCAGGTTGGGGCTGGCTGGGGACGAGGAGTGAAGTGCAGACGGGGTTGTCTGGCTCACTGCCCCCCAAAATGGACCCAGCTGAGTGGTCCTGTTCTCTGCACCTACAAGCTCTGTGTTAGACCATGTTCCTGTCGTCTAATAAACCTTCTGTTTTACTGGCTGGCTGAGGGTCCCGTCTGACTGCGGAGTTGTGGGGGCAGGATCCTCTGGCTTCCCCAGGAGCCTGCCTGGGCGGACTGGCTGTGGAAAGTGCACGGAGGGGCAGAGTATGCTGAATGCTCCGAGGTCAGACCCAGGAAGGTGGAAGCCGGGTGAGCTGTGTGTCCTGCAGACAGGCTGCTCACAGAAAGGAGACTGCCCCAGAGTCCTGACTGGCTTCGTAGGGAGCAGTTCCAGAGCATCACCCGGGGACTCCGTGACAGTGACTCCTATGGATGTCATTGGGACTGGCCTGGCCTTTAAGTGGTGTGCGAAGGCCACTAGGTCCAATCTGACAGGATCCGGTCCACAGACACTAGGGTTAAACTGGATGTGCAATTAAATGAGAATTCTGAGCAAAGAAGTGGACAGCTGCATTAACCACTATGTAAACAAGTGTAACCTTTCCTCCAGGCTGAGTTGATAGCAGCAAAGGCCGGGTTCAGTACACAGGGGTTCCCTCTCTTCAAAGCAAACACAAAACTGTCTCGAGCCCCCACCCAGTGGCCTGGGAAAATCTTACACACACCCCTGGGCGCCTCAAAGAGGTGATACTTCCCCTCTCGCAAGCACAGAGTCTAGGTGTAGCAGAGAATCTTTAATAACATGAGGAAAACGACATCAGCATTAAATTGGGGAAACACCAAAACTAGGGTTCATCAACCAAACCATGAGCAAAGACCCACCCCAGCAAATTGGGCCATGTCCTTTCCCTCGGGTTCTTGAGTCCCACAACCCAAACGTCTCTTGAGTCCAGCAATCCACAAATCACCCAAAGTTCAAAAACTCCAACAACCTAAAAGTCCAACCCCAAAGTTTAAAAGTTCATCTGCAGAGTGTTACTTCCAGTCTGGGTGAAAATGAGTGTGTGTGGGGGGGGGTGGGGGGGAAGAGGTAAGGGCACCTTACATGATCTGAAGCTGACTGCCCCGCAGCTCCATAGGGCTTCACTCCGATCCGCTCCACGAGCCACTCTGCTCCGCTCCACCAGCCGGCCCACGAACTGCTCTGCTCCGCATCCCACAAGCTGCCCCCACCTTCCCATGAACTGCTCCGCCAGCCGGTCCACAAGCCGCTCCAGCCATCCCATGAACTGCTCCGCTCCGCAATAGATCTTCAGGCTCCCCACTACTTAACACAGTGCTCAGTGATTTCAACTCTTAGTAATTTTAGCTCTTTAGTGATTTCACCTGGTAGTAGTGGGAGCCTCAGTGCTGGGGCACCATAAGGCCAAAGTGAATTCAGCTCAGCACCTGTAGCTAGACTCCTAATAGACCCAAAATTAGCTCTAATGTTCCACAGTGGAGAGAGGCAGAGGTGCAATTGATGTTTCAGTCCCTCACAAAGGGGCCCACACCACCAGGTACTAGTTAATAAATAAATAAATAAATAAATACCTCTCAATTCACAGAGTTTTGGAACCCATGTCCCTTGCCTAACGAGTGGTACTTAGTTGATGGCGAGTCCCTCCATCATAACAAAAGGCCAAGTACAGTTCCACTGTCCTTGATTCCCATAATCAGGGTAATAACAATTTATTCTTCCTGCCCCAATAACAGAGACACTGGGGATCCCACAGCAGCCAAAGTGACCATTTGGGCAGCTGTGGCCTCATTCTAGGCGGGGTGGGTGTGCCTATGCAAATGAGATCAGCCCCTGAAGTTCTTTTCCACAACTTGCCACACCTCACCACCCGATGTCAGGGTGGAGCTCATCCTGACTCTGCTTACACAAGTTATAGGTTTCCTGAGCTCATTTACTTTGCTTCATTACAAAGCTATTCATAACCACCATGGGGTAAGTTAGGAGATCAAGATTTTTAACCTAGGAAATAGTCAAACAAAGCCAAAGGCAAACAGACTCAAAGTCAATGGTGCAAGAATAATATATATTTCTAAAGGCTTCCAAACATATACAGCAGCTCTTTCCCCACAATGTCACCTCATTAAAATGCTAGCAATAACTGTGAAAGGCTACGGAAATAGGGCATTTCAAAAGTATGTTGGCTCTATATATTTCCTCCCCCCTCCAATACTGTGATGTCCATAAGTGTAACATGAAAGAGAATCTAAAACAATTGTTACTAGAAGATATTACCCTTTGTTATTAGCGTGCGGGCATTCCACAACGGATCAGCCATGGCCATAGGCAAATAACTTCTCTTCTATTGGCTCCTGGTCCGGAATCAGTGGTTGTAGGGTTCACGGTGGCAGAAGCAGCTCATTCCTGACCTACCAGAATCCCGATCATACTGTCGCAGTCTGACTCTAGAGCCACAGCGTGTACGCAAAGGGCCAAACCCTGTTCTCATGCACGCTGGTGTGAACGTGAACGATCTCCCTTGAAGCCAATGGAATTACAACAGTTTTGTACACTGCTGCAAGTGACAACAGAGCTTGCCAAAGGGGCCTAATGTTACATCCAAGTACAGCTGTCCTAAGGAACGGTTTTGTATTCGTAGGTAACCTTGGGAGGTAACTGTCGAAGGCACGAATGGTGGTGAAGCAACTAACTGCTGCCTGGCACACTGTCAGAACTTGTTTTTAACCATCTGTTTCCTAAGTATCTTTTAACACTCTTTTCCCTCTGCTGCTGCTGTCACAGGACTTGTAAACTTGTAACACAGGCTTTGTAACAATTCACCATCTTTAACACGCTCTGCAGCAAATCTGTTAGCAGTTGAGGTCAAGCTAAGAGACAAAATATGTATAAATGGGTCACAATGACAGAAGCATCCTGCTAATGGGTGTTATCTGATGGGGACAAACACACAGGTGTGTTGATATGCAATGTTCTGAGGACAGGTTATTACCTTGTGCATTGATGACAGAAATGAGTGTCAGATTGTCTGCCTTGCAGCACTCTCCGCTATTTACCCAGGAGACTCTGCAGTTGCTTTTCACGCCCCCACACCCCCCCCATTGGCGAGTGATGTCCAGACACCAGCCCAGGGGTGTTCATACCCAAGGTAGGGCTGGCTTGCACCACCTCACTCCTGAAGGGTTCCCCTGGGGCAGTCAACCGGCACATGCAGCTGCAGCTCGGAGAAGAGACCTGCGTGGGGGAGGCTGTTAAAAAAATCCGATTTGGGGATTGCTCTGGCCAGCTGCAGCCCCCAGGCGACGCAGATCTGCAGAGTTCCCCGGACACTGGGCACCTTGATCTCTAGGCAGGCGCTGAGCCACCATACTTCTGAAGTCTCTTTATAAAAATGCAGAAACATGCAAAAACCATGTAAGCAGAACCTGTCTCAAGTCATTGGCAAGCCCAGTGCCGTCACACGCTGTCCCTCAGCAGCAGTGCCATGAACGGCCGTAATGCAGCAGCCTCCTCTGGATTCTGCAACCTGACAGAAATGTCTCCTGGCTGGGAACAAACATCTCAACCTGGAGCAGACCAGCCTGAGAACAGGCCTGGTGCCAGCCTGGAAGGCGAATGTGGGGAGTGGCCCATGTGCTGGAGTGGCCAACTCACGGTTGCTGCCATACGCTGAGCGGTGCAGGGAGGAAGCCAGAGAAGGGCAGGCAGCTGGGCTGGGGCTGCTAGTTACCTTAGCATTATGTTCCCTGTCACCTTCCTGGCTTTGCAGTTGAGAGCAAAGAACCCTGCCAGGCCTCTCTGATTACCTTTGCACATTGCCTGGTGCCGAGCGGATTTGCTCCCTTGCTTCCACAGGTGGTTTGAAAAGGGGCGTTCATGCGTACGCTGAGCTAATGAAGCTCTCCAGCTCGCTCGCTGGGAGACGTGCTGGGAGGGGGGGGTCTGGCAGCAAGGAACGCCCTGCAGTGAGCCGGTGAAAGTCCCCACACTGTGAGGCCAGGGTCCCGGGCAAAGCGCCACACGGGATGTCTCATGGAATTAATTAATCCGCTAAGCGCCTCGCTCCAGAGAGCGGGGACTGGCCACAGGCCGGCCGGGGGGTGACAGGTGGGCAGCGGGACTACACTTGCTGTGCACCGTCGGCTATGCACAGTGCGGATTGAGGTTTCCTGGCGCTTTGGGCCAGAGCAAGTGGGGCCCCTCCCTACCCCTTGCACCTGTGGTCCCGCCCCCGTTCTGCCACTCCTGTCTGTGGCCCCGCCAACAGCCCCACCCTTTCTGCCACTCCCTGGCCCGCCTCTGTTCCACCCAGGGTCCCCCCCAGAACCATTTCCCCCTTTCTATCCCTCCCCTCCACTGCAGCCCCAAGACCAGAGAAGCTCTGTCCCCACCATGGCCCTCGGGTGCAGCGCGGAGTGAGAGCTCCTCCAGGCCCAGGACCACATCGGGGGTCCAGGGCCTGGGGCTTCCCCCACCACCCCTGGCCTTCTGCAGGGGACCAGGGTCGGGGTGCTGGAGCGTCTCCCGCCCCGCCCACTCAGCACGTCTGCCAAAGGGTGGGGTTGAGCATGGGGGCTTCTGCCAGGGACAGGATATGGGGCTGCTGTGGGGAGGGGGTTCCCTTGCCTGGCGGCTTCTGCCAGGGAGTGGGTCGGGGGAACGCTGGGGTGGCTTCCACCAGGAAGGGAGTCAGGGGGACTTCTTGGGGGCTTCCCCCACCCTGCAGCTTCTGCTGGGGTTGAGGGGGCGCTGCAGGGCCTTCCCCCGTCCCGCCCGGCTCTGCTGTCATGGAGCAGCGTCAAAGCATGGGGGCTTCCCCGCCCCACCTGCTGGGCGGCGGAAGCCGGGGGCCCCCAATTGGCCAGGGCCACTGGGCACGAGCCCCATGGGCCAGTGGCTAATCCGCCCCTGGCGAGGCATGATATTCTGTGCCAGCACCGATAGCCAGGGACAGGTGCTGAACTGATAAGCTGACTTTACAAACACAGAGCTGGACCATGGCTTCGCCCTGAGCACGGGACGCCGCATTCGCTGGGCTGCCCATGAAGCCGAGCCTGTGACTTTCAGGGGGGAACCCAGCATCACCGCTACACCTGGCACAGAATCAGGGCAGATTAGCCACTGGCCCAACGCAGCCAGTGCCGAGGGGCCCCGGCCAACTGGGAGCCCCCACGCCCCGACCTGCTCCGTCCACCCGGCGCTCCTGCTGTGGAGCAAGGGAAGCCCCCACACCCTAACCCCACTCCCCGGCAGGAGTGCCAGGAGGCGGTGGGGACTGCAGGCAGAAGGAGTGGGGAGGGGCCCCCACTTGCTCTGGTCCAGGGCCCCACAAAACCATAATCTGCCGCTGCACAGGATATGCCTCTGAACAAGGGCGTTGGGGGTTGGGGGATGTAGTGACCCCGGGGGGCTTGTTCACCTCCCTACATTACCACCTGTGCTGAAGGCGCCCGTGCAAGGACGTCAGTGGGCATCTCACACTCCCTTAGGCCTTGTGCCATCACAGGCAGCAGGCCGCAGTGTGACCCAAAGAGTTGGCAGCATAAATAATGGTGGGTGCTGTGTATTGTGGGGTGACTGTTTGAGTCCCCTGACTGCAACCCCCAGTGTTACAGCAGCCAGCTTCCGTCGAAACCCAGCCACATTCTTGTAACACGCTGTCTCGCTCCCGATCTTCGAGGGGAGCCTGCTCAGGACTCAGAGCATAAATCTGCAGAGCAGGAGGCTGGCTGAATGTTTAGATATTTTATTTGTTTGTTATATTATAATACGGGGACAATAATCTCTATAAATCTATAGAAAAGAGTATATATAATACCAGCATTCCTGTGCATGCTACACTGAACAGAGAATACACAGTACATAAAAGGGAACATAAAGCAAAACCCTTTCCCGTGAAAGTCATCATTAATTCAATATGAAAAGGAGGGAACTTTTCCCTTAGACATCTAGGAAGGCAGATCGGTTTTCTGTGAAACCATCTGGATTGTCTCTCACTGAAGGTGACTTTTCCCAGTAGTGTATTGGAGTTCCAGTAATTCATCTTGCCAGGCACTTGTATTCAGGCGAGAAAGCAATTTCCGGGACTGAAGTAGTAATTTCTTTACCTTCACTGATGCTCATACAATTTATTTTTAAAATTCTCACAGACACGCACATCAGACGATGGGCGCACATTTCAAGGCTGATTTCCATGCGTGTATGTGTTCATTCAGGTAGCAGGAAGACATGGCTTGGCGCCTGTAGGGACCTAAAAATTAGAGTGACTCCTACAGTTCTCTGACAACCTGTCGGCACCAGACTTCTCCCAGAAAACCTGTTCTTGGCCTCTTGTTCCCTACGCCACATTCCCATCTGCTGCCGCAGCTGAGTGGTCTCTCTCCCTACAGCTTTACACAGTCAGAGCAGCAATGGCCACCTTTCCATAGACAACTAGATTCAGCGATTCCAAAGCCAGAAGGGTCAACTGTGATCATCTAGTCTGCCCTCCTGAACAGCACCGGCCAGAGAAGTTCCCAAAAATAATTCCTAGTGCCGGTCTTTTAGAAAAACATCCCATCTTGATTTAGAAATTGTCAGTGATGGAGAATCCACCACCACCCTTGGAAAATTGTTCCAATGCTTTGTTACCATCACTGTTGTTGCCTGATTTCAGAGGTTAATATTATTAATTTGGATAGTATGGGTTATAGGCTCAACAATTAATCTGATCAGAAGATGATAAGGTTCTTGTCCCAGAATCAGGCTACACAGAATGTGCACAGGGCCCTCGGGGGTATGACAGGATGCTCACACTGAGACCAATATAGTCTTAAAGACTGTTATTGAGATAAAAAGAATTATAATCAAATAGTAATCAAAAGGTAAAATAACCAGAGCTACAAATTCAATACTATTATTTTAAAGCTACATATGGTATAATATACTATAAAGCCTTTGATTAATATATCACACCCTGCCTTGATGACTTGGTGATAAGAGAGAAAGGACCAGCCTCACCTCGGGTTCCTCAGTTCTTGAGTGGGAGGCGCAGAGCTTAGAAGAAGCTAGAGCTAAGAGCTATTGAAGCTAACTTAGAATTTCACTTAACTAACTGACTTAAAACTTAAAATTAAACTAACAGACTAATAAACTAAGTATAGGGTGACCAGGTGTCCCAATTTTATAGGGACAGTCCTGATTTTTGGGTCTTTTTCTTATATAGGCTCCTATTATCCCCCCACCCCGTCCCGATTTTTCACATTTGCTGTCTGGTCACCCTAACTAAGAGAGAAAAGGAGTACTAGTGGCACCTTAGAGACTAACCAATTTATTTGAGCATGAGCTTTCGTGAGCTACAGCTCACTTTATCGGATGCATACTGTGGAAAGTACAGAAGATGTTTGTTTTTTATTTTATTTTCCACAGTATGCATCCGATGAAGTGAGCTGTAGCTCACGAAAGCTTATGCTCAAATAAATTGGTTAGTCCTAAGGTGCCACAAGTCCTCCTGTTCTTTTTGCGAATACAGACTAACATGGCTGCTACTCTGAAACCTAACTAAGAAAGATGCTTGGAGCTTAGATCCTTAGATGCATAGATGCTTAGATTTCTAGATTAGATTAGATTTCTTGGCATGTTGGGTCACCCCTCTTATAGGGCATGAGTACTTGAGCCCTCCTTCTATGTCCAAACTTAGTTTCCTCACCCACCAAAATGTTGGGGTACACTTACTCCATAGGCTGTACATATTGATGACATATACATACATATTAATGACGTTAGATCATTCTCACATTTGTTATTTTTGTCCTCCTGGCTTTTTCAATTCTTTCCTTGTGGTGTACCTATTTACAGAGGTCATGAACTTCGGAAAGACCCCTACGCCTCCCTGCTTTGACGCATCCTTTATCTAGCTAAGTTAAAGGTTGCTGCCATATATGAACCTTATACTTTAACTTATCACTATTTATCTAGGTGAAAGGTCCCAGACATATGTCTGCTAACTTTTTCCTAGCTTAACAGACGTGATATGGCCTGTAGGTCTCTTGTGTTACAGTCAAACTACTTTAATATAAATCTATAAACCTATTATAATAAAACAAACAATCAAAACTATATGAAAATAAGAAACCCATAAGAAAAGATATATAGGCAAGCAAGCAAGCTAGCCTTGTAGGCTACACTGTTAAAAAATTATGCCCTATTTCCAGTCTGAATGTATCTAGCTTCAACTTTGAGCCATTGGATCATGTTATATCTTTCTCTGCCAGACTGAAGAGCCTATTATTAAATATTTGTTCCCCATGTAGGTACTTAGAGACTGTTATTATATCACACCTCACCCTTCTCTTTGTTAAGCTAAATAGATTGAGCTATTTGAGTCTATTACTTTAAGGTGTGCATTCAAATTATTTAATCATTCTGGTGGCTCTTCTCTGAAGACTTTCTAATTTGTCAATATCCTTCTCGAATTATGGGCATCAGAACTGGACATAATATTCTAGTAGCTGTTGGACCAGTGCCAAATATAGAAGCAAAATAACCTCTTTACTCCTACCTGAGATTCCCCTGTTTATGCATCCAAGGTTTGCATTAGAACTTTTGGTCACAGCCTCACCCTGGGAGCTCATGTTCAGCTGATTACCCACCATGACCCCCAAAGCTTTTTCAGAGTCACTGCTTCCCAGAATAGAGGCTCCCATCCTGTAAGTATGGTTTATATCCTTGGTTGCTAGATGAATGCATTTACATTTAGCGGTATTAAAATGCACATTGTTTGTTTGTGCCCAGTTTACCAAATGACCCAGGTCCCTCTGTATCAGTGATCTGTTCTCTTTATTATTTACCACTCCACCAATGTTTGTCATCTGCAAACTTTATCAGGGATTATTTTATGTTTTATTCTAGGTCACTGATAAAAATATGAAATAGTGTAGGGCCAAGAACTAATCCCTGCAGGATGCCACTAAAAACACACCCACTCCATGACAATTGCCAGTTTACAGTTACATTTTGAGACCTATCATTGAGCTAGTTTTTAATCCATTTAATATGCACCATGTTAATTTTATATAATTCTAATTTTTTAATCAAATTGTTGTGTGGTACCAAGTCAAAAGACTTACAGAAGTTGAAGTATATTACATCAACATTCTTATCTTTATCAATCAAACTTGATACCTCTTTTGGGAAGTGTTATGATTTGCTCATTCAGTACCATGAGCAGGACACGTAGGGTAGGAGAAGACCTTCAGGTGAATGATGACTAGGTTCTGTGGGCCCACTGTGCACAAGGATGGCAAAGACTACTGTACATCATGCCCCGAGAGTCAACTGGCTGGCCCCAGAAGGACCCCAAAAGCTCCCCTAATCCCACTTCCTATAGAGGGTGTAGCATTTGAAAGAATAAGGATTGAGCTGGTGGGACTACTGGAAAGAAGTGTGATAGGGTACCAGCATATCCTGGAAATCCTAGACTACATAAGCTGCTATCCCAAGGCCATCCCTCCCCCAGTTCAATGATTGTGGTGACCATTGCAGGTGAAACTATGGAGTTGTTCGCTCAAGGTGGGATACTAAAAGAGATGCTGACCAATCAAGGAACTATTTTTCTTGTTCATGTTCAATGTTCATGTTCAAGGAACTTCATGTTCAATGAAGGAACTATGTGATCCGTTAAAGTTGGAGACATGAAGTATGTCAGTTTTCCACCCCTGAGCAGAAGAATTAGTTGAATGGTTCAATTGGATGCTGAAAGAGATGTTGAAGAAGTTCATAGTATCAGACCTTCATCATTTGGACCAGTTAATGCCACAGCTGTTATTTGACATCAAAGAGGTTCTGCAGGTGTCCACAGGATTGTCCCCATTTGAGCTGCTACATGGGAGATAACCTTGTGGGATTTTAGAACTTTTCTAAAACAAGGGAGAGAGAATAAGATGGAGAATATCTCATTGCCCTTATATAAATCCCTGGTACACCCACACCTTGAATACTGCATACAGATGTGGTCCCCTCATCTCAAAAAAGATATACTGGCATTAGAAAAGGTTCAGAAAAGGGCAACTAAAATGATTAGGGGTTTGGAACGGGTCCCATATGAGGAGAGATTAAAGAGGCTAGGACTTTTTAGCTTGGAAAAGAGGAGACTAAGGGGGGGATATGATAGAGGTCTATAAAATCATGAGTGAGGTGGAGAAATTGAATAAGGAAAAGTTATTTACTTGTTTCCATAATATATGAACTAGAGGCCACCAAATAAATTAATGGGCACCAGGTTTAACACAAATAAAAGGAAGTTCTTCTTCACTCAGCACACAGTCAACCTGTGGAACTCCTTGACTGAGGAGGATGTGAAGGGTTTATATAACTATAACAGGGTTTAAAAAAGAACTGGATAAATTCATGGAGGCTAAGTCCATTAATGGCTCTTAGCCAGGATGGGTAAGGAATGGTGTCCCTGGCCTCTGTTTGTCAGAGGGTGGAGATGGATGGCAGGAGAGAGATCAGGAGAGAATGGTAGATACGCTGGAGGGGAGGGAAGGACCTAGACAAATTGGAGGATTGGGCCAAAAGAAATCTGATGAGGTTCAATAAGGATAAGTGCAGGGTCCCGCACTTAGGACGGAAGAACCCAATGCACACCTACAGACTAGGGACCGAATGGCTAGGCAGCAGTTCTGCGGAAAAGGACCTAGGGGTGACAGTGGACGAGAAGCTGGATATGAGTCAGCAGTGTGCCCTTGTTGCCAAGAAGGCCAATGGCATTTTGGGATGTATAAGTAGGGGCATAGCGAGCAGATCGAGGGACGTGATCGTTCCCCTCTATTCGACATTGGTGAGGCCTCATCTGGAGTACTGTGTCCAGTTTTGGGCCCCACACTTCAAGAAGGATGTGGATAAATTGGAGAGAGTCCAGCGAAGGGCAACAAAAATGATTAGGGGTCTGGAACACATGAGTTATGAGGAGAGGCTGAGGGAGCTGGGATTGTTTAGCCTGCAGAAGAGAAGAATGAGGGGGGGATTTGATAGCTGCTTTCAACTACCTGAAAGGGGGTTCCAAAGAGGATGGCTCTAGACTGTTCTCAATGGTAGCAGATGACAGAACGAGGAGTAATGGTCTCAAGTTGCAGTGGGGGAGGTTTAGATTGGATATTAGGAAAAACTTTTTCACTAAGAGGGTGGTGAAACACTGGAATGCGTTACCTAGGGAGGTGGTAGAATCTCCTTCCTTAGAGGTTTTTAAGGTCAGGCTTGACAAAGCCCTGGCTGGGATGATTTAACTGGGAATTGGTCCTGCTTCGAGCAGGGGGTTGGACTAGATGACCTTCAGGGGTCCCTTCCAACCCTTATATTCTATGATTCTATGATTCTATGATCACTGATCATTACCTGTTAGGTTCACTCCCTCTGGGGCACCTGGCATTGGCCACTGTCGGCAGACAGGACACTGGGCTGGAGGGACCTTTGGTCTGAGGCAGTCTGGCCGCTCTTATGTTCTTATCTTCTTAAGGGAGGAACAAGGGTGACAAACATAGTGCAATACATAGTTCAGTTGTGAGAAAAGCTTAAGACTTTATGGGACTTTGCAAAAAAAAAAAAAAAATTACTGAAGACCCAACAAACCCACAAAATGGCCTGTCAGAGAAGGGCTCATCGACAGGAATTTAGACCCAGTGAGCAGGTACTGTTCTTACTGCCAAGTACAGAGCCAAAATTATTGGTCTACTGGCAGGGGCCATTCAAGGTAAGTGGGGCTGGTCAATGGCCGGGGAAGAAAAAGGAATGGCCACGTACAACATTTTGCAAACTAGCCTCTCCTTCAGTCTGATGCGCAGCCTGTCTCTATGGATGAGCAAATGGTTTGGGATAGAACAGGAACCTTCCTACCAAAGAGCTCTGCACCCTTTCCAGCTGAACTGCCTTGTAGGATTAAGGCCCTGCCCCCCACTTTTTTTTTGAAAACACAGTTACACTCACTGTTCAGTGGGTGCAAATTATAATACTTATTCCTCCAGCTACCTAACTGCATGCACAAACCAGGCACATCTAGCTGTTCCCGATAGGTGTGTATACTACGCTCATCACAGTAGTATCTGAGAAATTTCTAGTAGTACATTAAGTAACATGCCAACATTTGTCATGTGTTGTTCTCCCATCCTCTCCCCAGAGGGAGAGCCATGCACAGTGGATGCAGTGTTTCTGTTTCTTTGTTTTTACGATAAGTATACCTATTGCTATGTGTGTACACTAGACAAGGCAGGTCAAAGTAAAGTTTCTTGCACATTGAGCAGAAAGCGGTTAGGTTAGGTCTGGTCCTTAGCTCCTGGGGGAGTTCATTCCACAGCCTTGGACCACTCTCAGAGAAAGTCCTGCCTCTGCGCAGATGAGCTTTACCCTTACTGTTGAAAGTTCCATTGTGTCAAAGGAGTGGAGCTGTTGACCATGGTCTGCATCCAAGAAGTTTAGAGACCGAGACCTTGAATTTGACTAAAAAATCTGTGGGCAGCACAGCATGGGGAGGAGGTGACCAGCCCTCTGTGAACAAAGAAGTGGTTCGGGACTATTTAGAAAAGCTGGACGAGCACAAGTCCATGGGGCCAAATGCGCTGCGTCCAAGAGTGTTAAAGGAGTCGGCGGATGTGATTGCAGAATCATAGAATCATAGAATCATAGAATATAAGGGTTGGAAGGGACCCCAGAAGGTCATCTAGTCCAACCCCCTGCTCGAAGCAGGACCAATTCCCAGTTAAATTCCCAGTTAAATTCCCAGAGCCATTGGCCATTATCTCTGAAAACTCATGGCGATCAGGGGAGGTCCCAGATGACTGGAAAAAGGCGAATGTAGTGCCCATCTTTAAAAAAGGAAAGAAGGAGGATCCGGGGAATTACAGGCCAGTCAGCCTCACCCCAGTCCCTGGAAAAATCATAGTGCAGGTCCTCAAGGAATAAATTCTGAAGCACTTATTATAGAATCATAGAATCATAGAATATCAGGGTTGGAAGGGACCTCAGGAGCTCTTCTAGTCCAACCCCCTGCTCAAAGCAGGACCAATTCCCAGTTAAATCATCCCAGCCAGGGCTTTGTCAAGCCTGACCTTAAAAACTTCTAAGGAAGGAGATTCCACCACCTCCCTAGGTAACGCATTCCAGTGTTTCACCACCCTCCTAGTGAAAAGGTTATTCCTAATATCCAAACTAAAGCTCCTCCTCTGCAACTTGAGACCATTACTCCTCATTCTGGTCATCTGCTACCACTGAGAACAGTCTAGATCCATCCTCTTTGGAACCCCCTTTCAGGTAGTTGAAAGCAGCTATCAAATCCCCCTCATTCTTCTCTTCTGCAGACTAAACAATCCCAGTTCCCTCAGCCTCTCCTCATAAGTCATGTGTTCCAGTCCCCTAATCATTTTTGTTGCCCTCTGCTGGACTCTTCCCAATTTTTCCACATCCTAATCTAATTGCCTTCTATGATGAGATAACTGGCTCTTTGGATGAGGGGAAAGCAGTGGATGTGTTATTCCTTGACTTTAGCAAAGCTTTTGACATGGTCTCCCACAGTATTCTTGCCAGCAAGTTAAAGAAGTATGGGCCGGATGAATGGACTATGAAGTGGATAGAAAGCTGGCTATATCGTCGGGCTCAACGGGTAGTGATCAATGGCTCCATGACTAGTTGGCAGCCAGTATCAAGTGGAGTGCCCCAAGGGTCAGTCCTGGGGTCGGTTTTGTTCAATATCATCATTAATGATCTGGAGGATGGCATGGATTGCACCCTCAACAAGTTTGCAGATGACACTAAACTGGGAGGAGAGGTAGATACACTGGAGGGTAGGGATAGGATACAGAGGGACCTAGACAAATGAGAGGATTGGGCCAAAAGAAATTTGATGAGGTTCAACAAGGACAAGTGCAGAGTCCTGCACTCAGGACGGAAGAACCCAATGCACAGCTACAGACTAGGGACCGAATGGCTCGGCAGCAGTTCTGCCGAAAAGGACCTAGGGGTTACAGTGGACGAGAAGCTGGATATGAGTCAACAGTGTCCCAATGGCATTTGGGGCTGTATTAGTAGGGATATTGCCAGCAGATCGAGGGATGTGATCGTTCCCCTCTATTCGACATTGGTGAGGCCTCATCTGGAGTACTGTGTCCAGATTTGGGCCCCACACTACGAGAAGGATGTGGAAAAATTGAAAAGTGTCCAGCGGAGGGCAACAAAAATGATTAGGGGACTGGAACACATGACTTATGAAGCGAGGCTGAGGGAACAGGGATTGTTTAGTCTGCAGAAGAGAAGAATGAGGGGGGATTTGATAGCTGCTTTCAACTACCTGAAAGGGGGTTCCAAAGAGGATGGATCTAGACTGTTCTCAGTGGTATCAGATGACAGAACAAGGAGTAATGGTCTCAAGTTGCAGTGGGGCAGGTTTATGTTGGATATTAGGAAAAACTTTTTCACTGGGAGGGTGGCGAAGCACTGGAATGTGTTACCATAGGGAGGTGGTGGAATCTCCTTCCTTTGGGGTTTTTAAGGTCAGGCTTGACAAAGCCCTAGTTGGGACGATTTAGTGGGGGATTGGTCCTGCTTTGAGCAGGGGGTGGACTAGATGACCTCCTGAGGTCCCTTCCAACACTGATATTCTATGATTCTATGAGTCTATGAATCTAGACAGCAGAGGACAGGTGTGATGTGCTCATGGTGCCTACATTGCTGAGGAGATGTGCTGCAGCATTCTGAACTACTTGGAGTTTCCTAAGGCTTCCTAAAGGCTTTCTGCCCAGGGATACTAAGCCAAAAGAATTATAGAACCATATAGTTAGAAAGTACCAAAAGGGTCATCTAGTCTAACCCCGGCCAGGATGCAGGATTGGTTGTGTCTAAACCATCCAAGACAGGTGGCTATCCAGCCTCCTTTTGAAAACCTCCAGTGAAGGAGAGTCCATGACCTCCCTAGGTGTCTGTTCCATTGTCCTACTGTTCTTACAGTTACAAAGTTTTTTCCTGAGATTTAATCTAAATCTGCTATGCTGTAGTTTGAACCCACTGCCTCTTGTCCCACCTTCTGTGGCAAGAGAACAACTCTTCTTCATTTTTATGGCAATCCTTCAAGTATTTGAAGATTGTTATCATGTGCCCCCTTAATCTCCTCTTTTCCAGACTAAACATTGGTGACCAAAGTTGGGCACTGCACTACAGCTGAAGTCTAACCACTGCTGAGTAGAGTGGCACTATCAACTCCCGCGACTTGCATGCTCTGCCTCTGTTAATGCAACCTAAAATTGCATTTGCTTTTTTTTGCAACAGCATCATATTCCTGACTTGTGTTGAAGTTGTGATCCACCACAACTCCCAGATCCTTCTCAGCAGTGCTGCTGCCAAGCTCGTTATGCCCCATTCTATATTGTGCATTTGTTTTCCCTTCCCTAAGTGCAGCACTTAATGTTTGTCTTTGTTGAATTTCATTTTGTTGTCTACAGCCCAGTTCTCTAATGTATTAACATCCCTCTGAATTTTAGCTGTACTCCCACCCCCTAGTTTTTTTTCATCTGCAAATTTGATTAGTATAGTCTCTATTCATTCCTACATCCAGATAATTAATAAAGATGTTAAACAACACCAGACCCAGAACAGATCCCTGTGGAACTCCACTTGAGACCTCCCTCCAATCTGACATCATTCCATTAATAATTATTCATTGTTTGTGGTTGTTTAACCAATTATGTATCCACTTAATGGTAATTCTGTCAAGCCTGCATTTCTCCAGCTTACTTATAAGAATGTCATGTGGGACTGTGTCAAAACCCTTGCTGAAGTCCAGGTACATTATGTCCACTGCATTCCCCCATCCACCAAACCAGTTACTCAGTCAAAGAGGAAAATCAAGTTGGTTTGGCATGATTTGCTTTTGGTAAATCCATGCAGGTTGCTAGTGATCACCCCTCCATCCTCCAGGTATTCGTAAATTGAATGTCTTATACATTAGTAGCTTCCCAGGTATCGAGGTCAGGCTGACTGGCCTATAGTTCCCCAGTTCCTCCTTTTCCCACTTTTTAAAAGACGGGCACCGGGCACTATGTTAGCGCTTCTCCAGTCTTCTGGGACCTCTCCTGTTATCCATGAGTTTGTCAATATTATTGCCAGTGGCTCCAAGATTTCTTCAGCTAATTCCTTCAGTACCCTGGGGTGAATTGCATCAGGCTATTCACCTGAGAGTTGATGAAGTTGTGAATAACTGAGGCCAGGTCTTCACCTGCCAGAACAGGATGGAGGCCTCTCGCCAAGCAGTGATGATAGAAAGTGTTACTCATGGACACTGCTGTGTGGAAGCTCAGCATCAGCAAGGAACTCAAGAGTACTCTTAAACTACAGATTGAATTGACCAACTGTGGGTGTGTACCTTCAACCAATGGAGATTACACTGTAGCTATAAGCTCTTCAAATACTTTCCTCTACCTACCAGCCTCACCTGTCTTGCTTGGATCCAGCTTCAGGCAGCTTTTCTTCTGATTAACTTTCCAAGGCATGTTCGTTGTTGCTTTGGTGTGGAAGGAATGTCCAGTGTCCTCATCACAAATCAGCTGACAAGCTAACAAGTGTATCACAACATTTTCCATGAAAAATTGTCAGGCCCTAGCTACTGTCTGTCAAATGCTAGGCTGCCAATACAAGAGACTGAAATAAATCTCGGAGGAGCTCAGTTGTTTCTGCAGAGGTTATAACTGTCAAAGGCACCATCCTTCTGGGCCATGTAATTTCCCATTCATAGCAACCACAGAAGATTGTCTCCCTTTCCAACCAATTCGAAATGTGCCCTCTCTTGGTCATTTCCAGTTTCTAGGGGAGCTAAGGGGCACTTGCAGATAGATCTCTAGTGGTCTGAGCAGCAGACTGACACTCTGTTCCCAATCTCTGCATCTGACCTAGGATATCAGAAATAAGGTCTGCCAAACAGCTTCCTCTCTGCACTGTGGCATGCCTTTCCTGGGATACAGTGACACTTGTTTTATGTCACTGCTCTCGCTGCCCCGACATCTCATCCTGCACATTTCATAGATTACTGCAGCCCAGCTTGGCCCATTGCTCTACAATACCTCCATGCACTGTTGGTGTGACACCCCCACAGCCATAAATAGAAAGGGAAGGCTAACCACTTTCTGTATACAGTGCTATAAAATCCCTCCTGGCCAGAGGCAACATCCTGTTACCTGTAAAGGGTTAAGAAGCTCAGCTAACCTGGCTGGCACCTGACCCAAAGGACCAATAAGGGGACAAGATACTTTCAAATTTTTGGGGTGGGGAAGGCTTTTGTTGTGCTCTTTTTACGTGGTTGTTCTCTCTTGGGACTGAGAGAGGCCAGACAGAAATTCATCTTCTCCAACCCATCCTAATCCAAGTCTCCAATATTGCAACCCGTATAGGTAAGCCAGGCAAGGCGGATTAGTTTATCTTTTGTTTTATGTGAATTTTCCCTGTGTTAAGAGGGAGGTTTATTCCTGTTTTCTGTAACTTTAAGGTTTTGCCCAGAGGGGGATCCTCTGTGTTTTGAATCTGAATACTCCGTAAAGTATTTTCCATCCTGATTTTACAGGGATGATTTTTACCTTTCTTTTTTTTTTTTTTAAATAAAACCCTTCTTTTAAGAACCTGACTGATTTTTCCATTGTTCCAAGATCCAGGCATTTGGGTCTTTGATGATTTTGTAACCAATTGGTTAGGATATTATTCTCAAGCCTTCCCCAGGAAAGGGGGTATAGGGCTTGGGGGGATATTTTGGGGGAAGACGTCTCCAAGTGGGCTCTTTCCCTGTTCTTTGTTTAACACGCTTGGTGGTGGCAGCATAGGGTTCAAGGACAAGACAAAGTTTGTACCTTGGGGAAGTTTTAACCTAAACTGGTAAGAATAAGGTTAGGGGGTCTTTCATGCGGGTCACCACATTTGTGCCATAGAGTCCAGAGTGGGGAAGGAACCCTGACACCCACTATCCCGCCTCTCACCCAGACCAATAATATGAGGGGGCATAATTGGCTTCCAGGCTCCTTCTCTTGAAATATCCAAGCAATGGCCAAATGCTGTCATCTCTGCAGCATTCCTACAATTCTACCCCTTCCTGAGCATCCTGCCAGCCAGGCTGTTTGTCCAGGCTCTACTTATGCCCTGCTGCCAATACTGCGAACTCCTGCGCTTTGGTCTTTTTATGTTCCCCTCCAACCCATCCTCAATGCTTCTGCTCACCTGTCTTTGTTACTGGCTCCTTGTTATGCCAGCCCCTTTGAGTCACTTTTTGCTCTTCTTCAAACTCAAACCTCCCGTCCTTGCCTTCAGAGTCCAATCTGCAGTTCTGAAATGGTGCTGAGCATGTTTGTTCTTGTCCGTTCTTATAGATCAGCCTTGCTCTACCCCTCCCATGCCGACTCCTGTTCAAGCCATTGGTCCTTTCTCTGGTGTACCAGTTGAGAAGGCACGAGTAGGAAGAGTACATGTTAAATGCAAAAGCCATCACCCTCAGAAAACAGCCCATTTTCAGTCAGAAAGTGACATTTCCATATTTCTGCGTTGGACAATTTTCAGGGGAAAATGGAGACACATTCACAGGAAAAGCTCTCTCGGTGAGTGACTTGGGCACATTTTTCACAAACCTGGCCCCATTTTCAAGTTTGTAAAGAAATAAGAAACCACTAATACCACACTAAAGAGCTAAACTTCTGAATCGTTTATTTTTAAAAATGAGCTCTTTAACGAAAGGAGCACGTAAGACATGCCAGAGATTTCTGCTCCACCTAGCAAGGGATGAAGGGAGGTCAGTGTTACCAGTGCATCTGCCTGGAGCCACAGGCAGATCAGCATTTGGGGCCACTGAGTGCACAATGAAGGGAACAGACGATTTTATGCCACGGTGTCTAGTTTGAAGTTCCCCATTTTGGGGGGGGAATTGCTTTTATGTCTCAGGTGGTATATTTTTTGTGTGCAATTTTATTTATCCCATGAAAATAGGAATAAGAAAAGGTCCCGGCTATGCATGACCAAAAGACAGACTGTAGCTCAACTAAATGGCTGAGGTTTCTTTTCAAAATGTGCAGGTGAATACATTCTGGCCTTGATGTATCCACCTCAGACGTAAGAGTATCCAGTTGGATGTTTTCCTTGAGTTAATACAGCTGGTGTTCTGCTTTCTCAGGAATGGTGGGCCTCTCCGGAAGGTCACTCCTTTATCAGGAGCCATCCCAGTACAGTGAAATCAGCACCACAGCTAACCTGCAGGACTTGAGAACAACTGTGGCTGAACATGAAGAAGAGAAGAATGAGGGGGGATTTGATAGCTGCTTTCAACTACCTGAGAGGTGGTTCCAGAGAGGATGGTTCTAGACTATTCTCAGTGGTGGAAGAGGACAGGACAAGGAGTAATGGTCTCAAGTTGCAGTGGGGGAGGTTTAGGTTGGATATTAGGAAAAACTTTTTCACTAGGAGGGTGGTGAAACACTGGAATGCGTTGCCTAGGGAGGTGGTGGAATCTCCTTCCTTAGAAGTTTTTAAGGTCAGGCTTGACAAAGCCCTGGCTGGGATGATTTAACTGGGGATTGGTCCTGCTTTGAGCAGGGGGTTGGACTAGATGACCTCCTGAGGTCCCTTCCAACCCTGATATTCTATGATTCTATGATTCTATGAACAGCTTCCTTGGAAGAACCCATTTACACAGATTTCTTGCTCGATTGTGTCCCAATTACGTGGAACTAGAAGATTGATTTGGAGCATTAACTTATGCAGACATTTCCCTGGCACAGCAGGGTGACCCTTTGCTTTACTGTGGATATTCTCCTTGAACTTATCCTGCAGGAGGGAGTGAAACACTCAGGACCAGCTTCTTAGCCTGACATCCATCCAGCTCCTCAGCAGTGTCTTAGCTTTCTTATCTGTCCCCCTCCAAAGCAGGGCTCTCTTGCTGCCCCTCCATTAGGTTACCCCTATTCTTGTCATTCCCCCATGGTTTTGGGTGTATCCAGGTTGCTTTTCTGCTGCTAGGCTCCTAGGCAGGTGCAGGAGATACGGCTTTCGCTTGCTCTTCCATGACCTGCAGGGGTAGGGCTACTGCTCTCCTGGAAAATTCCCTCTCCTTCTTCTAGTACATCTCTCGCTGCCCCCGATGATGATATACACTGAGATTTAAATTCAGCAATGGTGGTATCTATCAGAAAGCCTATTGGGTCTGTAATGATCTTGGGGCTCATTAAATAACAAACCAAATGAATGAGAAAGGACTAAAACTTTTAATAAAAGAAACTGGAGAGCTTCTGTAGTGAGCTGCTGCACATGGCCATGTGGTGTTCCCAGCCTCCGCCTCCAGGACACCTCTCCAGATTCCCATGATCCTAATACTGTCCCTTATGAAGGAGTGTCTATAAATTATAATCTTCTACAAACATCTCTCTACATCTTCCCTCTTTAAAAAAACACCAAATTAACTATATATATATAGTGACGGGGCAAGGCCAGACGTCTATAGAAAAGTAGTGGGAGATAGATATATTAGCTCCAGACTAAACAAATCCCTGGTATCAGGATAAGTGAAATGGCAGTTGCTCCAGGTCAGTTAAGACACCTAGGGCCAATTAAGAACTTTCCAGAAGGCAGGGAGAAGGCTAGGTTGATTGGGAGACCTGAAGCCAATCAGAGGCTGGCTGAAACTAGTTAAAAGCCTCCCAGGCAGTCAGGTGGGTGTGCATGTCAGGAGCTGTGGGTGGAAGTTGTGCTGTTGGAGAGGCTGAGTAGTACTCACCATATCAGGCACAAGGAAGGAGGCCCTGAGGTAAGAGTGAAGTGGAGCTTGAGGAAGTGAGGGCTGCTGTGGGGGAAGTAGCCCAGGGAATTCTACATGTCATGTTTCTAAAAGGTCAGCTACCATAGCTGATACTATTAGGGTCCCTGGGCTGGAGCCCGGAGTAGAGGGTGGGCCCGGGCTCCCCCCACCTTTTCCCCCTGATTAATCACTGAGACAGGGAGACAACAAAGACTGTGCAAGGAAGGAAAACTTCTCCTCACCTCCCTCCCTGGCTTTTGATGAAAATGGCTCAGTAGACTGTGACCCTTGCCTCCAGAGAAAGAAGGGTTACATGGAGGGTCACAGTGAGCCTCTGAGGCTAGCGAAATCCGCCAGGAAACGCAGGACCCACGGAGGCAAGGACAGAGCTTTATCACTATATTTTATATATATATAAACAGCTAACACCTATTGAATAACACATGCATTAAATTCTCAGCAGATGAAGTACATTTCCCTAAACCCAATGTGTCAACTACCTAAAGAGGAGAGGTTACCAGCACATCACTCTGAGTAAGTCTTTACCACTCACTTTCCTCAACTACTGCTTCTCCAGCAGGTTAGCAAGTTTCTATGCATCTTTCAGGACATTTAATCACCCCCTCTGATCTTCTCATGAGTTGCCTAGGGAGGTGGTGGAATCTTCTTCCTTAGAAGTCTTTAAGGTCAGGCTTGACAAAGCCCTGGCTGGGATGATTTAATTGGGTATGGGTCCTGCTTTTGAGCAGGGGGTTGGACTAGATGACCTCCTGAGGTCCCTTCCAACCCTGATATTCTATAATTCTATGATTCTCAGTATCAGCCTATCATTAGATTCTGACAGGTTTCAGAGTAGCAGCCGTGTTAGTCTGTATCCGCAAAAAGAAAAGGAGTACTTGTGGCACTTTAGAGACGAACAAATTTATTGGAGCATAAGCTTTCGTGAGCTACAGCTCACTTCATCGTTGTTCTCTTGTTCCTCAGCAGTTTCTCCTTTGTGCTTTGATGAGAAAGGATCAGTCGAATGGGAAATGCCAGAGTCCACTATACTGTCAAAATGTTGGAACTTTCTGGGATTACTCGTAGATCCCCTTGATGACATTGAAATATGTCCCCATGGTCTGTCTGGACTACATACTTTTCTTGACCTGCTGCTCACAAACCGGGTAGAATTAGTGGGGGAAGCAAAAGTGGATGGGAATCTGGGAGGCAGTGACCATGAGTTGGTTGAGTTCAGGATCCTGACACAGGGAAGAAAGGTAAGCAGCACGATACGGACCCTGGACTTCAGGAAAGCAGACTTCGACTCCCTCAGGGAACGGATGGCCAGGATCCCCTGGGGGACTAACTTGAAGGGGAAAGGAGTCCAGGAGAGCTGGCTGTATTTCAAGGAATCCCTGTTGAGGTTACAGGGACAAACCATCCCGATGAGTCGAAAGAATAGTAAATATGGCAGGCGACCAGCTTGGCTTAATGGTGAAATCTTAGCGGATCTTAAACATAAAAAAGAAGCTTACAAGAAGTGGAAGGTTGGACATATGACCAGGGAAGAGTATAAAAATATTGCTCGGGCATGTAGGAATGTTATCAGGAGGGCCAAATCGCACCTGGAGCTGCAGCTAGCCAGAGATGTCAAGAGTAACAAGAAGGGTTTCTTCAGGTATGTTGGCAACAAGAAGAAAGCCAAGGAATGTGTGGGCCCCTTACTGAAAGAGAGGCAAACTAGTGACAGAGGATGTGGAAAAAGCTAATGTACTCAATGCTTTTTTTGCCTCTGTTTTCACTAACAAGGTCAGCTCCCAGACTGCTACGCTGGGCATCACAAAATGGGGAAGAGATGGCCAGCCCTCTGTGGAGATAGAGGTGGTTAGGGACTATTTAGAAAAGCTGGACGTGCACAAGTCCATGGGGCCGGACGAGTTGCATCCGAGAGTGCTGAAGGAATTGGCGGCTGTGATAGCAGAGCCATTGGCCATTATCTTTGAAAACTCGTGGCGAACCGGGGAAGTCCCGGATGACTGGAAAAGGGCTAATGTAGTGCCAATCTTTAAAAAAGGGAAGAAGGAGGATCCTGGGAACTACAGGCCAGTCAGCCTCACTTCAGTCCCTGGAAAAATCATGGAGCAGGTCCTCAAAGAATCAATCCTGAAGCACTTGCATGAGAGGAAAGTGATCAGGAACAGTCAGCATGGATTCACCAAGGGAAGGTCATGTCTGACTAATCTAATCGCCTTCTATGATGAGATTACTGGTTCTGTGGATGAAGGGAAAGCAGTGGATGTATTGTTTCTTGACTTTAGCAAAGCTTTTGACACGGTCTCCCACAGTATTCTTGTCAGCAAGTTAAGGAAGTATGGGCTGGATGAATGCACTACAAGGTGGGTAGAAAGCTGGCTAGATTGTCGGGCTCAACGGGTAGTGATCAATGGCTCCATGTCTAGTTGGCAGCCGGTATCAAGTGGAGTGCCCCAAGGGTCGGTCCTGGGGCCGGTTTTGTTCAATATCTTCATAAATGATCTGGAGGATGGTGTGGATTGCACTCTCAGCAAATTTGCGGATGATACTAAACTGGGAGGAGTGGTAGATACGCTGGAGGGGAGGGATAGGATACAGAAGGACCTAGACAAATTGGAGGATTGGGCCAAAAGAAATCTGATGAGGTTCAATAAGGATAAGTGCAGGGTCCTGCACTTAGGACGGAAGAACCCAATGCACAGCTACAGACTAGGGACCGAATGGCTAGGCAGCAGTTCTGCGGAAAAGGACCTAGGGGTGACAGTGGACGAGAAGCTGGATATGAGTCAGCAGTGTGCCCTTGTTGCCAAGAAGTCCAATGGCATTTTGGGATGTATAAGTAGGGGCATAGTGAGCAGATCGAGGGACGTGATCGTTCCCCTCTATTCGACATTGGTGAGGCCTCATCTGGAGTACTGTGTCCAGTTTTGGGCCCCACACTTCAAGAAGGATGTGGATAAATTGGAGAGAGTTCAGCGAAGGGCAACAAAAATGATTAGGGGTCTGGAACACATGACTTATGAGGAGAGGCTGAGGGAGCTGGGATTGTTTAGCCTGCAGAAGAGAAGAATGAGGGGGGATTTGATAGCTGCTTTCAACTACCTGAAAGGGGGTTCCAAAGAGGATGGCACTAGACTGTTCTCAATGGTAGCAGATGACAGAACGAGGAGTAATGGTCTCAAGTTGCAGTGGGGGAGGTTTAGATTGGATATTAGGAAAAACTTTTTCACTAAGAGGGTGGTGAAACACTGGAATGCGTTACCTAGGGAGGTGGTAGAATCTCCTTCCTTAGACATTTTTAAGGTCAGGCTTGACAAAGCCCTGGCTGGGATGATTTAACTGGGAATTGGTCCTGCTTCGAGCAGGGGGTTGGACTAGATGACCTTCTGGGGTCCCTTCAAACCCTTATATTCTATGATTCTATGATTCTATGATTCTAAGACCTTGGATGCAGCTGTTCTTCAATGGTAGCCCTTTGGCCCCAGGTATTAGAGGTATGATTCCTCAGGCACACGCTAACATCTGGGGTAAGAGATGGGAGACCATGCGCCCTTTTGTAAAACTACTATTTCTGATTAGGTTTCAGAGTAACAGCCATGTTAGTCTGTATCCGCAAAAAGAAAAGGAGTACTTGTGGCACTTTAGAGACGAACAAATTTATTGGAGCATAAGCTTTCGTGAGCTACAGCTCACTTCATCGTTGTTCTCTTGTTCCTCAGCAGTTTCTTCTTTGTGCTTTGATGAGAAAGGATCAGTCGAATGGGAAATGCCAGAGTCCATTCTACTGTCAAAATGTTGGAACTTTCTGGGATTACTCGTAGATCCCCTTGATGACATTGAAATATGTCCCCCTGGTCTGTCTGGACTACATAAGACCTTGGATGCAGCTGTTCTTCAATGGTAGCCCTTTGGCCCCAGGTATTAGAGGTATGATTCCTCAGGCACACGCTAACATCTGGGGTAAGAGATGGGAGACCATGCGCCCTTTTGTAAAACTACTATTTCTGATTAGGTTTCAGAGTAACAGCCGTGTTAGTCTGTATTCGCAAAAAGAAAAGGAGTACTTGTGGCACCTTAGAGACTAACCAATTTATTTGAGCATAAGCTTTCGTGAGCTACGAAGTAAGCTGTAGCTCACGAAAGCTCATGCTCAAATAAATTGGTTAGTCTCTAAGGTGCCACAAGTACTCCTTTTCTATTTCTGATTACATGTCTGATTCTTTTCTGTATGATTTCATTGTTATGAGATTTCAGCAAGTTATCAGTAATTGGTAAATAGGATCTGTTCCTTCTTCCCATTCACAGCTGAGCTGGAGAAAAGTCATTCTCCCGGGGTGTACTTGGGTAAACGAGTAATGCTTTATACAAATCACCCCCACTGTCAAAAGTATTCTTCATAAGGTTCTTTACTGTCCGTATAGATTGTTCCACAAGTCCATTTGATTGGGTGTAATTTGGACTTGATGTTTTGTAATGAAATTGCCTAAAATCTGCACAGAAAAATGGTGGCCCATTATCGCGAAAGACTTCTTCTGGAATTCCATGTCTGGAGAAGATTCCCTGCATGCTGGCTATCACTGACTTACTATTAGTACTATGCAGTATACAGATTTCTGGATATAGAGACTAATAACCTGTGACTATTAAATAATTATTTGGTTGCCAGATAAATAAATCAGTGCCAACCTTCTCATAAGGCCTTTGTGGAACCGGATGCACTAGAATTTTCTGTATTTGGGATCTGCAGCATTGAGTATTTTCCCCACATTTCTGACAGTTTCGCAAAGGCAACACACTGTTTGCGGCCACACTGTGATCCACACATTCCACATGACCAGTCTTCCACCTAGCAGTGCTTTTCATAGCAAGTGATTCCACTCTTTGATTTGACCAACTCAGGCTATATTCTTTTGTACTCAATACATGGATAACCCCTTCTGGTGAATTCAGCTCTTTGGCTTGTGCTTTCACAGCTTTTGTTGTCCTGAACATCTAGAAAGCTTTTGTCTAAACTTAAGTCTCCTTCATGGAGCAATCTCTCTTGTAACACATTGTCTTTAATGCCACAAATGATTCTATCTCTGACCAGAGACTCTGTCACTTCACTAAAGTCGCAGGTTTTACTGAGTTTCCTTAATTCTGTGACATATTGCTTATGGTGTCACCAGTTTTTGCATGCATGTAAAAAATGTCTCTCTCTCTCCAAGGTTTCATTCCTTTTTGGCATGCAATGTTGCTCAAATGTAGTCAGTATTTTACATAACTTCATGCTTTTACCTTCTTCAAACTGAAAGTTGTTAGAAATATCCAATGCTTCCTCCCCAACAACATTCAAAAAGATTGATGGTTTCACTTTATTATTTCTCTCCTCTGCCCCTGTACCTGCTAAATACAATTAAAATCTTTGTCTGTTTTTTTTCTAGTTCCTTGCAACATTGCCTGAGAATTGAAGACTGGATGGAGGTTGCAACACATCCATTTTTGGTATTTTTCCCCTTCTTAAGCTAGTCAACGTCTGGTGTTGCCTATCTCTCTCCGGTCAGACAACGGACCGTGCCATCTGGGGTTCGAGTCCTCGACATCAAGATACTGTTGTGTTCACCAAATGCATGCAAAAGCCTCTGTGTCTGGTGTTCCAAGTGCTTCTCTGGTGCCTCACTTTGTCTCTGCTTTCAGTTGCAAACACAAGAGTTAACTTCAAAATGACTTCAGTTTTCTTCTCATTCTGTGCTTCGAACACCATTTAATGATCTTGGGGTTCATTAAATAACTAACTAAATGAATGAGAAAGGAATAAAACTTTAATAAAACAAACTGGCGAGCTTCTATAGTGAACTGCTGCACATAGATAGGCAATGTTCCCAATCCCTGCCTCAAGGGCTCAACTCCAAATTCCCTTGTTCATAATACTGTCCCTTATGAGGGAGACTCTCTAAATGATAATCTTCTACAAACATAGCTCTATCCTATCCATTGTTAGAATTGATGTTGCCTCTTCTAGGGGACTTGAAATGAACTCAAGACAATGAAAATAGAGGGATTTAACATTATTAATGAACAAACTTTGTTTTATTTTTCGTGAGCTACAGCTCACTTCATCGGATGCATACTGTGGAAACTGCAGAAGACATTATATACACAGAGACCATGAAACAATACCTCCTCCCACCCCACTCTCCTGCTGGTAATAGCCCATCCAAAGTGACCACTCTCTTTACAATGTGTATGATAATCAAGGTGGGCCATTTCCAGCACAAATCCGGGTTTTCTCACCCCCCCTTTTATTTGTTTTGGCCCACCTTGATTATCATACACATTGTAAGGAGAATGATCACTTTAGATAAGCTGTTACCAGCAGGAGAGTGGGGTGGGAGGAGGTATTGTTTCATGGTCTCTGTGTATATAATGTCTTCTGCAGTTTCATAGAATCATACAATCATAGAATATAAGGGTTTGAAGGGACCCCAGAAGGTCATCTAGTCCAACCCCCTGCTCGAAGCAGGACCAATTCCCAGTTAAATCATCCCAGCCAGGGCTTTGTCAAGCCTGACCTTAAAAACCTCTAAGGAAGGAGATTCCACCACCTCCCTAGGTAACGCATTCCAGTGTTTCACCACCCTCTTAGTGAAAAAGTTTTTCCTAATATCCAATCTAAACCTCCCCCACTGCAGCTTGAGACCATTACTCCTCGTTCTGTCATCTGCTACCATTGAGAACAGTCTAGAGCCATCCTCTTTGGAACCCCCTTTCAGGTAGTTGAAAGCAGCTATCAAATCCCCCCTCATTCTTCTCTTCTGCAGGCTAAACAATCCCAGCTCCTTCAGCCTCTCCTCATAACTCATGTGTTCCAGACCCTAATCATTTTTGTTGCCCTTCGCTGGACTCTCTCCAATTTATCCACATCCTTCTTGAAGTGTGGGGCCCAAAACTGGACACAGTACTCCAGATGAGGCCCCACCAATGTCGAATAGAGGGGAACGATCACGTCCCTCGATCTGCTCGCTATGCCCCTACTTATGCATCCCAAAATGCCATTGGCCTTCTTGGCAACAAGGGCACACTGCTGACTCATATCCAGCTTCTCGTCCACTGTCACCCCTAGGTCCTTTTCCGCAGAACTGCTGCCTAGCCATTCGGTCCCTAGTCTGTAGCTGTGCATTGGGTTCTTCCGTCCTAAGTGCAGGACCCTGCACTTATCCTTATTGAACCTCATCAGATTTCTTTTGGCCCAATCCTCCAATTTGTCTAGGTCCTTCCCTCCCCTCCAGCGTATCTACCACTCCTCCCAGTTTAGTATTATCCGCAATTTTGCTGAGAGTGCAATCCACACCATCCTCCAGATCATTTATGCAGATATTGAACAAAACCGGCCCCAGGACCGACCCTTGGGGCACTCCACTTGATACCGGCTGCCAACTAGACATGGAGCCATTGATCACTACCCGTTGAGCCCGACAATCTAGCCAGCTTTCTACCCACCTTATAGTGCATTCTTCCAGCCCATACTTCCTTAACTTGCTGACAAGAATACTGTGGGAGACCGTGTCAAAAGCTTTGCTAAAGTCAAGAAACAATACATCCACTGATTTCCCTTCATCCACAGAACCAGTAATCTCATCATAAAAGGTGATTAGATTAGTCAGGCATGACCTTCCCTTGGTGAATTCATGCTGGCTGTTCCTGATCACTTTCCTCTCATGCAAGTGCTTCAGGATTGATTCTTTGAGGACCTGCTCCATGATTTTTCCAGGGACTGAGGTGAGGCTGACTGGCCTGTAGTTCCCAGGATCCTCCTTCTTCCCTTTTTTAAAGATTGGCACTACATTAGCCTTTTTCCAGTCATCTGGGACTTCCCCCGTTCGCCACGAGTTTTCAAAGATAATGGCCAATGGCTCTGCAATCACAGCCGCCAATTCCTTCAGCACTCTCGGATGCAACTCGTCCGGCCCCATGGACTTGTGCACGTCCAGCTTTTCTAAATAGTCCCTAACCACCTCTATCTCCACAGAGGGCTGGCCATCTCTTCCCCATTTTGCGATGCCCAGCGCAGCAGTCTGGGAGCTGACCTTGTTAGTGAAAACAGAGGCAAAAAAAGCATTGAGTACATTAGCTTTTTCCACATCCTCTGTCACTAGGTTGCCTCCCTCATTCAGTAAGGGGCCCACACTTTCCTTGGCTTTCTTCTTGTTGCCAACATACCTGAAGAAACCCTTCTTGTTACTCTTGACATCTCTGGCTAGCTGCAGCTCTAGGTGCGATTTGGCCCTCCTGATATCATTCCTACATGCCCGAGCAATATTTTTATACTCTTCCCTGGTCATATGTCCAACCTTCCACTTCTTGTAAGCCTTTTTTTTATGTTTAAGATGCGCTAGGATTTCACCATTAAGCCAAGCTGGTCGCCTGCCATATTTACTATTCTTTCGACTCATCGGGATGGTTTGTCCCTGTAACCTCAACAGGGATTCCTTGAAATACAGCCAGCTCTCCTGGACTCCTTTCCCCTTCAAGTTAGTCCCCCAGGGGATCCACGGTATGCATCTGATGAAGTGAGCTGTAGCTCACGAAAGCTCATGCTCAAATAAATTGGTTAGTCTCTAAAGTGCCACAAGTCCTCCTTTTCTTTTTGAGAATACAGACTAACACGGCTGTTACTCTGAAACCTGTTTTATTTTTGTTTCCAGAATGCAGCTCTCAGGAATGTAGGAAAGGAGGACAGGTGGAGCTTATTGTAGTTTTGTTTTAGAAATACTGCTTTGTTTTAAGGAGAAGCTGGCAGGAGCTTTTCCTAGAAAGCAGCCCCTAGGCCAGTCACAAGAGGTAAGTAATACCACTGAGATTCTCACTTCGGCTCTCTTGTCCTGCCATGCAGTGTAGTTGTGTCCATGTCACTGCAGCACTTTATACATCTTAATGCAAAGAATTTAGAGACTGAGAATTAAAACTGGCTTCAGTCATTCACCCTCTTATTTATAGTTTAATTTGTGAGCATAGAACTCAGATGAACTGGGCCTTTTTTGTCTAGCTGAAACATCTGCCAGGAAAACACTTCATGTTACTGTCAAAAGAAAGTTGAAATATCAATTTCTTTTGCAGTGTCTGGTGTCAAACGATGATGAATGCCCTTTATAACTAGAAGAGAAACCTTGATTTTTCTTTTATTAAAGGAACTCCTGTTAAGTTTGAACAATGTTTGCACAGCTCCTCCACTATTGTTCAAAAGATGATAGGCTTTACATACCTAGCGATAGTGTGGTGTGGTACAAAGGGTTTATCAGTGTGAGAGTTGGGTGGGCATGTTAGGCAGTAATAAGTTCTGGAGCAATTACTAGTAATTATAATATATTATCATATTATAACATAGTAATTATCATGTAAAGGTTATGAGTCTGCTCCACAATAACAGAGCAAAGTCCTCATTTACTTTTAAACATTAATTCAATATTATGGCAGAGTTTAAACCTAGCAAGCAGACAGATTAATTTCCTACGTATTACAGTCACTGTCCTCACAAACATTTATAAATGAAGCTTTTTGCTGAGTGTACATAACAGCCTCCGTCTGTAAGGGTGAAGGCATCTGAAATCTGGGAACTGGAAGAAGAGTTCATGAATTGTATTCACAGCAGTGTCATTCTGAGTTTGAGAGTCTGACTCCATGGGAGATGCAGTCTTCGTGCACAACATCCTAAGGCAGCAGTTCTCAAACTGTGGGTCAGATGCCCAAAGTGGTTCACAGCCCTATTTTAATGGGGTCACCAGCGTTAGACTTGGAGGGCAGCAGGACTTGGGCTCTGGTCTCTACACTTGTCCGGGTTGGTGGGACTCAGGCTCCAGCTCCGCCACTCCCATCCCCCTCCACCCAGGGTCATGTAGTAATTTGTATTGTCAGAAGGGGTTTGCGGTGCAATGAAGTTTGAGAACCGTTATCCTAAGGAATTTCCCTTTGGGTATCACACTTCCCAGATCAGGCACCTTTCTTTGAAATGGCATTTTGAGGTGTTTTGAACACACTGGGGTGATCAAAATAAGCAAAAGAGCTCAGCAAACCACTCTTAGGCAAGTGCTGGAACCACCCTTCCTGCAAAGTTTCCCAGGGATTCCCAGGGCAGAGCTTGTGCACATGTGCTGATCCACACTTACAGGCTCTTTGCATACCTCTTGACATGACAGAGTGCAGCAGCTCTGAAGAAACTACTACAGTCTAGTGTGTCAGTCATCCACAGATAATGAGTCACTGGGAGATTTTGAAGTGTACCTTTCCATCAATACTGTAGTGCTTTGAAGACGTGTCAGGGTGATTCAAATCTCAGTGCATGCTGAGGCATCTCTAAGGACCTCAGGCATTAATTCACACAGTTCCTTTCAGACAGAGCTGGTACGGTCACAGTGGATTTCAGTGATAGGAGTCTAATGCATTCCCTTCTCTTTGGAGTGGCCGGATCTGCACCAGGAGTGGTGGGAAATCTTTTAAAAATAAAGAAAGTATGTACAAAATCTGGGAAGTATGCTAAGATTGCAAAGAAAACTAATTGAAGCAAGGAAATCCAGAGTGAAGGCTGCTCCTCTGTACTGAACTAGTCTGCATCTGATGAAGTGAGCTGTAGCTCACGAAAGCTCATGCTCAAATAAATTGGTTAGTCTCTAAGGTGCCACAAGCACTCCTTTTCTTTCTGCCTCTTACAGTAATTGGAAATTATTATTTTTTGTATCATGGTAGTGCTCAGAGGTTTCATCCAGTTCAGATCTCCACTGCACTAGGCACTGTATGAAGATACAGCAAATGACAGGCTCTGTCCCAAAGAGCTTACAAGCCCATTGAAATACAGGCTTCTAAACCCTTCTCACACCAACACAGGCTTTTATCTCACATGGTGTACATATTCCAGTGCCTACCTAGCTACCTCTGGAGCTCTGTACTTTATTCTTTTTATTTATTAGCAAAGCCAACAAATTCTTACAAAGTCATTCTTATGCTAACTTCACAATCCCACAAAAATGGGTTCGGGGCACATACAAGTTCAAATGCATCAGCTGGCATCAGAAATCTGTAAAACTAGGATGGTGGGTGACTAGGGGGGTGCAGTTTCTATAGTATTCATAAGTAGTTTTCAGTCTCCAAAGTTTTATGGCTGGAAGATGATGTTTCTAGATAAGTATCTTTTTTCCCCCTTCTCCTCTGCAGAACTCTGACTTGATGAATCAGCTTGTCTACTGCTAGCATTTCCCATAATTTTGGAATCCACCAATTCATTTGGGGGAGTTTTGTGCCCACCACCACTATGTGATTGTTTCTTGCTGGAATTAACAGATGGGAAATCAGTTCATCGTGGCTTTTAGATGGCACAGAATTATCAGGAAAATGAAACAAAAATAACGATGGGCTTATCTGACAACAGGCAATCCATCAACTCCTTAGTGGAGTCCCCAACCTCTTCCGAAAATGTCCTCATTTTTAGATAGGTCACCATGTGTGCAAAATCCATCCATTGTGTTACATTCTCTCCACCATTCCCCAGGCCCATACTATAAATGAGTTGACTTGAGCTGTAGTTCTGAGTGCCCAGTATTTCTGCGAATCAGATCAGAATCTCAGCTTGGGCACCCAGAAAATAAGGAGCACACAAATCTATGGCCACCTGTGAACAGTCTGGTTTAAATGACTTGCTCAGCATCCCCTAGGAACTCTGTAGCAGAGGCAGGGATAGAATCCTCCAGGGCAGCTTTCAACTGCCTTATCCACAAGACCCTCCTTTCTCTTCCTGAAGTCCTCTGCCCCATTCAGAGACGATGTGTAACTGTTGATAGTGTGTGGGGGAGGGAATGTAAAGTTTGGGTGATATGCAGCATGATTCAGAGCAGGGCAGAGAAACCCTAGCAGAAACCGTGGGGGCGGGAGGAGGGGACATGACCCTGCGTGCCCCACCACCAAGCATTGCCTCTGGCTTCATTCACTAAATAGCTTCAAAATTCTGCAACAAATGAAGCAGGAGTCCGGCCTCCTTCTCTACACAACCCTGACTCATAATTGGACAGGTCCATTGTATCCACTGAATGAGGGAGGGCTCCTGTGGAAAAATAGTATGTTAATGTAATTAAACATGGTATCGTATGCATATGCAGAAGGGGGCCAAATTAAGGTTGTGAGGGCATGGAGCATGCCCAGTGTGGATGGAATTGTCTGAGAATTTAGCCAAACTTTAACAAGAGTTTATTGAGCATGTGCAAACTGAAATGTTTCAAAGTCATATAACTTGGACACATTTAAGAGAAGGTTAGACAAACACCTGTCAGGGATGGTCTAGGTAATAGTTAGTCCTCAGTGCAGGGGACAGGACTAGATGACCTCTTAAGGTCAGTCCCTTCATGTCCTATTATTCTATGATTTAGGTGAATTTTCATGGGATAGCAAAAGGCACATCCTTCACTACCGGGAAACCTCCTTGCCAAAGTGCAAGTCCCTGCTCCAAAGCATAGAGATGCTGGAGTTTCTCAACAAAACAGTTGTAAGAATATTTTTAACAAGGGAAAAACATATTTTCCCCTAATCTCATTCTTGGAAATGACTGAACCATTTTACATGAAACCTAAAAAAAACAACAACAGCCTGAGCCGGAACCTGGCTCAGAACATTTCATCCAGAATGGGTTCCACTGAGCACAGTCATAAGCAGCTGGAAACAGGTCCTTATAAGAGAAAGTATAAGGCAACCTTAACCTTAGGCAGCATTAACAGCTCCACCTGTAATGCACAATTTTATAATAAACTCTTTTGACACCAGA
The DNA here is from genome assembly GCF_965140235.1 of Caretta caretta. Lineage (NCBI taxonomy): Eukaryota > Metazoa > Chordata > Testudines > Cheloniidae > Caretta > Caretta caretta. Next base: position 132,978,909 of record NC_134211.1, on the reverse strand, counting down.
TAACCTCAGAAATTAGAGTAATCTCATGGAAACTATATGAAACATAATCAGTAATTCCCAGGTTCACAGGAATCATTTAAAGTGACTGTAACAGTTTTTTTTCCCCACTCAGAACAAATGTCAGTATTGGTTAGATTCACCATAAATATAAATATTAATCACACCAGCTTATATGCCAGTGGTAGATGAACAAAAATGGATTCACTGAATGCTGGAAGGAGAACTAGCATTGTGCAAATTACTTTTCAAATTTTGATTCTACTTTAAAGCAGGGAGGTTCGTTTTAAGATTTGAAGAACACAAGTATGCCATATTGGATCTGAGAAATGGTCAGACTAGCCCAGTTTCCTGTCCAGTGCCAGATGCTTCTGGCAGTTGGAGATTTAGGGACACCAAGAGCATAGGGTTCCAGACTATCTTGGTTAGTAGCCATTAATGGACCTGTGACAGGTTGGATCACAGAAACCCCCCTTGGGGCTGCCAACTGATGTGCCTAGACTACTTCTGCCCCTGCCTTCCATGCCAGCTTGGGACTCCAGAACCCTGCCGGGTTGTGCCAGACACACTTGCCAGCCACAAGCACAGACCCAGGTCTGAACCATGTCCCACAAACTGCAGGCTTAACTGAAAGCAGCTTAAGAAGTGTTCCTGTCTTTAACACTCAGATGCCCAACTCCCAATGGATAACCCCAAATAAATCCGTTTTATCCTGTATAAAGCTTATACAAGGTAAACTTGTAAATTGTTCGCCCTTTATAACACTGATAGAGAGATATGCACAGCTGTTCCCCCCCCCACCTCCCCCCAGGTATTAATTCATACTCTGGGTTAATTAATAAGTAAAAAGTGATTTTATTAAATACCAAAAATAGGATTTAAGTAGTTCCAAGTAGTAACAGACAGAATAAAGTGAATTACCAAGCAAAATAAAATAGAACACGCAAGTCTATGCCTAATACAGTAAGAAAACTGAATACAGATAAAACCTCACCCTCAGAGGTGTTCCAGTAAGCTTACTTTTACAGACTAGTCTCCTTCTAGTCTGGGCCCAGAAATCGCTCACGCTCCCTATGGTTACTGTCCTTTGTTCCAGTTTCTTTCAGATATCCTTTGGGGGTGGAGAGGCTATCTCTTGAGCCAGCTGAAGACAAAATGGAGGGGTCTCCCAGGGGTTTAAATAGACTTTATCTTGTGGGTGGATACCCCTCCCTCTCCCTGTGTAGAATTCCAGCTACAAGATGGAGTTTTTGAGTCACATGGGAAAGTCACATGTCCATGCATGACTCACAACTTACAGGTAGCAGCCATGGTTCACACGCTACCTTGAATGTCCTCAAGTAGACTTCTTATGTGGATTGGAGCCTTCCCACATCCATTGTCCCTAAAGTGAAGGAGTACTTGTGGCACCTTAGAGACTAACAAATTTATCTGAGCGTAGGCTTTCATGAGCTACAGCTCACTTCATCGGATGCAGCATCCCCCGCCACCTAGCACCCAGGCCACCATCCCTGAGTCTCCTCCAAGTTTTAGTCAAGGGTATATAGTAAAAGTCATGGACAGTCATGGGCCGTGAATTTTTGTTTACTGCCCGTGACCTGTCTGTGACTTTTACTAAAATACCTGTGACTAAAACATAGCCTTAATCATGATAATCTAATCTGATCTCCTGCACATTGCAGGCCACAGACGCTTCCCCACTCACTCCTTTAATAGACCCCTAACCTCTGGCTGAGTTACCTCAAATCATCGTTTAAAGACTTCAAATTACAGAGAATGCACCATTTACAATAGTTTAAACTGCAAGTGACCCATGCCCCATGCTGCAGAGGAAGATGAAAAAACCTCAGCGTCTCTGCCAATCTGACCTCGGGAAAATATCTTCCTGATCCCAAATATGGTGCTCAGTTAGACCCTGAGCATGTGGACAAGACCCACCACGCAGATACCTGGGAAAGAATTCTCTGTAGTAAGTCAGAGCCCTCCCCATCTCGTGTCCCATCACCAGCCACTAGAGATATTAGTTGCTAGCAGTTGCAGATCGGCTGCATGCTGTTGTAGGCAGTCCCATTATACCATCCTCTCCGTAAACTTATCAAGCTCAGTCTTGAAGCCAGTTAGGTTTCTTGTGCCCATTGATCCCAAGTTTTCAGGCTTTTCACCCTGGTGACTGTTCCTTTTAATTTCCATTTAACTAGCTTCTTCATTTGTGTATAGCTCTCCTTTTGGAAGTTAAATGCTACCTTGGAAGGTTATTTGACGTTTCCCCCCCACATGAATGTTAACTGTAATTACTTTATGGTCACTATTACTGTGTGGTTCAACTCTATTTATCCCCTGGACCACCTTCTGTATTGAGGGAATCCAAAGGGATCATTGAGGCCCATGATATGGTTTAGTTTATACTATTTATGCATATGAGTAAGTATGCACTCGCACACAGAATTCAGCAATTACATTCACATCACTTGCATTTCATGATCCACACAGTAATGGCACCTCAGATGGGAAACATTTATATGCACAATGGACCATTGTTCTCATAGCAAAATTTCTTATACATCATAGAATCATAGAATCATAGAATAACAGAGTTGGAAGGGACCTCTGGAGGCCATCTAGTCCAACCCCCTGCCCAGAGCAGGACCAATCCCAACTAAATCATCCCAGCCAGGGCTTTGTCAAGCCTGACCTTAAAAACTTCTAAGGATGGGGATTACACCACCTCCCTAGGTAACACATTCCAATGTTTCACCACCCTCCTAGTGAAAAAGTTTTTCCTAATATCCAACCTAAACCTCCCCCACTGCAACTTGAGACCATTACTCCTTGTTCTGTCATCTGCTACCACTGAGAATAGTCTAGAACCATCCTCTTTGGAACCCCCTTTCAGGTAGTTGAAAGCAGCTATCAAATCCCCCCTCATTCTTCTCTTCTGCAGACGAAACAATCCCAGTTCCCTCAGCCTCTCCTCATAAGTCATGTGTTCCAGACCCCTAATCATTTTTGTTGCCCTTCGCTGGACTCTCTCCAATTTATCCACATCCTTCATAGAATCATAGAATCATAGAATATAAGGGTTGGAAGGGACCCCAGAAGGTCATCTAGTCCAACCCCCTGCTCGAAGCAGGACCAATTCCCAGTTAAATCATCCCAGCCAGGGCTTTGTCAAGCCTGACCTTAAAAACCTCTAAGGAAGGAGATTCTACCACCTCCCTAGGTAACGCATTCCAGTGTTTCACCACCCTCTTAGTGAAAAAGTTTTTCCTAATATCCAATCTAAACCTCCCCCACTGCAGCTTGAGACCATTACTCCTCGTTCTGTCATCTGATACCATTGAGAACAGTCTAGATCCATCCTCTTTGGAACCCCCTTTCAGGTAGTTGAAAGCAGCTATCAAATCCCCCCTCATTCTTCTCTTCTGCAGGCTAAACAATCCCAGCTCCCTCAGCCTCTCCTCATAAGTCATGTGTTCCAGACCCCTAATCATTTTTGTTGCCCTTCGCTGGACTCTCTCCAATTTATCCACATCCTTCTTGAAGTGTGGGGCCCAAAACTGGACACAGTACTCCAGATGAGGCCCCACCAATGTCGAATAGAGGGGAACGATCACGTCCCTCGATCTGCTCGCTATGCCCCTACTTATACATCCCAAAATGCCATTGGCCTTCTTGGCAACAAGGGCACACTGCTGACTCATATCCAGCTTCTCGTCCACTGTCACCCCTAGGTCCTTTTCCGCAGAACTGCTGCCTAGCCATTCGGTCCCTAGTCTGTAGCTGTGCATTGGGTTCTTCCGTCCTAAGTGCAGGACCCTGCACTTATCCTTATTGAACCTCATCAGATTTCTTTTGGCCCAATCCTCCAATTTGTCTAGGTCCTTCTGTATCCTATCCCTCCCCTCCAGCGTATCTACCACTCCTCCCAGTTTAGTATCATCCGCAAATTTGCTGAGAGTGCAATCCACACCATCCTCCAGATCATTTATGAAGATATTGAACAAAACCGGCCCCAGGACCGACCCTTGGGGCACTCCACTTGATACCGGCTGCCAACTAGACATGGAGCCATTGATCACTACCCGTTGAGCCCGACAATCTAGCCAGCTTTCTACCCACCTTGTAGTGCATTCATCCAGCCCATACTTCCTTAACTTGCTGACAAGAATACTGTGGGAGACCGTGTCAAAAGCTTTGCTAAAGTCAAGAAACAATACATCCACTGCTTTCCCTTCATCCACAGAACCAGTAATCTCATCATAGAAGGCGATTAGATTAGTCAGGCATGACCTTCCCTTGGTGAATCTGTGCTGGCTGTTCCTGATCACTTTCCTCTCATGCAAGTGCTTCAGGATTGATTCTTTGAGGACCTGCTCCATGATTTTTCCAGGGACTGAAGTGAGGCTGACTGGCCTGTAGTTCCCAGGATCCTCCTTCTTCCCTTTTTTAAAGATTGGCACTACATTAGCCTTTTTCCAGTCATCCGGGACTTCCCCGGTTCGCCACGAGTTTTCCTTCTTGTAGTGTTGGGCCCAAAACTGGACACAGTACTCCAGATGAGGCCTCACCAATGTTGAATAGAGGGGAACGATCACGTCTCTCTATCTGCTGGCAATGCCCCTACTTATACAGCCCAAAATGCCATTGGCCTTCTTGGCAACAAGGGCACACTGTTGACTCAGATGATAATGTACAAAATGGCCAAGCTGTTCAAGACTGACTAGTGACATAGGTGCCTTCATTTTCGAATGTGCAACTTGAGACAGACTCAGCGCTTTCTGAAAATTGGGCCTGTTTCAGTGTCTTACATAGGGCCCCACATCCCTGACCACTCTTGAAAACCTTGGCCAGTCAGAACTAAACAAACAGCTTCAATTTAAATTCCTCACAACAAACTGCTCACAAAAAAGCTACAGAACAAAAAATTACTCCCAGCAAGCATTGGGGTCTAAATTCACCATGAGCAGAGGGTCAGCACAAGTCACAAGCATCACTGACAGCCCACTTCAGCTATCAGGGAGGGCTTCAGGGAGACTTATGTGGCTCCTCGGCCTTGTGCTGGCCCCTCTGCCCAGGGTGTATCTCATCCTCCCTGAGCAATCATGCAGAGGGAATAAATCAGAGAGAGCTGTCAGCTGTCCTTGGCCCTTGGCAAAGGTAAAGGGGTTCACAATCCAAACCAATACTTCGCCTTGGACATCAACAACCAGCCAGACAGTGGACGTTGTTCTTGTAATTTATAAAGAAAGAAAAGAGTTTCCCGTAGAGCACATCAAAAGGGAGGAATCATGAACACTTCTCCTTCAATTGTCAAAGGGTTTTCCAGACCCCTTCCAAAGCAGTGTCAGGCACTGCAGTGCCGTCTATAACATTTTAATCCCAAACTTTTAGAAAAAGGAGCCTAATACAGCAAAGACAAATGAGAGCAACCACAAGCTAAGATCAGCTGCTCCCGAGGGAGACCATTAGAAGGATGAGTGATACACTCGCTCAGGCATAACAAGCAGTAACACTGGGGCTAGAATACATCCTCAGAGAGTATAGTCTACACATGTACACTCCTCTGAAACAGTGTTACGGTAGTGAGACAGAACCCACTATTGCTTCCTATGCCACTGCCTCCCCTTTACAACCCCCTCCCGCCACACACACACACACACACACACCTCTTTAACGCTTCTCACATTTGGGGTTTTAGACTGGAAATATGCAAGAAGGAAGAACAGTGATTGCCGAGTCACGTTACCTTTGGAGTGCAGCACAGACAGCCTGGGCAGCCTAGTGGTTAGTGCACCTGACCTCCGGCTCCTTGCCTGTCTGTCAGGATGGTAGAGGTACCTAGTTTCTGCCCCTAATCAAGGAATCTTCTGGCTTCCACCCACATCAGCATGTCAGCTCACAAGAAGGGTGTGGTAGGGGGACCCAGGCCCTCCCTCTCCACCAGATCCCAGCCTAGGCCAGGTTGACTGTCCTTTATAAAGATTAATAATTAGATTACTGGCCAATTGATCTGACTGTGAAAGGTTCTTCCCCCAGAATCAGGCCACACAGAATTCATACTATGGAGTTCAATATCTTTTGGGGAGTTTCTGTGTAGATGAAAAGGGATCACAGAGAGGGCAAAGTAAAACCTTAGATACCTTTATTACAATAATGGATCAAGCTAGAAAAGCCCCAAGCCCCATAACAAGGTGGAGATAATACAGGATGAGGGTAATCTGTGGTATCATTCAACGCATTGGCTCTTAGAATTGCATACTTACAACCTTAATTGAGGACTTGGTGGTAAGAGACAAAAGGACCAGCCCTGGCTCTGGCAGTGTCCGATGGTCCAAGTTCCCCAACGAGTTGAAGGGTCAAGTAGAAAAGAAGCAGACAGCAATGGGAGAGGCCCAGGAAAGAACAGCCCCAGACCATATGGTGACTGCCTGTCATAAGGCCAGAGCATCATCTGCCCATGCTTAGTCCGCCATGCCCATATTTAGGCTTTTTGCTAGTATAATACTGAGCTGTACTTATTCTATAGGTTAACACATCGATACGTGCAGCTGCCATTTCAGCTCATGATCACACCCTCACCCCTCGCGTAACCAGATTGGCGGTTATTATTGCCCGGCTCCTTGCGGTAGCACTTACCGGAAAATTCTAACTCCTACCATTGAGCTAGCTTTCCTTAGTTCCCCAAATCTAAAAGTAACCGTTGATCTGTGCCAAGGGTTACGGCCTACTTACCCACACCTATGCTAACTTATTCTCCAGCTAATACATTACAGGATACAGGTCTGGTAGGGTTCCTGCATTACAACTGAATATAATAGAAGGCAATCCAGTGAACGTAATGGGGTGAATATAATAGGGCAGACTTGCCCTATGGGCTATAGAAAGCAGCACTGGCAGGGTCCTCCCTGCAGAGAGTCTAAGTCTGCTGCCCTGGGCTATTTCCTATCCATAGGTCTCTTCATATAGGAGCTGGGCCCTGTAGGACCAGCTGGTTCTCAATGGGGCGGTGGCTGGAGAAGTTCCTACCAGGGGCCTTATCCACTTTGTGGTCCCCTCTCAGGCTCCACGTTTTGCCTGGCTTCCCAGAGGAGGGTTCCTTTCTCCCGCAGCCTGTCCACCACCCCTTGCCTGGGTGTCTGAGGCCCTTTTAACCTGCTCCTCCAGCTGGAGCATGCTCGGCAGTGCACACTTACAAATGATGTCCCTGTGTGGCCTGACCTAGCACTCAGTGTGAGCACGAGGTCACGCCAGTGGGGATGGTGTGGCATGCTGCTCAAAATGGTGTCCCCATCTGATATCGGACAAAACCACATCCAGTTTGGTCCCAGTACTGGATGGGGGATAAACCAGCCAAAATGAGGACTCTCCGGTATAAAACCGGACAAATGGCCTCCCTGCCCATCCCAGACAGAATATGTAAAATGTTAACATGCAGAATGGCAAGGCAAGGCACGCTCGAGGAGAATCAATGCTAAATGAAAACGCCTTGAAGCAATTCTGTATTGTGTTAGTGTGGAGCTGGTGTCATAATGTGGGATTCTTGTTACCCAGCTCTACTGTTGGAACAGGTATTCACCCCCCCCCCACCATCCAACCCCCCAGGATCATCAAACAAAGCTGAGTGGTCCCAATTGTCTAATCAGAGGCCATTACACGCAGACACAAAACCTCTCAGTAGTTCAGAATGCTCCCCTCTGCTCCCACAAGTGCTCTTCCTTTCATTCCCCTACACAACAGCTGCTGTTTCATTCCCCAATTACTATCCCCTGATTTCCCAGTTAGGGTGAAAAATTCAAGACTTCATGAGGAAAAGACCTTGCAGAGAAAAACAACCCTTTATTCTCTCTATATGTTTGCTATATTGGCCAAATAATAACCTAATTTAAACCTGTCTGAGATCTTTGGTATTGCGTCTAAAGGAGAGAACATCCAACCTCAATCAGTATGGTCTCGACTTTCACAATGACCCTCAGGGCACTGCACACCTGTGCCGTAGAAAATGATTTTAATCGTCCCAGTCCCCTGGATGGCGGAAAGTGTTTGGGAGAAATTAGTCTCACCGTAGAGTTTCTTCACCATTCATAAGAAGGACATTGTAATAATTGTATTTGTGCCTTTTTTTTTGCATCTGACATATAAAAACAGGCCTGAAAGGTTTGTGTAACAAAACGAGGTTTGGATTTGATCCTCTGCTTGTTCACCTCATGGATATCAGTAACGTTAGATCTCATTGTGCTGGGGAACCTTCTGGAGGCACCAAAGGTGCATACATAGAGTGAGCTCACACCTGTCCTGAAGGGATGGTGATTGGGGTCTGAATTATTAACCTTTTTCACCACATGTTCTTTAGACATTGTTGTGCAATGTGTGAACAAAAATAAACTGACCAACGAGTTTTAAATCAAGTGTCTAAAACTCCCTTCCCCCATCAAGTGATCAGCCTTCCATCTCAGATGGCATAATATCTCTCAGTGTTCCAGTTACCGCAGAGTCTGCCTGGGCAGGCAAGACCTGCCCAAACAATAAACCATTGTAATGTAAAAGCCAAACAATAAACCATTCTTTGGAAAAACAAGTGCCCCCTTTGGTAGGTGTGGCCTGCATTCTCTGTACCCAGGTATATCCCTTAGCATTTGGCTGAATTCAGCTTGCCAAGTGTTCCAGATGACTCCGTATGATTGGCCTGTCCACACCATTATTGATCACTCCACCAATCCTTGTGCCCGCTGCAAATAGTCACCAGTTCTTAGTCCATTTCACATGTGCCCTGTTGATACTGAAAATTGCTATTGTTTAAAGTTTGAATATTGTGTGTCAGGAGCTCAAACACCTTACAAATGGCTACCTATACAGTTTCCTTTAACAACCACCCTGGTAGGCTCAAAGAATGGAATCGGGTTTATGTTGCTCCCCCTTTTTGCACAGTGGAACCAGCTCAGTTCCCTTGCCAGGGAGACATCAATACCCACAGACCCGGGGGCAGGATATGCTTCTAGGTGTGGGGATTGCACAGATCTCTGCAGAGAACACTGAGTGCAAACCAAGCTAGTCTGAGGTCTCATGGGTTAATTAAGGCACTTCTTCCTAAGAGAAACCCCCTGCCCAAGTAACCCAGTGCCCCCAAGCAGAGGTGTCAGAGGAAAATAGAAACAGAAGGTGATAGCTAACAAATCCCTCTAGGACTGAACACTGTCCCAGATTCAGTTTTACCTCCAGCAGCATGGACAGAGAACCCTCAAAATTACCCTTATGGCGAGACAAAGCTCAAGTCTGTGCAATGTCTGGGCTAAGAGAAAAGGCCAAAACGAGCTGCAGGAGATGCTGGAACTAAATTTCCTTTCACCTGAGCTATTACACAGAGCGTCAAAAAACAAACCAGACCAAATATAAATGACAAAACACTCTTTATATTCAGCCAAATTTATTAACACTTTTGTACCTCTCTGATAGATTCAATTCCAAAATATAACCCATTATTTAATTAGTAGATAGAAATTAACAGATGATCTGACTTTAGAGTATTATTTGCCTTATTTTGGTGTGCTTAATATTTTAATACTTCTATCCTGAGGCATGAAGTTATAATTAGAAATCTTAAATCCAGCCTTACAATTTCATTTTATATGTAGCCTACATGCAAAATGACAAAGGATACAAATGTGTGTCCATTCCCCCTGTAAGGCTGAACTACAGCAAAATCCTATTTCAAAAGTTTCTTCTACCAGTCATGGCCACTGCTTTACATTAGGTTACAAATCTCTTCCAAAACACACACATGCAGAATATTAATAATGCTGGCTTGCGAGTGTGGTACCTTGCCGGTGTTAACCTAGAACATCCCATACGGGAGACGCAGGCTTCGAGGTTTCACAGATGGAGCATATCGGCACATGCACTTTGGCACTCAGATTTGGAAGCAATCATGCATCTAATTATTGCTTATTGCTTTGTTTGTCAAAGTACTATTTCCCTGTGTCTCACACTGAGTTGATAATTGGATGATTATCTCTTCACTTTGTCAAAAAGTTCAAAGCAGCTGGGAAACATATATTGAATAGTGGTGAAAAAAAACATACCTAGTAATAAAAATGAAATATTAGCTAAAAGATAAGCAAGAAATGGGAAAAGGCAGACCTGAGAACATGACCCAACCTTATTAAAATTACATCATGGACAGTGAGAGATGTCAGAATGACATGCACCCAATGTAGCCGTTCCATACCTGCTACTGTTCCAAATATGTTAGCCTGTCCAAGGTGACATGAAATGTGTATATTATGTGACAAAGTTCCTCCGTAACCTTGGTGGGTCTTGCACTTATTGGTGGATTTGCTCACCTCGGAGATTCAAGGCAGCCCTCAGTTTGGCCGTTTTTGTGAACCTACAGTCCAGGTCAACTCCTCCTGTGTCTGACCAGGAGTTGGGAGGTTTGTGGGAACCTGGGCCCGCCCTCAACTCCGGGTTCCAGCCCAGGGCCCTGTGGAATGCAGCTGTCTAGAGTGACTCCTGGAACAGCTGTGTGACAGCTACAACTCCCTGGGCTACTTCCCCATGGCCTCCTCCCAACCCCTTCTTTATCCTCACCATAGGACCTTCCTCCTGGTACCCCTCAGTCCCCCAACAGTACCCCTCAGTCCTCCAACAGTCCGCGTTCTCACTCTCAGCTCCTAGTGCCTCTTGCTCCCAGCTCCTCACACGCACACCACAAACTGAAGTGAGCTCCTTTTTAAACCCAACTGCCCTGATTAGCCTGCCTCAATTGATTCTAGCAGCTTCTTGATTGGCTGCAGATGTTCTAATCAGCCTGTCTGCCTTAATTGTTTCCAGAAAGTTCCTGATTGTTCTGGAACTTTCCCTGTTACCTTACCCAGGGAAAAGGGACCCACTTAACCTGGGGCTAATATATCTGCCTTCTATCACTCTCCTGTAGCCATCTGGCCCGACCCTGTCACAATTTCTTTTATTGAGCGCTCCAACCTGCCCTAGTAATGTAACTGCATTTTAATCTTAATTGGCTAGCTCTGGTTCAAGGCTTGCAAACAGTACACTGCTCGAATGCATGACTTCAGCTCTGGCCCAGGCTGGTAGGTACTAACCAGAATACATAACCGTGGGATGGCTGTTCAGCATTGTATGTGAAATGAGTATGTGATCACCGTCCATTTGCTGCTGTTCACATCACATAAACTAATTGCAGTTAGCTCCTTTGTTCGCACTCCATTCACCCTCACAGGTGCTTCCTCCATGTCAGAATAGACACATATCAATAGGGTTGTGCGGTTGGAGTTTGCACAGGTTCACTGCTATACTTGTTCTGTGGCTTCCAGCCCCGGGGCTGTCGCTCCCTGCCGCTACCTCTGAGAAAGCCCTAACCTTGAATTAGAGGTGTGCTCACACACTCTGGTTATTTTACTGTCAGAACAGGGCTTGAAGACACGGCTAACATTTTGCCTTGAGAGGTGTGTAAATATTTAATACTGACAAGATTCAGTTAGCTGGCACCCAGTGGTAAGCAAGAGTAAGTGTTTGTGATAGGTATCACATTCTAAGTGAAGGCAAAAATCAACCAGGGCACATTCATTCTTCTCTTTGAGGTTGACATGCTGTAGCTTGGAAATTAATTTGGAGCAAGCTGCAAGGGAAAAACCTTGTTTCTTCTCAAGTCCATTAACAGAACATGACATAAGATGCTTAATTGTTTACTACACAGGATCAAAAGTAAAGTAACTGCCAGAGAAGGTTAGGGATGCTACTCAAACCTTTGGTGAATATCATCAGATATTCCACCACAGAACAAAGGAAAACATGTTCACAACATTGATTAGTGCCCCCATGAGATTGTTCTTCTTATATTAGTAGCTAAACTCCTGCTGAATGTCTAGGTGAAAGAGTCAACACAGATGTCTTTTCTTCACGTCTTTGAATTGTTAGCAAACTACATTCATTGTTAATGTTCGTCAATTAAAAACATCTGACAGGATTCACTGGTACATGCTGGTGATGCAAAACTGAGGTAAACTCATTTTATTCTCTGTAATGATCCTACATTGAGTTTCTGTAGATGAGATTTTTCCAAGGTTTTTGTTTGCTTCAATATGATTCTCTATGTTAATATTTTATTAGACCACTTATGCATTAAGCTGTTGTTTGGGGACTACACAGAGCCTCCCCAGGTGGGGTAGAGCAACACTGAGCCAGCAAAGCCTTCTTTATGCCAATGTGACTCAGGAAACCAGGGTTCAGTGGCACTATGCTGATGGGAGTGGCCGTGCAGACAGGTTGCTGCATCGTCGGAATCAGAGAAAGGCGTTTCGTCCTTCTCTAGTGCAGGGTGAACACATATAAACACTTCCTGGCTGAAGGGTGGGGTTAATTTTGCCAGTGCCTCAGGAACTGAGTGTGAATTGTCTGCTGCTGTGGATTCACACAGCTCCGTTGAGGGTGTCCTGGGGATAAAAGGGTAGGGTTTTTCTGAAGCACTCAGCCCTGACTTCAATAGGAGCAGAATTTGGGCAACACTGGGTGCTGTTTAAGATCCCTACCTGAATCTTTAAGGAACTTTAACAGACAGCTCCGAATACTTATTGTTTTAATCCTTAATTTAAAAAGAAAACACTCATCAGCGGTGATAATTTGTGCTTCACATCACCTCATTACTCTTTGTATCCATTTTTCCTTTAGTAACATTGCTCATGGTCCAATCGAACTTCACCGCTTAGGCAGGATATGGGGAGAAAATATTTCAAAGGACACCCATGGCGTGACAGGAATTGACAAAAGGCCTGATCGTGCAAATGCTTAGGCCTTTACTCACATGTGCATGTACCAATAGCACCCTGAGACAGAGAGATTCGGTGCAGAGTTCTGGGGAAAATCGTGTCAGCCATAACGACAGAAATAGCTAGCAGCACGGTCTCTCTCTGATGGCAAAGCACAGTTATGAAGGACTCATCTGCATGGGTTCCTTTTCTAGCCATTGCTGCACTTACATCACAGGGCTTTGGGTTTGTTTGATTAGTAAACCCTACTTGGATTCCATCATGTCGCATCCCAAACATCCCAGCTACGATAACCTATGATAACACAGTCATTGTGCTATGCCTCGTGTCTTTTTTTTAAATGATGGATCTGTGTCTTACTTGATATTCGTACACAAACTCCACTCATTTCTAATTTTTTCCTGTATTACAAATGCACACAGACTATTTCAGATAAAATGTGTGCTTTTTAAAATGGAGGCTAGTTTGGCAGTAATACACTTATAGGGTAAGATCCATCCTGTATTCTGTTGACTTTACTCCTGTCCCCTTAGTTTGTGTTCTTTTTGCTTAGTGGGATACAAGACATCCACAGCCTACACTTGTGATTCGTAATCACCCTCCAGTTGGATTCTGTGTTCTGCCAGACTCTGGTCTTTGGCCTGCTGCTAACTATGTCCTGAGAACTGCCAACTTGCCCTCTCAAACCTCATCTTCTCTCCCTTAGTTCGTAATATGCTCCCCTCCTGCATTAACTCCCACATATCATAGAATATAAAGCTAAGTGGAACATCCTGGGTGAAATTCTGGCCCCACTGAAGTCAATGAGAGTTTTGCCAGTAACTTCAATGGGGCTAGGAAGTCATCCTTTGTGGGAACCTAAACAGACTGCTCTGAAAACATTGATGGGATAAGGGTATTTCTCCTCCAAGCTATGCCCTGATCAACCAGGGTAATACCCAGCTGACATTGTGGCATTTAAAACTGCTGTAGACAATTATTTTAGTTTATTGTTCATTTATTGTGTTATGATTAACTAACATGCTGTGCCATATGTCATCACTGTATGCTAAATAGAGTGGCATGGCAGGGTGATAGAAGTCTAAGACGGATCAGTGTGTAGAATGATCATGTATTAGGTGTCTAAGTAAGTAGGATTGAAACGTGAGGCCTGTAGGCTGAGGCCTGCAAGATTTAACGTAGCTATTTTAGGCCCTGGAGCTAAGAAAGCAAGTAAGTGACCGAAGAATAACCTGATGCCCTGAGATGATGGGAAAAGAGGTACCAAGTGGTAATATTGTGAAAAATTATCCGGAAGATTAATTTTAGATCATAAAAATGTTGTAAATGCACATCTGTTTCCAACATGTGTCTCAACCCCAGGATACAGGTGGTGCGTTAATGCTAATGAGAATAAAGGGAACCTACATAACCCATAGGTATTGGATGTCTTATGTTTCTAGGGGACATTAGACCAATAAGGGACAAGAGGGTTGACACTTTCATGTACATGCACAGAATGTAGGTATATTCAGAATTACATTATAAAAGAGGGTGCCTAGATTAGTAAAATTTAGCTCCCTATGGGAAACTCTAGCAGGAACCATCCCTCTACTGATGATCAATCCGTGAGACGCCCATCAGACCCTAACACTGTTGTTAAGGATATGAGTAGAACTATATTTGTAATTTATGCATGTCTGTATAACATTGTTATAGGCTTTGGTAAAACATAACTTTAATTGTAACTTTTAATAAGACTTGTAAAACAGACTAGACCTTCTACTGGTGAATGTCTGTGTGGTTGCTACCCTGGGTCTTTGTGTGCTCCTAGAGACTTGAATTCTAAAACAAATAGCAGACCTGACTTTCACTCTGATAAGCTTGAAACTGTAGCCACCGGAGCCGAACCCACAGTGGTCCAATATCACATTACAAAATTCACTTTAAATAAAATAAAAGGCTACACTGCCCAGCCACCATTCCTGCGGTGTAGGACTAGCACTAGTGATGCAAATGCTGTTTGAGTGGTGAGCATGTCCCACTGGATCTTCACTGAAAGCACTGACTCACTCTACACATAGACCATCAAAAGGTAAGTCATCAGTCACTGACTCTCCATTGAACTGGGCTGGATTTAAACCAACCACCTAAACAGGACAGTGTCCACATCCCATCACCAGTCCCCTCAAACACCCAGCTCTGCCCTGCAGGAACGAGTCCGGCCCCAGTTAACTCACAGCTGTGACCTCCGAGGGCTCTGCTGTCACTTGTGCAGGCAGAGCAGCGCAGAGTCTGGTGGGGATCTGCAGGTGTGGAGGACTGAGGCCACCAGACTGCTTTGGGGAGCACGGTGATGCACAAGACAACATTTTCAGCTGAGGGTTCAGTGTCATTGGCCACCTATGAAAATGTTGGCCTCAACATTTCGGTGTGGCCTGCGGTCCTCCCATCCCCAGGGCCATGTCCCAGCAAACTCAGTCGCTGCAGGCCTGGAGAGTTCAAATACTACCCTCTCTCCTGCACTAAATCCTCCATGGCACCAGGGATACTGAGTCAGGCCACCCTTTGGTACACAAACTGCTCAGCACACCTATCATTCACTCTGCAAACCTGCACTCTCCGATTTACTTGTTCCTGGTTTAGCCACTTCCTTGGCAGGTAATCTAGTTTTTTTTCAATGATGTATAAATTGTTACAAATTCACAGCCAATGGCCTTGCTCAGGTGTCACTCAGGGCAGAATCTGGCCCAGACTGCCTGGGAAAATGAGGATTTAGGTGCTCCTCCCAAGGCTGCTAAACTAGCCACAGGATTTAAGTTACACTATTTCGGAGCTTGCATGTGGAATAGGCCCCCAAGGAAAACCTTGACAGAATGATCTTCCACTGCCTGAGAGGCATCTGCCTGCACAGTATATGTGCCAAAGGAAAAAAAGAGTAAATATGACAACTTCTTTCCAGAGAGGGAAATTTGTCGTGATTTCAAGATGTTAAACACGATACAGGAGAGTCCATGTTCTCCTACAATGGCCACATGTGTCTCACTTGGCTAGTTCTGCCTCTGCAAGCCCGAGTGACAAAGAGAAACGGCTACAGTATCATCCAGATAACGAGTTGAAGGTTAAAAACAAAAATAAAAAACGGGCTGTCCCCAAGGATGGTTAATATAGAAAATGAGTTGGGCTCTTTAGGATCCAAACCAACATAAAAAATGCCCCTGTGCTACTGCCCAGCAACCCCCATGGTGGCATTGGTGTTCTTCGCTGAAGTTCAATCCACCCCCACTCACAAGTGTCTGCCAGGTGGCTGGAATGTTGGTGTGCGAATTCGCCCTTTGCTCTGTGGGGCGACCGCAGGAAAGCGAGCGGCTCCCTGGTCCTCCGGCCAGGGAAGACAGCTGGGTAAAGCTCCTCTGTATGAGGAGATCACTCTCGTGCCAAGTCCCAGTGGGAAGGAGCCAAGCTAAGAAACTCAACCCCTCTTCTGCCTCTGTCCTGTCCTTTGAAAGGCTGTCTGTGTAGCAGGAAGGGACTTTCTCAGTTGCCCAATTTGAGAAGGTTGTGCCTTTTCCTATCCCAGCACGACACTGGAAAGAGGAACACATGCCTTTGTGATCGGGAGGAACGATGTCCCCTCCTGAGAGGGCTTCCTGCAGGATCATGCCGCAGTTTTCTCACAATGCAGCAGCATGATGCTCAGCGACTCAGTCCAATTGGCTCCTGTCATGACTGCCCTGCCCACCGTTCTCTACGCAGACTGCCTATAGAGTGGCAGTTTTACTTATGTTGGTGGGATTGGCTGTTCAAGCTCTGAGCTGTGTGAGCTCTGGAAAAATGCAAAAGCAACTCCCGGAGCTGCACACGGATGGGCATCTGCTCACACCCCAGTGGCTGCTCACAATGGTACCCTGGTGCCAGCAGTTGGCAGTCTGCAGTTTTGCTGTGGTGGGTCCTATGGTGGGGAATTCACTTCATGTTGTTTAAGGAGGTTTTGGTTGTTTTGCAAGGATCTGAGCTCCTCTTATTTTCCAGTATCTTTCTCTTCCTTTCTTGTCCGTCCAGAGCCAACTGTAGCTCTGAGACAGTCCAAGCCAATGTACAACCTCACCTTTAAATCATCCCCCAGGCAAGGGACATACTAGGCGTGCACAAAAACAGTGTAAAGGGAAGGCAGTGGAGGGTCCGTTCCAATGTATCTGCGGGAAGGAGGTCTGGCACTATGATCAGAGTGTGGGTTTGGAAGTCAGGAGCTCTGGGATCAGGCACAGCTCTGCTGCTGACTTGCAGTGCGATTTTGCTTGCTTCAGTTTCCTTCCTTATGAAAGGGACAGGGATATTTACGTATCTCTCATGCGCCGTGGATGCTGAATGTTCATACGAGAGTTAGAGATCCAGGGATGGATGCACTGGAGAAGTGCAAAGGACCTGCTATGCACTCACACCCACTAACCTCCAAGAATTCCGCTTGTAGCTTCTCAAGCTGGCTGTTTCAACATTGTTCATCTCCCGTCTCTATTCTGTTCAGCACACGCACCCAGAAACAATTGGTTCAGCTTGTATTTGTTTGCAGCTCAGCTGCCGTTCCCTCCTTTCCTAGGGCTTGAGTGGGTTTCCCAACAGTAGAGCCTGGCACTGCAAAATCAAAGTAATCAATAACATTCAGAAATCACATCTTTAAAATAACAGTCAAAGAGCATTTCCTATTCTGCTTGATCATGTCTGGAACCACTGCCTTTCTGGGACGCCGTTTCAAACATAATGGAAGGAAATTCTGCAGAAGCATCTGCTGAGTTTGGAAGGAGGATTGGTACCAAAATCTCTCTCCTACCTACAGATGTTCAAATGCTCCCCAAGGGCCTACAAAGGCCCGCATATCCCACAGGGGAGCCACCTGGAGTCCCTTCGAAAGCAGGTAAGAGAGCTTCAGGAGGAGGTGGGTCTCTGCATAGCATCCAGGAGCATGAGGACTTAATCACAGGTGGCCCATGGAAACATCTGGGATGGAGGATGCTAGCCAAATTCAGAGGACCACAGTGCACCAGAGGGGGAAGGAGAATGAGTCTCTCTGTGGGGAGGAGAGTGGCGCCTGGCCACCTCGGGCAGTAGACAGTGCTGCACCCCCCACCCAGGCCCCTGTCCATCAAGGTCAAGATGGAAGTACACTGTACTGGCAACAGCAGGTGAGAGGCAGCAGGTGAGAGTGCCTGAGGAGAAGCTCACCTGCCCCCACAGCTGGGAGACTCACAGGCACCGCACTCAGGAGGAGGAGATGTAGGGTGCTGGTGGTCAGGGACTCTCTTCTGAGGGGAATGGAGGCATCCATCTGCTGACCTGGGTGTCCCTAGCCTCTGACTGCCAGAACTAGACTAAAACGTTGGAGCTCTGCCAGTTACAGGCAGAGGAAAGCGAGAAGCCACACCAGAGACAGCTGGAATTGAAACGGACGGAAATTGATGAGCAAAAGGCTGCACACCAGAGAGCCATGGAAATTAAAGACAAAGACATGGAAGTCCAGAAGCAAGCGACGGAGGAGAAAGAAAAAGAGATAAAGCATAAACTGGCCATAATGGAGTGGAGGAGACAGAACTGCCTACCAGGGGGCTGCACCTCTCCAAATATCCACAAGTGGGAGCAGTTGTGTCGTGCATACAGCGAGTCTGGGGGCATTGCTGAATACTTCATCACCTTTGGGAGGCTGTGTGTGCTCCATGTGATTCAGCAGATGATCACTTTGGTTGCAAAGTTGTCTGGAAGAGCTCTGGACATATTCAATAAGATGTCAATTGAGGATGCATCCAGTTATGGTAAATTTAAGGAATTGGTTTTAAAACTGTTTCAGATTACACCAGAAATGCATTGAGCGTCAGAAGCCTTAAGAGAGGGGCTGGATTGAGTAATGTGGCTTGTGTAAACCACATGAGAGATTTACTGGAGAAGGGGGTAAAGGGAAAGGGTATTTCAGGCTTTGAAGAAATGTCTGATTTGGTTGCTCAGGAACAGTTCTTGAATATGTGTTGTGATGATGTAAAACAGTGTTTATGGGATAAAAGTGTAAAAACTGACAAGGAACTTGCAACTTCTGCGGATAATTATGAACAGTCCCAAGCATCTATTTGAAATAAATCACAGGCAGAGAGGTTTAAGGTTGGTGGGAAGCAGGGTTCCCATTTTACCCCTGGGAAGAAGGAGGATGGATGGGAGGCTGGACACTCTCCTCCCCAGGTTCCTTCCTCCAGTTCCTGTCCCAAATCTCCTGTAAAAGCGGAAGAGCCCAGAAGGTGCTATCGCTGTAATTCCACTGAGCAACAGAGGAATAAACACTCTTTGCTGAGTAGGAACAGGCAGCAGACAATACATGGAAATGCTTCTACCCAGTATAAGTAGGGGCATTGCCCGCAGATCGAGGGATGTGATTGTCCCCCTCTATTCGAGATTGGTGAGGCCTCATCTGGAGTACTGTGTCCAGTTTTGGGCCCCACACTACAAGAAGGATGTGGATAAATTGGAGAGAGTCCAGCAAAGGGCAACAAAAATGATTAGGGGTCTGGAACACATGACTTATGAGGAGAGGCTGAGGGAACTGGGATTGTTTAGTCTGCAGAAGAGAAGAATGAGGGGGGATTTGATAGCTGCTTTCAACTACCTGAAAGGGGGTTCCAAAGAGGATGGATCTAGACTGTTCTCAGTGGTGGCAGATGACAGAACAAGGAGTAATGGTCTCCAGTTGCAGTGGGGGAGGTTTAGGTTGAATATCAGGAAAAACTTTTTCACTAAGAGGGTGGTGAAACACTGGAATGGGTTACCTAGGGAGGTGGTGGAATCTCCTTCCTTAGAAGTTTTTAAGGTCAGGCTTGACAAAGCCCTGGCTGGGACGATTTAGTTGGGGATTGGTCCTGCTTTGAGCAGAGGGTGGGACTAGATGACCTCCTGAGGTCCCTTCCAACCCGGATATTCTATGAACACAGAGGCACCTCAGGCAATTGTCACTTATCAGACCGGGTTTGTAAAGATGGCCACTGCACAGCCTGGAAAGAAGCATAAAAGGTTACCAGAGTAAATGGCAGAGAGCTCCCTGGATGGAGAGATACTGGTGCTGAAATTTCTGTGGTCAGGAGAGACCTTGTTCAGGAGAAAGTCTTACTGCTAGGAGAGCTGGCAGAGCTTTTGTTAGTAGGGAGTCACAAAATCCTTGTGCCTTTGGCTGAAGTGCCATGGAAACTGAAAATGTGCAAGCTGAATTGACAGTTGCGGCTTTTCCCCATAACCCAACACAAATATTAATGGGTAACAGCTTTTTCAATGTGGCTCAGGCTGTCTAGGAGTCTGTCAGCGACAAGGAGGATCGTGTGCTGAAGCCCCAGACGGAAAGAGTAAAGTCACAGAAACTGCTGGGGAAATGGGAGGGTGTCTCTTTAATTCCTCTGCAGCAGTGGGAAATAGTCTGCTGCCAGGGGTGGGTGTGGTTCAGCTTATGTATCACATAAGATCAGCTATTACCCTGAGGCTAAATACAGGCTTTTCTCCAGGGAGGAAGGGAATGTTTTTCCTGATTGTGAGAAAACAGTCCCGGTTGCTGGCTGTCAGGAGGTTGCAGTTAAGCAAAAGATAAATCTCACTCTAGAATGTATTGGGAGATGTGTTGTCATAAATATAAAGGGAAGGGTAAACCCCTTTGAAATCCTTCCTGGCCAGGGGAAAGCTCCTCTCACCTGTAAAGGGTTAAGAAGCTAAAGGTAACCTCGCTGGCACCTGACCAAAATGACCAATGAGGAGACAAGATACTTTCAAAGCTGGGAGGAGGGAGAGAAACAAAGGGTCTGTGTGTCTGTCTATATGCTGGTCTTTACCGGGGATAGACCAGGAATGGAGTCTTAGAACTTTTAGTAAGTAATCTAGCTAGGTATGTGTTAGATTATGATTTCTTTAAATGGCTGAGAAAAGAATTGTGCTGAATAGAATAACTATTTCTGTCTGTGTATCTTTTTTGTAACTTAAGGTTTTGCCTAGAGGGGTTCTCTATGTTTTTGAATCTAATTACCCTGTAAGATATCTACCATCCTGATTTTACAGGGGGGATTTCTTTATTTCTATTTACTTCTATTTTTATTAAAAGTCTTCTTGTAAGAAAACTGAATGCTTTTTCATTGTTCTCAGATCCAAGGATTTGGGTCTGTGGTCACCTATGCAAATTGGTGAGGCTTTTTATCCAACATTTCCCAGGAAAGGGGGGGGTGCAAGTGTTGGGAGGATTGTTCATTGTTCTTAAGATCCAAGGATCTGGGTCTGTAGTCACCTAGGCAAATTGGTGAGGCGTTTTACCAAACCTTGTCCAGGAAGTGGGGTGCAAGGTTTTGGGAAGTATTTTGGGGGGAAGGACGCGTCCAAACAGCTCTTCCCCAGTAACCAGTATTAGTTTGGTGGTGGTAGCGGCCAGTCCAAGGACAACGGGTGGAATATTTTGTACCTTGGGGAAGTTTTGACCTAAGCTGGTAAAGATAAGCTTAGGATGTTTTTCATGCAGGTCCCCACATCTGTACCCTAGAGTTCAGAGTGGGGGAGGAACCTTGACATGTGTCCTAGAGGAAAGCCCAGAGGAGGGTGGTGGAATCCGAGATACCGCTGCGGTGGGTGAAGATTCCATGGGTGCTGTAACTGGAGACAAACCCAAGTCAAAGAGGGAGGAGGGTACAGTGCTTACCAGTGAAAGGACTATTCTGTCTGTTAGCTGTGAACCCACAGCTGAACAGGGGATAGATCCTGATCTAGAGAGCACAGAGGTGTGTGCCTTAGAGGGGGCCACAGAGAAAGAAGTTAAGAAGGAATGTGGGGCTGTATAGGAATGTCTCCTCACTAATTACAGGGAAGGGTTTGCCCAGGAGGATTTTGCTGGAGTGGCATCTGTGCTCCCAGGCATCCAACCTGTGACTCAGGTTTTAAGAGGGAACTGTGTAACTGTCCTCCTGGAGGGGAGCAGCCATACAGCTGACCTCTTGGGAACAGAAAGAGGGGTGACAGAGGGTACCCCAATCCAGGTCCCACTTTTGCAAAATGTTGTTCCTGCTGTACTTGTGAAAACCAACTCTGTCCCTTTAAGGCAGAATAAGAGTCTTTCCAACGACTCTGGTGTCAATGAAAATGCTAACGACCCACCTGACAAAGGGTAGGAGGCAGCCATTTCTTAGGCAGGTAAACCCCTCCCAGCAGCTAAGCATGGAACACTGAGTAATGGGAGTCAGAAACACCAAGAAACCTCAGGAGATGGGTCAGAGTCTTCTCATGGGCTTAGCCATGGAGAGGAAATGCAGCTCCACAGGGGGTGAGCCAGTAACATGCAAGGTCTCCATGCACCCTTTCCTTGCCAAAACCCCGAAGACACACATAAACTAAGAACCTCTACTAAAGGGAAGAGAGAACCTGTATTTAAACACAAAAAGGGGTTGGAAAATGCAATAAATGCTGAACAAACTGAATTGCCTGAACAGAAGGCATAGGATAATAATCATACTTGGAAGAGCCTGCCTGTCATGAATTTGCTGGTAATTTTATGTCTCTTACTACACAATCTATGTGTTGAGACAAAGAATTTGGTATGGAGGGTAAATCCTTTAAAGATGTGGAAGATGCATGATTTTTGGAAGAAACTTTGGTACAGGCTAGGAGTGGTAATGAGGAAGTCCTGTAAGAATACTTCTTCTCAGCTTGTACCTCTAAATAAGCTTAGAGCTTTGCACAGCAGAGAAAGCATAACCAATCTAGAGTGCTGTGTGAAAGGGGAATCATAGAATATAAGGGTTGGAAGGGACCCCAGAAGGTCATCTAGTCCAACCCCCTGCTCGAAGCAGGACCAATTCCCAGTTAAATCATCCCAGCCAGGGCTTTGTCAAGCCTGACCTTAAAAACCTCTAAGGAAGGAGATTCTACCACCTCCCTAGGTAACGCATTCCAGTGTTTCACCACCCTCTTAGTGAAAAAGTTTTTCCTAATATCCAATCTAAACCTCCCCCACTGCAACTTGAGACCATTACTCCTCGTTCTGTCATCTGCTACCATTGAGAACAGTCTAGAGCCATCCTCTTTGGAACCCCCTTTCAGGTAGTTGAAAGCAGCTATCAAATCCCCCCTCATTCTTCTCTTCTGCAGGCTAAACAATCCCAGCTCCCTCAGCCTCTCCTCATAAGTCATGTGTTCCAGTCCCCTAATCATTTTTGTTGCCCTTCGCTGGACTCTCTCCAATTTATCCACATCCTTCTTGTAGTGTGGGGCCCAAAACTGGACACAGTACTCCAGATGAGTCCTCACCAATGTCGAATAGAGGCGAACGATCACGTCCCTCGATCTGCTGGCAGTGCCCCTACTTATACATCCCAAAATGCCATTGGCCTTCTTGGCAACAAGGGCACACTGCTGACTTATATCCAGCTTCTCGTCCACTGTCACCCCTAGGTCCTTTTCCGCAGAACTGCTGCCTAGCCATTCGGTCCCTAGTCTGTAAAAAAGATCATTTTGCCAATATCATCATGAGCCAACCACAGCTCATGCTCCAGCCTGGACCTTTCCCTGCTGTGCTGTTTCCACTTCACTACTTGGATTCACAGCTGAGTGCTGTGGCAGTCCTATGGCAGTGAGAATATGAGACTTCGCTACCAAGTAGGGAGCAGCTAATGAAAACGTGCGCAAATGCAATTTCAGAGACATGTCGCTACCTAACCTGAAAGAGAATGAAAGGAAACCAGCATCTCACAGGCTGGACAACATGGGCCCCACCTGTGATACTGGGCAAACACTATTTCTAGTGCTATAGTGAGCTTCAGATGGCAGTTCACCACCTCTGGCATCCTGTAGTGCCCTCTTTTTCTGGAGCACTCCCCCAGACACCCCACAGGTACGGGTGTGACTGGAAGAGAAGGTCCTGAGTAGCACTGGATCACTCCAGCACATTGCTCCTGCGGTATAATATGTCCTACCCCAGCACTCCTTGATGAGAAATGCAGACAGTGATGGGATCAGGAACAGCTGGTGTAGATGTGGCCAGTGGTGTGATGAAACCAAATAACTCTGCGAATGTGTTGTGGTTGTATTTCCTCCTCGCGCGTTCAGATTCTTCCCTCTCTCCTTCATACGAGTCAGAAATAGAACAGCTTTTCTACCAAGGGCCTGGTTCACCGTCCCTTTACCCCTCGACCCAGGTGACAGCTCCTGCTCCACTCTGGCCCCACACGGAGCACCCTGCCAAGCCAGCAGCAGATTATGAGCAATATGCAGTCAGAAGAAGAGGCAAAATGTGTTGAATAAATTATTCATGATGACTTTCTCGTTCCGCTCTACTCATAACTAACGACCTGCTTTAGGAGCAAGCACTGTACAGCAGCGTGTTATGGTGCTAGCAGAGAACGCCTTCCAAAGCTCTGCACATTTCATCTCTAGCTGTCCTTTCCCTCCCCCACCCCCCCACTGCAATACATTTCCTAAGCTAGATTTTCTGTGAATTAGTTTTTAATGCCCCCTTATGAGAGGCAGTTTTTCATATTTTATAACTCCATCAATAAAGATTTCTCTCTCATCACCACTAAAATTGGACTTTTGATTAAAAATGAGCCAGAAGGTCTAAGCACATAGTCTGTATTACTTTCAGTGCCCCGTTATATGCCAATTGTATTTATATGGGGGTGTATATCAAATATATTATGTGTATATAAGCAGACAGATGCAGAAGAAATGCTAGATATATGAACCATAAAAGAGTGCTTACAACTGAAATGAGAATCTCACTTAAACCAGGCAAAGCAAATGCATTTAACGCCCCCTTTGTAGCAAGGCACACGAGGGAAGCAGTGACGGGACCTCATGGGCGAAGATGCTGCAGGTGCTGGAGGTGCATCGGGGCCTTAATAAGAACGGTTACATTATGGAGAGATTCATCAGCCGAATGTTACAGCAACAGTTCAATGTGCTGCCATAGATGAGTCCAGGCCTGAGCTCAGCAGTTCACTCCCGGACATTGGGAGGCCATGAACTCCTCCTCCAGGGACAGACCCCGCTTTGTCTGTTGGGTTCCCTCTGATGCAAGGCAGCAGTGGTGAGCTCCAGAGAGAGCTGCATTTGGCCTTTCTTTACTCCAGATGTAGCGCTGTGATTTGGGGACCAGACTCTGACATTGGGGAAGGACCGGCTCATAAACAGGTCAGGACTGTATATCTGTGTGCACAAGCAGAGAATCAGACATCCCAAGGCATTAGGCTGAAATTCCCAGTAAACAGACAGCTGCTCCAGTACCAGGAGCCTCTGATACTTACAACATAAGAAAAGCCATAATGGGTCAGACCAAAGGTCCATCCAGCCCAGTATCCTGTCTTCTGACAGTGGCCAGTGCCAGGTGCCCCAGAGGGAATGAACAGAACAGGGAATCATCAAGTCATCCATCCCTTGTTGCCCATTCCCAGCTTCTGGCAAACAGAGGCTAGGGACACCATCCCTGCCCACCTGGCTAATAGTCATTGATGGACCTATCCTCTATGAACTTATCTAGTTCTTTTTTGAACCCTGTTATAGTCTTGGCCTTCACAACATCCTCTGTCAAGGAGTTCCACAGGTTGACTGTTTGTTGTGTGAAGAAATACTTCCTTTGGTTTGTTTTAAACCTCCTGCCTATTAATTTAATTTGATGATCCCTATTTCTTGTGTAATGCGAAGGAGTAAATAACACTTCCTTATTTACTTTCTATACATCAGTCATGATTTTATAGACCTCTATCATATCCCCCCTTAGTCGTCTCTTTTCCAAGTTGAAAAGTTCCAGTCTTATGAATCTCTCCTCATACGGAAGCTGTTCTATACCCCTAATCATTTTTGTTGCCCTTTTTGAACCTTTTCCAGTTCCAATACATCTTTTTTGAGATGGGGCGACCACATCTGCACGCAGTATTCAAGATGTGGGTGCACCATGGATTTATATAGATGCAACATGATATTTTCTGTCTTATTCTCTATCCCTTTCTTAATGATTCCCAACATTCTCTTCATTTTTTTGACTGCCACTGCACACTGAGTGGATGTTTTCAGAGAACTCTCAACAATGACTCCAAGATCTCTTTCTTGAGTGGTAACAGCTAATTTAGACCCCATCATTTTATATGTATAGTTGGGATTAGGTTTTCCAATGTGCATTATACAGGAGACTACCTAAATATTTGAAGCCGTACTTTCACCCCTGATGCTGAGACCACTGCCTTTCACCCTGGCCAATCTTGTCGCATTGTTTCCTGGAGCTCCCTGCTCGCTCTGCCTGTATCCACCTGCTGCCTTTGGCTTTATATCTAGATTTTAAGCTCTTTGGGGCAGCGACTGGCTCTTTGCACTGTGTTTGTACAGTGCCTAGCACCATGGGTCCTGGTCCAGGGCAGGGCTGCTAGGCACTACAGAAATGTAAATAATAAATAACAACACTGTAACTCACTGCTGCCATTCCTACTGGGGCTAGCTTGGGCTACCCTTATTCACCTGGGGAATACTTCCTCACATGTGCAGTCCCTCTGAACTCAATGGAGGCATGCATGGAGCACAGTGCTACTCAGCCTGACTAGGGAAGATGTTTTATATTTGTGTAACTTTGTATCAATTTGTTTCATACAGAGTTCAAGTTGATAGAAGAATCCAGGTGAAATTTAAAAGGAGACAACACTGAATTGTTTTCTGATCACTGACCTAAGTGCTCTTCGATTGGCAGGGCCTGGAAAAGGCATGGTGAAGGTGGTTCTGTTCTCACTTCTCAGTCATGAATAACCCTCTTTAAGTCAGTGGAGTCCTGATGGTGATGCAAATGAGAGCAGAGTCAGACACAGCGCTTGGAAATGAATGAGAATGCTGCCAGATGCTTTGTCTTGCGGGACAAAGTTTCATTCTTAATGTTATTCAGTCTTGCAAAAATCCCAATGTTTTTTCTTCGAGAATGTGTGTGACACAGGATCCTAAAGGGGGAATGATCTTTGGCAATCTGGGTTCCTGTTCTATTACTGCTTGACACTGAGATTTTGCTAATGACCAGAGGCCTCCGAAAGACCAGGCCCATTGTGTAAGGTGCTGCACATACACATACCGTGAGAGTGTAACACCAGAACTTGACATTACTGCAGTCAGCATTTTCTGTATCCAGCCAGTGCTAGCTGATAACCAAATACTACAGAGCTAAGAATAATCTTAGGGCTCTGAAAGGCAAGGCCAAACAGCTGCATGGTCAGAAAGGAAAACGGTGATGTTCTAGTCTGGCCTCCTGTATAACACAGGCCACGGAACGTTCCTAGACAGATCTTACAGAAAAATATCCATTCTTGATTTAAAAAATTTCAGTGATGGAGAATCCACGACAACCCTGGGTAAATTGTTCCAATGGTTAATTAATCTCAGTGTAAAAAGGTACATGTTATTTCCAGTCTGAATTTGTCTAGCTTCCACTTCCAGCCACTGGATTGTGTTAGACTTTTCTCTGCCAGATTGAAGAGCCCATTACCAAACATTTGTTCCCTGCGTAGCTACCTATACATTGTAATCTAGTCACCTCTGAACCTTCTCTCTGTTAAGCTCAATAGATGTAGCTCCTTGCATCTGTCGCTATAAGACGCGTTTTCTAATCCTTTATTCATTCTTGTGGCTCTTCTCTGAACCCTCTCCAATTTATCAACATCCTTCTTGAATTGTGAACACCAGAACTGGACACAGGATTTCAGCAGCGGTCGCACCAGTGCCAAATACAGAGGTAAAAATAACCACTCTACTCTTACTCGAGATTCCCCTGTTGATGCAACCCATCATTATATTAGCTCTTTTGGCTACACCATCACACTGGGAGCTCATGTTCACATGATTATCCCTCCTGACACCCAATTCTTTGTGAGAGTCACTGCTTCCCAGGAGAGAGTTCCCTGTCCTGTAAATATGGCTCTACGCTCTTTATTCCTAGATGTACAGATTTGCAATTAGCTGTATTAAAATGCCATGTTATAATGCATATTGTTTGTTTGGGCCCAGTTTATCAAGTGATTTCGATTGCTCTGAATTGGTGACCTGTCCCTTTCATTACTTATCTCTTCCTCCAATGTTTGTCTCATTTGCAGACTTCATCAGTGATGAGTTTATGTTTTCTTCCAGTCATAAAATTGTTAAATAATGTAGGGCCAAGAACCAATCACTGCAGGATCCCACTAGAAACACGCCGGCTCGATGATGATTCCCTGTTTACAGTTCCATTTTGAGACCTATTAGTTAGACAGGTTTTAATCCATTTAATGTCGGCCATGGTAATTTTATAGCACTACAGGTTTTTTAATCAAAATATTGTGTCGGACCAAGTCAAATGCTGTGCAGAAATCCAAGTCTATTAGAGCAACATTATTACCTTTCAGAGCAGCAGCCGTGTTAGTCTGTATTCGCAAAAAGAAAAGGAGGACTTGTGGCACCTTAGAGACTAAATAAATTCGTTAGTCTCTAAGGTGCCACTAGTACGCCTTTTATTATTACCTTTGGCAACCAAACTTGTAATCTCATCAAAAAAAGATATCTGCTTAATTTGAAAAGGAGGACTTGTGGCACCTTAGAGACTAACCAATTTATTTGAGCATGAGCTTTCGTGAGCTACAGCTCACTTCATCGGATGCATTGCTACTCTGAAACCAACTTATTTTGACAGGATTTATTTTCCATAAACTTTGTTGATTTTCATTAATTACATTGCCCTCTTTCAGTTCTTTATTAACTGACTCCCTTATCAGCTGCTCCCTTTTCTTGCCCACAATCAATGTCAGGCAGAGGCTTATAATTATCTGGGTCGTCCCATTTACCCTTTTTAAAAATTGACACAGCATTAGCGTTCTTCTAGTCTCTGGAACTTCCCCAGTGTTCCAAGACTCATTGAAAAGAAATGTTAGCTGTGAGCCTGCGATGGCAGGAATGCCAGTGAGCTCCTCTGCCAGCTCTTTATAACTCTTGGATGCAAAGTAGCTAGACCTGCTCATTTATATATGTCTGTGTGGTGAGGTGGAGTAGCCCCCCACTAAGTCAGAGGGGGAGGAACCAATATCTGAACCCTGGTGGGCGGAACCAGGCCGTGCCTGTTCTTCCTACCAGATGTTAAGAAGCAGACAGGAAGTATAAAGGGCAGGTCCTGGAGCTCAGTTGTGCTGCAGCTGCCAGAGGAGACAGACACCTTCTGCCTGCTTCCAAGCCGGGAGACTGAAGGGGAGCCTCACCCAGCTAAGGACTGGCTAGAGCTCCTGGGGCCACCAGCCAACACAGGGAGCCACTGGGACTGCCGCTGGCTACCCACCCCAGGGAGACGGATCCAGGTATACCCCACGGGGATCCAGGTATACCCCACAGGGATCCAGGTATACCCCATGGATCCAGGTGTACACCGCGGGGACCCAGGTATACCCCACGGGGATCCAGGTGTACCCCCTGGGAATCCAGGTATACCCCATGGATCCAGGTGTACACCGCGGGGACCCAGGTATACCCCACAGGGATCCAGGTGTACACCGCGGGGACCCAGGTATACCCCACGGGGATCCAGGTGTACCCCCTGGGGATCCAGGTATACCCCATGGATCCAGGTGTACACCGCGGGGACCCAGGTATACCCCACGGGGATCCAGGTGTACCCCATGGATCCAGGTGTACACCGCGGGGACCCAGGTATACCCCACGGGGACCCAGGTGTACCCCCTGGGGATCCAGGTATACCCCATGGATCCAGGTGTACCCTACGGGGATCCAGGTGTACCCCACAAGGATCCAGGTATAACCCACAGGAATCCAGGTATACCCCATGGATCCAGGTGTACCCCCCGGGGATCCAGGTGTACCCCATGGATCCAGGGGTACCCCTAGGGGAGGATAGGAAGTGGCCCAGAAACAGCCAGGTCTAGTCCAGCTGTGTTGCTGCCTGAACCCAGGTCAGCGTGTTGTGGCTGGACCCCCGCTGACCGACTGGCAGAACACTCTGCCACTGTCAGGACCCTGGGCTGGGACCCAGTGCATTTGAGTGGGCCTGGGTCCCCCTACCCCTGCCATCCTACTACCAGGGGTGGCAGCCTCCCCACCTTTAGGCCAAGAGGTGAGTTTGTTGGCCATCTTCCAGAGCCAAGACACCCAGATTGCTTAGAGCCTGCCTGGCCTGAAAGCCAGAGCCCCTTAAAACTGCGAGTCTGCTCCACCCTGGAGCCTCACGCCAGATTTTGCTAATTCCCTGACTGTGGGCAGGGCCCATTGACATAGTGGGGTACAGTGGCCTCCCACTGAGTCAGAGGGGGGCACCCACCACTAACCCAGGACAATCTGATTTTAGTAGCTTCTACTTAATATCCCCCAGAGAAACTCGTGGAATGGACAGAGTGTCATCACAACTGTATGATGAGCCCATATTATCTGTCTCTCCCCCCCACCCCCCAAATACAGAACAGAATTTTGTATTGAACACTTTGTCAGGTAGCCGGTAAAGAGAGTTGTGGTTAAACTTGCTATCCCTGGGCTCACTATGCAGGCTCCTGACTGTGTTAGAAAACATGCCAGGGTCACTCTGCATTTACACTGGTGGAGAACAGAGGCTGGCCGCAGTGTTTAGTCTAAGAATCACTGGGCCTGCTCTTGCTCTCATTTCTTGCACCTGTTTTACACTGGTGTATCTCAGCTTCAGCGGCAAGAGGCCTGATTTAGACACATATCAGCACAGGGAGGCTCAGGGCCCACGTCTCCCCTTGCAGCCTCTGCCCCGGAAGACGTGGTGCTGTAACTTTGCCTGCGGCGGAGGAGCAGCTGCGCACTGGGCCTGTACGTTTACAGGCATTCAGGTGAGTGACACCTAGAAACCCAGGCAGAGCAATTCAGTGTGTGCCCCTCCCGGGGATGCTACTGACCCCTCATGGGCCCAGGGTAGAATTAACCCTTGGTAAGCCTGACCCAAGGCAGGTGGCTGGGGGGCAATAAGGTTGCATCTTCTCCCAGCTCTCTGGTGTGTCTCACTTGGATCACACAGTGCCCCTGCCCTCACTCTGAAATCTCTCTGGCGTGCTGTATCCATTAAGACCCAGCTCACTCACGGCCTGCTCATCCTGGCACTTTCCCTCCAGCAAGAGCAGGTGAAAAACTCCGTCAAAAATCCCCAAGATTACCGCCCTTTGACTCTGTGAACCCGGGCCCTGGTGCGGTAGACTTTCCCAGCACCCTTTGGCATGGGCCACACCTACAGCATCTCAGGAGGTGTGAAGCCAGGCCAGGCTTTGAACATGGCAGCACGTGGTTCCACCCCTCAGCCTGCGAGGTGCCAAACACACACCACTGCTTGCTTCCTGTTAAATTGCCTCTGTCCCCTCTCTCTTTCTTCCCTCTCCCTTTCCTGACTGCCTGTTCCCCTTTCTGCTCTTTCTGTGTCCTCTCTCTCCCCACAGCTTTCTCTGACCCTGAGCTACTCCAGTTCTCACCGAGCCTGAGGCTTTCACTAGGCCCCAGCTGTCTCTGTCTAGCCCAGCTTCCACATATCTCTTTCTCACAAGCTTCTAAAGCAACACTGTCTTGGTCATTCCATCTCGCATACTGAAACCAACAGTGTGTCAGCATGGCCCCATGCTCGCTGCATGGCACGAGGACAGGCATTTGCAAATGCCCATGAGCATGCTTGTTCAACATAGAATCGTAGAATCATAGAATATCAGGGTTGGAAGGGACCGCAGAAGGTCATCTAGTCCAACCCCCTGCTCGAAGCAGGACCAATTCCCAGTTAAATCATCCCAGCCAGGGATTTGTCAAGGCTGACCTTAAAAATTTCTAAGGAAGGAGATTCCACCACCTCCCTAGGTAACGCATTCCAGTGTTTCACTACCCTCCTAGTGAAAAAGTTTTTCCTAATATCCAACCTAAACCTCCCCCACTGCAACTTGAGACCATTACTCCTCGTTCTGTCATCTGCTACCACTGAGAACAGTGTAGATCCATCTTTATTAATGATCTGGATGATGAGATGGATTACACCCTCAGCAAATTCACAGATTAAACTAAACTGGGGGGGGGAGGTAGATATGCTGAAGGGTAGGGATAGGGTACCGGGGAACCTGGACAAATTGGAGGATTGGGCCAAAAGAAATCTGATGAGGTTCAACAAGGACAAGTGCAGAGTCTTGTACGTAGGATGGAAGAATCCCCTGCACCGCTACAGGCTAGGGACCGACTGGCTAAGCGGCAGTTCTGCAGAAAAGGACCTGGGCATTGTAGTGGACGAGAAGCTGGATATGAGTCAGCGGTGTGCCTTTGTTGCCAAGAAGCCCAATAGCATTTTGGGCTGTATTAGTAGGAACATTGCCAGCAGATTGAGGGAAGTGATTATTCCTCTTTGTTTGGCACTGGTGAGGCCTCATCTGGAGTACTGTGTCCAGTTTTGGGCCCCACACTACAAGAAGGATGTGGACAAATTGGAAAGAGTCCAGTGGAGGGCAACCAAAATGATCAGAGGGCTGGGGCACATGACTTACGAGGAGAGGCTGAGGGAACTGGGGTTATTTAGTCTGCGGAAGAGAAGAATGAGGGGGGATTTGAGAGCAGCCTTCAACTAACTAAAAGGGGCTTCCAAAGAGGATGGAGCTCGGCTATTCTCAGTGGTAGCAGAAGACAGAACAAGGAGCAATGGTCTCAAATTAAAATGGGGGAGGTCTAGGTTGGATATTAGGGAACACTATTTTATTAGGAGGGTGGTGAAGCACTGGAATGGGTTACCTAGGGAGGTGGTGGAATCTCCATCCTTAGATAATGACAGGTTTCAGAGTAGCAGCCGTGTTAGTCTGTATTAGTAAAAAGAAAAGGAGGACTTGTGGCACCTTAGAGACTAACAAATTTAGTTGAGTATAAGCTTTTGTGAGCTACAGCTCACTTCGTCGGATGCATTCAGTGGAAAATACAATGGGGAGATTTATATACATAGAGAACATGAAACAATGGGTGTTACCATACACACTCTAACGAGAATGATCACTTAAGGTGAGCTATTACCAGAAGGAGATCCGGGGCGGTGGGGGGGAAACCTTTTGTAGTGATAATCAAGGTGGGCCATTTCCATCAGTTGACAAGAATGTCTGAGGAACAGTGGGGGGTGGCGGGGGGGATAAACATGGGGAAATAGTTTTACTTTGTGTAATGACCCATCCACTCCCAGTCTCTATTCAAGCCTAAGTTAATTCTATCCAGTTTGCAAATTAATTCCAATTCAGCAGTCTCTCGTTGAAGTCTGTTTTTGAAGTTTTTTTGTTGAAGAATTGCCACTTTTAGGTCTGTAATCTAGTGACCAGAGAGATTGAAGTGTTCTCTGACTGGTTTTTGAATGTTATAATTCTTGACATCTGATTTGTGTCCATTTATTCTTTTATGTAGAGACTGTCCAGTTTGACCAATGTACATGGCAGAGGGGCATTGCTGGCACATGATGGCATAGATCACATTGGCGGATGTGCAGGTGAACGAGCCTCTGATAGTGTGGCTGATGTGATTAGGCCCTATGATGGTGTCCCCTGAATAGATATGTGGACACAGTTGGCAACGGGCTTTGTTGCAAGGATAGGTTCCTGGGTTAGTGGTTCTGTTGTGTGGTGTGTGGTTGCTGGTGAGTATTTGCTTCAGGTTGGGGGGCTGTCTGTAGGCAAGGACTGGCCTGTCTCCCAAGATCTGTGAGAGTGATGGGTCATCCTTTAGGATAGGTTGTAGATCCTTGATGATGCGTTGGAGAGGTTTTAGCTGGGAGCTGAAGGTGATGGCTAGTGGCATTATGTTATTTTCTATGTTGGGCCTGTCCTTGTAGTAAGTGACTTCTGGGTACTCTTCTGGCTCTGTCAATCTGTTTCTTCACTTCAGCAGGTGGGATTGTAGTTGTAAGAATGCTTGATAGAGATCTTGTAGGTGTTTGTCTCTGTCTGAGGGGTTGGAGCAAATGCGGTTGTATCGTAGAGCTTGGCTGTAGACGATGGATCGTGTGGTGTGGTCTGGATGAAAGCTGGAGGCATGTAGGTAGGAATAGCGGTCAGTAGGTTTCTGATATAGGGTGGTGTTTATGTGTCCATCGCTTATTAGCACCGTAGTGTCCAGGAAGTGGATCCTTCGTGTGAACTGGTCCAGGCTGAGGTTGATGTTGGGATGGAAATTGTTTGCACAGACAATCCAGGAAGTTTTTGGAAAGTGTAGGGGACAATTTCCTGGTGCAAGTGCTGGAGGAACCAACTAGGGGAAGAGCTCTTCTTGACCTGCTGCTCACAAACCGGGAAGCATTAGTAGGGGAAGCAAAAGTGGATGGGAACCTGGGAGGCAGTGACCATGAGATGGTCGAGTTCAGGATCCTGACACAGGGAAGAAAGGAGAGCAGCAGAATACAGACCCTGGACTTCAGAAAAGTAGACTTTGACTCCCTCAGGGAACTGATGGGCAGGATCCCCTGGGAGAATTACATGAGGGGGAAAGGAGTCCTGGCTGTATTTAAAGAATCCTTATTGAGGTTATAGGGACAAACCATCCCAATGTGTGGAAAGAATTGTAAATATGGCAGGCGACCAGCTTGACTTAACAGTGAAATCCTTGCTGATCTTAAACACAAAAAAGAAGCTTACAAGAAGTGGAAGATTGGACAAATTATCAGGGAAGAGTATAAAAATACTGCTCGGGGATGCAGGAGTGAAATCAGGAAGGCCAAATCACACCTGGAGTTGCAGCTAGCAAGAGATGTTAAGAGTAACAAGAAGGGTTTCTTCAGGTATGTTAGCAACAAGAAGAAAGTCAAGGAGGTGTGGGCCCCTTACTGAATGAGGGAGGCAACCTAGTGACAGAGGATGTGAAAAAAGTTTATGTACTCAAAGCTTTTTTGGCCTCTGTCTTCACGAACAAGGTCAGCTCCCGGACTACTGCACTGGGCAGCACACCATGGGGAGGAGGTGACCAGCCCTCTGTAGAGAAAGAAGTGGTTCGGGACTATTTAGAAAAGCTGGACGAGCACAAGTCTATGGGGCTGGATGCGCTGCATCTGAGAGTGCTAAAGGAGTTGGCGGATGTGATTGCAGAGCCATTGGCCATTATCTTTGAAAACTCATGGAGATCACAGGAAGTCCCGAACGACTGGAAAAAGGCTAATGTAGTGCCCATCTTTAAAAAAGGGAAGAAGGAGGATCCGGGGAACTACAGGCCAGTCAGCCTCACCTCAGTCCCCGGAAAAATCATGGAGCAGGTCCTCAAGGAATCAATTCTGAAGCACTTAGAGGAGAGGAAAGTGATCAGGAACAGTCAGCATGGATTCACCAAGGGCAAGTCATGCCTGACTAATCTAATTGCTTTCTATGATGAGATAACTGGCTCTGTGGATGAGGGAAAAGCAGTGGACGTGTTGTTCCTTGACTTTTGCAAAGCTTTTGACTCAGTCTCCCACAGTATTCTTGCCAGCAAGTTAAAGAACTATGGGCTCGATGAATGGACTATAAGGTGGATAGAAAGCTGGCTAGATTGTTGGGCTCAACGGGTAGTGATCAATGGCTCCAAGTCTAGTTGGCAGCCGGAATCAAGTGGAGTGCCCCAAGGATCGGTCCTCAGGCCGGTTTTGTTCAATATCTTCATAAATGATCTGGAGGATGGTGTGGATTGCACCCTCAGCAAGTCTCCAGATGACACTAAACTGGGAGCAGAGGTAGATACATTGGAGGGTAGGGATAGGATACAGAGGGCCCTAGACAAATGAGAGGATTGGGCCAAAAGAAATTTGATGAGGTTCAACAAGGACAAGTGCAGAGTCCTGCACTTAGGACGGTAGAATCCCATACACCGCTGCAGACTAGGGACCAAATGGCTTGACAGCAGTTCTGCTGAAAACGACATAGGGGTTACAGTGGACGAGAAGCTGGATATGAGTCAGCAGTGTGCCCTTGTTGCCAAGAAGCCCAATGGCATTTTGGGCTGGATAAGTAGGGGAATTGCCAGCAGATCGAGAGACGTGTTCTTTCCCCCCTATTCAACATTGGTGAGGCCTCATCTGGAGTACTGTGTCCAGTTTTGAGCCCCACACTACAAAAAGGATGTGGAAAAATTGGAAAGCATCCAGCAGAGGACAACAAAAATGATTAGGGGACTGGAACACATGACTTATGAGGAGAGGCTGAAGGAACTGGGATTGTTTAGTCTGCGGTTGAGAAGAATGAGGGGGGATTTGATAGATGCTTTCAACTACCGGAAAGGGGGTTCCAAAGTGGGTGGATCTAGACTGTTCTCAGTGGTAGCAGATGACAGAACAAGGAGTAATGGTCTCAAGTTGCAGTGGGGGAGGTTTAGGTTGGATATTAGGAAAAGCTTTTTCACTAGGAGGGTGGTAAAACACTGGAATGCGTTACCTAGGTGGTGGTGGAATTTCCTTCCTTAGAAGTTTTTAAGGTCAGGCTTGACAAATCCCTGGCTGGGATGATTTAGTTGGGGATTGGTCCTGCTTTGAGCAGGGGGTTGGACTAGAAGAGCTCCTGAGGTCCCTTCCAACCCTGATATTCTATGATTCTATGATTCTATGAAATCATGGTGGAATTCCTCAAGGGCTTCTTTTCCACCATCAATGTAGCACAAGTAGAGTAGGTGCATTAGGGGACAAGAGATGAAGAAGCGTTGTTCTAAGTCAGCCATAAAAATGTTGGCATACTGTGGGGCCATGCGGGTACCCATAGCAGTGCCGCTGATTTGAAGGTATATATTGTCCCCAAATGTGAAATAGTTATGGGTAAGGACAAAGTCACAAAGTTCAGCCACCAGGTTTGCCGTGACATTATTGGGGATACTGTTCCTGATGGCTTGTAGTCCATCTTTGTGTGGAATGTTGGTGTAGAGGGTCTCTACATCCATAGTGGCCAGGATGGTGTTATCAGGAAGATCGGTGATGGATTGTAGTTTCCTCAGGAAGTCAGTGGTGTCTCGAAGGTAGCTGGGAGCGCTGGCAGCATAGGGCCTGAGGAGAGAGTCTACATAGCCAGAGAATCCTGCTGTCAGGGTGCCAATGCCTGAGATGATGGGGCGCCCAGGATTTCTAGGTTTATGGATCTTGGGTAGCAGATAGAATATCCCAGGTCAGGGTTCCGGGGGTGTGTCTGTGCGGATTTGTTCTTGTGCTTTTTCAGGGAGTTTCTTGAGCAAATGCTGTAGTTTCTTTTGGTAACCCTCAGTGGGATCAGAAGGTAATGGCTTGTAGAAAGTGGTGTTGGAGAGCTGCTGAGCAGCCTCTTGTTCATATTCCGACCTATTCATGATGACAACAGCACCTCCTTTGTCAGCCTTTTTGATTATGATGTCAGAGTTGTTTCTGAGGCTGTGGATGGCACTGTGTTCTGCACAGCTGAGGTTGTGGGGCAAGTGATGCTGCTTGTCCACAATTTCAGCCCGTGCACGTCGGCGGAAGCACTCTATGTAGAAGTCCAGTCTGTTGTTTTGACCTTCAGGAGGAGTCCACCTAGAATCCTTCTTTTTGTAGTCTTGGTAGGAAGGTCTCTGTGGGTTAGTATGTTGTTCAGAGGTGTGTTGGAAATATTTCTTGAGTCGGAGACGTCGAAAATAGGATTCTAGGTCACCACAGAACTGTATCATGTTCGTAGGGGTGGAGGGGCAGAAGGAGAGGCCCTGAGATAGGACAGATTCTTCTGCTGGGCTCAGAGTATAGTTGGATAAATTAACAATATTGCTGGGTGGGTTAAGGGAACCACTGTTGTGGCCCCTTGAGGCATGTAGTAGTTTAGATAGTTTAGTGTCCTTTTTATTTTGTAGAGAAGCAAAGTGTGTGTTGTAAATGGCTTGTCTAGTTTTTATAAAGTCCAGCCACGAGGACGTTTGTGTGGAAGGTTGTTTTTTTTTATGAGAGTATCCAGTTCTGAGCGCTCATTCTTAATCTTTCCCTGTTTGCTGTAGAGGATGTTGATCAGATGGTTCCGCAGTTTCTTTGAGAGTGTGTGGCACAAGCTGTCAGCACTATGGTGCTAATAAGAGATGGTCACATAAACACCACCCTATATCAGAAACCTACTGACCGCTATTCCTACCTACATGCCTCCAGCTTTCACCCTGACCACACCACACAATCCATCGTCTACAGCCAAGCTCTACGATACAACCGCATTTGCTCCAACCCCTCAGACAGAGACAAACACCTACAAGATCTCTATCAAGCATTCTTACAACTACAGTACCCACCTGCTGAAGTGAAGAAACAGATTGATAGAGCCAGAAGAGTACCCAGAAGTCACTTACTACAAGGACAGGCCCAACAAAGAAAATAACAGAACGCCGCTAGCCGTCACCTTCAGCACCCAACTAAAACCTCTCCAACGCATCATCAAGGATCTACAACCTATCCTGAAGGACGACCCATCACTCTCACAGATCTTGGGAGACAGGCCGTTCCTTGCTTACAGACAGCCCCCAACCTGAAGCAAATACTCACCAGCAACCACACAACAGAACCACTAACCCAGGAACCTATCCTTGCAACAAAACCCATTGCCAACTGTGTCCACATATCTATTCAGGGGACACCATCACAGGGCCTAATCACATCAGCCACACTATCAGAGGCTCGTTCACCTGCACATCCGCCAATGTGATCTATGCCATCATGTGCCAGGAATGCCCCTCTGCCATGTACATTGGTCAAACTGGACAGTCTCTACATAAAAGAATAAATAGAAACAAATCAGACGTCAAGAATTATAACATACAAAAACCAGTCGGAGAACACTTCAATCTCTTTGGTCACTCGATTACAGACCTAAAAGTGGCAATTCTTCAACAAAAAAACTTCAAAAACAGACTCCAACGAGAGACTGCTGAATTGGAATTAATTTGCAAACTGGATAGAATTAACTTAGGCTTGAATAGAGACTGGGAGTGGATGGGTCATTACACAAAGTAAAACTATTTCCCCATGTTTATCCCCCCCGCCACCCTCCACTGTTCCTCAGACATTCTTGTCAATTGCTGGAAATGGCCCACCTTGATTATCATTACAAAAGGTTCCCTCCCCACCCCGGCTCTCCTGCTGGTAATAGCTCACCTTAAGTGATCATTCTCGTTACGGTCTGTATGGTAACACCCATTATTTCATGTTCTCTGTGTATATACATCTCCCCACTGTATTTTCCAGATGTAAGCAGAGTCAGGATGAGCTCCACCCTGACATCTGGTGGTGAGGTGTGGCAAGTTGTGGAAAAGAACTTCAGGGGCCGATCTCATTTGCATAGGCACACCCACCCCACCTAGAATGAGGCCATAACTGTCCAAATGGTCACTTTGGCTGTTGTGGGATCCCCAGTGTCTCTGTTATTGGGGCAGGAAAAATAAATTATTACCCTGATTATGGGAACTGTGCTTGGAACTGTACTTGGCCTTTTGTTATGATGGAGGGATTCACCATCAACTAAGTAGCACTCGCTAGGCAAGGGTCATGGGTTCCAAAACTCTGTGAATTGAGAGAGGCTTGAGACAGGTGTCAGTACCTGATGGTGTGGGCCCCTTTGTGAGGGCCTGAAGCACCAATTGCACCTCTGTCTCTCTCCACTGTGGAATGTCAGAGCTATTTTTGGGTCTATTAAGAGTCTTGCTACAGGTACTGTGCTGAATTCACTTTGGCCTTATGGTGCACCAGCACTAAGGCTCCCACTACTATGAGCTGAAATCACTGAGAGCTGGAATCACTGAGCACTGTGTCAAGTAGCGGGGAGCCGGAAGATCTAGAGTGCAGCGGTGCTGTTTGTGGATAGGCTGGCGGAGTGTTCATGAGACGGCGAGGCAAGCTGTGCAGAGCGGGGCCGTTCGTGAGACGGTAGAGCGGAGCGGAGCCCTGTGGGGCAGTCAGCTTCAGATCACGTAAGGTGCCCCTTACCTCTTTCCCCCACACACAGACACATTTTTAGCCAGACTGGGAGTAACACTCTGCAGATGAACTTTTGAACTCTGGGGCTGGACTTTTTGGACTTTGGGTGATTTGTGGATTGCTGGACTCAAGAGATGCTTGGGTTCTGGGACTCAAGAACCCGAGGGAAAGGATGTGGCCCAATTTGCTGGGGTGGGTCTTTGCTTGTGGTTTGGTTGATGAACACTAGTTGTGGTGTTTCCCCAATTTAATGCTGATGTCGTTTAGAATCATAGAATCATAGAATATGAGGGTTGGAAGGGACCTCAGGAGGTCATCTAGTCCAATCCCCTGCTCACAGCAGGACCAATCCCCAATTAAATCATCCCAGCCAGGGCTTTCTCAAGCCTGACCTTAAAAACTTCTGAGGAAGGAGATTCTACCACCACCCTAGGTAACGCATTCCAGTGTTTCACCACCCTCCTAGTGAAAAAGATTTTCCTAATATCCAACCTAAACCTCCCCCACTGCAACTTGAGACCATTACTCCTTGTTCTGTCCTCTTCTACCACTGAGAATAGTCTAGAACCATCCTCTCTTGAACCACCTCTCAGGTAGTTGAAAGCAGCTATCAAATCCCCCCTCATTCTTCTCTTCTGCAGACTAAACAATCTCAGTTCCCTCAGCCTCTCCTTATAAGTCATGTGTTCCAGACCCCTAATCATTTTTGTTGCCCTTCACTGGACTCTTTCCAATTTATCCACATCCTTCTTGTAGTGTGGGGCCCAAAACTGGACACAGTACTCCAGATGAGGCCTCACCAATGTCGAATAGAGGGGGACGATCACGTCCCTCGATCTGCTGGCAATGCCCCTACTTATACATCCCAAAATGCCATTGGCCTTCTTGGCAACAAGGGCACACTGCTGACTCATATCCAGCTTCTCGTCCACTATCACCCCTAGGTCCTTTTCTGCAGAACTGCTGCCTAGCCATTCGGTCCCTAGTCTGTAGCTGTGCATTGGGTTCTTCCCTGCACTTATCCTTATTGAATCTCATCAGATTTATTTTGGCCCAATCCTCTAATTTGTCTAGGTCCCTCTGTACCCTATCCCTGCCCTCCAGCGTATCTACCACTCCTCCCAGTTTAGTATCATCTGCAAATATGCTGAGAGTGCAATCCACACCATCCTCCAGATCATTT
Organism: Caretta caretta; assembly: GCF_965140235.1. NCBI lineage: Eukaryota > Metazoa > Chordata > Testudines > Cheloniidae > Caretta > Caretta caretta. The sequence goes on along the minus strand of NC_134211.1, from coordinate 132,938,075 downwards.
ATGAAGATATTGAACAAAACCGGCCCCAGGACCGACCCCTGGGACACTCCACTTGACACCGGCTGCCAACTAGACATGGAGCCATTGATCACTACCCATTGAGCCCGACAATCTAGCCAACTTTCTACCCACCTTATAGTGCATTCATCCAGCCCATACTTCTTTAACTTGCTGACAAGAAGTTTACCTCATGTTATTAAAGATTCTCTGCTACACCGAGGCTCTGTGTTTGCGAGAGGGGAAGTATTGCCTCTTTCAGGCGCCCACGGTGTGTGTAAGATTTTCCCAGGTCACTGGGTGGGGGCTCGAGCCAATTTTGCATTTGCTTTGATGAGAGGGAACCCCTGTGTACTGAACCCGGCCCTTGCTGCTATCAACTTGGCCTGGCAGAAGGGTTACACACTGAATGCATCCGATGAAGTGAGCTGTAGCTCATGAAAGCTTATGCTCAAATAAATTTGTTAGTCTCTAAGGTGCCTCAAGTACTCCTTTTCTTTTTCCATCCTTAGAGGTTTTTAAGGCTCCGCTTGACAAAGCCCTGGCTGGGATGATTTAGTTGGCTTTGGGGGTGGTTGGACTAGATGACCTCCTGAGCTCCCTTCCAACCCTGATATTCTATGAGTCTATGGATGTGGGCTGGAGGCTACGGCCCTCCAGATGTGCTCTGAGCCATGGCTGCTGGACAGGTTTGCCCTGCGGCCTGAAGATTTCCCCCCCATTTGTAGATGTATTTTCTCATTGGGAATGCTCAACTCAGTGGTTGGTTCTGACAGAAGACAAATATGTATCCACATGTAGCACTGCCTTGGGCCCTGATCCTGAATTGGGTTCCCGGGGGACAAACCCCTGACCCCTACGGAACCCCGGGGATCTTATCTACCTATGCAAAGCTCAGTGCAGGATCAGGACCTTCACATGCAGAGGGATCTGTCTTTATAAAATCTATACAAATAAAGTCCCCCATAATAGCTATCCATGCATCCCATTGCACTGGGCCACGTTGGACAGGTATGGTGCCCAGCAGCGAATCAGTGAGTGTGTGCCTCAAATTTACCTGTTCAAAACCTTTAATTATGCGCTCCCTTTTTATTTGCTTTTGTTTCTTTCTGAAAGAGCTCTCAAGCAAACCTGCATCTATTGTGCCACCTGACAACAGCCATGAGGTATTATCTTCAGACACTCACAGGAGATGTTTGTGCTATTTCACCTTCCCAGGAATAGCTCTGTCATAGAAACAGATAAAAGTTTTCACTACTATTTTCACACTTTTAAACTGCAGCACCTTGAAAGGAGATGAAGATTTGCTGCTCTCCATTTGCTGTTACAAATGGTGAGGGTCATAGGTTATCTCCTCCTGGCAGCATGCAATTTTTGTTCTAACACATTGCCTGGTGCTTCTTCTTTTCGTGCTCATAGCTGTAACCACATATGTCAGAAGAGCAGTCAAATAATTCATCCGTATACGAAATGTGGTTATGGCTTGAAAAAAGACCAGTGTACAAACTCTAGTTTGTTCTCAAGGACAATTATAGGTGTGTGTGTGACAGCGATAATGGCCTTTCTTAGCCAAGGTTTTAACACTGAACATCTTGCTTTCATTTACCTTATCGGGGAGAGCAGCTGACAATTAAGTTTCAATGCTTCCGTGGATCTCTTCTTTCAGGTTTCTTCATGTTTTCTTTGAGAGATAAAAGACAGTAGTTTTGATCTAATGTACTAGATTACATGCTTGTGGTTGCTGTCCACAGTTAATGTTAAAGCTACTGCCCCTTAGAAGACTTGTCTTAGTACTGCCATCCCCTTTTCCAAAATTCCCTACAAGAAACCAGTATCCCTGAAATGTTGTGTCTCCTCTCAAACCCTGAGTAGAACTGCTCCCGGTGATTGAAGGAAAATTCTGAAAAGGGATCTTGAAATTACTGTGTTTCAAAAGTTTCCATGTTGTTGCCATCTTCACAGATTTCCAATTTGTTTTTCTTACGTCTCATGGGTCTGATCACAGCTGGTGTTGATCAACTTTGAGGGAGTTATGCCAGTTTACCCTAGCTGAAGATTTTGCCCTATATCTCCAAAATGAGACTCAGTTTGGCCTGCAGACACCAGATGTCGTTGGGTTTGTTAGCCTCGTTGAACTGCTTTACGCATTGCTTGGGGTGGGGCTTAGCGAGGGAAGGTGAAGGTTCACAGAGTTGTTTGTATGTGTCTGAGATGGCGTATAGTGTAAATCTGTGCGTGGGATGAGGAATGCGACAGGATTACGTGGCAGTGGCTGGATCCCTTAACTGTGCAGTTCCATATGCTGTGATAAGTGGGTGTCAAAAGTTAACGTCCGGAGACCATCGGGGTGAGAGCAGGTGCCTTGCTTACCTCTCCCCCGTTCTCTGGACAGTCGCACCCTGTGGCCTGGTTCTGGGGTGTGGAGTAAAGCCCTCCAGCTGTGCCTTTTAGTGAGTCACCCCCACTCCCTTTCAGGGGATACGAAGGAGCCCAAACAAAGGGAAATACTTCCTGCCCTTGTCCTGGTGTGAGGGAGAGGGAAGCAATCTCTCAAGCCACACGGGCAGTCTCAGTGCGAGGAAAGGTTGGGGCTCAGTCCTGGGGGGATTTCAACACAGAGCATCAGCCCAGCCCATATTCTCCCTCCAAGGGCTAGGGCAGTGGGGTTTCATGGTACAGGGCCCCCAGGCTCGGAGCCCTATCTCGGCTTGGCCCTGCCTTTGAGGGGCCTGCCGAAAGCTGACAAGCCTCAGGGGGCTGGGGCTGGCTGTGTCCCTAGGAGTTCCTTCCCCTGGCCTGGCTGGTGGGGGGGGGGGGCGAGGTCGCCCCCCATCACACACACACACACTGGGTTCTGAAGATATTGTGGGGATATTTTTGATGAAGAAAGTGTCCTTGGGGAGGAGGGCGAGGGGCAGGTCTCTGTGAGCCAGACTCCACTGAAACACAACGTCAATCTGCAGTTTTTCACCATGTGTCTGTTTATGAATACAACTCTATTTATTACACAGAGACACCTCCCCACCCCCCCACCCCCCCACACACTTCACTCTGTGACTTCAGTGATGTCCGGGCCTCTAGCAAACAGTCACATGTGAGGGTTGAACTTCCACCTGCCGAGCTGGGGCCTGGCTTTCTCTGTGCAGGGGCACATGGAGTTCTGTCTGATGTCGAGTTCTGTCTGTCTGAAACAATTGGGTTTGTTTAGTCTGGAGGAGAGGAGACTGAGCAGGGACATGATAACAGTTTTCAAGTACATAGAAGGTTGTTACAAGGAAGAGGGAGAAGAATTGTTCTTTTTAACCTCTGAGGCTAGGACAAGAAGAAATGAGCTAAAATTGCAGCCAGGGCGGCTTAGGTTGGACATTAGGAAAAATTTCCTAACTGTCAGGGTGGTTAAGCACTGGGATAAATTGCCAAGGGAGGTGGTGGAATCTCCATCATTGGAGATTTTTAAGAACGGGTTGGACAAACACCTGTCAGGGATGATCTAGATAATACCTAGCCCTGCCGTGAGAGCCGGGGACTGGATTCGATGAGCTCTCAAGGTCCCTTTCAGTTCTTTGATTCTCTGTTCCTGGCCATTGCTGAGTACGCTGAAGTTCTGTGTCTCCAGATGGGAACGCAGCGGGGAAAAGCACGCCCAGGACAAGCAGCCATGCGGTAAAGCTCAGGGTGAAAGTGAGACACGGCAAACAGAAGTCAGGCTGCCTCCATCTAATGCTGGTAATGGCTTGTCTGGGCAGCTCTCACACACCCATTGTGCAGGACCCAAGGGTGCAGATGAACCTGAACAATGGAGATCACACCAAGAGACTTCCTGGTTCCCGTGCCCTAAGCCCAGGCTGACCCTGATGTCGCAGCTCGGTTGGTAAATGAGAAATAAATTGGTAAATGGAGAATAAATGTAGGTACTTATAGACCATGATCATGGCATCCTTTAGTCTTCTCTTTGTTAAGCTAAATAGATTGAGCTCCTTGAGTCTGTCATTATAAGGCAGGTTAACCAATCATTTCATAATTCTCATGGCTCTTCTCTGAACCCTTCCCAGTTTATCACGGTGCCCTCCGTGAGTTGTGGGCACCAGAACTGGACACAGAATTCCAGCAGTGATCGCACCAACACCAGATACAGACATGAAATAATGTCTTCTCCTACTCGAGACTCCCCTGTTTATTCATCGCAGATTTGCATTCGCTCTTTTGGCCAAAGTGTCGCACTGGGAGCTCATGTTTGGCTGATTATCCACTATGACCCCAAATCTTTTTCAGAGTCCCTGCTTCCCAGGGGAGAATCCCCCATAGTGTAAGTCTAAATTCTTTGTTCCTCGATGTATCCATTTACATGTAGTCATATTAAAACATATTTTGCTTGAACCCAGCTTATCAAGCGATCCTGATCATTCTGTATCAGTGACCTGTCATCTTAATTAGTTATCTCTCCCCCACTCTTTGTCATCTGCAAACTTGATCAATGATGATTTTGTTTCCTGCCAGTTTATTGATAAAGATGTTACATAGCCTCGAGCCAAGAACTGATCCCTGTGGGACCCCACAAAAACATGCCCAATCGATGATGAGGCCCCATTTACAATTCTATTTTGAGACCTATTGGTTACCTTTTTAAAATCCATTTAAAGTGTGCCGTGTTCATTTTGTATCATTCTAATTTTCAATTAACCTGTGGTGTGGTACCCAGTCCAATGCCTTACAGATATCTAAGTATATTGCTTGAACCCTATTGCCTCTATCAGCCGAACTTTAAAATCATCCAGTGATGCAGATTCTACCACATCCCTTGGTAAGATGTTCCAGTGGTTAATTATCTTTAAAATTAACCCTTATTTATCTTTTTTTTTCTCTCTTTTTTTTTTTTTTTTTAGTTTCAGCTTCCAGCCATTGGATCCTGTAGCCTGGTCTGTAAACATTTTTAGGAAATCAAAATGAATAGCTACTCCTAGTAGTTCAGAAACAGTTGGGTTCTCTTGATAAGACAGGTCAGTAAAGGAGGCTCCTGTGAGATTTGTTTGTTTGGAGAAATCATGAGCCAACATCAGAAAGAAAAAAAAAAGGCAAATCGGGTATTAAAAATACGTCTTAGATTAAAATCTTTCCAAAGGAAACCAGAGTAGGAGTCAGAGTAGCAGCCGTGTTAGTCTGTATTCGCAAAAAGAAAAAGAGGACTTGTGGCACCTTAGAGATGAACAAATTTATTTGAGCATAAGCTTTCGTGAGCTACAGCTCACTTGCATCCGATGCATTCAGTTTTTTCCACTGAGTGCATCCGATGAAGTGAGCTGTAGCTCACGAAAGCTTATGCTCAAATAAATTTGTTCGTCTCTAAGGTGCCACAAGTCCTCCTTTTCTTTCAGAGTAGGAGTGTGAATGTGAATATTCAAAGCAACATACAACATATCCAGACAGATATTGATCTGATTACACAATCTTTATATTGGTGATTACTACAGCAATACTTCAAAACAAGTTCTTCACTACAAAAACAAGTAATTCACAGGAGTCTTGGAACTTAATTATAGTTCTAATATGCTTAGTATTGAATTTGAGCATAATTATGTCATGGAGTGATTCCAGGGGTGTTTCATGCTAATGCTAATCACGTCCATTTAATGTGCACACCAGTTAATGAACATACTATTTACTCCCAGCAGATGTCTCAGACACACTACAAGTGGTTAATTAAAAACATCATGTCTGCAGGGTGAAAGGGAAGTATTCAAGTTACATATTCCCCTGTTTCCCATGGAGATCCTCTGCCTGGCTGTGCAGGCAGCAAAACCTTCCTTCTGACATGGTATGGCATCGTAGAGTGTTAAAATGTAGCTGTTGGCCTTGGGACCTGGACAGTGAGTATTTGACTCAAAATAGTCCACGGCTGGACACAAAACTCTTTCTTTATTCCTAAGCTGTCTTTTGGCTTAATAAACTGATTTATTGTGATGTTTAAAACAGAGTAAGTATTTGTGCATCCTAGATGAGCAACTTCTTAAACACAAATGCCCACCGGTGAGCAAAGCAGAGCAGAAACCTTCTTCTTTTCATGGATTGTGCCGCACTGCAATGAGCTTCCCTCAGGAGAGTCTGCATTGCATGAACCTTTTTCAAGCAGCAGCCAGCTATGCTCCCCAGGTTCATGCCAGCTTCTGACAGCTCCACTAACTTCCAGGCCCTGCCTCAGAAAGTCTGCTGGTGATACAAGGCAGCGGCCAGCTCCCTCCGCCAGGAGGCTGCAACAGCCAGCCTTGCCCCAGAAGGAAGCGATTGACCGTGGGGAAAGCATTGCCACAGAGCATTCCCACTACCTGGTGCCTGCGGAGTTCCCATCTGAAACTGGCGCTGCTCTGCACCAGGGTAGTAGAGGTGCAAGTGGGATCACCAACTTGGGAAGTGGCTGAAAACTGGGGACTGAGAAAGTTCAGCCATTCCTCTTAGCTAACAAAGGGCCCGCTGCAGCAATGCCCAGCATCCCCTGCCACCCTTCTGGTGCAGCTAACCCGAGTTAACAGGGTCCCACCCCCAGGGAGGAGCTGCACTGCGAAGCAGAGGCCTGTACTCCTGGAGCTCATCGGCACCCTCGCTGGCTCGGACCCACTGCTCCAAGCGTCTCTTTCGGCTGTGCTGGGCTAGGTGGCATCGGGGAGGGGTAGCTGGAGGTTTGATGTCAGCAACCCCTGTGGCGGCTAGCAGTGTGTTGGTGCCATGCACAGGGCCATTGGTGGGCAGGCCACATTGGTGCCAGGCACAGGTACCCTTTGCCATGCACTCAGGGTTAAACTACGTGCCTGAATGATACACGGTGATTAAGTGAGCTTTCCTGAGAAAATGTGTTTGGAGGAAGAAAGACAGTTCTGGCAGAAGAAAGGGTTAAATAGTCCAGACAAAACTCCATTTCTCAAACAGGAGGGCCAGGCTGAGAGGTGAGCCTGAACCCTACAGTGCGTGCGTGACTAATAGATGCCAACAGAATTTCATACCTCTGGGCAAAATAACAAGCTTCCCCTTTTTTTTTTTTTTGGTCTCTTGTTCATGTCCTATTTTATGCTTGCAAAACATTCCCAAAGTCAGAAACACGACACGTCTCTTCATGCTCTGTCCTTCTCAAGGCAAGGTTTAACCACTGGGCAAGAATATTGATTAGAGAAGTTTTGCAAAGATCAATACAAATGACAACTGTTATTAAAATGGAAGCTCAGACTTTGGTTCAAAGTAAAGGCATATTCAGATTGAGACATGTTCCTGTCTTTCTTTCAGATAATTTAACAAAGTTCAGGTCTCCTCTGTGAGAAATAATTAATTGAGCAAAATGTTAATTAAGCAAAATTATTTGTGCACGGGACAATTCTTCTAAAGGCATAACACTGAGTTAAAAAGACTAAAGTGTAACTTGATTAAAATTGGTGTCAATCCTTACATAGGCTCACAGCTTGTGCTCTCTCTATGCCTGACAGCATTCAAAATTCATCCAGTTTCAACATAATGAATATGTCCAAACTCAGGGTTTTAGCTCTCCTGCACTGTGAAAACTACATATGCCATTTCCTGGAGTCCACCCTTCGCTGTAAAGGGTGGACTCCAGCTGGGAGGAGCTGCAGACACTGTGCAGGGCAGGATTAGAATTCAAAATGGCCTTGACGAATGGAGAATTGGTCTGAAATCAACAAGTTGAAATTCAGTAAAGAAAAGTGCAAAGTACAGCACTTAGGAAGGAAAAATCAAATACACAGCTACAAGCTGGGGCATAGTTGGCAAGACAGCAGTACTGCCGAAAACCATTGAGGGGGGGAAGTTGGGGATCACAAATTGAATAGGAATCAACGATGGGACACAGCTCTTCATGGGTGCTTGGTACAACTGCCTCGAGTGGCAAAGGAAGGACAGAAGGAAGAAAAGGACAAGTAGGCAGAGTTTGAACCTGAAGCCATTGGTGCCACCCAGAACTGCCGCTGCTCAAGCCCCAGCTCTCCGGTTAATCAGAGTGACCTTCCCAGTCATCTTAATGGTTTCGCCTCCTGCTTGCAGCTGTGAGAGGACCTTGTTTGTTGCCTCTCACACAAAGACCATCCAAGCTCCCTTTACTCCCCGCCCACTGCGATTCCTCACTGGTCTGAAGGTCCATCCAACACCCGGTGAAGTACAACAGACGCAAAGAGGTCAGGGCCCTAAATGCTGTTTCCAAAGGTGCTGCTGTTACCACGGATGCTGAAAGTGCTTGGAGTCCCCGCTGGTTCCTCTATGAGTTTTCACTAAGGGCCCAAGTCCCCTCTGCGGACGGGAGATGGATTCCTCTGGCTTCCAATGCAAAGATCTCAGCTAGAGAGCCGTCTCCTTCGTGCTGTTTTCATCTTGTGGGAACAGGGCACATGAGTGGAATCTCTGTGGCTATCTGAGTGCGGCGAGGCACGGAGCAATGTGCACGCACACGGGCAGCAAAGCCAGACAGCAGGGCCTGATAGATGTGGGTAGAGAGATGTGGCTTGGGGTGTATTTGGGCCACTATCTCGCACGACGAAACATGGGAAGGGGCATTAAATCATGTCACGTACGATTATTTCTACTCAGAATGAACGGTGGCACCTCCTAAAGCTGAACGTCTTTGTGCTCTCGCTCAGCAGGTACCTAGGGCAGGGCTGGGCTGTCCTCCCACTCTCCGCTCAGTGCCTTCGATTCACCCCCACGCCCAGTAAAAGCCCCTCTGCTCAGGAACACGAGTGTCCCGAGGCCTGACTCAGGGGCACCTCCTCATCGCTGCCAGAGGACTGTTTCTCTGGCCAGCAGTGCCCTCACGGGGGGCATGTCCTGCGTTAATTGGGCTAATTCTGTGTTACAGATGGAGCAGGGCTGACCACCTGGTCTGGCTTCCGGCTGGCTCTGCCTCAGTTTCACCCCCCCAAGTGCCTCGGTAATGCCAACACCGGGTTCATTTGTTGAGTAACACCCTGTCCTGGTTTATTAACACAGCTCACCCGTAACCACCAGAACCCCCCTCAGTCTTCACAGCCAGCTCATGCCCTCAGTGCTGGGCTCCTAGTCCAGTCTTGAGGCTCTCCTCTAGCAGATTGTCCCTCCACACTCCAGCTTCCCAGCTGGCAGCCTTGCACCATGCAGGCCTCTGCCTGGGAAGTGGGGAGAGTCTCGCTGTGTAGAGATGCTCGCCCAGCCTCCTGCCCCTTTGAGCTTCCACCTGCTCCCTAGCACACAGCGAGTCTCCAGGCTTCCTAGTGGAGTCCGCTCCTGTCTCCTTTGACTCTGCACAGGCTTCTCTCCTATCTGCACCACAGAGAGGCTGGTGTTAGTCCTACAACTTGCCTGCCATTGTCTCCAGCTGGAGGGATGAGTTAAGGTGGGGCCCCTCTTAATGGGCCAGTCACCCTGGGACAAGGAGCTTTAAAGAGAGGCGGGGAGCCCTGTGGAATTCCCCTGGGGTTTTTCCATTGACTTCACTGGCATTGCAGCTTTGCCCCCAGTGAACAGAAGCAGAGCGACAATTGGAACAAGGCCCCTTTGTTCTTATGCTGTTGTTAGTCACTTAGTGGGGACCCTTTGGGGGCCAAATGCAGGACTGAGAAGCCACGTTCCCACGTTCCCGTGACTCTCTGTTTGCCTGCTAGATGGGAGGATGCGAATTGTCTTCTTGAACCTATTAGTGACAATTAATGGAAACGCTTCCTTCTGAGCAAGACATTGACATTCAGTAGTAGGCAATTTACCGAGGCCTTGTCTAGACTGGGAGGAAATGGTGCTTTCAGTTGAGCAAGCTTAACTCCACTGAAACCCTCCGAACACCAGTAGGCTAAATCTGTATCCACTCTCCAGCACTGACCTAAAGGGTCAAACAGCGTTAACACTGGTGCTCAGTGGAGGTTTTGGTAGCGTTAAGCTAGCTCACCTGAGCTCACCCACTGGAAAAAGCACCGGTTTCCTGGTCTGGAGAGACCTGGAGAGAAGAATCTTTGCACAAGACCTTTAAACGAGGAGGCCCTACCTGCTCTTCATGAGCATGGCTGGTACCTTGGGGCATTTGCTTCAGTGACCTTGGCCAAATATATGTCTGGGACCCAGCTTAAATCCTTGGGCAAATGAGAGCCATTCTTATCCCCAGGGGAGTGAGTCAGAGCATACAACCTATATTTGAAAAATACCTGGCTGTTTTCACTGTGACATTCCTGTCTGCAAACAGAGACATTCTGCTTGGGGCAAATTCACAGAAAGTAGCAATTTATCCAGCAAGGCAGGATTTACAGTTCTCCCAGTAAAAGGGACGTGGTCCCTGGTGGGAAAGGTGAGTTTCTTCCTGGAGCAGTGTGGGGCTGCTAGAATCATCTCACTGGGACAGATTTGGGGTCTGTCTAGCCCCTGATTCTGTCTCAGACCATGGCCAATGCCACCAGGTTCAGAGGAAGTTATAAAACCCACATAGCAAATGAATGTGAGCAGTGTTATCTCACCAAAGGGGTGGGCTGGGGGGTCCCTGCCAGAGCAAGCCTCCCAAGGCCCTGCCTAGTGAGCGGCATTGCACCAGATGTGTTGATGATTTAGTTGGGGATTGGTCCTGCTTTCAGAAAGGGGTTGGACTCAGTGACCTCCTGAGGCTCCTTCCACCTCTGATATTCTAGGATTCTATGTGCTGCAGACAGGGATCTGCCATATTGCAGAGGAGCATGCAGGGTTTGCCCTACCTAGCATAACACGCTACAGACAAGTATTATCCATGCAGTGGGCAAGAACCCTTCGGTGAGAGATCAAGGCAAGGCCCACATGATTTCCTATATGAGTCTGCACTGGAAAACTGTCAGCGCACAAGGCGCCAGGCATCAAGCTCCTCTTATGGAAGGTGCTAATACCCGCCTCTGACTTCTGATTTATTTGTTCACAGCTCTCCAAATAATTCCTCCTTTATCAACACCCTCCACGCCTCGTCTCAGCACAGACCCCTCTGGAGCCAGGTCTCCCAGGCCAGCATATTCACTGAGCTTGCTGCATCTGCTGCGGCTGCCTGTCTGAGAAACGTCCTGCAGCCCCGCTGCAGCTCCCAGCTCAGCGTCGTTTGTCATTCACTTCTGCCCCTTGTGTCTCGAGCGCCTGATTTCCCTCCAGTTACTGTTTTGCCTCCTGGAGGGATGATCAGCATTTATTTCTTATTGGGGGGGCTGTGTTTTACAAGCAGGGATGGAGATGCACTACTCTTCCTCCTGAACATCCCCTCTCTCGCTGGATGATATTCTTAGAATCCTAGAATATCAGGGTTGGAAGGGACCTCAGGAGGTTCTAGTCCAATCCCCTGCTCATGGCAGGACCAACCCAACTAAACCATCCCAGCCAGGGCTCTGTCAAGCCTGACCTTAAAAACCTCTTATATTGCAGGTCTGGTCCCCCTGCTCCTTTCAGATTCTTTTCTCAGATTTGCTACATTAACATGCTTTTCTGGGGGCAGTGACCAGCTGGTGCTGCGACACATAGTCTTACTTTTTGGTGCAAGAGCACACAGCTGTGGAAGAGATGAGGTGCCGCTGTTAATTTTGTGATAATTTCTTGTGGGGGAGCTGTGCCAAGCAGCAAGGGAGATTGCTTTCATCCTTAACCAATCTAACTAGAGTCAGTCCTTGGAGATTGTCGCTTCCCTGGGACCCTGATGCTGGTGTTTGGGGTCCCTGGAATAGGGGATTGCCGGCATGTTGTGTGACACGTCCTCTGTGGAAAGATTGGTGTATGTGTGTAAAGAAAGCAAGTTACGCTAAGGAAATACCCCAGATTCACAGCCCTGATTCCCTTCCAGTGGAAAACCAACCTGTGTCTGCTACTGCTCCGCAGAGGCGCAACAATACTGTAAGATGGGGTCTGCTAGCTCTTACATTGCAATCCTGTTGCATTTTTTGTTTTGTTTTGGATTTCTTGGGTTATCAGGCAAAGAAACAAAAAAAAAAAAGAGAAAAAATATTTCTCTCTTTAAAGTTTTAAATCTCTTTCCCACAGAGAAGAAAGTAAGGAAAGGAAGATAATATTTCAGATAAAAACAAAAGCAGAACCAGGATTTTCATTTGAAAATTGCTCCCAAATATTTTCTAACATAAATTTGGATAAAACTATTTTTTCAAAGGGAAAAACATTCTTTTTCAGCCACAACTAGTCCTTGGACTGTGATCTCCATTCGTGCACTTTGTTCACTCCTTGCTGTTCCTCTCGTATGGGAGCACGGAGCCATTCAGACAGCAAGCAGTGCCGCTGTTCTTCCCCTCGCAGCTTGTGCCGAAATTCCTTTCTTTCATGCTGAGGCTTTTCCCTCAGCTTCCTTCTCCCGTAGCTTCTACTCTCTTTCCTGTACTGCCCTGCTGCAGGCCACAACTCAGGCCCTGTCTATGCCAGGCTGATGAGGCAGAGAACCGTGAGACAGAGACTCCATGATCCCAGGCACAGAACTCCCCCCACTTTACTGATGTCCACCTTACAACATTCCCTGGTCCTCTCTAGGAACTGCAGTACCAAGAGCTTTATGGCTATAACGGCTACACCAGAAATAGACCACAAAACCCTGTGCGTCACATTCCGGAAACCATTGGGCAAAGCACTGCCTAGTGTTCCCTGATTTGTCAGTTGATTATTGATCGTGTTGGCTATAGTAATTATTTAGAATCCCCAATTAGTAAAGTAATTAGACTTCTGAGGCTTAATGGGTTCTAGCCCCAGAATGAGGCACAGCAGAGTCGTGATCTCTGTCTGGCTGGGACCCTGACGTGCCCAGCAGCAACACACACAGCCAGGGCAAAGCTGAGTTAATAATAGTTAATACTAACACTGTTAATAAAAGCACACATGTTCCAATCCAAAAGGGAATGTAGCTATTGTGCAGTGTCAGTCTGACGTCCCATGTCATCCCATACACTTACTCACATTGCCGGCAGACACCTGAGGACAGGTGGTGATCCACAGGAGTCCTATCCTGTCTCTCTGGCGTGTCAAGCAAACCCAGTGGTCAAGGTCTTCCACCTACATCATATTTGGGCTGATTATAGTGTCTGATGGCCACCAGAAATAGTCATAGGAGTGTTCTGCCTCTTTTCTCATAACTTACTTCCTCACCCTGACAAGCTTGGGGTGCCCTTACCCTGTCGGTTAGTATAGTCATTATCCCAAACTTATTAGCGTATATGTCAATTGGTTACCATGGCAATCTTGCAATTGTACACCTGCTGATAGTCCGATCTCAAAATACCCAAAGCTGGCACCAGCTGGTTTCTTGTGGTTGCTTGTCTGCATTTTATGCAAGATCACAGCAAAAGCACTTATTGCAACATAAGCAAAATAACATCTGACGACCTCTTGGGACTTAGGGTCACAGCTGGTCAATGTACTTACGCTAAGGCTCATAGGCCTAACCACCATGTGCCAATTGCTTAAGCTAATGATTTACAGGTTTAGACCCATAGGTTTCTCACCTGACGGCTGGGTATACTATCCTAAATCTGGCAGTGAACTCTGCAGGCTGCACTAGATTTCAGAAAATGATCACAGAACTGCAAAAGGACTCGTGAACTGTGAAACACAAGTCCAGGGAGCTCGAACGACTAGTGGGCAATGAGTGGCTAATGCGGCAGCAGCTTCTTCTTTCAAGAGGGCCTATGAGCAGTGAAAGCAAGGAGCTGCAGAAAGAGGTGGTTAATGTAAAGGATAATTTTCCCCACTATCCGTATTGCCAGTTGAAATCCTCTGTCCTATGCTATGCAGGAGATTAGACTAGCTAAGCATAATGGTCCCTTCTGGTCTTAACGTTTAAATCTGTAACTCAGGTGTCCCCCATTCCTGAAACAAAATGTGAGATGCTCAAACGGGAACCACCAAGTTATGGACGCCCTACAGAAAAATGCCCTGACTTGTCCCAGCAGGAAATCATATGGGGACCTTTAAGATGAAACTGTTGCACAGAGGACAATCTATCCCTCCTAGCGCCACCCAGCATGAGGTCAGAAACGCCAAGTATAGTCTGCAGCCCCCATCTGAGTCCTGAGAAATCTATGGGGCTGAGATGACCTATTCTGACAGGTGTGAATGGTGCCAGGGAAGACAAGGAATCCAAGTGTGAACTCTGTGATAAACACAAGTCAGAGAGTACAAGAGAAGTACCAAAACCACATTCAGCATGCTTGGGAGCAGTTTTCTGTGACCTATCCTCTTTCAGGATAGAGTCCTAACGTGGATCTAAGGCACATATGTATGTAATTGCGAAATCAGGGCCTTGGATTCTCCCACTCCACCCCCTGATATTTTTGCTTCTTCTTGTTCACTGAAATATTACTATCATATGAAGAATTTTGTCGCAAGCGTCAATTGTAAGCAATATTTCAGAATATTAATGGAAAGCACTTTCAAATTTGTAACAGAATATCTGTACAAGAAAATTGAGTCTAAGGCCTTGTCAACACTATACAGTTTTGTAGACAAAAGTCAGCTTTTGTCGACAAAACAGTGGAGGCGTACACACTGAAATGTTCGTCCGGCCGATGGAACTCCCCTGCTACGCCGACAGAATAAAAGGACCTCAGTGAGTGGCACAGGGATTTCCGGGATGTAGTTAGAGGGACGCAGTGCCAGTGTAGAGGCTGCAAATGGGTATGTCGTCCTAACTGGCCTCCACGAGGTGTCCCACAACGCACATCATGACCACGCTGGTAAGCAGTTTGAACGCCATTGGCCTGGAGATACGCAAGTATGCACCCTTCTAAAGGCCTGGGACTTTCTGAAATTCCTCTTCCTGTTTGCTTTGCGTGGACAGTTCACATAACATCTTCCCAGCGGCTGTGCCGGCTTTCTGCAGCAGAACACCGGAGTGGAGCACACAGGAGCTGTTGGATCTGCTGGGTCGGTGGGGAGAGGAGGCTCTGCAGTGGAAGCTGCGCTCCAGCCGTAGGAAATTTGATACCTACGGGCTGATTGCTAGTGGCAGGCCGGAGAAGGGGCATGAGAGGGACATGCTGCAGTGCCGGGCTAAAATCAAGGAGCTGAAGCGGGTGTACCAGTGTGCAAGGGAGGCCAGTTGTCGCTCTGGTGCGGCACTGAAGACATGCCACTTCTACAAGGAGCTGCACACCATCCTCTGTGGTGACCCCCCCTGCACTGCCAAGAGCCCCATGGATACTTCCGGGGGTCTGGAGGCAGGAGCCATAAACTCAGCCCCAAGAACGATGTGGTGGGCAAGGACGTGGAGTTGGAGGAGGACATGGAACACACAATAGGGCCTCCAGTGGTGCGGTGAGTCAGGACCTCTTTTTGGCTCCAGAGGGGTCTAGCCATGCCCAGCACTCCAACTCTGGCATGCATGAAGCAGGGGACACGAGCACGGGTAGCAGCATTTTGCTTTGATATTTCACGGTGAGAGGATATTGAGCTCTCATGTATTTTGTTACCTGGTAGGGGAGCGATAAGGGACAGAAATTAACAACAGAGCCTCTGCAGCTACGGAGTAGGGGCCTGGCAAAAAGGTTTGTTAATGGACACCGGGGCATCCTGGGAATCCTGCATAGTGATCTCTAGGAAACACTCCTGTCGGTATTCTGCAATCCTCTGCCAAAGGTTCCCTGGGACAGCTGCCTTGTTTCTTCCCCCCCCCACTCACACACACACACACACACAACCTAACCCCCTCTGAAGGAAACTTTCCCATACCAACCAGCAATTATTTCTTCAGGGTCCAAACCTGCACAGAGGTGAGCAGCATGCGGCACTGATCTGAAGCCACATGCATGCAGGAGATGTATCTTTGCATCCTGGGTTACCCTCAGGACTGAGATTCTGGGTTCAATTACCCCAACCTGTGCAAAAGGGTATCCATATTCAGAATACTCTCCGTAAGTGCTTGTAGGAGCCCCCTTCTCAGACCACTCAGGCCCTTCAAATCTTCTTGCCCTTTCCCCGTAGCCTCTGCTTGCCAGAAGCTGGGAATGGGCAACAGGGGATGGATCACTTGATGATTATCTGTTCTGTTCATTCCCTCTGGGACAGATGGCATTGGCCACTGTAGGAAGACAGGATACTGGACTAGATGGACCTTTGATCTCACCCAGTATGGCCGTTCTTATGTAAGCACTCCTTGCTGCTGTCTAGATTTCCAGTGTAAGGCTTCTTGAGCCACAGGAGTAAGGGGTAGGCTGGGTCTCCCAGGATCACTATCGGCATTTCCACATCCCCCATCGGAATCTTCTGGTCTGGAAAGAAAGTCCCAGCGTGTAGCTTTCTGTACAGTCCAGCGTTCCGAATGGTGCATGCATCATCACTTTCCCTGACCACCCCGCATTGACGTCAGTGAAACAGCCCCAGTGATGCACCAGCACTTGCAAGACCACGGAGAAGTAGCCATTTTGATTAATGTACTCTGTTACAAGATGGTCTGGAGCCAAAATGGGGATATGCGTTCCATCTATCACCCCACCAAAGTTAGGGAATCCCATTGCCTTGAAGCCATTGAGTATTTCCTGCACATTGCCCAGAATCGTAGAAGGACATGATACATTGCCTGGCACACTTACATCATTGCAACCCCCACGATGGATTTTCCAACCGCAGACTGACATGTGACTGACTGGTAGTAGTCTGGAGTTGCCAGCTTCCCCACAGCAGTCGCAGCTTGCTTTCCACAGTGAGGGCAGCTCTCATTCTGGAGTCCTTGTGCTGCAGTGCTGGGCTGAGCTCCACACAGTTCCAGGAAGGTGGATTTGCACATCTGAAAGTTCTGCAGCCACTGCTCGTCATCCCAGACCTGCATTGCGATGCGATCCCACCCCTCAGTGCTTGTTTTCCGAGCTCAGTATCAACGGCCCACCACGTGCAGCTGCTCTGTGAATGCCAACAGCAATCTTGAATGATTTATGACCATGGAAAACAGCAGGGCAGGCATCACTGATTCACTTTCTTCTTTTGCAGCTCATGCAATACTGCAGGACCGGCTGCATTGTGTTTATAACGCTCATCACCAGGCTGGTCAGCAGTTCAGGATCCATGCTTTCAGGCAGAGATGGCAGGTGCAGAGTTTACAAGGGTTGTTAAAAAATGGTGCAAAACAAAGTCAGAAGCCCATGGAATGATGGGACGGAAAGAACTGCATCACAGGACGGTGAGCATGCCCCCATGATGCACCACAATCCATTCCCAGAGCTCCCAGTGGCAGAGAGTGGCAAGTTGCACCATGGGATAGCTTCCCGTGATACAACACTCTCTCTGTTGATGCAAGAGCACCTACTATGGACACCCTCCGCCAACACAAGGAGCGACCTGTGGACATGCACAACCAATGTAATTAAAGCGTCATATGACCGTCAAAGTAATTTAAGTCACCTGAACTCTGTAGTGTAGACATGGCCTTATTGTTCTTCTCTCCAAGTTAGGAAATGAAAACAAGTCAGGTGATCTGTCTGTCCACTCAAAACAGCTCAAGTATCAAATTTTGTCTGGCAAGCACTAGCCAAGAATTACCACAGAACTAAGGTAGCAAATACTTTCAAGAAAATTCCAATATTTTCATACAATTTGTTAATGAAAAAAAGGTGAACTTTGTCCAGGTAACCTACCTGCCACATGGATGTTGCAAGGCTTAACTGAGATCTGCAAATACCTTGAAATGTGTGGCTGAACTGTGCTATGAAGATGCTACGTGCTGATGTATTGTTACGTTATAAAATATTAAAGAACGTCTAGCCTGGGAATCCGAAGAAAGCTTTTCTTCACTTGCTAAGTAGTGGCCTTTGATTCTGGTTAACATTTTGTCTCTAAAGTAATCCAAGGAGGATAGTTTGTTGGGCAAATCCTTCAGGGCTGAGCTGTGATTCTGTCCACCTGAAGAATCTGTGTGACTGTGGTGTGTGAGCAGAGAGCCCGCTGCCCAGGCTGCCACCGGTAGGTAATAGTGCACAGCAAGCAGCAGCACCGACATGCTAAATCATGGTAATTTGCATTTTAGCTTAATTTGGGAAATCTGCTACCCCAGCTGAGAGCTGCGCTTCCAAGCAGGAAGAAGTGAAGCCATGGATGAGAAAATCTCAAAGGTGGCCTGCTAAGCAGCTTTATCTGCATCTTTCTGACATGAAGTGGACATAGCGCTGCATCGGGAATGGAATTCCTTTCAAAAAAGCCCCTTGATGTGCCAGCTGTCTCCTTGGCTTCCTGCCCCATCACTAATTTGATCCCAGACTGCCCAACTGCACCTTCCAGCAAACTGTGGTGTCTCTTACCGGTCTCTTGCTGGCTGACATGAGATTCCCAGTATGTGCGTTGGCCTTCACTCAAATGCTGCACTCTGGACATAGCTGGCAGAATTAAGGATTTTATTGACTTGCAACAGTGGGGTAATTTTGGTCAAAAAGCAGATTGACGGGAGAACAGATCCATTCCCCTGGATCCTCTTTCTCTGCAATACCACTTGCATCCCACCTGCCATTAACATAAAAATACTCCAAAACCAAACAAACACGAATCCCTTCCTGTGTGCACTTGCTGTCCCATGTGTGAATGTGCAGAACCCATTTTTTGTTTGCAAGCAGAGGGCAATTGGCTGTGCAGGTTTAAAACTGACTCTTTGTGTGTGTAAGTGACACTGTGCTCAAGTTGTGTCGCTCAACACAAGAGTCGCGGTGGGTTCTCCGTCACTGACAATATTTAAATCAAGACTGGATGTTTTTCTAAAAGCTCTGCTCTGGGAAATATTCCAGGATGTTGTATGGCCTGTGAGCTACAGGAGCTCAGACTAGGTGATCTCAGTGGTTCCTTCTGGCCTTGGAATCTATGAATCTACAAAAGTGGACTCAGGTCAGGGCTCCTTTTAAAAGGTGGCTCTGAGGATTTAGAAACACTCCCTAACGTCTATCAGGAATGATATGCTGGTGGCATAAGGTAGAGCAGCACCTGGGCTGCTCTAACTGATGCTAGGGCCAGGGCAGGGCAGAATCAGGGATCTGTCACTTGCTCTCTGATGTCCCCCAGCCCACCCCACCCACTCAGCTTGAGCACAGGGGAGAGCTGAGCTCACATTCTCTTATGTTTCTGTGCTCCCCCGCCATGGCGATTTAAGGGATTCTGGGGGCTGCCAATGACTGCAGAAGCTCTGACAGCCTGGCACGAAGGGAAGCACTTTGTCAGGGGTCAGTGATCGGGAGGCAGAGCCAGTGAACAGGCATGGAGCCTCCACCCCGCCCTGCCTGCCCTGGGCCTGGTTTCTCTGCAGTCCCAGGAGGGCACAGGGTGTATGGATGGGCTCCATTGAGCAATTAGAATGAAATCTGCCAGAGGAGAACCTTGGGAGCAGCTGATCAGGCCCTGGGATCGACTATTTGTGCTCCTTAAAACTCCCCTGACTCCTTTTGGGAGAGTAGGGCAGGTAACTGCAATGTCCAGCTAACTCCCATACCAAGACACTGTGCTTGACATTCTTGGTGGGAAGTTTCAGTCCAAAGGGCCTGCATTTCTGTCTGATACAGGGATCCACTAAACTCAGACTCCCTCACAAAGGCAGGAGCCAGACCCTGCAGTTATAAGGTACCATTTGACATTGACACACTTTATTTTGGCTCTAGCAATTGGTCCACAATATGCCTTTCACAGGCTATGTAGGGAGAGTGAGTGACCATACACACCAGCTGGCTAAGGAAAATACCTGGGGTCTTGTTTAAGCCACAAATTTTGATACTGAACAATTTTTCACTCATCTTCTCATTTCTTTCTCAAACGTTCCCATGAATCTGAACCCAAATGTCTTTATTTTAAAATTAGAGCAATTTCTGCCATCAGCTTAATGAAATACATATTTTATTTGGTACAGAATTTCTTCACATCAGCAGTAGGTGTGTTCTTGGATTTCACTCCCCCCAAAATATTAAAGGAACTGTAACTCCTGGATAACTGCAAAGTGTGTTCCATTGCACCTGTATCTGGGGTGTGCCCAGATCCTCAGACGTGGTTTGGTGCCTGACTCCCATTGGTTCTGATGGGAGTTTGGTGCTTAACTACCTCTGACAGGTTTCAGAGTAACAGCCGTGTTAGTCTGTATTCGCAAAAAGAAAAGGAGTACTTGTGGCACCTTAGAGACTAACCAATTTATTTGAGCATGAGCTTTAAATTGGTTAGTCTCTAAGGTGCCACAAGTACTCCTTTTCTTTTTGCAACTACCTCTGAGGTTCACAACCTGGGAGTCTTTCTATTGACTCCACAGGACATTGGATCAGCTCTAAATGGATTATTCCCTATTCACCAGAGAAAGTCAGAGGAATAGGCCCACTCTGACACATCACAGGAACATGAAAGGATCTTAGTGCATTTGTCTTTTGGTTGCTTGTCTCTTACAGTAACTTGGTTTCGAACAATACAGGCAGATTAATCTTAAATTCTCCACTTTATCTTTTCTTAACCATCTTTTTGTTTTATTCTATTTTTCATAATATGTATTTCTTTCAAAGAAATTTCTCTGAAGGATAAAATATTTCACAATTAATCAAAGACTCATCATGACAGTTGCAAGAATTGTGCTTTGATTTATTCCACATTGAAATAAAACTTCTGAGCGAATGATATCCAAGTTGCATCTTTATGCTTAAAATGTTCTGTGCTTCCATTTCACACTGCACCTTACTGAATATCAACAAGTCCCTAGAACCTTCCTTAATCTAATGCCCTTTAATGGCTGTGTAGGTGTTCACTGACTCTGGGATTTTGAGCTTTCTATCAAACCTTCCAACTAAATTCTTTCCTACCTGCTGTTCAAGGAGCACTTTCTGCTGTGGATATTTAAACAAGAGTCTGTTTCATCTCTATGGTGACAGTTGTATCTGAAATAATGACCTAAAGGCCAGGGGTTTGACAGGGCCCCATTGCACGAGAGAGCACTGTTCCAGAGCTAGCACTGTAATAAGAACATAAGAACCTAAGAACGGCCAGACTGTGTCAGACCAAAGGTCCATCCAGCCCAGTATCCTGTCTGCTGACAGCGGCCAAAGCCAGGTGCCCCAGAGGGAGTGAACCTAACAGGTAAGGATCTAGTAATCTCTCTTCTGCCATCCAGCTCCACCCTCTGACAAACAAACAGAGGCTAGGGACACCATTTCTTACCCATCCTGGCTAATAGCCATTAATGGACTTAACCTCCACGCATTTATCCAGTTCTCTTTTAAACCCTGTTACAGTCCTAGCCTTCACAACCTCCTCAGGCAAGGAGTTCCACAGGTTGACTGTGCGCTGAGTGAAGAAGAACTTCCTTTTATTTGGGTTAAACCTGGTGCCCATTAATTTCATTTGGTGGCCCCTAGTTCTTATCTTGTGTGAACAATTAAATAACTTTTCCTTATTCACTTTCTCCACACCACTCATGATTTTATAGACCTCTATCATCTCCCCCCCTTAGTCTCCTCCTTTCCAAGCTGAAAAGTCCTCGCCTATTTAATCTCTCCTCCTATGGGGCGCGTTCCAAACCCCTAATCATTTTAGTTGCGCTTCTCTGAACCTTTTCTAATGCCAGTCTATCTTTTTATATACCCATTAGATACCCAAAGGGTATCACCATTTCCTGCTACGTAAAGGAGAAAATATCTGTGAGAACAAGGGCTAGCGTACTTGACTGGCTGCTAGCGTACTTTTCTAATGTGACTTGTATTGAGCTAATACCATTGGCAGTTACCTGGCTAAATTGGAGAAAATGTCGCCCAAGTCCGAGGGTTGATTTGTTTATATGGATTGTGCTGCTGACCCTGTATTTTGCATCATTCTTCTAGGCTATTATTATTTTTACTGTTTTTTATTTTTCAGTAATGCCTAGAGGCCTTGTAACAGGACAGCTGGCCCCCAAGTGACCCATAGTGGGCAGAGGCCACTCTGCAGGTGCCCTGCCTCAGTTTAACCACCCCAGGGCTCCTTAAACAAATCCCACTAGCCCAAAGTCCCTAAAACTTTCCCCTTCTCAGTCTAATTTATTTATATACAATTCACAACAACATTCAGTGCTGTGGGTTTTCCCCTTCATACAGACAAGAACGCTCCTCTCCCCTGGACCCCTCCCAGGCCTTCCCACCTGCAGTCTGCAACTTATGAAATGAAGCCATGAAACCGCAGCTCTCCTCTGAGAGCTCCAAGTGAAAGTGTGTGTTTTGATCTTGGCAATGCATTATCAATTTGCAGTCTGCTGAAATCATACTGTGTTCCCTGACTGCTATTTTTAGATAGTCTCTGATTTGCATTTTCCTTGCATGCCATTCTTGTTTCCCCCAGAAGCTGGGAATGGGCGACAGGGGATGCATCACTTGATGATTCCCTGTTCAGTTCTGTTCATTCCCTGTGGGGCACCTGGCATTGGCCACTGTCAGAGGACAGGACACTGGGCTAGATGGACCTTTGCTCTGACCCAGTCTGGACGTTCTTATGTTCTTATTATTTTTATTTATTTTGTTTTGTTTGTGATTCTTTGTTTGCCTTGTTCTGTTACTTCACCCTGTGGAGTGACATAGAATCATAGAATCATAGAATATCAGGGTTGGAAGGGACCCCAGAAGGTCATCTAGTCCAACCCCCTGCTCGAAGCAGGACCAATTCCCAGTTAAATCATCCCAGCCAGGGCTTTGTCAAGCCTGACCTTAAAAACCTCTAAGGAAGGAGATTCCACCACCTCCCTAGGTAACACATTCCAGTGTTTCACCACCCTCTTAGTGAAAAAGTTTTTCCTAATATCCAATCTAAACCTCCCCCACTGCAACTTGAGACCATTACTCCTCTTTTGAGCCATCTGCTACCATTGAGTCCAGAGAATTGGTCCTGCTTTGAGCAGGAGGTTGGACTAGATGACCTTCTGGGGTCCCTTCCAACCCTGATATTCTATGATTCTATGATTCTAGAGCCATCCTCTTTGGAACCCCCTTTCAGGTAGTTGAAAGCAGCTATCAAATCCCCCCTCATTCTTCTCTTCTGCAGGCTAAACAATCCCAGCTCCCTCAGCCTCTCCTCATAACTCATGTGTTCCAGACCCCTAATCATTTTTGTTGCCCTTCGCTGGACTCTCTCCAATTTATCCACATCCTTCTTGAAGTGTGGGGCCCAAAACTGGACACAGTACTCCAGATGAGGCCTCACCAATGTCGAATAGAGGGGAACGATCACGTCCCTCGATCTGCTCGCTATGCCCCTACTTATACATCCCAAAATGCCATTGGCCTTCTTGGCAACAAGGGCACACTGCTGACTCATATCCAGCTTCTCGTCCACTGTCACCCCTAGGTCCTTTTCCGCAGAACTGCTGCCTAGCCATGAGGTCCCTAGTCTGTAGCTGTGCATTGGGTTCTTCCGTCCTAAGTGCAGGACCCTGCACTTATCCTTATTGAACCTCATCAGATTTCTTTTGGCCCAATCCTCCAATTTGTCTAGGTCCTTCTGTATCCTATCCCTACCCTCCAGCGTATCTACCACTCCTCCCAGTTTAGTATCATCCCAGTGTGTGTTTACATTGCTGCTCATCCTGTGTAAGGATGTTTCTACCTTCTGCTGCTCTGCTCCCGGCATACTGAGGACGATGGTTGAGGTTTGTTTGCCAGTCCTGTTGTGTGCAGGAGTCTCTGACAATGTGCAGCAACAGCCAGAAAAGCAAACAGCATTTTAGGGTGTGTAAATAAATAGTAGAAAACGCCACTATCTCCATCAAGGCTCTGCTTGTCCTTGCAGTGCTTTGCCCGGCTCGGCTCTGCCCATCCCCAAAAGGAGATAGCAGAAGGAGAGATTTAGAGGCAAGGGACAAAGATTCAAGGCTGAGAGATTTAAAAGCTGGGGACTTTTCAATCTGCAGAGGGGATGAATGGGAGGTGACATGGCAGAGATATACACGGTAATGAACAGCACGGAGCAGGTGGATGGGGAGCTCTGATTCATTTCACCCTCCTGATGATCCAAGAACAGTGGGAAAGTAAATGAAATTGACAAAACTTGACAGTTGAATGGGGGACAAAGCATCATAGACGGGTGCATTTCCATAAATTAGTTGTCACAAGTGTGTGCCAGCATAACCAATAGCTTACAGCACTGAAATCACTCCGTAAGCACCAGGAGCCCTGGTGAAAGGAGAATGCATCAAAAGATTAGGGCCGGGAACATCTAAAAATGGTAGCGTAACTGTACTCCCCTAGACCATTGATCACACCTGGCAGATGTGACAGGCAATACGGAACAGAGATGAATTAGTCCAGTACACAAATCAAGAGCAACGCCATCATTATCGCAGCTTCCCTACATTTTGTGTGACTTGTCAGTTAAATTGCTATAAGGGCACAGTGAATGGTCAGACATGGAAACTGCAGGGAAAACAGATCGTAGAAAGCGTTTTCAAAGACGGTTGAAGCTGCCCTGTGTACACACAGGAGAAGGGAGAGCCATGAGGAACAGCAGAGGGCGCTCACACGCGGCCTTTCATGGTTACATCAATGCTGAGCATTTTTCAAATCCGCTTGTTTCCTATTGTGTATTTATTAAGGGAAAACGGGCAGCCCCAGGACACAGACTTCAGGGCAAACCCCGGCGACATTCCTTCTGGCTTCCCAGGCTGATCTCCTGGGGCAAAGGCTGGGAGTCTGGCCCCGACGGTCCACATGCACAGGGCTGGATGCAAATAGTGCGCAATATTTGCAAACATCTTTCGAAATTCCTTTGAGTCTTCCTTTCAGTCAGCCCCATTTGATTTTGCATTTATAGAAATGTCATTCAGGCAAACACTCATCCAAATATGAGCAAGCACTTCTGCATACAACTATGGATAGTCATTCTTCACCTTCAAGTGCTCTTCCCTGCTTCATAACATTTCAATGAGCCAATATCTAAGCTCTTTGGGGGAAGGACTGTCCTTTTGTTCTGTGTTTGTACAGTGCCTAGCACAATGGGTTCATGACAAGGGCTGCTAAGCACTATGATACTGGGTAAGAATGATAAATCATGTGACTCAGGCGACCAATGAGACACTGCAAGTGACAGAAAATGAAACAGAAAAGTGGAAGACACAATGAAAGTGAATTACGGCGAACAATCCATAGGCTGAAGGATATTTTCATAAATGATTTGATGAACAATTGCACATAAGACCGAATAACATGAAGATCTAATTCTATGCCCAGAAACAAGGCTAATTTCTAATGTAAATTCAATATTAAAAAAACTATGCTAATGGAACATTAAGATTGAAAAATTATGGAATCAAAAACCACACAATGCAGAATTTGGGGTGAACCCTTGTGCATCTCCCTTAAAATATAACATCTCTTTATAGCATTATAATAATATAATTAATGTAAATCTTTATACAATTAAAATTATATGTCTATAATATATCTTCATAGCATTATAGTCAATTAATACAAAAGATAACGCAAACAATTTTTTTACAACATGATATACAATAATTTACAGATACAAAACACAGTCTTCAGTCTTGGCTCATTTTGTAGAGCTCCCAAATCTAAAAACCAGGCACATTTTAAGAAAAGCAGTTGAGTCATTTTACAGTTGTGAACATTTACATCAGTAAGTGGAAACATTATTTGTTTTATTACTGTGTTTAATGCCATTAAATCACATTAGCTAGAAGGTCATAGGTTGAGTTATTCCATGGTTGAAAATGGTGAGATTTATATCAGTTCTACAGATGGAGAAAAATACAATTTTCTTTGAAGTAAAGTGGGGCCATTTGGGTTTGCTGATTGTATCAGGAAGTGGAGAGACTTAACCTAATAACATCTGGAAATTGGTGTTTATATACAAAGCGTTATTCAGACCAGGCAGTGATAAAGATGAGAACTCAATAGAATGAGGGTCCCAGCTCTCAGAGTAACAGCCGTGTTAGTCTGTATTTGCAGAAAGAAAAGGAATAAATTGGTTAGTCTCTAAGGTGCCACAAGTACTCCTTTTCTTTTGGTCCCAGCTCTGTGCCTTTTCCACTTCAGAACTTCTGAGCCTATCTCCTTCAAAGTGGGCTTGTTCCTTGGATTGGTACAAGAGATATCAAACCAGCCAAATTTGAACAAAAGTCTATTTCCTGCTGTTGAATAGGCCAGAAACAACATTTCTGGTTGAAAAAGAGGGGATAAATATATCAGTGAGTTTGTTTGTTTTGTATTTGCATGTGAATTACTATTTCTAAATAGATAAACCATCTCCAGGTGAACCATAGTATGGGAATAGCAGGCCAAAAGAACTGTAGAGAACAAGTTATGACTTATGAGGAGAGGCTGAGGGAGCTGGGATTGTTTAGCCTGCAGAAGAGAAGAATGAGGGGGGATTTGATAGCTGCTTTCAACTACCTGAAAGGGGGTTCCAAAGAGGATGGCTCTAGACTGTTCTCAATGGTAGCAGATGACAGAACGAGGAGTAATGGTCTCAAGTTGCAGTGGGGGAGGTTTAGATTGGATATTAGGAAAAACTTTTTCACTAAGAGGGTGGTGAAACACTGGAATGCGTTACCTAGGGAGGTGGTAGAATCTCCTTCCTTAGAGGTTTTTAAGGTCAGGCTTGACAAAGCCCTGGCTGGGATGATTTAACTGGGAATTGGTCCTGCTTCGAGCAGGGGGTTGGACTAGATGACCTTCAGGGGTCCCTTCCAACCCTGATATTCTATGATTCTATGATTCTAAGTGAGAATGGGAAGGGGAAGAGTTAAAATGAAAGATCCATTTCACAGTAAGTACAGAGCTTATTATGGCTTCTACCATTCTTTCCATACACGTCTAATACAAACAGCACTCCGGCTCTAGTAGTCTAGCAGAAGGTTATTCAACTCACATACTTATGGGAGGACGAGTGTGTGAGAGTGGGAAAGAAAGCTTAATGGTTTCCCCTGAGTTCTTAATGGCATTTTAATGTTGATTCCATTTGTTGACTTTGCTTAATGAATTACTCATGAAATGTCATATGTTAATACAATTATCTCAAATGAAGTATAACCCCCGCCAGTGGCATTTCTGTTGTTTTCACTGTAAAGCAGCATGTTGATACATTTCTGCCATTATTTTAACTGGGGCAATGCAGTCATCTGATATAATTGCCATTAATTTGTGCTGATATGTCATTGCATTTCCCAAGTTTGTCTCTATTGTCCAGAAGTTGGTCCAATAAAATCTTACTTCACCCATCTTGTCTCTTATTGCATTTCACAGGCACACTAGCTGATTTCCCACCATATAACTAACCACAATACTATCAATTAATGCCTGGGCTGTACAGGGGCAGCAGCCCTCTCGCACTGGTGGACAGCAAGAGACCACGGATTTTCCACATTCCGTAAAGAAACTGTGTGGAGTTTTAAAAAAGAAAGTTCCTGTTATTAGCTTGACATGGGAGTCCTTTCTGTGAATGGGAAGGCTGCACTGCTGTATGGTGTTCTGGCACTAAACTCTACTCATTGGCCAGCTACAAAGGCAAAATTTTACAGCTCTTTTAGACACCTGGGTCTGGATGGTTACCATTGTGCTATTCTTCCGTTGTGTTAATGAGCCTTTTTCAAATCTGATTAATGTAAAAAAATATAAAGTTCAAAGCTTTGATCTTCCCTTTCCAGACAAAGCATGAAGACAAAGTTCAAAGCAATATCCCTTTGGTAATGGTTTCCATCTTGAGCAATTCAACTGGCTGTGGGGAAAAAGAAAATGCTTTTGTCTTGGCCCCCTGCTCAGTAAAACTCAATTAGCTGCTAAGTGTCCCAGTGCATAGAAAAATACAACATCTCAAGGTGAAGTGAGGCCAGCACATTTGCTGCAGCAAGTTGTTTTGCAGGTGGAAATCTCAGCTGCCCTTCAAGTGTCACCAGTTTGGGAATTAGGCAGCAGTTACTTGGATTCAGTAACTGAAAACATTTATCTTTTTAGCAATTGTTTAACTTTGAAACCTGCCCTTGGGGTAGGATGTTTTCAAAACGTATTGATTGAGCCCTGTGTGGAGTCAGGGCATCTAGGGCAGGTAACACATGGGAAGCAGATGAATTTCAGTGTTGATAAATGCAAAGCAAGGCACATGGAAACACATCATCCCAACTATACATATAAAACGATGGGGTCCAAATTAGCTGTTACCCCTCAAAAAAGAGAGCTTGGCGTCCTCGTGGACATTCTCTGAAAGCATCCGCTCAATGTGCAGCAGTAGTCAAAAAAACTAACAGACTGTTGGGAACCGTTAGGAAAGGGATAAATAATAAGACAGAAAATATCATCATGCCTCTCTATAAATCCATGGTGTGAACACACCGTGAATACTGGGTGCAGGTCTGGTCACCCTGTCTCAAAAAAGACAAAGTAGAATTGGAAAAAGTACAGAGAAGGGCAACAAAAATGCTGAGGAGTCTGGAGCAGCTTCCCTAGGAGGAGAGATTGAAAAGCTTGGAGACTGTTCAGTTTACAAAAGAGACGACTAACAGCGGATATGATAGAGGTCTATAAAATCATGAATAGTGTGGAGAAAAAAGAAAAGGAGGACTTGTGGCACCTTAGAGATTAACCAAGGTGCCTCAAATCCTCCTTTTCTTTTTGCGAATACAGACTAACACGGCTGCTAGTGTGGAGAAAGTGAACAGGGAAGTGTTGTTTACCCATTCTGACAAGACAAGACCAGGGGTCACCCAATGAAATTAACAGGCAGCAGGTTTAAAACAAACATAAGGAAGTATTTCTTCACAAAACACACAATCAGAACTCATTGCCAGGGGATGCGGTGATGACATACGTATAAGTGGGTTCAGAAAAGAACTGGAAAAGTTAATGGAGGATCGGTCAATCAATGGATATCAGCCAAGGTCAGGGATGCAACCTCATGTTCTGGGTGACCCTGAACCTCTGATTGCCAGAAGCTGGGACTGGACAACAGGGGATGGATCACTTGATAATTGCCCTGTTCTGTTCCTATCCTCTAAAGCATTTGGCACAGGCTAGACTGACGGGCTAGATTGACCATTGGTCTCACCCAGTAGGGCCATTCTTACGTTCTTAATATCCTCAGAGTAAGGCCAGAAATATTGCATTCTGATCATGGCTCGACAGGTGGTGAGTTGGGATCATTGCTTCTGAGCAGTTAGGTATTTCTCTCTCACCTAGTCTGGGCTAAAACATCCCGTAATTTGTGTTACTTTGTCCACCCTGCTGCTTTTTGTTTCATCTGCCTGTTATATCTCATTTTTTTAGATTGTAAACCCTTTGGAGTGGGAACCGTCTCTTGCTCTCACTGTATCTGTATGTACAGCACCTTGCACAATGGGACTGACTCTTTTGAGATCTCTAGTCACTAGCAAAATCTAAATGGCATGCAGTAATAGAAGTGGGACCCAGATTGCCATAGCAATTTGAGTGACCCTCTCCAAAGCTCATTCCCCCTTTAGGACCCTGTGTCACACACAGTCCTGAAGAGGTAACATTGGGTTTTTTGCAAGACTGAATAACATTGAAATTAAACCTTATCCCGCAAGACAGAGCATCTGGCAGCATTCTAATTCATTTCCAAGCTCTGTGTCTGACTCTGCTCCCATTTGCATCACCATCAGGACTCCACTGACTTAAAGAGGGTTATTCATGACTGAGAAGTGAGAACAGAACCACCTTCACCGTGCCTTTTCCAGGCCCTGCCAATCGAAGAGCACTTAGGTCAGTGATCAGAAAACAATTCAGTGTTGTCTCCTTTTAAATTTCCCCTGGATTCTTCTATCAACTTGAACTCTGTATGAAACGAATTGATACAAGCAAAGTTATGCAAATGTAAACCAATCCTCAGACTCAGTGACAGGAAATTAGAATGAAGGCTGTGGCGGCCTTATCTCCCTTATCAGGCTGGGTCGCCCTGTACTCCATGAGCCGCTCCCTGGAGATCAGGCACAGTAGAACTCAGGTTATCTAGGTCAGTGTCCGGGTGGGAACCCCGATGTGCACAACCACAACCTTCACACTGAGGGCAAAGAAAAGCTTTAACCACTTTTATTAGCACGATTCGTAAAGACACCAGTGCTCCAAACCACATAAAAAATTAGCTGTAATATCAAGTTGTGGTCATATCATGTATCATTCCTTACATATACTTACACCCTTTCTTGGGGATCTGGTGGTAAGAGACACGCAATCATCCATGAAGGTCCAATCCTATCCCTGGCATGCCAAGAGATTCCAATGGTCCAGATCTCCCCATACATGGTGGTCAGGATTATTATACGGCCTGATAGTTGCCATGAATATTCATAAAAATGCCCATCCTCCTTTGTCCATATTTAACATCCTTACACTAATGTTGGAGTGTTCTCATTCTATAAGTTAGTATATTAATGATTATTCATTATCATATATGTCAATTAGTGGCCAAGGCATGGTTGTGGTTAAGCCAGTGTTTCTATTCTATAATATCCAAGCCTCAGATGAGTTCAATGTCCCTGCGGTTACCTGGGATCATTTTGTACAAACTCCACTTCTAAGCACAGTGTTCTCACTTCCCTAAAACTCAGGGTCACTGTTGGCCACTTACTTATGCTAAGGCTCAAAGTCTTGTGCTTACGACTTAAGCTGATGCCTGACAGGGTAGGCCTGTAGGTTCCTTGCATTGCCACTAAATAAAATGCTAAAACTAGCTCTATGGGCTACATCTTATGATGGGTCACATTGGATTCTCCATCACTGGCCATTTTTTCGATTGGATGTTTTTCTAAAAGCTCAGCTCAAGTAATTACCATGGGGCAGTTCTCTGGCTTGTGTTATACAGCAGGTCAGACTAGATGATCACAATGGTGCCGTCTGGTCTTGGACTCTCTGAACCTCATGTATTACATGCAATAAGGATATCCGTAGAGCTGCAGACCATCTGTCTGAGACATGAATGAGACACTAGGGCTGGAGACACTATGAGATGATATTATGACACAATAGTATGTTCCACTATTGGAGAAATTGTCATTTGTCATTGCCCCAGCCTCTGTTTTTGCTGAAATTTCAAAACTTTCAATATGTTCCCACTGGTGCTAATGGTTATGTAACCACAGGGTAACCCACACCCAAAGGGGCGGAGAGAATTTCCTGAATTTTGAGTGTTAAGCCATGTGAATTCAGGGCTAGTCTACATTACTCACACTCCTGTGGGTGAGCACTCATGCAGAATGGCAGTGACTTGACATCAGGAGGAAAACTCACCCGAGTTACTGCCCAGCAGAGGGATTGATGCATCCCCTAACTCTTGAAGTCCTCTCCAAGTTGCTTACAGATGGTGCCAAGCTGCCTGGAGGGGTGCAGGAATGTGAATCCCAATTGTAGGGCAGACTGTGGCAAATCAGGGCCCAAACCGACTGTGAGTTCTATACTTCGATTTCACAAACCAAGTACCAAGTATGAACTCCTGAGTCTCTATAACAGCCTCAGCATGGAGTCACTGACAGTCCCCTTTAGGTTCTCTGATCTACCTTTACTTCCAAGAAAGCCTGCCTTCGTGATAGCTGGTCCCTTACACCAAAACTCACAACAATACTCAGGTTTCAGAGTAACAGCCGTGTTAGTCTGTATTCACAAAAAGAAAAGGAGGACTTGTGGCACCTTAGAGACTAACCAATTTATTTGAGCATAAGCTTTCGTGAGCTACAGCTCACTTCATCGGATGCATACTGTGGAAAGTGTAGAAGATCTTATTATATACACACAAAGCATGAAAAAATACCTCCTCCCAACCCACCCTCCTGCTGGTAATAGCTTATCTAAAGTGATCACTCTCCTTACAAATTTTGTGCTGGAAATGGCCCAACTTGAATATTATACACATTGTAAGGAGAGTAATAATAAATAAATTGGTTAGTCTCTAAGGTAACAATACTCAGGTTACTCCTAATCCCAAAGGATCAGTCACTTATCCCAGGTCAATTGTACCTTAGATCGTACACCAGAGACAATGCTTGTAGCCAAACCTAAAATAAATGAACTAAAGGGTTATTAACTAAAAAAAATAAATGAGAGTTATTTACCATGTTAAAACAGGTAAATCCACACACACCAATGAGTGACAGTCTTAGGTTCCAAAAGTTGACAGAAGCTGCTGTAATATGCAAGCCCTATAAAATCTCTGGGGTTAACCCAGGCCTAGCACTGGGGATCCCTTGCTTATGCTTAGAAATTTTGCCCTTTCCAAGACCAAGCAGCATGGAGATACAGTTCCTTCTTGTCAGGGATGTTTATTCCCTCCCCCCAGAGTTCAAGCTGATGGGACGATGTCTCCTCCTCATGAGTGTGTGTGGGGGGGAGAGCAATCAACAAAGTCTTTGTTCTTCAGTGTTTCACAATAGCTCATTAGGTTTCACTGGGCATCCTTGTGGGCAGGACCTAACCCTTTCTGTAGGAAGCCAGCATTTCTGCATTAATTAGTGCTCTTTTCCTGGTTGGTGAGTTACACAGTCACAGAGGATTGCAATGCAAAGCCTTAATATAACTTTCTAATATTGGAAGCAGATGTTATCGTTGGGATCACTACATACAGAATCCTTCAAGCATTTCACAAAGTCTAAATAGCTAAAAGCTTTCTTATAAATCTAAGACCTGTTTTAATAACACAGGTGAGCCAGACTGGTTTCCAGCTGTGTATTGGTCAGCCTTCAGAGGAGGCCTAGAGGCCTTGGCATGAGCTGGCACCTGGTCTGCCAGCATCACAGATGGCATTTCCTGGGACTGTTTTTTTCAAGAACAAACAGGGGGCAGAGGAGAAATATACATAAAAGGACTCTCCAGCTGCCCCATCGGTCAATGGCATCTATAGGCGTTATGGTATCCTTCAGAGAAGGCTCCAAGACCTGGCTGGCTTTCAAAAAGTGGCCCCCAGAATTCATGAATTCTGCACCTGGGACGTGTTTGGCCAGACTCCCCCCCCCACCCCCGCAGGACACTCTTTCCCATGCATCTTAGGAGGCCCCGTGGAACAATCACCTCCCAAGCTTCAACCAAGCAGGACCCTCTCCGGACCCTGAGTCAGGCACACAGGCCCTTTCCATTATGCTCAAGTGATGGGCATGTTCAGTGTGTCAGGATAAACAACTGGCATGTGTTGCTGAGGTCTGTGAGCTGGTGACATGACTGAGCCTGTTACCATGCCGAGCTCACTGCAGCAGGTGCATCCTTGGTTTAAACAGGCAGGAGCTGCTGGGAGGGCTGTCCCAAAGGGCCTCTCTGTTCTGGAATGCCATTCCCCTTGGGTCCACCCGAGCCCAAGCTCCTAGGTGTGGGTACATGCCAAAGGCTTTTATTTCTTCTGTGCCCTTGGGCAGAATGGGAGCTAGAGTGGGATGCTGAGTCTTCTAATGATTGCTAATAGGTGGGTTACTGCTACGTGCACAGTATTGGCATCATCAATTGTATTTCACTCTGAATTTTAATTGCTCCTAGGAGCTCAGAGCTTTGGTCGGGCATTCATAATGATTATAAATCAAAGTGGAGAAATCCAGCAGATGCTAAAGCGCATGTGGAAACACCGGCCACACAGGCAGGCACCGTGGTTTAGAAGCCGTGCTTTACTGCGCGTCTGAGGAGGAACTCCGCAGTCTCCATGTGGGATGGCTGCTACAGTTGCTGATGTGGAAAGAGGAAAATGAACTCGGAGAAGACGGCATTTAGCATATGGCCAGAAATAGTTTCTCTTTGCTTTGATTTGAACCCAACCCCCCTGTCGAAGCTCTGGTTTTGATCTTCACATGGCAGGGGACGGATGACGTCCGACAAATTTCTATCAAAGCTGTTTTTTAAAAGCATGCTTTTAACAGGACGGGGGACACTGACTAGATCTGACACATGAGCCAGCCTAAGCAGCCCGGGACTGCAGAACGATTAAAGTGAGGTCTGGCATAAAATATTGCTTTTTTATTCGGTGAGCTGAGCCTTTCAGCAATAAGGTTTGGGTGCTATTATCCCAACCTGACAGCTAATAGTTAATATCCAGGGAGTTGTAATTCTTGTTTTTCCCGTCTGCTATCTTTCCAGTTTAACAGAGCATGACCTGGCGCACAACAGCCTTATTAGCAAGTTTCCTGAAATGCAGGTTTTGTGACATAACCCATGCAGTTTTGCTGGCATGGAAATACAAGCTTCTTCCTGCTCCTTTGGCTTGTGGGGGAGACTAGAAAAGCAGAATTTATAGCCACGAGTGAAATGGTGCCAAGGCGCAGAACCAGCTACTCGGGGCCAGTGACACACAGCTGGGGAGCCCTAAACCCACCGACCTGGGGAACTGGTGCCTTCCAGCAGGAGTAGGAGGCCAGGGCCTGGAGAACAGGACTCCGCCGGGTGCAGCTGATCAAGGGGACATCGTGAGACCAAATGGTGAGGGCCAGTGGTATTATCCTGTTGCTGGCCAGGCTGCTCGGAAGGGACTTCCTACGTGGCTGGGAGGAAATTACTCCTCTCCTCAGGATTACACCGCAGGATTTCACAGCTGCTACCCCCGCTCAGAACCAGAGCAGTCTCCCCACAGGCAGGCAATGGCTGGTGGGCAGAGACGGGTATCCTCACTACACATCACAACAGAAGGACCCCGGTAGAGCTGGGCTAAGCAGCACACAGAGGGCACACGTCTTGTGTGCAGGCGGCTCGTGCCCCGGTCCTGTGCAGGGGAGCCCTTTGCCGGAGGGTTCTCTGCAGCCATGCAGGGGGAGACAGGAGATGTCCCGTCTGCCATGGCCCCGCCAGACACAGACATTTCCTGCGAACTGAATCCAAACATTCCCGCCTGTGACTCCTCTGGGAGCAGCTAGCTAGAGACACCCCCGCTGGGCCGCCCAGCCAAGGGGTGCAGTGATGGAGCTATGCTTATAGTCCCACAGGGCTCCCCAGCCATGCAGGGCCAGGAGGAGGCTCCTTGGCCCAGACGCTGGTACTCCCTTTCCTGGTACCATGCCTGTTCTGTACGTCATGCAGCCCCGCTGCCTTCACATGCGCTGGACCTGCTCACGGGGCACGTGGGAAACGGCACCCGGTCCGCAGGAAACGGAGAGATGCCAGAGACAGCCTGAGGAGCTGACAGCTGCCCAAGCATCATCTGCTTAATCTTCTGACCGCCCAGGCAGCCAGGCTGCACCGCTGTCGTCGGTCTGCAGAGCCACCTTGGCCACTGGGCTAAAGCCGCCTCCGTAAAACAGCGCTGCAGGCTCTCTGGGTGGCCTGCTCGCCTCCCCACCTGGTGCAGCCACTCTGCTCTGGGCCTGACGCAGCGTGTGTGTATTGCACAGGAATGAGACACTTGAAACTTCAGTGTAAAAAAACAACAAATGAGTTGACGTCAGGTGGGCAGCACAGCCAACCTGAACCAGATTTAAACCGTGCTGGGCCAAATTCTTGGGCAGTGTAAGTAGCAGAACTCCGTTGAAGGCAAGAGGACTTCACTCCTTTACACCACAGGGAACTGGACCCTCTGTGTTCAGCCTCTTGTGATTGACAGTCTTTGGGGTTAGTCAGCACACAAAATGGCAGCCAGTCACCAGTCAGCTCTGCAAGGTCCCCGCGGAGTGTCTGGGGCGGAGTAGTCAACCCCACAGAGGACTGAACGCTGGGGATGCGTGGTTTGGTCTCCTATGGTGTCAGGCTCTTGGGAGGGTTAGTAACTGTGTCATTTTGCCTTCAGTTACCCAAATGGGAAAGAGATTGCGGGGTGAGGGAGGCCACCAGCTTTTATTGCTGTGTGACTGCACAGGACAGAGAATGCAGACACCCAGAGGCTTGCTCTCCATTTGGTAACTGTTTCGTTTTAGAGCTAGGCTCTCTTTTCAAGAATTCAGTAGCACAGGGCCTAGACTGGGCTCCCAATCTGGTTCTCAGCACGCAGACCAGGTGCTAGAACAAGGATTGCTAAGGTATCCCGAGCATAATTATTCACTCAAGCTACAATAAGTGAGTATTTGGAAATGCTTAGACCTGACAGAGGGATTTTTCCTTTTTACTCTCTGATATGCAAAGCATAGAATCATAGATTCTAAGCATAGGACCTCAGGAGGTTCTAGTCCAACCCCCTGCTCAAAGCAGGACCGATCCCCAACTAAATCATCCCAGCCAGAGCTCTGGCAAGCCTGACCTTACAAACCTCTACGGATGGAGATTCCACCCCTTCCCTAGGTAACCCATTTCAGTGCTTCACCACCCTGTTAGGGAAAAAGTTTTTCCTAATATCCAACCTAGACCTCCCTCACTGCAACTTGAGACCATTACTCCTCGTTCTGTCATCTGCTACCATTGAGAACAGCTGATCTCCATCCTCTTTGGAACCTCCCTTCAGGTAGCTGAAAGCTGCTATCAAATCCCCCCTCACCCTTCTCTTCTGCAGACTAAACAAGCCCAGTTTCCCCAGCCTCTCCTCATAAGTCATGTGTTCCAGCCCCCTAACTATTTCCATTGCCCTCCGCTGGACTCTCTCCAATTTTTCCACATCCCTTCTGTAGTGTGGGGCCCAAAACTGGATGCAGTACTCCAGATGTGGCCTCACCAGTGCCAAATTTAGGGGAATAATCACTTCCCTCGATCTGCTGGCAATGCTTCTACTAATGCAGCCCAATATGCCATTGGCCTTCTTGGCGACAAGGGCACACTGCTGACTCATATCCAGCTCCTCGTCCACTGTCACCCCTAGGTCCTTCTCTGCAGAACTGCTGCCTAGCCATTCGGTCCCTAGTCTGTAGCGGTGCATGGGATTCTTCCATCCTAAGTGCAGGACTCTGCACTTGTCCTTGTTGAACAGAATGGGAGCTAGAGTGGGATGCTGAGTCTTCTAATGATTGCTAATAGGTGGGTTACTGCTACGTGCACAGTATTGGCATCATCAATTGTATTTCACTCTGAATTTTAATTGCTCCTAAGAGCTCAGAGCGTTGGTCGGGCATTCATAATGATTATAAATCAAAGTGGAGAAATCCAGCAGATGCTAAAGCGCATGTGGAAACACCGGCCACACAGGCAGGCACCGTGGTTTAGAAGCCATGCTTTACTGCGCGTCTGAGGAGGAACTCCGCATTCTCCATGTGGGAGATTAAAGCCATGAGCCAGCCTAGGCAGCCCGGGACTGCAGAACGATTAAAGTGAGGTCTGGCATAAAATGTTGCTTTTTTATTCGGTGAGCTGAGCATTTCAGCAATAAGGTTTGGGTGCTATTATCCCAACCTGACAGCTAATAGTTAATTTCCAGGGAGTTGTAATTCTTGTTTTTCCCGTCTGCTATCTTTCCGGTTTAACAGCGCATGACCTGGTACACAAAAGCCTTACTAACAAGTCCTCCAATTTGTCTAGGTCACTCTGGACCCTATCCCTCCCCTCCAGCGTATCTACCTCTCCCCCTAGCTTACTGTCATCTGTGAACTTGCTGAGAGTGCAATCCATCCCATCATCCAGATCATTGATAAAGATGTTGAACAAAACTGGCTCCAGGACCTGCCCCTGGGGCACTCCTGTTACATTTTTTAAATGTTGCAATATTTGGTAGAATCATAGAAATTAGTATCAGAATTATATGAAATTGCCTGTAATTATTACTTATGCTTTGCCGAATTCATGTTCTGCACAGAAGTCACACGACAATTATTGCTGTTACAAATTGTACAAGGGAAAAGAGATAGGGAACTTTTCAAAGTATGTTACACACAATATATATTTATTCCAGTTTTCATTACTCCACATTGAAAAGTGTCTGTCCAAAGCTCTGGGATACTTTGACAATCTTTCAGAAGGAAGCACATAAGCAGAATAAGCACATAGCGATTACCTCACGTCAGATAGCCTCGATCAGAGGTACAACGCATTGTGTCGTCATTCAGTCATTCCTGCCTTCTGTTTTGCACGCAAGAAAGAGAAAAGTGTTCCAAAACTTTAAAAAAATGGAAGTTAGCAACCGCAAATACACAACTTGTCCCAACACCGGCAGTCAGATTGTAGTGCTGTGCCATGCTCTGCACACACTGGGCAGGAGGGCAGTTTGCAGCACTGAAAAGCATTCAGATCCCAGAGACACTTGGGTGCCAGATGAGTGCAGGGCTGCTGCCTAGGGAGGTCAGACTGTCAGAGCGGACGCTGACATTGCTTCCATCCAACTGTGGCTGCCACTCCCAGTGCATATTACTGACGTCACTTCAAATACCGGATGATCCTTGCGACACGGAGGCTGAAAACTATTTCTGATTTAAATGAAGCTGTAGGAGACCAGCTTGGATGCCATGTATAACTGAGACGAATGTGCCAGCGGGGTGTGACCTGGGCAGCAAGGCTTAGTTCAGAGCAGTCCTAGTGCACAGCCAGCCCTGGGGTCGGGGGTGCCGGGTGGCATGAAGCCTCTCTCTGAGTGCAGCTCAGCCAACCTAGATGATCTGGGGTAGAGTCCAGCTCTGTCTCTGCAGGGGCCTCCCGCACTCATCCCTGAGATCAGGATGGTGCTGCAAACACCCATTAAATCCATGGGGGCTGCACTGGGCCCAAACTAGCCACCACAGAAATCATCAATAACTTCATTACAAGCTCCAGCCAGCCCAGAACTCAGGATTCAGCCACAGAGTGTTGCTCCAAAACTCTTTGGAGCATCACTGAGAAGGGCTCCCTTGTTTTCAACATGTTCCCCAGCCTGTCCCCTACAACAGGCTGGGAGGATGATGGGGTCAAAGCCAAGATGGAGGGGCATGACAAGGCATTGTCCTATATTGGGGGAATCCCTCTGCATTGCTTCATGCCACCCAATTAGTGAAAAACAGCCTTAAAGGTTCAGGGTCTGGTCATAAGACTGGTTCTACTGGCAAGACAAGGTGCAGGTGAGCTCAGCAATATGCCTGCAGGGAGTTCCCCTCCTCTGACCCTGAGTCTCCTGTGCCTTTCATCAGAATAACCAGTAGCTGCTGGTTACACTGGTGAGCTGGGCACAGCGGGTCTGCAGTGACCTTCAGAGCACCTCTCGGTACACAAAAGGAAGACACTAACTGTGGTAAAAACGACAAGGAGCATTCACCTCCCACCACTTTGTGCAGAAACGTGTTCCTGAGACAAGCACTGGGCAGTGGAGGACACCACATGGAGCAGGGGAAATGAGTGTTTACTCATTAGGGACCGAACTCATGCT
The DNA here is from genome assembly GCF_965140235.1 of Caretta caretta. Lineage (NCBI taxonomy): Eukaryota > Metazoa > Chordata > Testudines > Cheloniidae > Caretta > Caretta caretta. The sequence continues at coordinate 132,899,012 of NC_134211.1, read as the reverse complement.
CGGGGCATGCGAGATGGGAAAAGCAGTCGAAGGGCTGTAGAGAGCATATACAGAGGAGCTGAGCAGTGCTGTGGCAATCCACAGCTCTCCACGGGGGGCCATGAAAGGAGGCACCATGGTTAGGTTCGGGATTGCCAGGGGAATGACCAGTGGCTGTGCATGTCAACCTGTCTGGAGTGGCTGAGGACTGTGAGTGCCAACCTCTGAGCAGCCTGTTACAAACCAGTGTGCAAACCCCCAACTAGGTGTGAGTTCTACACTTAAATTTCACCAACCAACAAGTGTGAACTCCTCAAGCACTATGCCAGGGTTGGCGTGGAGTCACAGACAGGCCCCTTGGGCACACCGGTCTATCTGGCCACCCAGGAAAGCCTGCCTTTCATAGAATCATAGAATCATAGAATATCAGGGTTGGAAGGGACCTCAGGAGGTCATCTAGTCCAACCCCCTGCTCAAAGCAGGACCAATCCCCAATTAAATCATCCCAGCCAGGGCTTTGTCAAGCCTGACCTTAAAAAACTTCTAAGGAAGGAGATTATACCACCTCCCTAGGTAACGCATTCCAGTGTTTCATCACCCTCCTAGTGAAAAAGTTTTTCCTAATATCCAACCTAAACCTCCCCCACTGCAACTTGAGACCATTACTCCTTGTCCTGTCATCTTCTACCACTGAGAATAGTCTAGAACCATCCTCTTTGGAACCACCTCTCAGGTCGTTGAAAGGAGCTATCAGATCCCCCCTCATTCTTCTCTTCTGCAGACTAAACAATCCCAGTTCCCTCAGCCTCTCCTCATAAGTCATGTGTTCTAGACCCCTAATCATTTTTGTTGCCCTTTGCTGGACTCTCTCCAGTTTTTCCACATCCTTCTTGTAGTGTGGGGCCCAAAACTGGACACAGTACTCCTTTGTGATAGATGGTCCCTTACATCAAAAATCACAACAATGTTCAGGTCATTCCCAGTCCCAAGTCACTTACCCCACTTACCTCTCGCTAAAGACAATACTTGTAGCCAACCCTACTCATAATTTATTCACTAGGAAATAGAACTAAGAGAGTTATTTACTCGGTTAAACCAGGTAAACACCCCCCACAAATGAGTTTCAGTCTTAGGTTCGGAAAAGTAATAGAGGCTGTTGTAATGTGCAACTCTACATGCCCTCAGTCCAGGGCTAACCCAGGCTAAGCAGCCCAGGGTCCCTTGCTTGTGATCACAAGTCTGGCCCTCTCCCTGAAGGCCAAGCAGCACAGGGATAACAATTTCTTCTTGACTGTTTTTTTTTTTATTCCCTGCCCCCAGAGTTCAAGCCTTGATGGGACCAGGGTGTGTGCATGTCCCCTCTTCATGGTTGTGTGGGGAGCAATCACCAAAGTCTTTTGTCCATTGATATTCCACAACGACTTGTCTAGAGTCTGTGGGCCTTCTTTGTTGGGCGGGAGATGACACCCACCCTGGTAAACCAGCGTTTCACTCTTCCTAAAGCTTCTCTCCTGGCTGCGGGGGTTTCCCGTTTCAGAGCAAACACTTTTACAGTTGCTGCTTGCATCAATCTCACATATAGCATCGGTATCCGTTGTTAGAAGTTATATCAGAGTGTTTGCTCTGTAACTCACAAGCATTTAGAATCATAAAATCATAGAATATCAGGGTTGGAAGGGACCTCAGGAGGTCATCTAGTCCAAGCCCCTGCTCAAAGCAGGACCAATCCCCAATTAAATCATCCCAGCCAGGGCTTTGTCAAGCCTGACCTTACAAACTTCTAAGGAAGGAGATTCCACCCCCTCTCTAGGTAACGCATTCCAGTGTTTCACCACCCTCCTAGTGAAAAAAAAGTTTTTCCTAATATCCAACCTAAACCTCCCCCACTGCAACTTGAGACCATTACTCCTTGTCCTGTCCTCTTCTACCACTGAGAACAGTCTAGAACCATCCTCTCTGGAACCACCTCTCAGGTAGTTGAAAGCAGCTATCAAATCCCCCCTCATTCTTCTCTTCTGCAGACTAAATAATCCCAGTTCCCTCAGCCTCTCCTCATAAGTCATGTGTTCCAGACCCCTAATCATTTTTGTTGCTCTTCACTGGACTCTCTCCAATTTATCCACATCATTCTTGTAGTGTGGGGCCCAAAACTGGACACAGAACTCCAGATGGGGCCTCACCAATGTCGAATAGAGGGGGACGATCACGTCCCTCGATCTGCTCGCTATGCCCCTGCTTATACATCCCAAAATGCCATTGGCCTTCTTGGCAACAAGGGCACACTGCTGACTCATATCAGCTTCTCGTCCACTGTCACCCCTAGGTCCTTTTCCGCAGAACTGCTGCCTAGCCATTCGGTCCCTAGTCTGTAGCTGTGCATTGGGTTCTTCCGTCCTAAATGCAGGACCCTGCACTTATCCTTATTGAACCTCATCAGATTTCTTTTGGCCCAATCCTCCAATTTGTCTAGGTCCCTCTGTATCCTATCCCTACCTGCCACCGTATCTACCACTCCTCCTAGTTTAGTATCATCCGCAAATTTGCTGAGAGTGCAATCCACACCACCCTCCAGATCATTTATGAAGATATTGAACAAAGCCGGCCCCAGAACTGACCCTTGGGGCACTCCACTTGATACCGGCTGCCAACTAGACATGGAGCCATTGATCACTACCCGTTGAGCCCGACAATCTAACCAACTTTCTACCCACCTTATAGTGCATTCATCCAGCCCATACTTCTTTAACTTGCTGACAAGAATACTGTGGGAGACCATGTCAAAAGCTTTGCTAAAGTCAAGAAACAATACATCCACTGCTTTCTCTTCATCCACAGAACCAGTAATCTCATCATAGAAGGTGATTAGATTAGTCAGGCATGACCTTCCCTTGGTGAATCCACGCTGACTGTTCCTGATCACTTTCCTCTCATGTCAGTGCTTCAGGATTGATTCTTTGAGGACCTGCTCCATGATTTTTCTGGGGACTGAGGTGAGGCTGACTGGCCTGTAGTTCCCAGGATCCTCCTTCTTCCCTTTTTTAAAGATTGGCACTACATTAGCTTTTTTCCCGTCATCCGGAACTTCCCCCGTTCACCACAAGTTTTCAAAGATAATGGCCAATGGCTCTGCAATCACAGCCGCCAATTCCTTTAGCACTCTCAGATGCAACTCGTCCGGCCCCATGGACTTGTGCACATCCAGCTTTTCTAAATAGTCCCTAACCACCTCTTTCTCCACAGAGGGCTGGCCATCTCTTCCCCATTTTGTGATGCCCAGCGCAGCAGTCTGGGAGCTGACCTTGTTCGTGAAGACAGAGGCAAAAAAAACATTGAGTACATTAGCTTTTTCCACATCCTCCGTCACTAGGTTGCCTCCCTCATTCAGTAAGGGGCCCACGCTTTCCTTGGCTTTCTTCTTGTTGCCAACATACCTGAAGAAACCCTTCTTGTTACTTTTGACATCTCTCGCTAGCTGCAGCTCCAGGTGCGATTTGGCCCTCCTGATTTCATTCCTACATGCCCGAGCAATATTTTTATACTCTTCCCTGGTCATATGTCCAACCTTCCACTTCTTGTAAGCTTCTTTTTTATGTTTAAGATCCGCTAGGATTTCACCGTTAAGCCAAGCTGGTCGCCTGCCATATTTACTATTCTTTCGACACATCGGGATGGTTTGTCCCTGTAACCTCAACAGGGATTCCTTGAAATACAGCCAGCTCTCCTGGACTCCTTTCCCCTTCATGTTAGTCCCCCAGGGGATCCTGGCCATCCGTTCCCTGAGGGAGTCGAAGTCTGCTTTCCTGAAGTCCAGGGTCCGTATCGTGCTGCTTACCTTTCTTCCCTGTGTCAGGATCCTGAACTCAACCAACTCATGGTCACTGCCCCCCAGATTCCCATCCACTTTTGCTTCCCCCACTAATTCTTCCCGGTTTGTGAGCAGCAGGTCAAGAAAAGCTCCCCCCCCAGTTGGCTCCTCTAACACTTGCACCAGGAAATTGTCCCCTATGCTTTCCAAAAACTTCCTGGTGCACATTTCATAAAGCTCAAACCCTAAACACATCTCTATAAATCTAATCCCTATGTTAACAACACTAACCCGCAGGAGAGCCGCACTGGCTCCAGCCAGGCATTTGTCAGTGGTCAGTGGGGCCTAGGGGCCTTGGCATGAGCTGGCACCTGGTCCGTCAGTGTCACGGTGCACACAACACAGATGCTTAGGCCTAGGATCGGTACAGAAAGCCCCTTGCCTACTGCCAACCCCACCCCCAGGGATAAAGCCACAGTCCAGCTGGGACAGGAGAGCATTCCGTCCCTCCAGCTTCGTGTTGCTCCCTGACACAAAGGTCTCCTCCGGTGGCTGTCTGCAGTGGAGCTGGTTTGGCCCTCATCACAGAGCAGACACTGGCAGAGGAGAGAGACGCACACTCTGAAAACCTGCCACCAGCTGGGTTTCAGTTCTGTGTGGACTGGTTGGCTGCAGTTCCAGGCGTTTCTTATTGTGGGCTGACGGTTAGGCAGATGGGTCTCTGGGTACACTTTGCGCACACAGAAGATTTGTGCAATCACATTCTTGGTATTAACTGGAGGGATTATTAAAACACAGACTTCCCCCAGCTGTTCTTCTTTGTTCTGTGTGAAATAGAGAGGGGAAGAGCGCAGCCTGCTCTCCTGTCTCACACTCCCACACTTGCTCCAGCCACTGTCAGGGATGTGCAGCTCCACCGAGCCACCATAAGAGCTTGGTCTCCCACAGGCCCATCAATGGCTATTAGCCACGATGGTCAGAGATGCCTCCCCATGCTCGGGGTGTGGGGGGAGAGGGTCTCTAGCCAGAAGCTGGGAGTGGATAACAGGATGGTCACTTGAGGATTGCCTCTTTTGTTCACTCCCTCCGAAACATCTGGCACTGACCACTCTCAGAAGACAGGACACTGGGCTAGATGGATCTATGGTCTGACCCAGTATGGCTGGTTTTATGTTCATAAACAGCTGTTCTCCACATCAGGGCATGCTCAGAGAGCAGAGTGAATTATTCTTGTCCCTAGAAACCAGGGACTAAATTCAGGGCTGGTGCACCATCGGTTTATGAACTACAGACCCTACCTTGACATCTTTTCTGATGAGGTGAGAAGTCTGACTGATAAAGGGGATAGTGCTGATGTAACATACTTCAACTCTTGTAAGGCGTTTGACTTGGTGCCATTGACTGTTTAATTAAAAATTTAGAACATTATAAAAACTAACCTGGCACACATTAAGTGGGTTAAAGCTAACGTATAGATCTCAAAATGTAACTAAACGGGGAATGGTTATTGAGCAGGTGTATTTCTAGTGGGGGCCCACAGGGATTGGTTCTTGGCCTGACACTATCTAGCATTTATATTAATAACCTGGCAGAAAACATAAAATCATCACTGACAAAGTTTGCAGATGACACAAAAATTGGGCAAGTGATAACTAATCGCTGATAAAAGAAAAGGAGTACTTGTGGCACCTTAGAGACTAACCAATCTATTTGAGCATAAGCTGTAGCTCACCAAATAAATTGGTTAGTCTCTAAGGTGCCACAAGTCCTCCTTTTCTTTTTGCGAATACAGACTAACACGGCTGTTACTCTGAAACTAATCACTGATACAGAAGGATCTGGATTGCTTGGTAAACTGCCTGCAAGCAAATTGTATGCATTTTATTCCAGCTAAATGCAAATGTACACATCTAGGAACAAAGAATGCAGGCCATGGGTACAGGGTGGGGACCTCTAATCTGGGAAACAGGGGTTATTTTCCATCAGTATTTGGCACTAATGTGACCACTGCTGGAATCCTGTATCTAGTTCTGTTCTTCAAAACTCAAGAAAGATGTTAATGAACTGAAGAGGGTTCAGAGAAAGGCAGGAGAATGATTAAAGGTTTAGGAAACCTACCTTAGAGTGATAGACTCATGGCACTCAATCTATTTAGCTTAACAAAGAGGTGATTATGAGGTGACTTAATCACACTCTGTAAGTACCTATATGAGGAGCAGAAATCTGATAATAGAGGACTCTTCAATTGAACAGACAAAGAGTAGAACAAGACCCAATGGCTGGAAGCTGAAGCTAAACAAATTCAGACTGGAAATAAGGTGCAATTTTTCAATAGTGAGGTTAATTAACCACTGGAACAATTTACCAAGGGTCCTGGTGGATTCTCCATCCCGGTTAATTTTTAAATCCAGATTGGCTGCTTTTCTGAAAGATCTGATCTAGTTCCAACAGGAACTATTTGTGGGCAGGTCTCTGGCCAGTGCTAGGCAGGAGGTCAGGCAGACGATCACAATGGTCCCTTCTGGCCTTTGAGCCAGCACGTTTATGAATCACTGCAGTGCATGGACTGTGCCTACTTACGCCAGGTTGGAATGTGGGTGTTGAACTCCTCAGTGAGTCTCATTTCTTACCGTGAATTTGGCAGGAACTCCGTGGTTTCACCAGCCACAGCGGCTTTCTCATGCTGCCCGTGCTGCTTCCTTAGTACAGGGCAACTGGCCAGTGTCACGCTTTTCAGGGTGCTCATAGTCGTTTGCAACGTACAGTCAATTGCTGAGGAGGAACCACAGTTTCCTGTTTGTGACGTTATTGACATAATCTGGGACCCTATAGATCATTGTTGCAACCAAGCTCCTGTAGTGGCCCCAAATCTTGTATAAGGGGGGGTCAAATGAGGTGTCTAAAACAAGGTTATGGTTTGCTGGTTGTGAATATGCTGTCTATACGTGTGTATCATTTTTGTAGTTATAGTTATGAATATTGGCTCTGTACTGTCTGTATTTCAAACTTGTGCTGTGCTTCTGGGTGACACCCCAGACACGTTGGTGTCAGCTCTGCCTAGCCTGCTTGGTGGCCCATTAAGGACCATCAGCTACACAACTGACCCATTGAGAGAAGGCAGACATGCCTTGTGACACAGCAAAGTATGCAGGGACTAGCTCATGTGACTGCAAACTCCATTTTGCTGTAATTTTCCACAGTAAGAACAAAGCGGTGTTCTTACTCCTAGAAAAGATTATAAAAGGCTGATGCCTCATCTCCATCTTGTCATCAATCCTGCTTCTTACCTCTGAAGGGATGTTGCTACAAATGGAAGCTCCACACAAAGGGCTTGAAGGACCCATCCCAGCTGTGGATGTTCTCCACAGACTTGATTTGAACCTGAAGTTTATTCCATCACTGCTACAAGCCTGAACCAAGAACTTTGCCATTACTCAAAAAGAAAAGGAGGACTTGTGGCACCTTAGAGACTAACCAATTTATTTGAACATAAGCTTTCGTGAGCTACAGCTCACTTCGTTGGATGCATACTGTGGAAAGTGCAGAAGATCTTTTTATATACACACAAAGCATGAAAAAATACCTCCTCCCACCCCATTCTCCTGCTGGTAATAGCTTATCTAAAGTGATCACTCTCCTTACAATGTGTATGATAATCAAGTTGGGCCATTTCCAGCACAAATCCAGGTTTTCTCACCCCCCCCCACCCACCCGCACACACAAACCCACTCTCCTGCTGGTAATAGTTTATCTAAACTGACCACTCTCCTTACAATGTGTATGATAATCAAGGTGGGCCATTTCCAGCACAAATCCAGGGTTTAACATGAACGTCTGGGGGGTAGGGGGGGGAGGTTAGGAAAAAACAAGGGGAAATAGGTTACCTTGCATAATGACTTAGCCACTCCCAGTCTCTATTCAAGCCTAAATTAATAGTATCCAATTTGCAAATGAATTCCAATTCAGCAGTTTCTCGCTGGAGTCTGGATTTGAAGTTTTTTTTTGGTTTAAGATAGCGACCTTCATGTCTGTAATTGCGTGACTAGAGAGATTGAAGTGTTCTCTGACTGGTTTATGAATGTTATAATTCTTGACATGTGATTTGTGTCCATTTATTCTTTTACGTAGAGACTGTCCAGTTTGACCAATGTACATGGCAGAGGGGCATTGCTGGCACATGATGGCATATATCACATTGGTGGATGTGCAGGTGAACGAGTCTCTGATAGTGTGGCTGATGTGATTAGGCCCTGTGATGGTGTCCCCTGAATAGATATGTGGGCACAGTTGGCAACGGGCTTTGTTGCAAGGATAGGTTCCTGGGTTAGTGGTTCTGTTATGTGGTATGTGGTTGCTGGTGAGTATTTGCTTCAGGTTGGGGGGCTGTCTGTAGGCAAGGACTGGCCTGTCTCCCAAGATTTGTGAGAGTGATGGGTCATCCTTCAGGATAGGTTGTAGATCCCTAATAATGCATTGAAGTATGTCATTGATTCCATTTAACCAATTCTAGCTCTCATCTATATCTTTTTCCTTTTATGAATAAACCTTTAGACTTTAGATTCTAAAGGACTGGCAACAGCGTGATTTGTGGGTAAGATCTGATAGTATATTGACCTGGGTCTGGGGCTTGGTCCTTTGAGATCGAGGGAACCTTTTTCTTTTACTGGGGTATTGGTTTTCATAACCACCTGTCCCCATAACGAGTGGCGCTGGTGGTGATACTGGGAACCTGGGGTGTCGAAGGGGATTGCTTGTGTGACTTGTGGTTAGCCAGTGGGGTAAAACCAATGTCCTCTCTGTCTGTCTGGTTTGGTTTGCCTTAGAGGTGGAAAAACTCCAGCCTTGGTCTGTAACTGCCCTGCTTTAAGCAATTTGTCCTGAACTGGCACTTTGGGTTGTGTCCCACTGGAACCATCCTCGTTACACTGGTTTATAAGGTAGTTTGGCTCTGCTAAGGGATGATGTAATTGTCTGAAGAGGATCTCGCTCATTCTCTCTGGAAGGGCTCCATAATGTTCCCTAACGCCTGGCTGTTCCACAGCACCTAGGCCTTGTGCCGCATCCATATAATAATGTTGGCTAGTACCACGGGTGTGGATGGCCTGCGTTGAGTGAATATTAGCATTTTGTGCATCGTATATTATCTTCCCTTCACCCTCAATGAAGCTCAGTCAGCTACAATAGGAGAGAGGTGTAATCACATGCCGAGCAGGCAGCCCAAGGAAAGGAACAGGAATAGGAAGCATGTCTGGAGAGGCAGCTGAGAGAGAGAAACAACTGAGCCTCAAATAATGTGATGCTGTCCAGCAAACACATCCAGTGTTAACATGAGCCCTCTGTCCTTCTGTAATCCATTCCAAAAACACGCCACAGCAAGGAGCCAGCAGACCGCAGTTGCTAGACTGGAATCCAGAGTAGTGGGCAGGCCAGGTTCCCCTACCAGCCCCAGGACCTGGCCTTGGAGCACCCGGCAGTCTGGAATGGCATGCGGACAGCTGACCCAGTTGGGCTATGACACCCCAGAAGGGGAGGATGACACGGCCACCTGGCCAGAGGGCTGAGTCACAAAGAGCATCCTGGAGAGCGAGGAGGGACATGGTGAGAGCAACTGGTTGGAAAGGGGGCATCAGAGCTGAGTGGAGCTAATCCTCAGAACCAGCGTCAAGGAGGTACCGAACAGCGAGTGAACCCTGAGACATACGTACACTCCATGCAGAAACAGGAAAATGGAAGGATTTCTCAGGGTGCATATGGACAATTTTCGGCATTTTGTTGCCTGTGCATAGCTGAGAATATTATTCTAATAATTGTCTCTAAGTCCTGGCACTATTTTTAGCTATGTACGTATTTTTCACATAAGAAATAAAAGCATTTTTGTTTTTCTCACTCATTTTTCTCAGAGATGAGGAAAAGAAACACTTGCCACCTGGTGAATGTTTGCATATGTTGCTGTAAGCGGAATCTGTTTTTCTCAGAGAATATATGGACCTGGCCTATCCCAGCAGCAGGAGAGCTGGAGGGGCACTGCCTTTCCCAGCCTGCTACCAGCAACTGCTGTCTGTAAAAAGCGCCAAGAGGGAAGGGAGACGGGAGAGGCAAAGACTGTGGGCCGTGGGCTGCGGGAAGTTGTTTCAGGGTCACTAATATAAATGGGGATCTGAGATTGAGTGGACATTGGAACATTTATTTTTCAACAAAACCAGCTCTTCAGAGCCTGGTTCTGACAGGAGGAGGATGCGTTTCCAGACCTCCATCCACTGTAGACAATGCAGCCGCTCACAGGCAGTGCACAGAGGGAGGCCCAGCAGACAGGACCTGCTGCTGCTGCCTTGTTAAGCAATGCTGATGTTACAGCCCTGGGAACACAAACACAAGTGCATTATTTGGAGGAGCACAGATCTCAGAGCAGTGTCAGAGATGGGAGCATATGTTGCAACAAATAGAGGTGAGAACACCTGGCGCTGCTTAGCAAAAAGAGCAACTCATTCAAGTGGCAAAGGAAAAGCCTCTTTCCCCATTCTCCTCAGTGTCTCATTTGAGGCCAGGATCTCTTCCCGCTCTTGGTTTACACTATTTTAAACAAAATCAGCCCAAATGTCAGACAGAAAAAAGAAAATGGTTTTCTCATCTGCTCCTTCCCAGCACCTGCAGCATGAGTGCATGTCGGATGTCCTAGGCTGGGAGAAGAGCAATGCCATGCTGGGGGAGGTAACTCTCTACTCTGAATAGAGCTCAGCACATCATTTAAAAAATCATTAATATCCATTTAAACTTTTCAAGAGGCTTGTTTTGGCTGCAAATAGCCTCGCAAACACAGGCCAGCGCCTGGAATGCGGGGCAGAAGGAAGCGCGTGACCCCGGCAGGGCAGTCGCGCAGAGCAGGGTCGAACTGAAGGCGTCGGAGTCACTCGGCGCTGCTTACCCAGTCAGGGGACCGGAAACGCGCCCTGTGACCTATGTGCTCAGGCAAAACGTTTATCAGCCAATCATTTCAGATAAAAAAATAATTTAAAAACGATCGTGATTGGGTTTGGACTGTGATAGGAGAAAGAGGCATTCTAGACCTCCCCGGCGCCTCTGCGTCTCCACACCACCCCTTACGCACAGCGCTGTGGCTTGGAGCCATGATCTAGCCAGCAGACATTATTGCTCTTGGTCTGCAGCAACATTCCAGTCGGAGGGATGTTAGCTTCCACTCAGCCGCAGGGAACCCCGAGCCATATTTCTTCACCTCCGCAGAGCGCATCACAGTGACAGCTTAGGTGTCGGAGCCAGACACGCTGTTGATCTGTCTAGCTACTCGTCTCTGCACACCATATCTGATATGTGTTGTCCCACCAACACTTCCGCCGGGTATGGATGAGCCACCCACATCCGACAGAGGGGGCCTGAGGTACAGGGCGGGTAAGTGACTTGCAAGAAGTCACACAGGGACCTGTGTCAGAGCCAAGAACTGAACACAAGTTTTCTCTGTGTAAATCCAGTGCTCTCTCCATTAGGCCATCCTGCCTCCCTCCCCAGTCCAGCAAATGAGCCCCGACTCACAACCTAAGACTACAAACAGCTTAGCCCCAGCCTAATTCTCTCCTACAGCACATTGGGGCATTTCTGGGCAAGGCGTGAGGACAAGCACAACACAGGTCCCCATGAGGCACACAGCACAACACCCGTCTGTGACATTATTGACATGAACTGTAACTGTGTAGATCATTGTTGCAACCATGTTATATATTTGCAGCAAATATTCTACAAAGGTTGTCATGTGAGGTGTCTATGAAAAGGTTATGATTTGCTGGTTATGATTATGCTGTGTGTATCATTTTGTAGTTGAAGTTATGAATATTGGCTGTGTACTTATATCGCAATATGTTTGATTCTAAGTAGCCTCAGTGAAGCGTCTGGTCAGCTTCTTGAGAAAGGGATTTGCAGATTAAGTGCCCAATGAAGAAACACTTAACTGACAATGCACCTTGGGAGACCCCAATCCACATGAGAAGTGTTCCTGGGAACGTTCAAGGTAACGTGAGCAATGGCTGCTCTCCCTGTACAAGACCTGAGTCAGGCATGGACATGTGACTTGCCCATGTGACTCCAAACTCCATCTTGCGGCTGTGATTTTCCACAGTCAGAACAAAGGGGTGTCCTTCCACATGGCAGAGGATATAAAAGGCCCTGGAAACCCCTCCATCGTGTCTTCAGTCCTGCTTCTGACCTCTGGAGGAACCTTGCTACAAAGTGAAGCTCTGAACAAAGGACTGATGACCCATCCCAGCTGTGGATGTTCTCCAGAGACTTGATTTGAACCTGCAGTTTATTCCATCATTGCTACAAGTCTGAACCACGAACTTTGCCATCACTTCACTAGGAGGGTGGTGAAACACTGGAATGCGTTACCTAGAGAGGGGGTGGAATCTCCTTCCTTAGATATTTTTAAGGTCAGGCTTGACAAAGCCCTGGCTGGGATGATTTAGATGGGGATTGGTCCTGCTTTGAGCAGGGGGTTGGACTAGATGACCTCCTGAGGTCCCTTCCAACCCTGATATTCTATGATTCTATGATACTGTATGTCATTGATTCCGTTTAACCAATTTTAGCTCTCATCAAAATCATTTTCATTTTATGAATAAACCTTTAGATTTTCAATTCTAAACGATTGGCAACGGGGTGATTTGTGGGTGAGATCTGACTTGTATATTGACCTGGGTCTGGTGCTTGGTCCTTTGGGATCAAGAGAACCTTTTTTCTTTTACTGGGGTATTGGTTTTCAAAAACAGTCATCCCTATAATGGCCCTTTGCCTCCTTTCAAAATCCCACCCAGAGGATTTAGTTGACCTTTATATCAACAGTCTCACAAACTGAAGACTTGCCTCGGAGAAACTGACACTGTCAGTAAAGAAGGTCCTCTTTGCCCTGCTGCTGAAAGCTCAGAGTGGACCAGCACTCCTATTAATAACCTTGGTTGTTGGCATTTCAGTGCTGAGGAGAGAATGTGTTCCTTTTCACTTCTCTTCTTCAATCTCCCTCCCACCTCCCCATTACTTTATTGCCTCCTTTTACATCAATTCCTTTCGGTAGGGGGGCAAGGTGGTGGTGGGGGACGGCGGGGGGTGTTATTTCCTGCAGACGTAATGGAAAGGGAAGGAATCCTATGGTCTTCATTTCCAAAGACAAGTTTTCCATTGTTATTTCAGGTCTTGCTTCACTGAGCTTCCTAATAATACACTAACAGTTAAATGCAGATGGACCAAAATGGTTTGGACACACTATTGCCTAGAACATGGAGGTGAGAGCTCAGAAATCAAATGAAATCATTCTCTGAACTGCTTGAGGTTTCCCTGAGATGACAGGGATTAGCTATGCACGGTATAGCTTTAATATTTCAGTCACAAGAACATATACCCTTCTACAAGATGCTTTTAGCAAGTGATAAATTTGTAGCTGTTTGTGAATTAATGTTTCTTTGTTAACGCTGTGCTCTCCTTGGGAAATTATAATCTACTATCACCACAAAAGTAATGATAGACCCCATCTACCTGGCACTGCATAAAGCAATGGATTATTAATAAGCAAAGTACATTTTGGTTGATTTTCCATGTTGGCAAATATCCTATTTTTATTTCCTGCATGTGAATCTTCAGAATTAATTATTAAGGAAAACATATTTAGTGTGACAACATTTCCCATTCTACGTTACCAACCAGTTTATTGCTGGTCTAGATTTGGGGAAAATCAGTTTCACATGGAAGTAATTCTTTGAATTTTTATTGACAGTTTTTTCCTCTCGCTCTTTGTTGCTATGGAAACCTCCCCTTTTTTATTCTTAAATCATTTGATCTTAACATTTCCCATTAAGCAGATTCACATTTCTCTCACAGTTGCAGTCAGGCCTTGCTAACAACTGTTTCCCTAAGTGATTGCTGACCAGGCATGACCAGGGGCTTTTACATATCTTCATTTCACCAGAGAGAGAAAACAGTGACATTCCCTCAAAGCAGCTTGTCCTTGGCAGTATACATGGGTTAAGACAGGTAAAGCTCTGGGGGACGGATAGTGTACGTCCATCAAGCGTGTGCAGAAAGAGGGAAGGGACAATCCAACGGTCAGCCGTACCAGCAGCTCCTGGGATGCAGACAGCAGTGTGTGAATGCTGTGGGGGGTGAGCAGTGAAGGTGCAGGTTGTGTTGGCGGAGGTTGGTACCAATCAAGGATCATGCCTAAATGGCTGCACCTGGCCCTATATGGGAGAGGGGTCCATTAAATAGGCTCCCGGGGGAACCTCAAGTAGTAAAAAAGGAAGATCCATTTTGGATGAGAATCCCCACTTTTTGCAGTTTATCTATGGGTAATAGCAAACGGAGAATTATGTGAGGCAACTGGTGGAGCATTGAAAAATCTAGTCCCTGAATAATTTCACAAATAAAAGTGAAGGGAATTCAAGCTTTTGGGGGGGGTTTCTTTTTTGCCAACAGTACAAATCTACTGATCACAAGCGTCAGATCTCACGCATCCAGTGCCACGAGGTGGGCCGATCGCTAGCCCTTTTAGGGGAATGGGGAGGGGTTTGTTCACCAGATATGGAGATTTCAAGGCCAGAAGGGATCACTGTGATCATCTAGTGTGACCTCCTGCATAGCCCCAGTGTCACCGTGCCTCTGTGGGTCACAATTGAGAATACCCAATTCAGGACAAACTGCTGAGAAGTAGGGCAGACATACCCCAAAACTGGTGGTTATTCTTCCATGAGATATACCAAACCAGCAACAAAAGTGAACTTCTGTTTCACCACGCTGGCTAACAAGAAATCAGAAAAGCGGTCTCCTTATGCAGTCAAGTCCTGGATTCAACACCCAGACACTAGACTTAATGATGAGTGGTTATTTAAAACCAATTTCATTAAACAAAAGGGTTCTTCTGATCCCAAACGACCAGCCACATACCCAGGTCAATATATAACTCAGATCTTACCCAATAATCATGCTGTTGCCAATCCTTCAGTATCTAAAATCTAAAGGTTTATTATAAAAGAAAGGAAAGGAAGAAAGGTGAGAGTTAAAATTAGTTAAAGGAATCAAATACATACAATAATTGCAAGGTTCGCGGTTCAGGCTTGTAGCAGTGATGAAATAAACTGCCTGCTTGTTAAGTCTCTGTTTTTCTCCAAACCGTTGGAAGATACTCGGTCCCTTGGTTAGATGCTCCCATTAGTAGAAGTTCATAATAGTTCAGAGGTTTGAACAGGAAAGAGGCAAAATGGAGATG
The DNA here is from genome assembly GCF_965140235.1 of Caretta caretta. Classification (NCBI taxonomy): domain Eukaryota; kingdom Metazoa; phylum Chordata; order Testudines; family Cheloniidae; genus Caretta; species Caretta caretta. Next base: position 132,883,968 of record NC_134211.1, on the reverse strand, counting down.
TTTCCAGCACCTTTTATAGCTTCTCTCAATTGAAGAGAAACCCATTGTTCTCACTCTGGAGAATTACAGGTAGCAAGATGGTGTTTGGAGTTACATGGGCAAGTCATGTGTCCATGCGTGACTTTGCTTTGTCACAGCAGAAGCCATCACAAGAAAGTCCATTAAGTGTAGATAGGCATCTCTCATGGTACATTGTGAGTTAAGTGTTGCTTGATGGGTCCTTCAACTTGAATAGTCTCTTCAAGATGTGCAGGCTAAATACCTTGTTGTCATTACCACCGGAGCAAACATTTGAAATCCAGGTATAGAGCCAATACTTATAACTTCCAATACAAAAATGATACATGCATCCAGATAGCATCATCCTAACCAGCCAATCCTAACCTTTCCACAGACACCTTACTTGGCATACTTTGAACAAGGTTTGTTGCAATTATATAACAGTGGTAGCAACAATGATCTATATGGTCACCACTGTGATCGCCTAGTGTGACCTCCTGCAAGCACTGGCCATAGAACTCCCTGAGTTAATTCTGGTCTGAACTAGAGCAGATCTCTTAGAAACACATTCAATCTGGATTTTAAAATTGCCAGCGACAGAGACTCCACCATGACCATTGGTAAATATTTCCAGTGGTTAATTACACTCTCTGTTAAACATTTGCATCTTATTTCCAGTCTGAATTTGTCTAACTTCAACTTCCAGCTATTGAATATTGTTATATGTTTGTCTGCTAGATTGAAGAGCCCTCTATTATCAAATTTCTGTTCCTCGTGTATTTATTTATTTAAAGAGTGTGATCGTCACCTCTTAACCTTCTTTTTGATAAGCAAAATGTATGGAGCTCCTTGAGTCTATCATTGTAAGATGAGTTTACAGTCATTTTATCATTCTCATCTCCCCTGAGCTCTCTCCAACTTGTTAACACCCTTCTTGAATAGTGCACGCCACAACTGGAGACTGTGGTCCAGCAATGGTTGCACCAATATTCTTTCACCTCTTTTGTCCACAGTGTCACATTGGGAGCTCACGTTCAGCTCATTGTCCACCCCTTACATTTTAGTGTCCCTGTCTGGTAGTACTCCAGTTCCTCCATGGATTATGGTTGCTAACTAGTTGCGGTAATTCTTCCCAGGTAATGCCAGTCCATTCAATATCCTACGTCCGTCTCTTCTGCCAGTCCTTCCTTGGTCTTTCCTCCCTCAGGTACCCAGTTCAATGCTTGCTTCGCATGTCTCCCATCTTCCATACGGAGAACGGGTCCCAGCCACCTGGCCCTTCTTTCGTTGATTATATTTTCTAATGTGTCCTGCTTTGTCAGCTCCTTACGCTCACATCTGTTATTTTGTCTTTCCATGACATATGTAGTATCTGCCCCAGCCATCTCTGATGAGCAGCCTCCAGTCTCTTCTTGTTAGCCATGGTCATTCGCCAAGTCTCTGCTCCACGCAGGAGTGTGGTCAGTACAAGGGCATGGTTTAATCTGACCTTTAGTTTGGTGTGGAGATCTCTGTTTGGCCACACGTTATTCATCCTGCCAAACATGGTGTTTGCTTTTCCTAACCTCCTATGAATCTCTCTATCACAGCCATCTTCAGCTGTCATCACTTTCCCCAGAACGCAGAACAATTCTACCTGTTCAATTTCTTTTCCAGCCACATACACATTTCAATCTGTTGTTCAGTTTCCTACCTTCATAATCTTGGTATTCTCTGCAATCCAATTTTTGCTGCTTCCCGTTTTACTTCTGCTGTAAGGGCAATCACTCCATTCACATCACACTTCGTAAAACCATGTTGTTGGCAAATTGAAGGTTGTGTTACTCATCTCTGCTAATTCGTTTTACACCATCCATGGTGCCTTTCATTGCCCAGTCTATCTCTAGTGCAAAGGGGATTCGTGATGACACACACCCCTGTCTCACTCCAGTTACAATATCAAATCATTCACCCAGGGCTATATTTGATTTTGCTTCACAAATACTTCCATCGTATAAACTCTTTATTACGTTGATCAGCTTGTCTGGTAGCCGATAGCGTCTAGCAATATTCCACAGGGTCTCTCTGTGGAAACTATCAAATGCTTTCTTAAAGTTGATAAAGTTTATTAAGATGGCTTTTTGCCAAGCAGTAGCTTTTTCGGTGATCTGTCGAATAATGAATATCCGTTCACAACATGATCTCCCTGGAGAGAACCCACCTGTTCTTGTAATATTTCATCCACTGCCTTCTCCATTCTGTTCAGAATAATGTAACCAATACTCTGCCCAGGATTGATATCAGTACAACATCTCTCCAGTTCATGCACTAAGATCCCCCTTTTTGGGCAATGCCATGATGACCACCTTTGCAGGCTCGTTGCACCTGCTTTTTCACCCATGTTTTGTTAGATGCTCAGTCATAATTTCTCCTCCTGCCTTTAGTACCTCTGCTTGATTTCTGTCAACCCCAGGTGCTTTCCCTCTGTGTGAAGCCTTTGATGTCTGTTTTAATTTCATCTGGGGTTATTGGTCCCTTTTCTGTTTCTAACTTAGTATTGGCATTTCTCTTGAACATGTACATGATCGTCGGCTCTGGACAGTTTAATATGGAGTGAAAATGTTCTTTCCATTGTCTGGCTTGTTCTTCTTGTGTTTTCAACATCTGTCTGTGAGAGTCCCTGATGGACGTCAACTGTGATCATTTGGTTCTCCCTGAAATGTCATTCACTATTCTACAGCTCTGCTATTTCTGCCTCATCAGCCTTCTTCTGAACACAGGCATTTCTATCTGGCCTGCATTTCTCCTTTATTTCTTTGTCTTTTTCTCTGTATCTACAGGGTCTGCCTTTGTCTTTCACCGTTCTTTTTTTGCCTTCAGCACTTTTCACTCATCAATTGCTGGCCATGTTCCACTTGGGAGGCCCACTACTTCTCCTGCTGTCTCAACTACTTCCAGTCTGACCATCCTTCCAGACCTTCAGCAGCCTGGTCCTGTAAAACACTGGACTGGTTGCTAAGTGCAATCTGATCTGTGTTTTTGTCCCTGAATTTCTCTATTGCTATAACACTTTTTTATCCATCTTTGTGAGCTTTTGGAGTTGAAGTTGTGACATGGGCACTAAACTATAATGATTGGAGCCAATATCTGCTTGTCTGCTGACCCGGACATCCCTCAAAGGAGGTGCCAGTCTCTTAGAGATATGTACAGGGTCTATCTGATTGACAAGTCACATTATCCATACAAAGTCAAGGGAGGGATATGGTTTTTTCATCCGAAAATCAGCTTTCTCGTTCCCCTTTAAGGTGAACCTGAGACATTTTGAATTTCTTTTGAAAACCAGAGAGAGTGAAAGAGCGGAATAGCTGGGAAATGGGAAAGCCAGTTTCAAGTCCCTGCAATACCTAATTCTGAGCAGAGCCTTGAACGTGCATCTCCGTCTGAGTGTTCTAACCCCAGCCTACAGGGTCAGTCTCCCTCTCTTGCCCAATGAATATTCAATTATTTGTACAAAGTGGGACAGTTCCTGCACGAGACACTAAGACTGATGGACTGACTTTATAGCCTGGTGATTAGTGCACTCTCCTGGGATGTAGGAAGTCAATGTCCAGGTAGGAGCTCTCTGACTCAGAGCAGTGACTTGAAGCTGCATATCCCATGGGAGTGCCGTAACCACATGGCTATTGGCTATTCCAGAGCTGGGTGGGTCTCACTTTCTCTACTTCATCTTCAACCTCAGAAACCTTCTGAGGAAAGTTTTGTCACAACTGCTACATTTATGTGAAAAGTTCCGGCTTTGCTGACCAGCATTTTCCAACAACAAAGACAACAACGTTTTACTGAAAAATTCCCAATCAGCTCAAATGCAAAGTCACATCCTTCATGGGAACATCCTCCAATCCTGTCTGTGCTGCTTCCCTGGGCTGCCATTGCAAACGCACAGAAGGGGCACGTAACCGAACAGAAAGTCAGTCAGCTTCATCAACAGCACAAAGGTGATTAAGAAACAGGAACAGAAAATGCCGTCACGGTAACACAGACCGCTCAGAAGGTGTTTTAAAATATATCCAATCCACACCAAAACACTGTACGTCCTAACAAGAGCTTGCTAACTGTGCTTAATGGGTCTGATTCCAGTCTCACGTGCACCACTACTTCCTCCATGGAGTCACCCTTGATTTATCTCTGTGTAAATGCAGAACCTGGTCTAATCATGTTATAGTGTTTGATGTTATATTGTAAGCACCCAAAAGTGCCAGGTGCTGTACAGAACACATAGAAAGACCTGGTCCATGCCACAAAGCGCTCACAGTCTAATAAGGGATGTGATGCAAAGAGTGTGAGTAAGAACTGGAAGGGAGGTAGAGGAGCATGAGAAAGGACAAGGGATACATCAATAAGATGATGGGGTTACTCTGAGGCCATGTCTACATTATGAAATTAGGTTGAATTTATAGAAGTCAGTTTTGTAGAAAGCGTTTTTATACAGTCGATTGTGTGTGTCCCCACACAAATGCTCTAAGTGCATGTAGTCGGCGGAGTGCGTCCACAGTACCGAGGCAACCGTTGACTTCTGGAGCGTTGCACTGTGGGTAGCTATCCCACAGTTCCCATAGTCTCCACCGCCCATTTGAATTCTGGGTAGAAATCCCAATGCCTGATGGGGCAAAAACATAGTCACGGGTGGTTCTGGCCAGGCCCTCCCTTCCCTCCCTCCTTCTGTGAAAGCAACAGCAGACAATTGTTTTGAGCCTTTTTTCCTGGGTTACCAATGCAGACGCCATACCACAGCAAGCATGGAGCCCGCTCAGCTCACCGTCACCGTATGTCTCCTGGGTGCTGGCAGACGCGGTACTGCATTGCTACACAGCAGCAGCAGCTCATTGCCTTTTGGCAGCAGACAGTGCAGTATGACTGGTAGCCATTGTCGCCGTGCTCCAGGGTGCTCTTTTAGCCAACCTCAGTGAGGTCTGTCAGGGGCACCTGGGCAAACATGGGAGTGACTCAGGCAGGTCATTTCCTTTTTAAGTTTCGTCTCATGGTGATTCAGTCCTGCCAGCAGTCCTACTGCACCGTCTTCTGATGAGCAGCCAGGAGACGACGATGGCCAGCAGTCCTACTGCACGTCTTCTGCCGAGCACCCAGGACATGACGACGGCCAGCAGTTGTACTTCACAGTCTGCTGCCAGCAAGTTGTATAAAGATAGATGAAGTGGATCAAAACAAGAAATAGACCAGATCTGTTTTGTATTCATTTTCTCCTCCCTTCCTCCCTCCCTCTGTGAAATCAACGGCCTGCTAAACCCAGGGGTTTGAGTTCTATCCTTGAGGGGGCCATTCAGTTTCTCCTTGATGCAAAGCCACCCCCTTTGTGGATTTTAATTCCCTGTAAGCCATGTCGTCAGTCGCCCCTGCCTCCATCAGGGCAACGGCAGACAATCGTTCCGAACCTTTTTTCTGTGCAGATGCCATACCATGGCAAGCGTGGAGCCCACTCAGATCACTTTGGCAATTAGGAGCACATTAAACACCACACGCCTTATCCAGCAGTATATGCAGCACCAGAACCTGGCAAAGCGAAACCAGGCGAGTAGGCGATGTCAGTGCGGTGACAAGAGTGATGAGGACATGGACACAGACTTCTCTGAAAGCAGGGGCCCTGGCAATGCATGCATCATGGTGCTAATGGGGCAGGTTCATGCGGTGGAACACCGATTCTGGGCTCGGGAAACAAGCACAGACTGGTGGGACCGCATAGTGTTGCAGGTCTGGGACGATTCCCAGTGGTTGCGAAATTTTCGCATGCGTAAGGGCACTTTCATGGAACTTTGTGACTTGCTTTCCCCTGCCCTGAGGCACAAGAATACCAAGATGAGAGCAGCCCTCACAGTTGAGAAGTGAGTGGCAATAGCCCTGTGGAAGCTTGCAACGCCAGACAGCTACCGGTCAGTCGGGAATCAATTTGGAGTGGGCAAATCTACTGTGGGGGCTGCTGTGATGCAAGTAGCCCACGCAATCAAAGATCTGCTGATATCAAGGGTAGTGACCCTGGGAAATGTGAAGGTCATAGTGGATGGCTTTGCTGCAATGGGATTCCCTAACTGTGGTGGGGCCGTAGACGGAACCCATATCCCTATCTTGGCACTGGAGCACCAAGCCGGCGAGTACATAAACCGCAAGGGGTACTTTTCAATAGTGCTGCAAACTCTGGTGGATCACAAGGGACGTTTCACCAACTTCAGCGTGGGATGGCCTGGAAAGGTACATGACTCTCGCATCTTCAGGAACTCTGGTCTGTTTCAACAGCTGCAGGAAGGGACTTTATTCCCAGCCCAGAAAATAACCATTGGGGATGTTGAAATGCCTATAGTTCTCCTTGGGGACCCAGCCTACCCCTTAATGCCCTGGCTCATGAAGCCATACACAAGGACCTGGAGCATATGTGTTTGATCCTCCAGCAGCCTGAGCATTGACTCCGGACTTCTTTCAGCAAGCTGACGCCACCTATCATCTTCAGCCCGCCACCTCTCCTCGCGGTCATATTGTGCTTTCCTGCACTCTGAGATTGTCTGCCTCCACGCATTCGTCTGGGCTCTGTCAGTGTGGGAGGACAGCATGAGCTCAGAGAACATTTCATCGCGAGTGCATTTTTTTCGCCTTCTAATCTTCGCTAGCCTCTGGGAAGGAGAAACAGATGCAGCTGGTGGAGGAAAAAAAGGGGGAGAGTGGTAGTTAAAAAGACACATTTTATAGAACAATGGGTACACTCTTTCACAGTAAACCTTGCTGTTAACATTACATAGCACATGTGCTTTCTGAACAAGGTCGCATTTTGCCTCTTATTGAGGGTCTGCAGGTTTGGTGGGAGAGGGCAGCAGAATTCGGCTTGCAGGCAGCCATGGTAATCCACAGTCTTTAACCTTCATAACATGTGGGAATGGTTTCAAACAGCAGGGCCCTCATTTCCCATACCAAGCAGCCGTTGGGTTGGCCATTAAAAATGGGTTGGCAATTTAAAAGGAGGAGCTGCGGTTTCCGGGTTCATGTGCAGCAGAAACCCAACTAACCCCCCCCCACACACACAAGTCTCTGGGATGATGGCTTCACCCCTCCCCTTCCCCATGGCTAACAGCGGGGAACATTTCTGTTCAGCCACAGGCAAACAGCCCAGCAGGAACGGGCACCTCTGAATGTCCGCTTACTAAAACCACCCTATTTCAACCAGGTGACCACGAATGAGATCACTCTCCTGAGGGTAACGCAAAGAGATAAAGAACAGATGTTGTTTGAATGCCAGTAAACACCAGGACCATACGCTGCGATGCTTTGTTCTGCTGTGATTCCCGACTCTGTGCTATTGGCCTAGTGTGGTAAAGTGTCCTACCATGGTGGACGGAATAAGGCTGCCCTCCCCAGAAACCTTTTGCAAAGGCTTTGGGAGTACATCCAGGAGAGCTTTATGGAGATGTCCCTGGAGGATTTCCGCTCCATCCCCAGACACGCTAACACATTTTTCCAGTAGCTGTACTGGCGGCAAATGCCAGGGCAAATTAATCATTAAACACGCTTGCTTTTAACCATGTATAATATTTACAAAGGTACACTCACTAGAGGTCCCTTCTCTGCCTTTAGGGTCCGCGAGCCTGCCTTGTGTGGGTTCGGGGGGAACTGGGTCCAGGTCTAGGGTGAGAAACAGATTCTGGCTGTTGGGGAAACCGGTTTCTCCACTTCCTTGCTGTGAGCTATCTACAATCTCCTCATCATCATCCTCTTCCTCGCCCCCAAAACCTGCTTCCATGTTGCCTCCCACTCCTTGGATTGAGTCAAAGCGCAGGGTTCGGGTAGGGGTGGCTGCACCCCCTAGGATGGCATGCAGCTCATCATAGAAGCGGCATGTCTGGGCTCTGAACCAGAGCAGCCGTTTGCCTCTCTGGTTTTTTGGTAGGCTTCCTGAGCTCCTTAATTTTCATGAAGCACTGCTGCGGGTACCTGTTATAGCCTCTGTCCTTCGTGCCATTGGAGATTTTTTCAAATATTTTGGCATTTTGTCTTTTTGAACAGAGTTCTGCCAGCACAGATTCATCTCCCCACACAGCGATCAGATCCCGTACCTTCCGTTCAGTCCATGCTGGAGCTCTTTGGCGATTCTGGGACTGCATGGTCTCCTGTGATGATGGGCTCTGCATGGTGACCTGTGCAGGTGAACTCGCCACGCTGGCCAAACAGGAAATGAGATTCAAAAGTTTGCAGGCCTTTTCCTGTCTACCTGGCCAGTGCATCTGAGTTGAGAGCGCTGTCCAGCGCAATCACAACTGAGCACTCTGGGATAGTTCATGGAGGACAATACAGTCGAATTGTGTCCACAGTACCCAAAATTCGACCCTGCAAGGCCGATTTCAGTGCTAATCCTCTTGTCGGGGGTGGAATAAAGAAATCGATTTTAAGAGCCTTTTAAGTCAAAAGAAGGGGCTTCGTCGTGTGGACGGGTGCAGGGTTAAATCGAGATAACGCTGCTAAATTCAACCTAAACTTGTAGTGTAGACCAGGCCTGATACACCTACCTACATCCTGAGGGTTGGACTAAAAGGTTGGGGGTATTTTTTAAACGTTGTTATTATTATTGAATCATTTCTTCTGGGTCTCACACAAGAGGTGAGTTTTTGCAGGGGGGTTAGGTTCTGATCCAAGTCCATTGACGTCAAAGGGAAAACGTCCATTTAACTCCAATGGGCCAGGCCCTTAGAGGAGAGAGCGTCTAGATGAAGAAGGTGGAAGGACATCTGAGGCACAAGAGGAGGAGGTGTGAAAAAGGGACGTTACGAAGCACATTTCACAAGCCTGGCTGAAGTACGGAGTGGAGTCTGAAGGCAGGTGGGGTTCCTGGGGGTTTGGTGCGGGCTGGGAGTGTTTCACACACCAGGAAGCACAACACGCCAAGGGAAGCAACTCGTGCACAGATCTTTGGTCATCTGAAAAGGAAATGTTGAGTGCTCAAACCTGCCTTTCCATCCGGCTCCGATACAGATGTGAGTTCACACCGGAGTTGGTTGCTGCAGGGCTGTTGTAGCCACGTGAGTCCCCGATATTAGAGAGACCAGGTGGGTGAGATAATATCTGCTACTGGGCCAACTTCAGCTGGTGAAAGAGACTCGCTTGATTCCTCTATTCCACTAGCTTAGACGGTAGCAGTCTCAGTGTAGATTGCTTCTGCTCTGCTCTGCTAATCTACTAATTATTTTGTCCTCAGGGCTTGCTGCTTCCCTGATATAGTCTGGGTGCCGGTGCAGTCCTTAGAAACAATGCCATGCAATCTAGGTCCAAATCCAGCACATTACTGTGGAGGGAGTAATAGAGTTTGACCTAACCTGGCTGACAGTAAAGAGGCTGAGAGCTGGTCTGACATTACAGGGAACTGCTTTGGAAGTTAATTACCCACAAAGCCATTAATTTTCATTTAATTTTTGAACAGTGAAGATGAACAGGGTTGCTATTATTTAATTTTGTCCACCTCCCATTATTCCCACTGACACTAATGCCATTGAAGGGCCAGTGACCCAAGAGAATTTTGCTGTCAGTAAAGTCACTGCCATCCGAACGAGTCACAGAGAACACTCCAGGGCACACAGCCTTGCTGAGAAAACAGTTTGCTCCAGGGAACAAGCTGAAGCAGAAGGCTCAGACAAGCGCTTTCAGCGACCTGAGGAAATGGTTTTCTCTCTTTGCGGCCACGTGTGCTGGAGTGCTTTATTTGCGTGTAATTTTGAAGATAGGTATAATGGTATTTTAGGAGTGTCAGAGACAGAGAAGAAAAAAATAAGGCTGACAGTTTTAAAGAAACAGTAACTGAACATAGGCAAAGATCTGTTTCCAGTCACAAGTCAATTATAAAAGTATTCAAAATTGACAATAAGTCTCAAACAGCCAGAACGTGCTTAACTGCAAGCCAGTGGGCTAGGCAAATCATTTGTTGTTTGGGTTTTGGGGTCAGCATAGGTGAGAAAGCTAGCACAGACCGCTAGCCATTTTTAGCAAATTTCATGCACAAATATGCTTTCCTGTGGCCAGTCTACCCCAGACTTTATGGTACCAGCTCTGTGGAACGGGGCCAAAGGGCTGCACCGTTGGGCTGGCTGCAGCAAGGAGCCAGTGCAGACAGGACTGGTGTTTTTTGGTGGGTACCAGCTAAGCAGCTGCTATGATATTTGTGTGCAGGAACCTAGAGTCAGTCTCCTCTGGCCGGGTGCTCCTTCCCGGGCCTGGGTACTCCCCCGGGCGCTCCTCTGGCCGGGTGCTCCTTCCCGGGCCTGGGTACTCCCCCGGGCGCTCCTCTGGCCGGGTGCTCCTTCCCGGGCCTGGGTACTCCCCCGGGCGCTCCTCTGGCCGGGTGCTCCTTCCCGGGCCTGGGTACTGCCCCGGGCGCTCCTCTGGCCGGGTGCTCCTTCCCGGGCCTGGGTACTGCCCCGGGCGCTCCTCTGGCCGGGTGCTCCTTCCCGGGCCTGGGTACTGCCCCGGGCGCTCCTCTGGCCGGGTGCTCCTTCCCGGGCCTGGGTACTCCCCCGGGCGCTCCTCTGGCCGGGTGCTCCTTCCCGGGCCTGGGTACTCCCCCGGGCGCTCCTCTGGCCGGGTGCTCCTTCCCGGGCCTGGGTACTCCCCCGGGCGCTGCTCTGGCCGGGTGCTCCTTCCCGGGCCTGGGTACTCCCCCGGGCGCTCCTCTGGCCGGGTGCTCCTTCCCGGGCCTGGGTACTCCCCCGGGCGCTCCTCTGGCCGGGTGCTCCTTCCCGGGCCTGGGTACTCCCCCGGGCGCTCCTCTGGCCGGGTGCTCCTTCCCGGGCCTGGGTACTGCCCCGGGCGCTCCTCTGGCCGGGTGCTCCTTCCCGGGCCTGGGTATTGTCCTGGGCACTTCCCAGGCCCTGCCAGCCCTGAGCAGCTCACTTACAAGCGCCGTGTCTGTTGTTGTTAGCAGTGGGGATGGTGGGTTGCTGGGGATGGGGGTCATGAGGCAGAGGGAGAGGCGGGCGTCGTCTGAGAGTGCGGCTGTGGGAGCAGTCAGGTGGACAGGAGATGGAGGCATGGACAGGGAGAGCTGCTGCAGTGCTGGCTGAAGAGGAAGAGTGAGTGATTATTTCCGCTCTACCTGCATCTAGCCTTCTGGAGAGAGAGTTCCTGTCTGCCCGGAATTCCTCCCAGCTCAGGGTCAGAGTGGCTGGCCTGATTAACCACTAGATTGAGTCATGGCCCCTGCAGTAACTGGTGATATTTAGCATTATAGAGGGAGAAGGTGAATCTGCTAGTGATCTTTCCCAACATATTTCCACAAAATGTTCGATGCAAACGCTCCTCAAGCCTTTTGGGGGGGATGTGAGCACACAGACACAGACAGACACACACCTAAACAATAGCAGAAAATGCTCAACTTATGAGACATGAAGGACCCTGCAAACTTTCAAAGTTCTAGGAACAGGCTAGTGAAAGATCTGAGCAGAGTGAAAGCATCTGCTGAGCTGTATGTTCCCTGAGACGCAGAGTTCTGGAAGGGCCGTGGGAGTTTCCTCTATACCAGTCCAGTATTTACGCCACTGCAATGAGTTCTATAACCTTCCCCATTCGTCCAGCCAGCAATGCCCAGGGGGACTAGATATAAGCTCTTCTTTGTGCATGTGTGTGCTTTCCCCAGCCTCTGTGATGAGAAAAACAGCATGGCTTTGGCTTTACAAACCAAACACAGAGGTGGTGAAAGTCTAAGCTCTATTTTATCCAGATCCCCAAAGTCTGGGATATGGAAGGGTTTTGCAAAGAAGGCAGCTCTTGAGAAATCCCTACAAGTTATGTGTAAACCCTTGTAAAGATGTGCTTGATATCAAGACTCCAAAGCTTTCTTGACACCCACATTTGCTATAGGATAGAGAAAGGTCCCCTAGTGCTTCCATCTGGTACCACGACGGGTATCTGTTGATAACCTCTCTGAAGCTGCATCCATGTCTCTCTCTGAACCCTCCAGAAACATCTTGGCTGGATTATGGATGGAGGAGATGCTCTTCCCCAGGGGTATTGTGCCAGTCAGACTGCAGAGGCAGGTTGCAGGTGGAATGAGATGCTGCCAGTTGCAGATGCGGGTAGGGATTCCATGCTGTACTCAGAAATGCGTTCTTCACCTTGCTGCTAATAAAAAGATATTACGACATTGAAACAAAGTAAGGAGCAATGAATAATGACGCACCAAGTCAGCAGAATAATTGTGACTTGTTTGTGTCAAACATCCAATCTTCATTTAAAAATTGCCAGTGATGGGGAATCCACCATGACCCTTGGTAAGGTGTCCCAATGGCTAATTACCCTCACTGTTCAAAATGTACTCTTTATGTCCAGTCTGAATTTGTCTAGCTTCAACTTCCAGCTATTGGATCATGTTACACCGTTCGCTGTTAGATTGAAGAGCCCATTACCAAATATTTTTTCCTTACGTCGCTACTTATAAACTGTAATCTAGTCACCTCTTAACCTTCTCTTTGTTAAACTTAGTAGATGGAGCTCCTTGAGGCTATGACTCTACGGCATGTTTTCTAATCATTTAGTCATTCTCTGGCTCTTCTCTGAGCTCTCCCAATTAATCAACATCCTTACTGAATTGTGGGCACCAGAACTGCTTCCGGCAGAGCTTGCACCAGCGTCAAATACAGAGGTAAAATAACCTCTTGAGCCTCCAGTCCCTGTGATCCATTCAAGTGCTACCCGAATTGCAATGGGCTTACCTTCATTTGGAAGAGTGGGTAGTTATTACCAAGGGACACATCTCTGGAAATAGGGAATTATTCCGATCGTACTATTTGTATGGATCTGTTTCAATGTTATTGAAAGTTGATGGAAGTCAGGTGCCTATGTAGGTCTGTTTCTGTTGTTAAAAATCTCCCCTGAAAAGTGATGCAGGGAAAGCAGGACTCAGATCTGTTTGTCCAAAGCAGCAGAGACAACCCTTGTGACATGTACAATGGACATGTCCTCATAAGACACTGCTAATCTCCTGCTCAGAGAGGAGGTCTGGGCCATTACATACATGGGAGTGGCCCTGACCTGGGAAGGACTGGAAGGACCAACCTAGGGAGTCCTTGGCATTGGTACCCAGTGGTTCCCTGTGGCTGACCCAGGAACACCTGGGACAAATTTCACAGGGAACAATTTACTCCCTTATTTACTGGGAGGGTGGTCCAGCTCCATGAATGAACTTTGAAAGGGATGTGGAAGGTGGTCTGGAGAAATGGTCTGAAGAAAATAGGATGAAATTCAGTAAGGACAAATGCAAAGTACCCCACTTAGGAAGGAACAATCAGTTGCACTCATACAAAATGGGAAATGACTGCCTAGGAAGCAGCACTGCAGAAAGGGATCTGGGGGTCAAAGTGGATCACCAGCTAAATATGAGTCATCAGTGTAACGCTGTTGCAAAAAAAAGAAAATATTCTGGGATGTATTGACAGGAGTGTTGTAAGCAAGACATGAGAAGTGATTCTTCCGCTCTGCTCCTCTCTGATTAGGCCTCAACTGCAGTATTGTGTCCAGTTCTGGGTGCCACATTTCAGGAAGGATGTGGACAAATTGGAGAAAGTCCAGAGAAGAGCAACACAAATGATTAAAGGTCTAGAAAACACGACCTCTGAGGGAAGATTGAAAAACTGGGTTTGTTTAGTCTGCAGAAGACTGAGGGGGGACAGGATAAGAGTTTACAAGTACGTAAAAGGTTGTTACAAGGAGGAGGGAGAATTTTTTTTTCTTACCCTCTGAGGCTAGGACAAGAAGCAATGGACTTAAATTGCAGCCAGGGCAGTTTAAGATGGACATTAGGAAAAACTTCCTGACTGTCTGCGTGGTTAAGCACTGGAATAAATTGCCTTGGGAGGTTGTGGAATCTCCATCATTGGGGATTTTTAAGAGCAGGTTAGACAAACACCTGTCAGGGATGGTCTAGATAATACTGAGTCCTGCCATGAGTGCAGGGGACTGAACTAGATAACCTCTCGACTGGTCCCTTCCAATCCTACGATTCTATCCCACAGAGCCACCTCTGCCCCATCTTCCCTCAGAAAGTCTAGACCTTTCTTGGGTAGTTCAGAGATGGGGCCAGGCATCTGCAGTAGTTTGTCTGAGCTCCATTGAAGACAATAACTGTTCCCTTTGATGCCAGTGGTCAGGGCATCCCTAACCATTTGGGTGTCCTATGCAGCCCCCACCGTGGGGCAGCTGTGGGGAGCCCCAGGTCTCCCCCTGCCCCCCCCCACCAGGGTCTGGGAGGCAGGAGCTCTGGGGGGCAATTTTGGGGGCTCCACCGGCCCAGAGTGGCCCCGGGGATCAGCGGGGGGCTGGCAGCAGCCTGCTCCTCTTCTCTTGCCCCGGCCCCAGCCCTGTCAGTCGGAGGAGGGGGCTTGGGGGAAGGGATCCCCACGCACTCACCAGCAGTGGTGGGAAGCGGAGCAGTCCAGCCCCAGCCCGCTCTACTCCACCAGCTCCCAGCCGCGGCACTCCGCTTCCCACCGCTGCCGCTGAGCGCGGGGTGGCTGGGGGAGGAGGTGGGATGGGGGCGGGCCAGGGGCGGAGCAGGGGGGAAGGGAAAGAGGTCGGGTGGAGGGAGTTGTCCGGGCCCCCCCCAAGGATGGGCCTGCCCCTTGCAGTGGGCACAGCCCGAGGGGGTGCGGCCGGGGGATAGGGCTGGTTGCCGGGGCTGGTGCTGCCGTGTATGCAGCACGCAGCTGCCTAGGGCACCATGAAATTCGGGGCAATTTGGTACCCCAAAGGTCATGGTGCCCGACGCAGCTGCATGAGCTGCGTACGCCTAAGGACGGCCCTGCCAGTGGTTTCCATCAAAATGGAAAGTTCGATGGAAACGGCAAATTCTTGTCTAGTCTGGCGCCTCACGGGTGAGGCTGGCTGGACCCGTGCAGTCTATAGGGGCTGGAAACCTGCAGCAGGTATTGAGCCACTGCTGATTAAAGAAACAGTCCAGTTTCAAACAGACCCCAGACGATCTGATATTACAACGTTATAATTCTCTGAGTATGACGATGAGAAACTGACAGCTCCGAAGGAACTGCTGACTTCCCCATCGGTTATTGAATTCTGAATAAATGATTTACAGCTTTGGAAGGTCAGTGTGCTACTTGAGGACAAAGCACTCTGAGATGCTATTGATTGTGTAGAGACAGCTATGCCTTTGGATTTGCTGGCTTGTCTTTGAGACACTAATGAAAGAGAACTTTGGCACAACTGAAAACCTGAACCATTTGAAAAACATCAGGGTAAAACTAGAAAAAAAACCAACGAGCTCACACCTGGCCCAGGGAGCAGGAAAGAACATTGCTCTTCCCCTTGGGCAGTGTATTGTCCTCTCTCCCCAAAGTAACTCTATGGCTATAAACTTAGTTGCCAATTAGAATTTTTATTAGACCTATGCATTTTTTTAGACCTATTAGACCTGGGGCCAAAAGGGCTAATGTGATCCTGGGGTGCATAAATGGCAATCTTGAGTAGAAGGAGGGAGGTTATTTTACTCTGTATTTGGTACTGGTGCTCCTGTTGGTGAAATACAGAGCCCAGTTCTGGTGCCCATAATTCATATGGAGAGAAGGAAATAGTCACACTACAACTGACTTGTCTCTGCTACTCTATTTTATTTCCACCTATATTTAAATCTGTTTTGATCTACTGCTGTCTCTTCAGTTTCCAGCCATGTGGCAGAGGGTACTGCAGACAGTCCAGTGTCCCAGTGAAACTGTCCTGCAGACTCCAGCACTTGTAGCCAACCCTACGTCTGTGTGGAACCTGACACTATGAGCAGCTCACCTGGCTGTGGGATTTGTTACAGATTCGCAAATCAGTGCAGGTCTGGGGAAAGAGTCTCTAGGGTTCATCAGCTTTTCAAGCAAGCTTGGTCCCAGTTTATGGCTTCTCATTAAACCGTGCAAAGTCTGCAGTTCTATTGCTTTAGGTTCCATGGGGGACTTCAGTTGTGAATGTTGGGTTTATCTGAAAGCAAACTTCAATGAAAAGACTTCCTTTGGGGGATTGAAATCAAGGGAAACATTTGCATAAACTCCTGTGAAGGGAAAATTACATGTTTTCCACTGCTCTGGTCAATACTCATTTCCTGATCTCTATGACGATAGATGGAGTATGAGCTAGAATAAAAATAACAATGGTTAGTTAGCAGCTGTCCAGGTTCCTTCCCCACTCTGAATTCTAGGGTACAGATGTGGGGACCTGCATGAAAACCTCCTAAGCTTACTTTTACCAGCTTAGGTTAAAACTTCCCCAAGGTACAAATTAATTTTACACTTTGCCCTTGGATTTCCACTGCTACCACCAAACTTTATCTGGGTTCCTGAAAAAACAGAGTTTGGACACGTCTTTCCTCCCAAAATCCTCCCAACTCTTGCACCCCACTTCCTGGGGAAGGTTTGGTAAAAATCCTCATCAGTTTGCACAGGTGACCACAGACCCAAACCCTTGGATCTTAGAACAATGAAAAAGCATTCAGTTTCCTTACAAGAAGACTTTTAATAGAAGTAAAAAGAAAAGAATCACTGCTGTAAAATCAGGATGGTAGATACCTTACAGGGTAATTAGATTCAAAACATAGAGAATCCCTCTAGGCAAAACCTTAAGTTACAAAAAAGACACACAGACAGAAATAGTCATTCTGTTCAGCACAGTTCTTTTCTCAGCCATTTAAAGAAATCATAATCTAACACATACCTCGCTAGATTACTTACTAAAAGTTCTAAGACTCCATTCCTGTTCTGTCTCTGGCAAAAGCATCACGCACGCAGGCAGGCAGGCAGACAGACAGCGATCCTTTGTTTCTCTCCCTCCTCCCAGCTTTTGAAAGTATCTTGTCTCCTCATTGGTCATTTTGGTCAGGTGCCTGCGAGGTTACCTTTAGCTTCTTAACCCTTTACAGGTGAGAGGATTTTTCCTCTGGCCAGGAGGGATTTTAAAGGGGGTTTACCCTTCCCTTTATATTTATGACAGCAGCCCATTGGGCCAGTCCCTGGCAGCAGGGAGGTTTTGTAATCCCTCAGTACCAGTGGAAATTATTGTGTCTTTTGCATTTTTCTGCCAGAGAAGGAAGGAGAAAAGAAATTCAAACACAGAATGAGAAAAAGGTAAATAGACAAAAGACACAAAAAAACTCTCTTAATTGTGTTGTGAGCCTTCCCTGCTTAATGGATCCCTTTGTGATGCCACAGCTGGATGGCTTATCCGCAGCTGTGGACTTATCGGCAGGGACACACAAGCTTGTAATCACCAGCAAAGAAGAGCAAAGATTTCTCAGCTTTTCTCTCACTCCAGGGACCCTGCACAAAGGCCATGTGCCTCTTTGGCATTAATTCTCCTCCAAAAATATTTGTTGCTTGAGCCAGGGCAGCTGTTACCCTGACTGAGTCACTGTTATGATCCTCCCTGCCCTGCATCATGTGTCTTCACTGGCAACTGTGCAATGAGAGCAAAGTGGTTGTAAAAGGCCAGAATGGTCACATGCTTACACTCAGTCTGCAGGGAAGGAAATGACGGCACAAGGTGCAGGGCAGTAGGGAATCCGGCCTTCTGTCCTCTTAACAATGACTAAGGAGGAAATTATTCCTGTGGAAATGAGATCGATACAGCACTTCTCAGCTCCCACGCCCAAGAGCAGGTGTTATGCGTTCCTGTGATCGCATTTAGCCTACCACAGATCTAGACCTATAACCATGTGCCGGGGAGGAGGAGAAGATAATTACTGGTTTTCCTGGGCTGAGTGTCAGCCCTGACTGCGTGGTGTTCCGAGTTTCTGCTCTTCTACTACATTGTACTTGAATCCCAGCTGGACTGTGCTTCAGATTAAACAGTCTCTGGCAGTGGGCTGGGGAAATGAGGTCACAGAGACTGTCAACGTATTAAAAACTGCACTACCAAGGGGCTGTCAGGAGCCCGTCATGAAATGAGATGAAACCCAGGATCGAGAAGCACAGCGAGAACAAATGAAATGAGAAGCAAGAGCAGAACGGGGTTGTAAATTGAAGCGTGCAGGCTAGTTAATGCAGAGCACTACTGGTGTATCGTGAGCACCCATTCTGGCAGAGAAAGTGCTTTGAAGGGGTTTCTCATGCCATAGTACACAAAAGTCATTCATCTCATTTACAGTTCTGATTTATTAAAATGCCACTTGTTTTTATAACTTAATTCTGTTTCCCTAAAATATTTAAATTTGGGGGAACGTTTAGGCTGCTTAATAATTTAGAACCTGGTTCCCCCTGGCAGACTTAGTGGCATTATGTGCTGAAAGCTAAAAAAATTCACCTCCCAAAATAGTACCTGGACAGATGTGCACCCTGCGTGCCCATGGTTCTGGAAGAGCTCTGTGTGGCTCAAACGCTTGCCTTTCTCACCAAGAGAAGTCGGTCCAGTAAAAGATATTACCTCACCGACTCTGTCTCTCCTGGTTCTGGAGCAATTCCTACAACCTATTTACCGCCTCCTATAAGAAAGTACAAATAGGTCCGAGAGTCTGGGTTTGACCAGCCAACTGGTGTATTAGCAAATATTGTTGGGTTTGCTTTCTGCACAAAATCATTCAAGCAATTTTGCTTTGTCACATGCTCACATGTTATTTGTGCTGATGCTAAAACATTTTCTTACCCATTATATTGAATTAGTGCTAGCTGGAAAAATGTTGAAAATTTCAATTTTTTTGTCAAAAAACAAAACAAAACTGAAAGTCTTGAAAGTTTTTGTCGGAAAAGCTTTTGGTTTTCAATTCTTCCTTGACAAGTAAATTTTTCCACAGCCGGCAGACATTCCCCCCCAAAACCACATTTGGTTAAAAAACAACAACAACAAACAAACAATTTTCTGTAAAAAAACAGTTTAAACAGAAAAATTCCACCCAGCCTGAAGAAGTGCAGCCTCCCCAGGAGAGCACCTCCTTGTGGCTGGGTGTGGTGCAGCTGCTGTCATGTGCAGCACCCCCTGCTAACAATTGCTCCAGGACAGTGACAATCTCCCTTTCCATAACTTGGCCCTCCAGCCAGGCCACGATTTAGTCCCCACCCATTTTGGGATGACAAAGTCCAACCAATAAAAGTCCAGACGTCCTTGCAAAAAGGTCTTTGGCCCCAACTCTGGGCCCCCTGGTCATCACACCTTCTTTGCTGGGCATTCCCATGTCCTTATCCCCTGCTTCATGCCACCTTCTCCAGTGGCTGATAGGGAAATTCATGCCCACCCACTCCAAAGGGCCATCTAGTGAGCAGGCAAGCCCTGCCCACCCCTGCCACCGCTCTAGACTTTTTCGTACCATAGCCTTTTAACCAGACCCTCTGTGGAGATATAGTCCCACAGTAGATCTGGGTGAACAATGATTTTAAATTGAGTTTGGATGTTAGCATGAGCAATAGGCCCAAATCATGTGCCCAGAAAGATTAAAGAGATCATGAGAAATAAGAGCTGTTTGTGTTTAACTTGTAGTGACTTGTGACATACTTGCATTATCTTACTTAAGATTTGGGCTGAGGTAGTAGATTAAGGAAAACACGGTTTGCTGTAAATTACGGGCTGCACAGATTGGTTTAATGCGTTTTTTAAAATGCCTCATCTGGCCTGAAGTAAGGCCTCATTCCAGAAATGGCATCACTTTTTTATTGTAAGGTATAAAAAGGCAAGATTTCTAGGGGTTTCTTTCTTCGAGCTCGGGAGCCATGGTGGAAAGGTATCTCCCCATCCCAGTCCCATTCCGAATATTTGGCCAATATCTCGGCCTGTATTGTCGCTAGGATACAGTGCGTGTAGGCTTATATTTGTCCTTTTGATGTAACCAACACCAAATGGCCTTTGGAGTAATAAAGGAATGCTTGTGTGGAAATGAATTTTGGTAAACTTTAATACATGTACGAGGAAAATGATTTCCAACACCTTTTCCTCACCTCTTGAGGCTCACCCTTCTTCCAGGGTCAGGAGTCACAGGACTCTCCCTGGGAATTCTCTCCCCCCTCACCCCCCCGCAAAAAAAAAAAAAATAAAAATCCCAACTCAGAGTACAAATGTAAACCTCCTTCTGCCCTCCTTGGACTTGGCCTTTCGTTCCCTTCTGTTCCTCAGTTAGACCCTCCGAGGGCTCTCTCCCTGGAAGTCCAGATCCTGCTCTGTTATCAGAGCCCCTCACCGCTAGAGCCTGCTTCACCCCGTGGTGCCTGTGAATCTTTCCAGGCCTTTGGCCAGACTTCCCTGTCTAAGAGAGGCTACCAGGGCCAACTTCCTCCTTGACCCTCCCAGTCTCTCCATTCCAGTCCCAGAGAGTTTGTTCCTCTGCTCCCTGCAGCCCCCTTCTGTTCCACACTTCCAGCCTTCGTAGTCACCAGCCACCTCCTCCACCAGCTGGACGCCATCTCTAAGTCAGTTTGGCCCCCCCTCCTGCTGCCGTCAGGGGAAGTAACTGGCCTCAGGCCCACAGGAAGCCTTTCACTGCCTGTCGGGGGGCACGCCCCATGAGGCAGCTCAACATGCAATGTTTTTTAGGATGAGCCATAACGTAACGATGCTGGGATGGTGCCCGGGCCCGCACTGAATGCATACAGGTTTGATGAGTGTGCCATTGGTTTTAGATAGGCCTCTTTCCCTGGTGTTACTCACTGCCTCAAAAGGCCGTCAAGATGTACATTCTGTTTGCATTTTAAATGGGTTGGAACTTTATTAACAAGCTAGGAAAGTGACCTGGATAATCACTGTCCTAACCACAGAGAGCCAGGCTTTGCTCATCTCTAGATTAGGGGATCACAGCTCATTCTGCCTGGGGCTTACTAGGTAGACCATGTAGGATGGCATCTGTCCAGTGGATTAGTTCTAGCTCTGACGGTGGGCTGATCGGTTCTCTTCCTATAGCATGGGTGTTGGCATACCAAGAGAAGCACACCTGCCAAAAATGAAACAACTGATCCCACCCCACTTCTGCTGGCCCCCAAACTTTGGGAAAATTGCCATACAGATCTGTATTTTCAGTTCAGGTCCTGCTAATAAAACCCATAAAAGTCCAGAGGCCTCATTTCCTACCACAGAAGGATGTGAAGCACCAACAAGGACTTCTTTCTCTTGTCGCAGTAGTTCTTCTAGTTTCTATTTTGTTTAGAAGACAGCAAATAAAGAGAGTGGGTGAGGTTCTGTGGCCTGCAATGCGCAGGAGGTCAGATAAGATGATCTGGATGGTCCCTTCTGACCTTAAATCAATGAGTCTATGAGAACCCAGCAGTACAATTCAGCCACGCCACCTTTTCAGCAAGCTGGGTTTGAAAAACAACTGACTATGTTTTCTCTTGTTACACTTAGGAGCCCAGAGGTGAAAACTAAACCTGTCTGTCTGAACTGAAATATTTTAAACTTGTTCATGTCTGGAAATGAAATCAGATTTTTGTTTATAATGAAATGAAGAGTGATGTCCATTTCACAGTCTGACTGCTCTAATGCACTACTCCCCTTGGCTGCAGAAAGTTACTCAATATCAGGGAGAGCTTCAGCCCTATATTTATTAAAGTCAGCAGCAAAGGTCAATGAGGACACTGGAAAAACCATGTAGACAGCACTTGTTAATGTTATCCAGGAGAGCTGTTTGAGCACAGGAGAAAGGTGACTGTGCATCAAAGATCATTGAGCAAAGTTAATAATCTCTGCATTTCATGTCGTGGGGGTTATAGGCTGAAAGTGATCTGAGCTGGGAGTGTCTTAGCTGACACTCCAGAAGCTGTAGGTAATTATTATAAGAGGCATCCAATATGTTCCTCAGCTCTGCACCCGAAGCTCCAGGCACTGTCATACAATTTCTGTCCATTATTCCACGTTCTGATGTTGGTGCCCATCACTGGAATATCTGAGCATAGATTTTAGGTTCTTGACTTAGAGTGCCAGGGAAAGTGACTTTGATTAATCATTTACATCGGAATAAAAAAAGGAAAAACAACCTGTAACACGGCACATAGACTTATAATCTCATCACATTGCTGTATGGGGTCACCTGGCAATTCCCCTATAATGGATTCTATGCGTTTTTCTACTCCTTTCATGAAAAGATTTTTCTGGCTGATTTCCTGCTTTTTTCTATTCAGACATTATTCATACACACCATTTAATTTGTATTAACTCGTTTGTTTAACACTTGTGTGAACGTATTTGAGGCAAAGGGTTTTCCTCATAGTATTCATGTGGTCTGATTTTGGCTCTGACTATTTATTATCCATGGATATTATTTCCTCAGCATGCTCTGACAGGGCCACTGAAGCACCGTAAGCAGAGCAGAGGAGCAATTCCAGCACTAGTAGTGAGCAAAGCATAGACCGGACATAAGACAAATGGGGATTTGCCTGCAGAAGAGGCGTTCCCCAGAACAAAACTCCATTTGCATGTTTATGGAAAAGCAAAACGAAGGAGTGCAACACGCAGGGATGAGCCCGGTTGGGAGTTCAAGCCAATGTTCAGCTCTGCACATGACGAGAGAGCGAAGGCAGTAATGCTGCGCTGCCCCACTCTCTGTTTGTAAAGCTGTCATAAGCACCCGGGGCAGGGACTGTCTCTGAACAGTGCCTAGCACAACGGGGCCCGGACCTGACTTGGGACCTTTAGGTCCTACCACCCTACAGTTAATAAATCCCTACCGTATGATGTTTCAATTAAAAAGGAGCAGAGTACGTACATACAGTAATGGTATGTATTAAATGGACTGGAACTGGCTAAGTGATAGATCTTAGCATGCAGTTGTTAATGGGCAACCATCAGCCGGGGCGCTACACACTGGGTCCTGCAGGAGAAAGTTCACATCCCTGTTCTGTTTACCAGGGTAGGTTCTCTGGCCTGTGCTAGGCAGGAGGTCACACCAGCTGCTGCCGCTGCTGGGCCCCTTTAGCCTGAGAATCTGTGAAATAGAAGAATGGAACGTCCAATATCAAGTCCTTTGTCAGGGATGGCCACGCTCCTGTATATGTTTGCACCTGCGACCCAGCTGAGCCATTCAGAGCTCTTGTAGTGGGATTTCTGCCATCAGCATGGCTTCCAGGACAAGCCCTGCAGGTTGTCTTTCCCCTTTGTCTCAAGGCTTGTTTCAGGCCGACTGAGCAGTGGTGTTGCTGCCAACCAAGAAGTCACCTGGGACACCCCTCGGAGACCATGTACTGGCTGTGCCAGAGGAGAGCAAACAGTGAACCTCCAACGGGAGACCAGGCGAGCGGGAAGGTAATGCAGAGTCAGTGCAGTGCTCCCACAGGAGCAGTCAGGAAATCCCCAGCCTGCCTGTCCCCTCCGGATACAGGTGCTTCTTCTTCTTCTTCTTCTCCTTCTTCACAAAGGGAGTATCCCAATGCCAGTAACTAGGAGTTACACGGTAAGTTTAGGAGAAACTGTACTAGACTCCGAGAGCTCCCATCACAAATACTAAGCCACGGCCTAACTCAGGAGGTACTGAAGCTACAATTGTCTAGCTTCGTTCTGAAGCCAGCGGTGGTATAGTTATCAGCTGAACAGGCCAAAAGGCAATCACAATTGAAAGTGTTCTTTCAAGTGCACAACGGATATTTTTGAAGCCGTTTTGTTGGAAAAGAAACAGAAAATCTTCTGAACTGTTCTTGTGCAGCCGTTGAGTTCATAGACAAATGACCCAAATAAAAGTAGGGGGTAACTGTTTCTAGGACCCTTTCTCTGAGCTGTCACTGGTTAATTTCCCCTGCTTTCCAAACAGCCTTGGGAAGAGGCATGGGGCAGTCAGTGTAGCAGGTGCCATAGCAGGAATGTTCAGTATGGACCATGGTGACTCTCCAAATCACATGCTCTCTTCCTGGGTTGAGATGTCCAGAGCAGCTTGGAGGATTTAGACACATCTTCCATTAAAGGTGAGGGAGGCACCCTGTCCAAGTTCCCTGGAGCATGACTCTCAGGCCAGCTGTGCTCTGGGAGTGACGGATCACTGGTATGTCACTTGTGGGACCAGCACTGAGTAATGGCGAATGCTGCCCACTGTGTTCCAGGCCGTGCCCCCAGAGCAGGACTCATCAGTGGAAATTACCCCTCTCCTCCCAGCCCCAGGCCATGGCAAACTAGATCCTCAGGGATACACCAACAAGGGAGGCTCAGAAGTCCATGCGGGGTAAGAATTTAGGGGCAGATCCTCAGCTGGTGTTAATTGTCATAGCTACCTGCAGTCAGTGGAGCTGTGACTCTTTACCTCAGATGAGGATCTGCCCCTAGACATCCACAGTTGTAAACCTTTGGGTGCCAGGTCTTAACAGGTCCCTCTTCTCTCACAGCCACCAGAACTGTGGCCACTGGTCTTCCATTGTTTACAGCCCCTTGCGTACTTTCATCTTCCTTCAATATGGGGCTGTCGCCTGCTTTCACCACAGGGCCTGGGCCTCCAGTTCTCCCTTCCTGCTGCACCGTTTGCTCCCAAGTCAGACTTTCCCAGGCATGGATGAGCTCGGTGCATCCACTGGCCCCTGATACCCTGGCATGAGTCAGAGTCAGGCACTTAAAGGGGACGTACTCGGGATCCAGAAAAGAAGCATCTGGGTCCCTGAAATAGCAGCACCATTTGTCATTTGACATCCTCGGGGTGCTCTGCAATCATTAACTATCTGTTGACCAGTGGAGAGAGACAGAGTAGTGACTTGCCTCTAGTCAGAAAGTGAATCAGGGCTGTGCCAGAGGAGAGCAATCAGGTCAGAGCTGAAATTAGCTTTTGGGGATCCTGACTCAAAGTCCTGTGATCAAACAAGACCATGCCTCTTCCAATGTCAGTCAGCAGGGTGTTATGGGTGCTAGAGGAAAGGATCTGCCTATCTTTGAGGGAGCAAAGAGGGTAATTAATCACTGGAACAGGATGCAGGGGATTCTGTATCACTTGAAGTGTAAGTCCAGATTGGATTAACAGGTCTATTCTACCTCACCCCAAAGTACAGGAATGAGGGTGAGGTTCTCTGGCCGGTGCTATGTTGGAGTCAGACTAGATGATGACACTGGTCCCTTCTGGCTCTACAAGCTTGGTTCTATGAGCCATGGGGAAGCCAACAGTGTGTTGGGGTCTTGGCAAAGTCTCTGGAGACAACTGGGAATTGGTAGGCAGCTGGTGCACTGTGGGGTTCTTCTTCCCCATACCGTTCCTAAACTCTGGTGCGGGACAGGGACCTCTTCTGTTGGGAAATGAGAGGAGGTTCAGTGAGGTCAGAACTGGGTCACCACCCTTAGTTGCCATTATACAGTTTCTAGGCATGAGTCTCACCTCAGTCACATGGTGTAAATGGAGTCAGACCAGTGTAAAACCTGTGGGAGAGGAGAACTGGGCCCTAGCCTTGAATCCCCTCTAGGCACCATACTTCATAATGATCATGTGATACAGTGCAAAACTCTCTCAGCAAATCCCTACTGGCCACAGGAGCACACTGATGCTCTCTGACAATGATGGCTCGTTAATGAAAGCTGTAGCAATCACAACCACATGGCACAATGGCAGGTTACCGTGGCAAAACTGATAGTGCAGCATGAATTGTGTTGGTCTAGCACCACTTTCAAACATAAAGCACAATTTCAGAGGCTGCCAGCTTTCCTGTTAGACATGCTGTCACAGACCCTGACACGGTAACACAAGCATAACCATCCAGCCTGGGTGGCAGATCAGAGGGGCCCACGGGTGCTGGGGGGCGGACTTAGAGACGCTTGCTTGGCTGCTTGCTCAGTACAGAGAAAGCATGAGGGGGCAGAAGAGCAGACGTGGCAGGACGTCCATTAGGAGGGTGCTGGCCACTGTCTCCACCAGCCTGCATTACTGGGGTGAGCTGTCCTGCCATAACAAGGTTGGACCCCAATTAGCCTGAAGCAAAAGTGAGACCAACATTCTTGGTGAAATGATAGCCCGAGTGAAGTCAATGGGAGTTTTGACATTGACTTTAACACAGCTGGGATCTCACCATCATTCAACAGTGGTTGGCGGTCAATGGGACTTAATGGGTATCTGGTCATGCCCTACCCGTAGCTGTACAAATGCATAATGAAAAGGCGCTGTGTACGGACATGCCAGCTACCCATCCTGACAAGCAGATAGACTCTGGAGCAGCTAGCATACTGTGGTAACTGTAAATCAATGGGCTAAAAGCTGTCATTGACATTCAATTCAACAGGACATTGCATTTTCTCTGTGCTGAAAGTTTGAAAATAGTTCCTTTCCCCATAGAAAAGTAGGAAGCATACTTTGTATATTTCCAAAGGGACCAGAGCTCTCAAAGACTACCTATTGGCCTTCAAAAGAGTCCAAAAGTCCCATTTATCTGCCAGCAATGCCAGATGGTGAAGCACTGGAATGCGTTACCTAGGGAGGTGGTGGAATCTCCATCCTTAGAGGTTTTTAAGGTCAGGCTTGACAAATCTTGTTTCATATAATATATTAATTAAGGTGACATAAAATAGCTTCCATTCTCATTCATATACTGTTTTCTCCATTTTTCCTCAGTAAAAGAGTATCTGTATTTTCTTCTTAAAATAGGCAAAACCAAGACTTGCAATCTTAGTAAAGAAAACTGCCAGCACTTCCCCATTCCTTTTATATTCCTCCTGCTCCAAGTACAGGAAAGTCAGTTATATGCATGTGACATTACTGACATAACCTGTGACAATATAGATCATGGTTGCAACCACTGTTATATATTTGCAGCAAATATTGTATGAAGGTTGTCATGGAAAGGTTATGAGTTGCTGGTTATGATTATGCTATCTGTATGTGTGCATCATTTGTGTAGTTGAAGTTATGAATATTGGCTATATACTTGTATCGCAATGTGTTTCGATTCTAAGGAGCCTCAGTGAAGCATTTGGTCAGCTTCTTGAGAAAGGACTATTCTCAGTAAAAAAAACAAGGAGTACTTGTGGCACCTTAAAGACTAACACATTTATTTTGGCATAAGCTTTCATGGACTAAAACCCACTTCATCGGATGCATCTTCTCAGTCAGTGCCCAATCAAAAAACACTTAACTGACAATGGACTTTGAGAGCCAATCCACATCTGAGCTTTCCTGGGAACATTCAAGCTAACATGTAAACAATGGCGTCCCAGCCTGTAAAGAACTGAGTCATGCATAGACATGTGACTTGCCCATGTGACTCCAAATGCCATCTTGCTGCTGTGATCTTCCACAGGGCAGAGAATATAAAAGGCCCTGGAAACCCCTCCATTTTGTCTTCAGTCCTGCTTCTTACTTCTGGAAGAACCTTGCTGCAAACTGAAGCTCTGAACAAAGGACTGAATGACCATCCCAGCTGGGGATGTACTCCAGAGACTTGATTTAAACCTGAAGTTTATTCCATCACTGCTACAAGCCTGAACCAAGGACTTTGCCATTACTGTATGTAATTGATTCCATTTAATCAATTCTAGCTCTCATCTATATCTTTTCCTTTTATGAATAAATCTTTAGATTTTAAATTCCAAAGGATTGGCAACAGCGTGATTTGTGGGTAAGATGTGACTTGTGTATTGACCTGGGTCTGGGGCTTGGTCTTTTGGGATCACGAGAACCTGGGGTATTGGTTTTCATGACCATTTGTCCCCATAACGAGTTGCACTGGTGTGATACTGGGAAACTGAAATGTCTAAAGGAATTGCCTGTATGACTTATGGTTAGTCAGTGGGGTAAAACCAAAGTCCTCTCTGTCTGGCTGGTTTGGTTTGCCTTAAAAGTGGAAAAAACCCAGCCTTGTGCTGTAAGTGCCCTGCTCTAAGCAATTTGTCCTGAATTGATACTCTCAGAAGTGTCCCTCCAAAGCCAGCAATGTTACAATGCATTTATACTATTGTATCTGATTGATGATAATCCACAATATACCATGAAACACCATGAGGCAAATTCTTTGTTGGTGTAAATCAATAGAGTTTATATTTATATAAAAATCATTATATATTTCAGACTAACATATGAAACTTGAACTGAATGGACCAAAAACCATTAGAGAGCATTATTTTAAGTCAAACCTGACATTACTTTTTGATATTATAACTTCCTGTCTAGCTTCAGGTAAAAGATGCAAATTTTGCTTCTGCTATTAGCCCCTCCGTATCTTGATTATTAAATGTTTATGCTTTCCGTAGCTTCTCTCTGTATATAGGTTATTAAAGCTCATAAAATTAGCAATAGTTACTATATGATCAACTCTTGGTATTAAAGATAAACTGCTTTTAAATTTTGCCTCTTTATTGGCTCTGCTAGTCTAGTACCATACAGAACGCTTTTGCTACACAATTTATATTAGGAAGTTGAATTTATAACTGAGAAGTGATCTCCATCTTCTCCTGTGCTCTTTAAAAACCAGCACGCTTGAGTTCTGATATATATCAGAACACTAGGAAGGAGATATCTCTATCTCTCTCTATAGATATATCTCCTCACTAGAGTTGCTGTCATTTGCTCTTCGCATACTAATTATTCTCTAGACGAATGATGCTCTAATTTTGTCACTCATGTGGGACTGATCCTGTGTATATGTGACAGGCACCATCCTGGCCACCTTACCAGGTAGTGCACTAAAAGCAGAAGTCTCTACGGCTTGAGCTAACGAGGGTGGGTCTGAAACCGGGGCTGTCTCAGAGTCACACCTGAGGGGACAGTTCATCAGACACTGTGCCAGGGGAAGCTGTGGGCCTTCCTGCTCTTTTTCCTGCTCTCCTAGGCCCAATTCTCTGGGTGGGGGTGAGGGGACCGATGACCCAGCCTTAAATCTAAACCCTTTCGCCATTGTTGAGCACTCTTTTACAAAGAGACATGAAAAGTGCCGAACAGCTTTTCTCCCTAGATCCCCAAGGGCTAACTCTGAAACGCTAAGGCAAAACAAGCTCAGCATCAAGGACTCAGCTCGCTGGACACAGAGATTACACTGGCATCCTGACAGGCAGGCACAGCAGACAGCCGGGCGTGTGATTTACCTCTCACTTGAGTTACATTGGGAGAAATCTCTCAACAGATGGAGCCTCAAGGACCTTACCTTACAAGGTGGTGGGCTACTCATTCATCAGTCCAGGGGCATCAGGATCACAGCCCCGCTTTGCTATCAGAGGAATCATTCTGGACTTGGGTAGTTTCTCAGTAGAACAGTATTTGAGCAAAATCTCCTTCCTGCTATGTGTGTTCCCCCGCCACCCCATTTTGCTAAATGGAACGGGAGTTCCAAACCAAGGGAAAGTTGCTATTTTGACCAGGAGGTCAACAAATGATCTTCGGTCTCCGACCTGGGTGCATTTGTTTGTACAATAGAGTAAAGTGCACATAACAGGGTGGCCCGTGTGACGGTTGCCACCATCACTCCAGAGACCAAGTGCTTGCACGGCCTGCACACATTGGCAGCTTTAAATGGCTTCAGCTTTTATTGCCTTGTTGTCAGCCTATGACGCCTCCTGCTAAATCCATCCAACCTGTTTCAATGCAGCCAGATGTCTTCCACTCATTAGGTCAGTGTGTCACCCTGACAGACCCTGGTTGTCGGCAGGCGGGGTCGAACCTGGGACCTCTGGAGCTAAGTGCATCAGACTCTACTGCATGAGCTAAAAGTCACGTGACTTTTTAAAGCCACGCGGCTGTTAGCTAAGGCTGTAGAGCAGACTCAGCAATCTCTCTCAGTGCCACTATATGGGCCCCAACACCACACCCAGAAGGTGTGTGGGTGACATATTTCCCCTAGCTGAGGAAGTACGTCCTGGGCTTCAGAGACTTCCCAGTTGAAATCCCAGATGAGCCCCCACTTGTAACACTGACAGACTGGTTGTCGATGGGTGGGATCAAACCTAGGACCGCTGGAGCTAAATGCAGGAGCTAAAAGCCACCTGGCCCTTAGTGAAGGCTGCCGAGCAGACTCCCTAATCTCGCTCAGTGGTCTCAGTTCCAGTAGCTGGGACAGAAGCCCGCAGCCAGGCGGTGTGTGGGTTACAAGCGCTTTCAGACCAAACCCTCCATGCCCATCTCAGAAATCAGTGTAGCCAAAAGCAGAATGTGCACGATGGCCTCCCGCAGGGATCCATATCAGCGCCAGACCTGTTATACGTATATGTCAGTGACGTGCCCAAAATGGCAGTTCATTTATGCCGACAACGGGCACTAATGACCCGAGCCGTGACACTCCAGGAAGCGGAAGAAACCCTTAGCTCTGGTCTGAAGAGAACGGAAACCTAGTTTTGGTACTGGTAGTTCAAACCCAATCCATCAAAACCGGTGCTGCCAGCTCCTCGTCTCAGCAGTTCTGAAGCAAAGAGGATGCTAAACAAACGTCTGTCGCAAGGCAAGGCAGCCGCTCACAACCCTAAGCCCCGCTACCTGGGGGTCTCTCTCAGTGCAGCCTCAACCTGTCAACAACAACCGAAGCAGGCGAGCCACAAAGGGAAGAAATGCATCAGTCACATCCAAAAACAAGCAGGTTCTCACTGGGCTTGGGTTGCTCGAACGCTACGAAGAGCAATGCTGGGCTTTAGTTTGTTCCACGTCAAAGTATTACACACCTGTCTGGGGAAGAATCTCGCACACAGAACTCTGATATCCAGCTAAAAGTGGCTATGAGACTTGTAACTAGCACCCTGATGTTCACTCTACTGCCTTGGCTTCCCATCCTCGCAAACATCCTTCCCAACCATGCAGTGAGAGATGGCTACATTGCACGAGTACAAGAAAGCTCTCACTAGCCAACAGTTCCTGCTCCATGAGAAACTCGCTCACCTGCCTTGCACTCGCCTTAAGTCCTGCCGACCATTCTGGGGGGCTGGACAAGCTGTTCTGTCATCCACCTTCAACCCACCAGACCCCGAGCAGATACAACGGGCAGACTCTGCTGTGAACAAGTACCTCATACATGGTCCCACCGTCAAACTGCCTGATTTCTTGCTCTGCTGATGACCATCAGTGGTATTAGGGTGCTACGCGGGAGATGTGTGCACCCCAGGCACAGATGGAGAATCAAGGATTTGCTACCCTGTGAATGTGGAGACCTCCAAACCACTGAGCACATTGTGAACAAGTGCCCCCTATTTCATCCCCAGGAGATCTGGCAAACGTGCTATCGGCGTCTCCTGCAGCCCTTGAGTGGATTGCAAACCTTTATTTTCACTTACGAATATCGTTGTTTCCATGAGAGCGAAGCAAGCCCTGGGAAGGGCTATGTGCAGTGGCCCGTTTCTCGGAGAGTGACAGCACATGGAGACAATGCACTGCTGTGGAGTGGCTCTCCCTGACAACCCTTCACCCTCCCCCAGCCTCGTGATATGGCCCAGGGGGTCTTGATGGTCCCAAAATGTACTGAGCGGGTTACACCAGCTCTCCGCATTTCTTAACCTGAAAAGGGGCAAGTTCAGTGAATAACTAAGAGCATGAGCCAGTTATGGAATCACTCTATGAAGCATCAAAGGTCTGGAGCCAACTTCAAAACTGAAAGAATCCCCCACAAGCCTTAATTGAGTTATACAGGATGAGGTGAAAAATGGGATTGTTATAGACAGGGCAGCTGTTCTCAGTACAAACTGTGTGTATCCTGAAGGGAACAAAGCATACACCTTTGTGTTTTAGAGCCCTTAAAGTTAAGGTTCCACTGTTCCTGCCAAACCCAACATTTGGCCACAGTAATGCATGATAATCGCATCTAAGAGGTATTTCCATGTGCAATCACCAAATCTGCCTGTACAAACTGCTGCTGGAATAGAGGAAAATAGGGGGTTGTAAATGTGCCTAGGGACCCATTGCACAGTTTACTCAGAGTGTGGCCTTGTCATAAACATACAGCTAAGGGTAGCATAAAATCCCTCCTTTACATGTAAAGCGTTAAGAAGCTCAGATAACCTGGTTGTCACCTGACCAAAAGGACCAATAAGGGGAGAAGATTCTTTCAAATCTGTGGGGGAAGGTTTTGTTTTGTGTTTCTTTGTGTTCTCTCCGGAGACAAAAAGAGAGGCCAAGCAAGTAATCCAGCTCCTACTGAATGATCCATCTAAAATTACAGAAGTAGTAAGTAACAGCAAGGGAATGTGTTAGATTATCTTTCGTTTTAGCCTGTGAATTTTCCCTAGGCTAAGAAGCAGGTTTATTCCTGTTTTTCTTTTTTGTAACTTTAAAGTTTTGCCTAGAGGGGAATCCTCTCTGTTTTGAATGTTATTACCCTGTAAAATTACCTTCCATTCTTATTTTACAGAGGTGCTTCTTTTACTTTTTCTTTATAATAAAGTTCTGCTTTTAAGAACCTGATTGTTTTTTAGTGTCCTAAAAACCCAAGGGGCTGGTCTGTGCTCGCCTTGTTTACTCTCAAGCCTCCCCAGGAAAGGGGGTGAAGGCGCTTGAGGGAATATTTGAGAAACAGGAACTCCAAGTGGTCCTTTTCCTGAATCTTTGTCTAACTCACTTGGTGATCGCAGAGGTACTCATCCAAAGACAAGGAAGGATTTGTGCTTTGGGGAAGTTTTTAACCTAAGCTGGTAGAAATAGGCTTAGGGGGTCTTTCATGTGGGTCCCCACATCTGTACCCTAGAGTTCAGAGTGGCGAGGGAACCCTTGACAGGCCCTTTCAAAAATTATGCTCTTAATATTTATTTCAATGTTTTTGACAAACTATGTACTTCAGTATTTATAGATGTAAGAAACTAACAAGTCCCGGGTGGATCAACACTCTCAGTCCCCTGGTATTTTAGTTCTGGGCTTTTCCAGAAGTAAATTACAAATATATATATATATGGAGGCTTTGAGATGTATGAAAATGTGTGTTTGGGACTCAAATAAGATGACAAAATTCATTTACCCTATAATCTTAGGCAAATGTGAGGCCAGGTCGCCAGAGTTGGAGACAAGGGCAGAGCAATTCATATTTGAATATAGAATACATCTTGTTTGCTTAACTTGATAAGGGGAATTTTTTGTTCTCAGTTTTGAAAGACATGCATAGACAATTTTCAGAATTGACTGGCTAATTGGTTCAAAGTCAGAAAGCACAGAAATAGAGAGCTAAATCTAATAAAGAAGTGTGTAATAAATAGTAAATTATTAACAACTTTCTCATCCTCTTATATTATCACAGATATAATGTAACCAAAATACACATTTCTAGTGTATTCTGAGAACTAAAATATATAGAGTGGGGGAAAAAAACTTTAAGTAACATTATGGCTGAGTTTTTAAACACATACATTTAAGAGATTTAAAGTTGCAGTTCAGTCATTACGGGAACTCACTGCATGGCATATACACATAGACAGTGGTTTGCGTCATTGTTATAAAGAGCAATTTGTCTGTGCAGTGATGTTGAGTTATGGGATGAGGATTATCCTATGAAAGGCCCAAACTTTAGTACATGAAATGACATGTGAATACTACATGAGCAGTAGCAGGTTTTACATAGTGACAGGATCATGGGCCATCCTCTCTGCTGGTGTAAAATGGCACAGATCCATTGAATCCAATGGATGGGCACGGAAGTGGGCCCTTGTCTATATCAACTCAGATATAACAACTGCAGTGTGAAAGTGGTCCCTTTTGTATATAACATTCTACACTCAGATACATGCCCTTATCAGGACACAGGGGATGGCACTCACATCCTTTCTTCAAGGGCCCTGGCTTGGGTTTTTAAGATGTCAGCACTGGTATTGCATTAATGCCTTGTATTAATAAACGCATTTAGTTTCTTTATTTGGGAAGAAAGAGGGGCTGGTGCCTTTGTTTGCAGCTGCAGATACAGGGAGACTGTGTGTTCCTATGTGGGATATGTCTGTTGCCTATTCTGCTGAGTGCACAGGTCCGCTGACGGGCCGTGTCAAAGCCTTGGTGGTGTGCCTCCTTGAGGCACATAGAACAATCCGCTATTCAGGGAAATCACC
This sequence comes from Caretta caretta, assembly GCF_965140235.1. NCBI lineage: Eukaryota > Metazoa > Chordata > Testudines > Cheloniidae > Caretta > Caretta caretta. Next base: position 132,850,113 of record NC_134211.1, on the reverse strand, counting down.
CTACTTCAAACCAAATAGGGAAAACATCCCTGCAATAACATAATGTCATGAATAACTACAGTGGGGGCATCCTCCAATGCATGACTCAGTCCATAATTTAAAGTTTAGATGACACCAGTCGGAAGGTTAACTTTACGGCCTTTTGAGATTTGTTCCATCGACTCAGTGCTGTGGAAAAGGCAATAGAATTTCTGCCAGCGAAAACATCCACAACTTTGGGCAGAACCAATTTAATAGAAGTATTAGACCCTGCATGATGCCGTGAGATGATGTTCTTAATGTAAATCGGAAGTTCTCTGTGTAATGTGCTTTAGAAATCTCAGGCTAGATTGTTGACAGACCTCAGCCCAGCTCAGGCAGAGGTGTGGCAAAGGCCATCTTCATCATCTGCCCCAGTCTTGGGGTCACCCGAGCACTGACACACCCCCTTGCGTAAGTTAGAACATTCCCAAGGCCATGAGCATCAAATGATAAAGGAGCAGAGTTGGGCCGCTAGTCCACATCTGTCTTTATGTGAAAGCACCTGGTGTTCAAACCAGTGCACGTTCTGTGGGAGCCCCAAATCAAATCTCCCAAGGGAGTTCAAGGAGTGCTGCTGGGGGTGGGGGGGGAGCACATTCCCTCTGCCCAGCCAGGAGGGAGGTTGCTCAGACCCTTATGATAAATCTTCCCTGACTGGGCCTGCCGCTGCTGGGATGTTTCATTCCTAGTGGTGCTAAACAGAGGGACGGGGGCTATTCTCAATCCATCTGAATCCATCATTAGGTCACTAAAACAAAGGGGTCTGGCTTTTCAAAGGTGCTGACCTGCTGCACCTCCCTTCAGTGCTGATTTGCACTGTTTTTAATAGATCTGCAGGACAAGGATCCTTTCACGTCCACTCACAATCAAACAGCATTAATGTTATGTGTAAAGCAGAACAGGCCCTGGGTGCGTACTCACCAACAAGCTTCAAACTTTCCATGGGAACTGCTTTGCAACCAGCAGTTCTTCACTGGAAAACCCACCACCACATTGAATTCACCAAGAGGGGAAGTCCTCCTCAAGGACAATATTATAGAAATTGTCTTTAGCTCTCACACTATAACAAAAGCTTGAGGAATACACTCGTAAGGAGACTTCCCCTGAAAAGCCAGAGTTCATCTGCTTTACATTCGTTAATTCACAAGATACTAGTTGTCCATGAAGCTCCTGAAATCATATCCTCTCTGAGACCCAGCACTGTCCCCATATATTCCAGCATGGAGAATGGTTATTGAGAGACACCCAGCCTGCCCTGCGTATAACTCCGCTCTGTCACCAGTGCTGTCTGAGCTGTAGCAAGCCATGGGTGAGGACTATCCACCTGCCAAGACCTTTACTGGGATATTTGTAGCATAGCAGCCATTTTCCTGTAACAGCCATAGTCACAGGACACAGCGTCTGCAGACAATTAGCCCATTGCTGGCTGTTGCCAAACGATCCTTTTCGAACACCTGTAACTACTGGAGCATCGTCCCAGCTCATTTTATCCATTGTGCGCCCAATGACTGCACACGGCTGCTAAGAGGATTTACAAAGGGGACACTAGGTTGCATGCCGCACCCCAAACCCCTCATCCCCAGCCGGAGCCCTCACCCCAACCCCCTGCCCCAGCCCAGAGCCCCCTCCTGCACCCTGAACCCCTCATTCCTGGCCCCACCTCAGAGCCCGCACCCGAGTTAGAGCCCGCACCCCCCCATGCACCGAACCCCGACCCTAGCCCAGGGAAAGTGAGTGAGGGCTGGGGAGAGCGAGCCACCGAGGGCGGGCGAATGTAGAGAGTGGGGGTGGGGAAGGGGGAGGGGCCTCAAGAAAGGGGCAGGGCCAGGCTGTTCGGTTTGGGCCATGAGAAAAGTGCCAACGCTGCTCGCTCCCCGACACGGGAACTGGTGTGGGATACACAGCTGCAGCCCCCCGCCCCCCCCACAGCACCTCACGCCGCCCCCCATCCCCCACTGCCCCGCAGCACCTCACTGCCCCCCGCCCCCGCTGCACCTCACGCCGCCCCCCGCCCCCCATCCCCCACTGCCCCCGCAGCACCTCACTGCCCCCCGCCCCCGCTGCACCTCACGCCGCCCCACTGCCCCCCATCCCCCACTGCCCCCGCAGCACCTCACTGCCCCCCGCCCCACCCCACTGCCCCCCGCAGCACCTCACTGCCCCCCGCCCCCCATCCCCCACTGCCCCCGCCCCACCTCACTGCCCCCCGCCCCCCATCCCCCACTGCCCCCGCAGCACCTCACTGCCCCCCACCCCACCCCACTGCCCCCGCAGCACCTCACTGCCCCCCGCCCCACCTCACTGCCCCCCGCCCCCCATCTCCCACTGCCCCCGCAGCACCTCACTGCCCCCCGCCCCACCCCACTGCCCCCCGCCCCCCATCCCCCACTGCCCCCGCAGCACCTCACTGCCCCCCGCCCCCGCTGCACCTCACGCCGCCCCCCGCCCCCCATCCCCCACTGCCCCCACAGCACCTCACTGCCCCCCGCCCCACCTCACTGCCCCCCATCCCCCATCCCCCACTGCCCCCGCAGCACCTCACGCCGCCCCCCGCCCCCCATCCCCCACTGCCCCCGCAGCACCTCACTGCCCCCCGCCCCCGCTGCACCTCACGCCGCCCCACTGCCCCCCATCCCCCACTGCCCCCGCAGCACCTCACTGCCCCCCGCCCCACCCCACTGCCCCCCGCAGCACCTCACTGCCCCCCACCCCACCCCACTGCCCCCCGCCCCCCACTGCCCCCGCAGCACCTCACTGCCCCCCACCCCACCCCACTGCCCCCCGCCCCCCACTGCCCCCGCAGCACCTCACTGCCCCCCGCCCCCGCTGCACCTCACGCCGCCCCCTGCCCCCACTGCCCCCGCCCCCGCTGCACCTCACTGCCCCCCGCCCCCGCTGCACCTCACGCCGCCCCCCATCCCCCACTGCCCCGCAGCACCTCACTGCCCCCCGCCCCCGCTGCACCTCACGCCGCCCCCCGCCCCCCATCCCCCACTGCCCCCGCAGCACCTCACTGCCCCCCGCCCCACCTCACTGCCCCCCGCCCCCCATCCCCCACTGCCCCCGCAGCACCTCACTGCCCCCCGCCCCACCCCACTGCCCCCGCAGCACCTCACTGCCCCCCGCCCCCGCTGCACCTCACGCCGCCCCACTGCCCCCCATCCCCCACTGCCCCCGCAGCACCTCACTGCCCCCCGCCCCACCTCACTGCCCCCCGCCCCCCATCCCCCACTGCCCCCGCAGCACCTCACTGCCCCCACCCCACCCCACTGCCCCCCGCCCCCCATCCCCCACTGCCCCCGCAGCACCTCACTGCCCCCCGCCCCCGCTGCACCTCACGCCGCCCCCCATCCCCCACTGCCCCCGCAGCACCTCACTGCCCCCCGCCCCCGCTGCACCTCACGCCGCCCCACTGCCCCCCATCCCCCACTGCCCCCGCAGCACCTCACTGCCCCCCGCCCCACCCCACTGCCCCCGCAGCACCTCACTGCCCCCCACCCCACCCCACTGCCCCCGCAGCACCTCACTGCCCCCCACCCCACCCCACTGCCCCCCGCCCCCCATCCCCCACTGCCCCCGCAGCACCTCACTGCCCCCCGCCCCCGCTGCACCTCACGCCGCCCCCTGCCCCCACTGCCCCCGCCCCCGCTGCACCTCACGCCGCCCCCTGCCCCCCATCCCCCACTGCCCCCGCAGCACCTCACTGCCCCCCGCCCCTGCTGCACCTCACTCCGCCCCCCATCCCCCACTGCCCCCGCAGCACCTCACTGCCCCACGCCCTCCGCCCCCACTCCACCTCACGCCGCCCCCCACCCCCACTGCCCCCGCTGCACCTCACGCTGCCCCCCATCCCCCGCCCCCACTGCACCTCACGCCGCCCCCCCGCCCCCCGCCCCCGCAGCACCTCACTGCCCCCCGCCCCCGCTGCACCTCACGCCGCCCCACTGCCCCCCATCCCCCACTGCCCCCGCAGCACCTCACTGCCCCACGCCCCACCTCACTGCCCCCCGCCCCCCATCCCCCACTGCCCCCGCAGCACCTCACTGCCCCCCGCCCCACCCCACTGCCCCCCGCCCCCCATCCCCCACTGCCCCCGCAGCACCTCACTGCCCCCCGCCCCCGCTGCACCTCACGCCGCCCCCCGCCCCCCATCCCCCACTGCCCCCACAGCACCTCACTGCCCCCCGCCCCACCTCACTGCCCCCCATCCCCCATCCCCCACTGCCCCCGCAGCACCTCACTGCCCCCCACCCCACCCCACTGCCCCCGCAGCACCTCACTGCCCCCCGCCCCCCATCCCCCACTGCCCCGCAGCACCTCACTGCCCCCCGCCCCACCCCACTGCCCCCGCAGCACCTCACTGCCCCCCGCCCCACCTCACTCCCCCCGCCCCCCATCCCCCACTGCCCCCGCAGCACCTCACTGCCCCCCGCCCCACCTCACTGCCCCCGCAGCACCTCACTGCCCCCCGCCCCACCCCACTGCCCCCGCAGCACCTCACTGCTCCCTGCCCCCCATCCCCCACTGACCCCGCAGCACCTCACTGCCCCCCGCCCCCGCTGCACCTCACGCCGCCCCCCGCCCCCCATCCCCCACTGCCCCCGCAGCACCTCACTGCCCCCCGCCCCCGCTGCACCTCACGCCGCCCCACTGCCCCCCATCCCCCACTGCCCCCGCAGCACCTCACTGCTCCCTGCCCCCCATCCCCCACTGCCCCGCAGCACCTCACTGCCCCCCGCCCCCGCTGCACCTCACGCCGCCCCCCGCCCCCCATCCCCCACTGCCCCCGCAGCACCTCACTGCCCCCCGCCCCCATCTCCCACTGCCCCCGCAGCACCTCACTGCCCCCCGCCCCACCCCACTGCCCCCCGCCCCCATCCCCCACTGCCCCCGCAGCACCTCACTGCCCCCCGCCCCACCCCACTGCCCCCGCAGCACCCCACTGCCCCCCGCCCCACCTCACTGCCCCCGCAGCACCTCACTGCCCCCCGCCCCCCATCCCCACTGCCTCCGCAGCACCTCACTGCCCCCCGCCCCCCATCCCCCACTGCCCCCGCTGCACCTCACGCCGCCCCCCATCCCCCACTGCCCCCGCAGCACCTCACTGCCCCCCACCCCACCTCACTGCCCCCGCAGCACCCCACTGCCCCCCGCCCCACCTCACTGCCCCCCACCCCCCATCCCCACTGCCCCCGCAGCACCTCACTGCCCCCCGCCCCCCATCCCCCACTGCCCCCGCAGCACCTCACTGCCCCACGCCCCCCGCCCCCACTCCACCTCACGCCACCCCCACCCCCACTGCCCCCGCTGCACCTCACGCCGCCCCCCCGCCCCCCACCCCCGCTGCACCTCACACCGCCCCCCGCCCCCACTGCCCCCGCCCCCGCTGCACCTCACTGCCCCCCGCCCCCGCTGCACCTCACGCCGCCCCCTGCCCCCCATCCCCCACTGCCCCCGCAGCACCTCACTGCCCCCCGCCCCCATCCCCCACTGCCCCCGCAGCACCTCACTGCCCCCCGCCCCCCATCCCCCACTGCCCCCGCAGCACCTCACTGCCCCACGCCCCCCGCCCCCACTCCACCTCACGCCACCCCCACCCCCACTGCCCCCGCTGCACCTCACGCTGCCCCCCATCCCCCGCCCCCACTGCACCTCACGCCGCCCCCCCGCCCCCACTGCCCCCGCCCCCGCTGCACCTCACACCGCCCCCCGCCCCCCATCCCCCACTGCCCCCGCAGCACCTCACTGCCCCCCGCCCCCGCTGCACCTCACGCCGCCCCCCATCCCCCACTGCCCCCGCAGCACCTCACTGCCCCCCGCCCCCGCTGCACCTCACGCCGCCCCTGCCCCCACTGCCCCCGCCCCCGCTGCACCTCACTGCCCCCCGCCCCCCATCCCCCACTGCCCCCGCAGCACCTCACTGCCCCCCGCCCCTGCTGCACCTCACTCCGCCCCCCATCCCCCACTGCCCCCGCAGCACCTCACTGCCCCCCGCCCCCCATCCCCCACTGCCCCCGCAGCACCTCACTGCTCCCTGCCCCCCATCCCCCACTGCCGCCGCAGCACCTCACTGCCCCCCGCCCCACCTCACTGCCCCCCGCCCCCCATCCCCCACTGCCCCCGCAGCACCTCACTGCTCCCTGCCCCCCATCCCCCACTGCCCCCGCAGCCCCTCACTGCCCCCCGCCCCACCTCACTGCCCCCGCAGCACCTCACTGCTCCCTGCCCCCCATCCCCCACTGCCCCCACAGCACCTCACTGCCCCCCGCCCCCACTGCACCTCACGCCGCCCCCCGCCCCCATCCCCCACTGCCCCCGCAGCACCTCACTGCCCCCCGCCCCACCCCACTGCCCCCGCAGCACCTCACTGCCCCCCGCCCCCCATCCCCCACTGCCCCCGCAGCACCTCACTGCCCCCCGCCCCCCATCCCCCACTGCCCCCGCAGCACCTCACTGCCCCCCGCCCCACCTCACTGCCCCCCGCCCCCCATCCCCCACTGCCCCCGCAGCACCTCACTGCCCCCCGCCCCCGCTGCACCTCACGCCGCCCCCCGCCCCCACTGCCCCCGCCCCCGCTGCACCTCACTGCCCCCCGCCCCCCATCCCCCACTGCCCCCGCTGCACCTCACTGCCCCCCGCCCCCGCTGCACCTCACGCCGCCCCCTGCCCCCCATCCCCCACTGCCCCCGCAGCACCTCACTGCCCCCCGCCCCCCATCCCCCACTGCCCCCGCAGCACCTCACTGCCCCCCGCCCCCGCTGCACCTCACGCCGCCCCCCGCCCCCACTGCCCCCGCCCCCGCTGCACCTCACTGCCCCCCGCCCCCGCTGCACCTCACGCCGCCCCCTGCCCCCCATCCCCCACTGCCCCCGCAGCACCTCACTGCCCCCCGCCCCCCGCCCCCACTCCACCTCACGCCACCCCCCACCCCCGCTGCACCTCACGCTGCCCCCCATCCCCCGCCCCCACTGCACCTCACGCCGCCCCCCCCGCCCCCCGCCCCCACTGCACCTCACGCCGTGCCCCGTTCCCTGCCCCCACTGCCCCCACTGCACCTCACGCTGCCCCCCATCCCCCGCCCCCGCTGCACCTCACGCTGCCCCCCGCCCCCGCTGCACCTCACGCCATCCTCCACCCCCTGCCTCCTGCCGCTGCTGCGCCTCCCGCCGTCCTCAGTCCCACAGTGCCCAGGACACCGCTCCCGCGCTGCATAGACTCCAGTCTACTTGTATTTTGGAGGGAATTTTGCCCACCTGACAAGGTTAAGCACCTACAAAGGGGTGTCCTTATGCATGGGCGTGAGACATGTACTCAGAGCGCATTGACCATGCTGGGTTATATTTGATGATTAAGAAAATGGCTGCCCAGAGATTTCATATTTTAATAAGTTCCCTAAGGAGCCCAGCCCGGGAGAAGTGGGACATCCAAGTACCAGGGTCTCTGGGACGGCCTTGTGTTTCCAATGGTGATAGCTGACGTTTTTATTAGCTCTCTTTTTCATTACCACCTTTGTCACGCTGCGATTGGATTTCGGTCCTGTCAGTGTCTGTTCCAGTCACAGGCTCTGTCTCAGGAGGCAGCACTAGACTGTTAACGCCTCATCACGCTTGGCCTCGCTGGAACGCAAGGTGCTGTGCATTGGCCATGCAGACACAGAGTGCGGCTGCTTGCCACACTAGCCATTACCGTTCCCATTCGGATAGTCTCATGGTGAGGAATGAAAGCATTAGATGATCCAGAATGAATTCATGCCTGTGACGCTCATATTGCAATGACCGTGGAGAAGCGGAGACTGCTGAACCACCCACGTTGTAAACCTTGGAGTCCTCTAATTCTATCTACACAACAACAGCTTAATGCCATTATAACAGATGCATATTTGTCTCCATTGTAAGGAAGGTTTTATGGTCAGATCCAGTGCAATTCCAGCTTTACTAGCTGAATCAAGTGCATTCACTTCACACTTACAATATATTAGTTATATTATGCAAATATAATCACTGAGCATGAATATTTACAGAAAGCATGTTTGTAATTCTGATACCTTGGAGGAAACAAATGAAATGAAGGGAAACTCTTGGCCTTAGAGGATGAATGATAACTAGTTACAGGAAACGTGAAAAACACATCTTGAAAACATTTTCACCAGCTGCTCTTTAGAAACAATTGAAATGTGGGTTTCTCAAAACATGCAAAGACTCTGCCTATATCACAGTGCTGCTCAGGAATCAGACTGACTGCTTGTCTACACTTACAATACTGCAGGGGTGCACTTCAATGAAGATGCTACTGACACCGACAGGAGAGCTTCTCCCACCAGTGTATGGACTCCACCTCCCCGAGAGACGGTAGCTATGTCGATGGGAGAAGTTATACTGACATAAGTTGCAACTGTAGACCAAGCCTGAGAGATGTCCAGAACACAAGAGGCTTAGCAGGACATCTTGCCATCCCTAGAAAGCAGGATTTTTCTCTGGGTGTAGTTTCTAGTGCTCTGCTAAACCTAGTTTCATATCAAAATTAAAATACCCTTTAGCATCAGCTTCTGGAGAGAGCATTGTTTTTTTAAGTTTACGCAGAAATCTTAGTTGTCTTTGTAGATTGTAAGATGTCCTGGGCATGGGCTGTGTACTTAGCTGTGCTTGTACAGTGCCTGACCCTTAGTGGGGTCCCAATCCACATTGGGACTTTGGCAATACTGCAATATAAATATTTATTAACATTAGCAAATCCCCCACCACCATAGAGCTGTGGCTTTAGGAGAAAATATTAACATTTTGTGCTGGCTTGAGCCACTTGAGGCTCATTTTTGTATGCTGCCAGCTAGATGCAGTTCACTGGGATCTGCAATCAACTGGTGCACCATTCCCCCTTAATCCAGAATCTTATAAAAGCACATTCATTAAACCCTGGCTGGCGCTGTGTAGCATGCAGGTGTGGTGGAGAATCTACCCTCAGTGCATGTCCATAACTCCCACCAGCACCTCGGGGAGGGGTGAATACTGAGGGGCAGAACCCCTAAGCTTGAGACACTTATTAAAGGGAAGCAATATGCTGTTCTGAGAGTCAGACACAGAGTTATGGGCTCGCTATGCACAAAAGTTCTCATTTTCCAGTTCCCACTGTGACAAAGTTCTGTCCTTCTCTCTGTGGGTCCCACGTTTCCTGGCAGATTTTGCTAGCCTCAGAGGCTCACTGTGACCCTCCACGTAGCCCTTCTATCTCTAGAGGCAAGGGTCACAGCTTACTGAGCCATTTTCATCATAAGCCAGCAAGGGAGGTGAGGAGAATGTATCCTCCCTTGCACAGTCTCTGTTGTCTCCCAGTCTCAATGATTAATCAGGGGGGGAAGGGGGAACCCCAGACCCTCCTTCTACTCTAGACTCCAGCCCAGGGACCCTAATAGTATCAACTATGGTAGCTGACCTTTTAGAAACAGGACACGTACAATTCCCTGGGCTACTTTCCCACAGCAGCCCTCAGTTCCTCAATATCTACTTCACTGTTATCTCAGGGCCTCCTTCCTTGTCTCTGATATGGTGAGTACTGCTCAGTCTCTCCAACAGCATAGCTTCCTCCTATAGCTCCTGACTTGCACGCTCACCTGGCTAACTGGGAGGCTTTTAACTAGTTTCAGCCAGCCCCTGATTGGCTTCAGGTGTCCCAATCAATCCAGCTATCTTCCCTGCCTTCTGGAAAGATCTTAATTGGCCCCAGGTGTCTTAACTGACCTGGAGCAGCTGCCATTTCCTTATCCTGGTAACAGGGATTTGTTTAGTCTGTGGCTAATATGTCTGTCTCCTGTTACTTTACTATAGCCATCTGGCCTTGCCCCGTCACACCACATATCCTTAGCCGCATCAAAGGTGTTCACTTGGCGGGCTGGGTTGTCCTAGTGCCATCAGTGAAGAGCTCTGGGTTCTCTGCTCAGGGTGGGGGGAGGGCAGGAAGGATGATCAGATATGTCCCCGCAATGTGGCCACACCAGCACAGGGGGTGGGCAATGAGCTTCAGGCAAGAGACAAGCCCTCGGTGGGCAGGGGAGACAAATGATGGAGGCAGGAGACAGCTACAGGAAAAGGAGCTGCTGGAGGCTCCAGCGGGCATGGCCAGCAAAGGTGCCTCTTGGTACAGGAATTTTCCACATCCCCTATTAGAGCAGCCACTTGTACTGTCATTACAGAAGAACAAGAGCCCATGTGTTACACCTTGGTCCAGCCCATTACTGGGATGTTACCAGCATGGCAATCCTGCATCACAAACCATGGGCCAGTCCCCCAAGTCATGGGATGGTCAAACGTACTCTGCCTGGGGATCCTTGTGCTTGCACTTCTGGGTTTTGAGACTTTAGATTCACATTTTGAAGCTTTTCTCTGCACCTCAGTTCATTAGCAGCAGGAGCTAGGAACTTAAGTATGTAAAAAAATTAAAGCTGAGATTCTCTCATAATCACATGACTCCAGGTGCTGGGGCCTTAAGAAAAAAACACCAAATATCCTGAGACTCATGATAAAACTGGAAAAGTTACCAGCATGGTGTTACTTATGCCACCATTTTCATTACCTCAGTATGTGTGTTAGAGTGTTCAGTGCAGTCTGCTCTCACATGCCATCAGGGCTTGTCCCAATCACCTTCCTGATGCAGTGTCCTGTTGAACAAACTTGATGCCCAGTGACTTCGCACCCGTTCGTCAATGTGCACCCCATGCAGCTAGTGCCCCACCGCAGTGCCCCATCTCTAGCTGAGAGATGGCAATGGGGCGCCAGCTGGGTCTTTCCGCCCACACAGAACCCTGGAGTGGTCCCTTCGTTCTTTTGCCTACAGTGTCATGCTGCCTTATGGTAAGATGATGGGAAGTGTGGGCATTTCTTCCAGCTCACCGCTCACTGCACGTCGGCAGGGCATGTTACCACTGACGGCGGGAATCCCAGCTGTGTATAAAGGTTACTTAACTGAAAGGAACAAATACCACAGCCATTTCTTCAGTACTGACATGGGATGTGAGCTAATGAGGTATGTAGAAGTTACGAGTGGCTGGCACAACAGATGACAAAGAAGGGGTATGACTCCCTGGCTTGGCCACTGGCCTGGGATGAGAGTGGGTTGGGAATTCTTCCATGAGATGTTTTTGCATCCATGATCAGTTTCAATATTTTCAAAACAATCCGGATTTTGATTTGAATTTTCATTAAGAATTTCAGCTAACTATATTTACAAATGTTAAAGGTCTAAGTGGAAAGGAAATGTTTCAATTGACCTCAACTGAAATTTGGGGGTGGAGGGCAGGGATTGTTGGTCCATGAAAATGTTTGAGATTTTAACTTTTTGTCTTGATTCAGAATGGATTTTTTTTTTTTAAATCTCAAAAACGTTCCTGTGATGGGAAACCCCTTTTCCACCCCACTGCATCTGGGACTTGGGGACCTGGGCTTAATCCTTGTCCCAGCACACAGATTCTGTGTGACCTTGGGCAAGTCATTTAGCCTTTCTGTGTCTCAGCTCCCTATCTGTAAAACAGGGATGAGAGTCCTGGCCTACCCCCAGGGGTGTTGTGAAGCATTTAGAGACTACATAGGTACTCAAGATAGACATATTGTAGAATACACACTTAGGTATTTTAATACAGAACACTGATGGGGGGTGAGGGGGTGAAGCGGGGAATTAATGTTACACCATGCCAGGCTGGAGTCTTTGATCGTACCTTAACACATCCTTCAACTTCCCTGTAGCTTCACTACCACAAGACCAATGTAAACTAAACAGGGCATATTTTTGCCAGGTAAGAGACTAAATGACCTACAATCTTGGCTCATGGAACATAACCACTCTTTGGATAAATAAAGCCAATGGATTGGTCTCTCAAAGCCAGAGCGAGCAATGATGGCATCCATTTAATGTCATTCTCATGTATGAAAAAAAATCAATAAATAAAATGAGGAATTCAGGCCAGACTGTCTAAACAGAAGGCATGGTATGAAAGATCTGCAGTTACTGTTAAACCTTGTGATAAGGATTTTGATACTAACGTGAAATCTTGTGATTAAATAGATTATGCACAATTTGGGGGAAAAGCCTTTGAACATGCTAGGAGTGGTAATTGGGATCACATGTTATGTTAAAAAACCTTCAGATAATCCTGCTTCTCAGCTCTTACCTGTAAAGAGACTTAAAGCTTATCACAGTAGAGAAACCATAATGAATGTGGACTACTGTGTGGAAGGAGAAACTGAGGCACACTCTTTCTTGGCTTTTATGGCTGGATGCCAAGATACCTACACACTGGAAATCTTTAATAAAGCTAATGTTAAAAAAATATATTATATATAATACATAGGTTGGGAAAAGAGTGTCTGTACATCTGGGTATATTGCTCAGATTATCCACAAATGTAAAGTTAGCTTTTAAAAGTCATACATAGAGTACATAATCAGCAATAACCCACATTTAGATGAATAAATTTAACAATACAGTTTAGATATTAGAATCCGAATACTCGGGTACATCACTCATGACAAGTTGTACAGAGATTTGGTTGTGGAAAGCAAAATCTATCAAGGAGTGGAGATTGTCCTTCAGTAATTGAGAATGAAATAGGTTGTCCAGGTAGAAAATACAGTCCATGTGGAAAGTATTTCAGCTATATTCCTGACTGCACTTCTACACTGAGTTAACACCAGTTAGGAAAGCATAAGTGTTAACAGTGATGCAAAAGTGCAAGGAGAGGCTTTCTAGCAACAATTGGAAATTATGTTGTTAAAACTTGAAAGTACCATAACACACATTGCTGTCAAGTTAGTCAGTGACTAACCCTATTGCAGTGAATTTTGGGGGGTATGTGGCACTCTGTACCTCAAAGCAGCACCCCGAAGCATCACTGTCATATAATTATGATATATTTCATACAGAGCAAGCAATAAGATATCATATGAAAGGTCATGAGCTGCTGAAACCTGTCTTTCTGTTAAAATATGTATACTGTTGGTGTATATCAAGTTAAAGGATTTTGCTGTATGGTTGTTACTGAAATATGCTGTAAATTTGCTAGTACATATAAAGTACCCCACCCAGGAGGGTGTTCAGCAACTGTTAGTCAGCGGGGGCATTGTAATCAAGGGATTTATAATTCTCAGTATAAGGCAGGAGTCCTCCCCTCTTGCGCTCTCCTGCTCATGCTTCCTCCCGGTATCCCACTTCCCCACTTACCTCAGGGCTTTGGTCTCCTTCCCCCGGTGAACCTAGTTTAAAGCCCTCCTCACTAGGTTAGCCCGCCTGCTTGTGAAGATGCTCTTCCCTCTCTTCATTAGGTGGAGCCCTTCTCTGCCTAGCACTCCTCCTTCTTGGATAACCGTGCCTGGAAGGGTTTGCTCACTAGCAAAGCACTGAGAGAGACAGCCCAGGCTGGAGAGTTAAGGGGGCATGGCGGTACTCCAGTTCCAGGTTGTACCCCAGGGATCCTGTCACAATAAGAAATGTCACCCATCCAAATGACTTTGTGGGAAGAGATACAAACCCCATTTCTAAGGTTTTGCTTTCAAGTTTCACATAGTTCACTGTTTAGTAGCTTAGATAAATGCACCCTAGTCAGTGAATTCATCACGGATGCTCTCCCTTATTTTGTGCATTGACAAAGGCTGCCCTGTAATTTGTTATTTACAGTATGCTGCACACGTCTGTTACCATGGTAGCACAATCAAAGCCAAACTATCATAGAATCACAGAATCATAGAATATCAGGGTTGGGAGGGACCTCAGGAGGACATCTCGTCCAACCCCCTGCTCAAAGCAGGAACTAGCTAAACCCCTTCAATTTTTAAAACTTTGATCATGTTTTACGGGACTGATTAACTGTATATGACAGTTATGTTGATTTTTTTTTGGTACAGATTTCTCCAAAGAAAGCCCAAAGGAAAAAAAAAGAAATTGATGAATGCTGGGTTGTCAGAGAGCTGTAATTATTTTCTGTGAGACTGGATGGAGTGCAGCATTAACTTGCTTCTCACGCAGCTAGAAATAAGGACACTAGTGGACAAATTGGCTCTTTTATAATAACACTCCCCACCCCCCCAAACAACGCTCTTTTGTTAAGCCAAACAAGAGTCAGGGTATACAGAGTATTTAAGAATGTGAGCATGGCTCCAGCCCTGTGTGCTTGGGGTGGAAGGGGAGCGGAAGCTCAAATTCTTATAGGTATATTTCCAATTTTCCAAAAGTAAATTGACCCCATTGAGACTTTCTCCAGAGAAGTGTGTCAGAAGTCTCACGAATCTGGAAGTTGGTTGACTCCCGAGTTTAAAAGCAGGAGATAGCTTCTCCATGATCTCTGCTCTGCCCCGATGGTAGCGACAAGAAAGCCAAGGGATTGCATGAAGCTTTGTAGCAAGGGTGACATTATGTCCCATTTTGGCTGGGATGGTCCCTTTTTTAAGCCCTGTCCCAGACATCCCGACTTTTTTGGCAAAACTGGGCATGTGTTGATCAGTGGGCAAGAGCAAACAGGACAAATGCCCAGCTTTATCACAAAGTGAGGTGCGACCCCTAGTGGGGCACGGAGGAATGTGTGGGCGGAGCGGGAAAGCAGCAATGCCAGCCATGAGCGGAAGGGAGAGCGGCTTGGGCAGGGCAGGACCGGGCCAGCCCCACGCGGGGGGCGGGCAGAGGACGGGGGGCCTCGGGCAGGCCTTGTGCGGTGTCCCGTTTTGGGAAAATATGGTTACCCTGTTTGTGGTTGAACCAACCCCCCATGACTAGTTGGACTCCGGCTCTTCGGAAAGCAAAGGGCATCCCTACGTTTTTCAGCCATTACGAGTGATACACTGATGCATTCGGCTTGATCCTCTGTCGTGCTGAGTGCCCTCAACTGCCTTTCGCTCTCGTGGGGCTGGTGGCACTTGGCATGTCCCAGGCGCTGTTCAGCCCTTCACACAACTGGGCCTCCAGTTTTGTGTGTGCGGCTGGGCCCCCCTTCAGAGTGTCCCTGTCCCTCTCCTTCCCAGGGACTCCAGTTCCTGTACCTCCACCCCCAACACACACACGCGCAGAGGGCAGCGGGGTACCTGGGTGAGCAGGCACAGTAATGACGCTAATTGCAGCAGGCTGAGTCCCGGAGCTGCTGGCACACTGCTGCCCTCTTGCAACCACTGCTCTCTTGGGGCCTGGAGTCAGCCAGCTCAGCCCAAAGGAGTGGGCAGGGCCCTCCAGGAGGAGATGGAGCCAGCTTGCCAGGGATGCTCATTGCTCCAATGGATTTTCAGTGAGCCTCCAGCTGCTCTCCTCTATCAGGCCTGCACGCTGCTCCGGAGGTGAACCCAGTATGGGAACCACGGCCACTGCAGATAAGAAGGATGCCCTGCAGTTCAGATAGAGACACCTGCAGCCATCCGGCCAGGAGCTGGGGAACACAGATCTAGCTAAACAGGTGCAAGTCCCCTTGGAGATGAGCCATCTGGCGTCAGGGTGTCGATGCTGGGGGGTCTCCCCATTGTAACTGCAGCACTGTTCCCTCCTACAGAGATGAAGTTATTTCCCTAGTCGAGATAAGCCCCAGGATCTGCCAGAAGCAGCCTCTTGGGACCTCGATGCGAGAGAGGGAAAGTTAAGAATATAAATTGTTAAAAGTTCGGAACAAAGCAGCGAGAGGCTGGGGAAGCAGGAGTTGTAGCTGCTGTTCTGTCCTTAGCTCACCCTTCCCGCTTACCGCCGAACAGGGTGGACATGAAATGCAGATAAACAACCCCGGGCCCTCAGGCGGCGGATGCCATGGTTCAGTGAGACACAAACGCTCTCCAGCTGAGTTACACTGTTGTAGCATTATCCAGACAAGACAATGGCCTGAGTCTGCTCTCACTTCACACAAACCACCTGGGAGCTGTGGGGCTGCGTTTACGCATTAAGACCCAGCTCTGGGACTAGTGGCAGTGCAAAAGTTCGATGAACCTCGCCGAAGTTTGGATAGCCCCCCTCTGCTTTGAAGCTGAAAGCAATTTTCTGAATCACTTCTTGTTGCATACGTTGCCTGGGAGTCTGATGAAACAGAATTTTTTTCCAGAGGTTTCTGGTAATTTCTGCTCCCCATAAGGCCAGACATTGTGTAACAGCAGAGCGCGTTGCCGGGATTTCTGTTCTTTCATTCCCAGTAGAGCTGTTCAAATCATTGATTTTTCAGTTTGCTGGTTGAACAGAAAAAGATTTTCCATTTTCTCTGCAAAATGAGTGATGGTGGTGCCCCTTTATACCTGCTAGCCCTGTGGTCAGCACACTCACCAGGGACAGGGATGCAGGAGATCCAGGATCAAGTCCCCACTGGACCTGAGTCCAAGCACGGATGTGAACCAGGGTCTCCCACCTCCCACACAAGTGCCCTGAGCACTGGGCTGCGGGGTATTCTGGAGTCGGGCTCGCTCAATATCTCCATTTTAGTTCTTGAAGAGCAAGTGAGAATGACTCGATTGCCTAGTGGTTAGGACACTCACCCCGGGGGGGGGGGGGCACAGCTGCCTTCCAGTCCCTGCTGCAATGAACACGTGTTTATTTCAAGCTCCCTGCTGTGACATATAGCATTGAGTAAAGCTTCCTGTCCTCAGCCTCTGTCACCAGTTTGGCCCTTGGTGAGGATGGCAACTTTTCCAATAATAGGGGAAGTGTGGTTGGAAGAGCCATTCTCAGGCATAGGATGAAACTGCTGAACGGAGAGAAAATGGCCAAAAGTTCATAGCAAATGGAGAACATATGTTCTTCCGCTCGCAGGCTGATAATCGACAATAAGGGATAAAATCCCTTTTCCTCCTCTCAACTGCAGCCAGAGACAAGGGCCTTGGACTTGCCATTGCTTGAAAATGAAATAAAAGCAAACTCCACATCCCCATCGAGAGCGGGGAGAGGGCTCCTGGAGGATTTCTGCCACATCAACAGCCAAGTGAGGGTCCTCCCCCGTCCACCTCCCCAGTGGGGAGATGCCAGAGAATTCACTATCAGTCACAGGCACTTGTCTGATTCCTGCTTCTGCCCTGGAAGTGCTCAGAGCAAGCTGGGGCCTGCAGCCAAGGGGCAGGTGGGAGCCATCCTGCCCCGGGGGGCCATTGTGCCTGCCCCAAGCTCTCAGCCCCACCAGGCAGTGCTCTGCTTGCTCTCTCCTCGGGGCGTGTCCCTGTGCTTTGGGCCTGTGGCAATGCAGGGAGCCATCAGTGTCAACTGGGTGTCTCTGCAGCATTACTGTTCAATAACGACCACGAGAGTGCATGGCGGGAGACAGACTTAATGGCGCTTTGCTCTTCAGTAGGGATAGATGACTAAGGACTTGCCTACACAGGGAAATATGCCAGCAGAACTGCACCAGCTTTGTACGCTGGCGTTGGTACAACTCCCCTGTTGCTCTGCAAACTGTGTAAACTAACCCACAACACGGTGCTTTGCCTGATGAATAGGAGTGGTCACCTGGGGGGGCGGGAGGGGGGGAGGGCACATCACTGTAGCCCTATCGTTCTGCTGGAAAATTTCCCCGTGTAGACTGACCCCAACAGAAATGGTAAGTTAGATGATGCAGACTTCTTGGGAGATGGAGCCTAATCCGTATCCCCCCCATCTATGCTGCAGCATTGTGCCACACGGTATGGTGGCCAGGCTGTGCTGTGCAATGTGCTGGCTGTAGGAAGCACTGGGAAGTGTGGCTGCTTTCCCAACCTATGGAATATTATCCTATGAACAGCACAGTCCTGCAGGAACGATCACATAGCTTTCAATGGAGGAGAGCCTATTTCTGTGAGGGCTTTACTCTTAAATAGCCCTGGGACTTACTGGGCTGTGCACAGAACAGAAGAAATGGACAAGGTATGGGGCTATTTACAAGATGAGGCCAACACATCTTGTTTTCAAGGAAGGGTGTGAGGTGTGGGTGAAACATCGGAGGAACAGCGTTCCTTCAGAGCAACATGTATAAACAATGAATTGCATCTGTCTACACTGCGTGTGAACAAAGAATTTCCCAAATCCGCTTGGAATATTTCTGTTTTTACTGCTATCTCATGCTATTTTCTAATTCTCTTTATAATACCAGGAGAAAAGGGGTAAATGATATTTCAGCATTCTCTCTGCTAACTATAGAAAATACTTCATTTAAAGCTCTCACTGCTCCTTATCTCTTCCTTTCTGAAGAGTTTGATCATGAATTATACATTCTATCACAGCAGGAAATATTCAGCTCATGTTCTTCCATTTCCATTCAAGCCACCAGACAAAGAAATGAGCTGTTGAGTGCAGAAAGGCCTGGGTGCATAGATATGACTCTCCCAGTGGTTATAATAGCCTTCCTCCTGCTGTCGTGCCAGATCAATAGACCAGCAGCCCTCAGAAGGCTTCAGGTGGCCAGCACGACTGTGTGTGCCATTCAATTAATTACAGGACAAACCTGGGCTTAAGCAGATGGACAGAGCAAATATGAATTTAGCCTGAGTGTCACTGAGAATGTACCTGCAGCGTTCTAAAGGTTAGGGGGAAAACTATAAAAGAAAAATATAATTATTGCTCCTGGAAAGTAGTTATTCCTTCATTTCTTCAAGTTTCTAAAGGCCTTCTCGAAAGGTCACAATGGAGTATTGCAACTGAAAAGTGTGAAAGCGACGACGTAGCCTCAGTATCAAACAGTGTTAGCAACTAGCTCAAAATAGCATGCACGTAGTTCACACACAGAGGAATGGAAATGTTGTGCTCTGGAATATGTATGGCCAAAAATAAGGGGCCTGACTCACTACTGTTCTACTCCAGTTTAATGCTGACTTTTCAGTGGAGTTATGCCCTTATAAAACTGGAGTAAGACAGCGGCAAACCAGGCCAAGAGTTGAAAACAAAGACATTTGATTTCCTTGAGATCCAAGCGCATATTACTATTGTTATACAGCACATAGGAATTAGAGCTGAATGGAATTTTGATTTGGTTTCTACATTTATTTACAGCAGTCAGTGGCTGGCCAGCACGCAGTGCCTTTCACACTAGTTGTCCAGCATACACCATGGTTATAGATTGACTGCCATGGTCTATGCGAAAAATAAGAACAAGGAAGGTTCAACCAGCTTCCACGTTCAACTACATTAATTTTGTTCACTGTTGTTCCATTCATACAGGGAACATATAAAACAATTTCTGAATGAAATCTTTCTAAGACCTGCTGAAAACTCTCCTGCAGTGTTAGAATGGCATAACTGCACATCGTAACCTGGGCCTGAGGTTTTCAATGACATAAAACACATTTAAGAAATACTAAAAGGTTTTCTTTGAAGTTCTCTTTCCTTCTGGTGGATGTCACTGGCTGGTCCACTTTCTGTCTGTTGCAGCATTTAGTTCCACATAGGGCAAGGCACAGAAGATATGTTACTTCAAGGACTGTCTTTCAGATTCTTTCTCCTGTACATGAAGTGGCATGGAACTGTAGAATCTTGTAGCAATGGCTAATTGCATCAAATGCTACTGTATTGCACTGTATCACTTCACAGGCATGCCACCATCTTCAGAAACACATCAAATCACGTGTCTTCTGGTAGGCTTGGAGCACTGTGTCTGAAGCCAGGTAGCCGGTGCTGGAAAAATAGAATCTCCAAGAGTCAGACAGGGCTGGCTGAGCAAATCCATGCCTTTTCTGGAGGCTCAAATCCTACCGCCCTAACCTAAGCTTTCAATTTAAAAATAAGTCTTTAGCATTAAGGTTGGAAGGGTAACTTCAAAATGTGAAATGGGTGTAAATGACTCGAGTGAGAGCTGTGCAGTATTCTGGCAGCCTGAAAATACAGCCTGAAGAGGTGTGAACTGGCTCCACTTCACTTCTACTCAGGGTCTAGCCTGGAAGTTGAACACTGACATTTCTCTACTGTACTGCACAGTGCTCACCCAGTCATGCGAAGGACATAGGAGAACCTCAGTTGCATGGCGCTCAGGAAAGTCCTGCCACTCATGCCCTGTCACCCCCATCGCTTCAAGCTCCGGATGTTAGGACGGTCTATCACCAACAAAAGGCCATACTGCAATGCTGGGATTGATTCAGTGGAGTCAGGGAGACACACCTCTGAACAGTGCATTGGATTAGCAAAGCACAGTGGGTATAGGACAGTTTGTGTCAGATATTTACCTTCTGGGCCCAACATGCAGTTCAGAGGACATTGGCTCATCAGAGTCTAGCCCATGCCTCTGCCACTTGCTCCTCTAAGTAGTAGGAGTCCGGTTTTTTGCCAGAAGAATGGAGCAGCCTCCATTAACTTCTGCTAGTCCGGGACTAGCGGAGGGTGGGGCGGGGGAGAACCCCTGGAGCATGCTCAGTAGGGCATCTCCAAAGGTGGGGCCAATTCCACTCCCAAGTGGGGAAAAAGGCACCAAACTCGTCAGTTAGTTCAGCCAGCCCCAGAGGGAGAAGGGAGGGCTGGTGAGGATACCAGGCCTGCTTTCACTTACTGCAGGGTGTGCTGCAGCCATGCTTAGCTAGGGATTGTTGGTGTGATATGTTCCCTGTGAGCAGCTGCTGTTGTCGACTGTTCAGGAATATCGCATTATGAGTGGTTGTGATGTATGTTTTATATGAGAGATGGGGGAGCTGCTGCTCAAAACTCTTCAGTGAGTTAGTTCAGCCAGCCCCAGAGGGAGAGAGCCGCACCGGAGGGCAGGTGAGGGTCTCTGCCCTGAGGACTGATGCTCACGGGCCTGCTTTTCCCAGCTGCAGCAAGAAGGTAGCCCCAAAGAGAAGGATACCAGCCTCTGCAGAGAACTGGGCACTCCCTGCGTGTTCAGCTCAGGATGGTGAGGTGATATTAACATGTGGCCTGTAATGAGAAGATTGCATTTAGATTTATAAGGCCCCTTAGTTAACCCTTAGTTTGTCTTCTTATAAACATAAAGAGTTTTTCTGGGTTTCTTTGGAATAAAGGCACCACAATGTAGTAAAGCTGCTCAGACTAAAAGCAGCCTGGAGCAACGCAGGGTAGGGCACGCACGCTGTCCACATTTACCTACGTATCTTCTGTGTTCTTATCCACAGGGGACAGTTCCGCTCTCAGAACTGACTGATCCCGCTTACTTTGAAATTTTAGTGGGTACTTGTGTAATCAGTGGTTAGTGGGCTACAAGTGCATTTATTCATATTTATTGATTTTAGGGTGAGCTAGTCTAAAAGCTGGATGAATTGGCCTCATCAGACTTTCAATTTCAGCGTGTCACTGACCCTGGGACGTGGCGTGTGCTATGTGAGGAGATGTGAGATGGGGACAGAGAGAAGAGGTTTGATTTGTGTTTCCAGATCTTTGTCTTACTATCTCCACACTTACTGCCAGGTGAAAATGTATGAGTGCAGCTCTCTAGAGCATCAGTGATAGCCATTGCTCACACTGGCTGCAAGGGGGGGCAGGTTCCATTGCAATCCTAGCACACTGAGAGGTTTCTCCTTCCCACAAGTGTTCCGCTACTTGGGGTGGTTTTTTGGTTTTGTTTGTTTCTGGGGTGGGTTTGGTGGTTGTTTTTTTTTTTTTTTTTTTTGCTGAACCAACTAATTTCCCATTTTTTCATCTTTAAAAAAAAATTAAATGAGATTGTTTACACATAGTAATTCATAGACCTGTCTCACTGCCCAGCTGCTAGCTTTCACCTTTCATTCTGAGGGATGGCTGAATCTCAACGCATTTTAAAAGTTCATTTTAATTTCAATAATTATCCAAGTGTTGATGGGCTTATCAGACGCACATCCAAACCACCAAACCATTTGGATCTGCAAGATGAGACTGGCGTTATGACAGCAGGCTGCTTTATTATGGGATTCCTACCATACGACTGCTTCCAGAGGAAAGCCTCGGGAACCACTGTAACATCTGCTAGCATTGTGCTTTGGCATGTTGTCAAGGTTCCTCCCCCACTCTGAACTCTAGGGTACAGATGTGGGGACCTGCATGAAAAACCTCCTAAGCTTATCTTTACCAGCTTAGGTCAAAACTTCCCCAAGGTACAAAATATTCCACCCGTTGTCCTTGGACTGGCCGCTACCACCACCAAACTAATACTGGTTACTGGGGAAGAGCTGTTTGGACGCGTCCTTCCCCCCAAAATACTTCCCAAAACCTTGCACCCCACTTCCTGGACAAGGTTTGGTAAAACGCCTCACCAATTTGCCTAGGTGACTACAGACCCAGACCCTTGGATCTTAAGAACAATGAACAATCCTCCCAACACTTGCACCCCCCCTTTCCTGGGAAATGTTGGATAAAAAGCCTCACCAATTTGCATAGGTGACCACAGACCCAAACCCTTGGATCTGAGAACAATGAAAAAGCATTCAGTTTCTTACAAGAAGACTTTTAATAAAAATAGAAGTAAATAGAAATAAAGAAATCCCCCCTGTAAAATCAGGATGGTAGATATCTTACAGGGTAATTAGATTAAAAAAAACATAGAGAACCCCTCTAGGCAAAACCTTAAGTTACAAAAAAGATACACAGACAGAAATAGTTATTCTATTCAGCACAATCCTTTTCTCAGCCATTTAAAGAAATCATAATCTAACACATACCTAGCTAGATTACTTACTAAAAGTTCTAAGACTCCATTCCTGGTCTGTCCCCGGCCAAGACAGAATATAGACAGACACACAGACCCTTTGTTTCTCTCCCTCCTCCCAGCTTTTGAAAGTATCTTGTCTCCTCATTGGTCATTTTGGTCAGGTGCCAGCGAGGTTACCTTTAGCTTCTTAACCCTTTACAGGTGAGAGGAGCTTTCTCCTGGCCAGGAGGGATTTCAAAGGGGTTTACCCTTCCCTTTATATTTATGACACATGTTCATTCTGATCCTGGCCTGGAACCAAGTTGTGCAGGCCATATAAAAATTAAAAAATAATAGGAAACATTGGTCAACAGCTTCACTTTAGGGTTGGGCCAGTCATCTGGGGGAAAGTTTGACTCCTCTCTCATTTAGCTGAACTGGTGGCCTGGCCTGGAATGGAAATGTCAGAAACACAGCTACCTTTCCACCCCTTTGATGAATCAGGATAACTTACATCTTCAGTGGTCACCAAGAGGCCAAGACCTCATGCTGGCATCAGCAACCAATTGGCACAAGATTTATTGAATTAAATCTGACATACATAGATTTTTCTATCAGCTTCTGAAGCTTACCCTAGTCATGGAGTCACCGTAGCCTTCTTCAGCAATGTATATACAGATTGCTGGTTTGAAGCAAGGCTTCGTAAATAACAATGTTGCAGAACAATCTTCCCTAATCACAGAATTGGATATCATAGGAGGTACTTGGCAGTCACTAAAACAACTGTATCAGCATGCAGAAATGGAAAAGGAAAGATACTGAGCAAGGCAGTTTGTTTCTGTGTAGATATTTAGTCTCTTGCATGCATCACATACCTAAAGCCCAATTTATCAATGGTTGTTTCAGTGTAAAAACAAATGTGCTGATGGACAGCCAGGGAGCAGCTAGAGAGAGAAAGTTCACACGAGGCTCAGGTTTAAACACAGACATGTGTAACCGGGTGGGGTCCCACCCCGCAGAATGCAACAGACACAGATATTTACTTGTTCTAGCCACCTACGGGGCTGAGGGAAGCTCGGGGTGGTGCTTGCATTGCCTTTACACCATTGCCTTTATGCTCTGCTTGTGCTCAGCAGGCCCATGACATCCAACTTCTGGTCATCTGGGAGAGCTGGGTGCCTGGAAGGGATTCACGTAGCTGATTTAGAGCTTCTCTTAGCTACTGGTGCAAGGCTCAGTCAGAACCAGCTTCATTTAAAGACCTGTGTCTGGTGCTATCATGCTACTCTGCTGACTTTGTGGCAGACACCAAGCCGTGTTGTGACTACGGGAAGGAGGGGCCAGGTGTGATGAGGAATAAAGTCACATCTAGGAACATGGATAATTTTACTTTCCGGAAGTGCCTGAGGAATAAAGGAGGTGCATGTGGAGGAGAGAACAAAGCCTGAACGTTGCACTGGCTAGGCTCTCTTTTTTAGGCTTGCACAAAGAAGATGGTGTCAGAAGTGGTTGCTCCTGCAGGTACGTAAAATAAGAAATGAAGACAATGGCAAACAAAACCCAGGGAAAACAATAATTATGGCATCATACCAGACAGCATGTTGTAGGTGGAGAGAGTGGCTTAGAGAGATCAGGATTATTGTCTGGAAAGCACCAACAAGATACTTTAAAATAAAATAATATAATAAAAGTGTGCCAAAGAAGACACTCCCCTGTACACACTTTGTGCCCTTGTGGGGCAGGGGGCTGAGAGAACAGAGACGTGACAGATGTTGGTCATGCTGCTTCATGCACATCTGGAAGGCACTCAGGTGCTATGGAGAGGTGCACAATACAAGAACCTAGCTAGGACAGAGCAGAATAGAATACTTGGCACTGTGTAGACAATCTCTGATCTGCCGAGATTACCGGGCAGGAATAGCTAGATATAAATGATTATTCATGCTATTGCTGATCATTTCTGGTGGGAATTGCAGCAATGGTGAGTCTTTGGGGGTATCTGAGCAAAGAGAGGTTAGCGGCTTGAAAGACTAGAATATGGAGCCTATTCCATGTGTACAGGGTGGGTGAGTAGCTGGCTTTTGGCCACATCAATGAATCTCAAAGGCAGTAGAACATTGTTTCAGTCTCTACCTGTTATTGCTTGTATGAATATGTTTTACTGAAGATACAAGGCTAATGCTGCCCTCACTTGTACCCATGCATCCCCAAAGTTAACAGGGCTGTAGGTGGAAAGCGGTGTCGGGATATCTCATTGTATTTCTCTGCAGAATGGTTACTCATCTGTGCTGACACAACCTAGTGAACTCATTGAACTTCTTGAACAATGATCTCTGGTTTATATTAAAACCACCACGTGTGGCCTATTTTCTTAGGGGAGTAGATTCATAGATGGAAGATGGAAATCTTGCCAGTTCCTGAAGAAGTGCACAATGGTTCGCAGTGTTGCAAGCAGCGACAGAGCAGCACACGCCTGTCATTTTGCAGGTTCAAAGCCATGGTCATTGAACTGAGTTATGTTTTCAACACAGTCCGAGTATGAACATCCTGGGTGGTCATCAGGCAGCTGCCCTTCCACTATTCGTGCTATTCTACCATTTACCATCTATTCATATAGGGAACAGGCTACGCACAGTAAGAATATTGGGTGGTAACTCTTTGCAGAGTTAGGTTCTTTAGGTGATTTGAGTAGTGCAACCATTTCGGCCTGTCTCCACAACCTAGGAATTGTCTGATTGTCTCCATGCAAGAGTTAAAGAAGTCAAGCAGTCACTTTGGTATGCTTGTTTTGAAGTGCAGTAACAGTTCATTAGATAGATCATCAAGTCCAGTTGCCTTTCCACATCTCAGGGTTTTCACGTCTATTGTCATTCCTGAGTGTTGAGTTGCTCGTTGTGGATTTTGCTGCCTCTGAGGAGTGAGCAAATTTCCTGTTTCCCTTGTTTCTTCCTGCTCTTTGCTGCATGGTTGTTTTACTATTTAGGAAGAGTTGGTGTGCAACTTAGTTGGGACATGGTGCAGTGGTGCGCTTTGGCTGTTGTCCACCAGGGTTGTGAATATGCTTTTTTTTTTTTTTTTTGCTATTATGGCACAGGTTTGTTGTTTCAATCAGCTCCTTCCAGCAGTCATGTCACTCCATTCTGATGTCTCTCATAAGCCTTTCCCTAAGCCCAGAGGGTTTTTCACTAAAAGGATCTGCTTCTAGCAGTTCTGAATATCTCTTATGTTGTTAGTGTGTCTGTTCTGAAAGCCCAGGTACATACGGTGTTCGACCTTCCCTAGGGATGTGCTTTTGGGCAGTCTGCCACACCAGGGAGACAAATTCTCCTTAGTGCTTTGTGTTAGAGAAATATTACAGATAGTTTCACCAAATTCAGAAGTAAATCCTTCCCAGGCAGCCTTTCTGAAGTTGAATCTCATCAGATACTTTGTTTTCCTGGGTTTTACTGAAGCCTCTGTTGTCACTGTCACTTGGGATCACTGCCATGGCCTCCCTTCTGACGTTGCCTGAATTTAGTACCCCTAGTTCCACTGTGTGCTTTGGAAGGTCTATTTGTCCTTGAAATCATAGATCAAGGTCAAGTTGTTTGTTGCCATCCATGTCTCTACTTCTTCCCTATTGCTGTCATTGTTGGGGTATCCCCAGATGGTGTTGTGACTGTTGAAATCAGCTTTGAGAAGTCATGGTTTTTCTGACAGGGGAAATTAAGTTGCCCATGCAAACTGTTCACCCGGTGGTTTTTAAATAGAAACTACTGTTAGTTGATTGAGTTCCACCATGATAACATCTTCCATTGTACCATGGTGTTTCACAGCCGTCTTTAGTCATGTACAAGTATCATGCTACCACAGATGTTACTTTTGACGTTTATAGCCATATGCATGACAGGGATATTTGGTGCTATTGTCTCTTGCAAGCACATAATATCTGCTTTCATGCAAGACAAAATTTCACCCTTCTCTGCAAAGAATCCCTCCATGTTGAAACTGATGGTTCTGAGTGTTGTCTTTGGCTGAGGCCCTGAAAGGGACCATTTATGTCTATGTCTTCTGTTGTGGTCTTGGTGCTTATTGTCAGGTTTAGTTTCCTCCATGGGTAGTTGCAATGGGAGATTAACAGTTGCACAAGATGAGCAATGTTTGCCTCAGCCAAAGATGGGACTCAAACCCATTGGTTTCAATGGGGAGGGATTCTCTGCAGAGAAGGATGAAACTGCAGCTGGCATGAAAGCAGATTGTACGTGCTTGCAAGAGACACACCGATTAACAGGGCGCACATCCTGGGCAACGTGGAGGGTGATTGCTTCAACCATTTCCTGGCCACATCCCCATTTTCTCCCAGTAACTACTGTAAGCCAAGCCACCAAATAAGTGAAGCTCCACAACCTGGTCCCAACACATCTTTCGGCCACCCTTCGAGCTAGCACAGGCCCTAGATCTTCATTTAGGCCTTTGGGTTGTAATGTCTAGAACACTGTCCCTATAAAGAGCAAGTCAGCATTCACCTAGTTCCAGGAAGATACAGATCGTTTCTTGTAAACCCCCTCTTTGAGACAAGACAACATTGTAAGAAGTGCCCATACCAGAGGTCTGATGGAACTTCTCCATTACTATTGTTCATGGTAGCTTTTTAAAACCATCCCAAATATTGTTGGGTTATTGACAATGTGCATCATAGCATTGTTGGGGCTGGTTTATAGTTTTCTCATCATAATTTCCCCAGGTTATCATTTTAAAATCCTTTAAAGAATTCTTTTCTTTGCATGCTGCTCATATCTTTTTGGCAGCAGTAATCTCTTGCTGTATATATATGAAGAAGAATGACTGAATTAAAGAACCTTATTACCTATGGGTCAGTTAGTATCCTTGTGAAGCATGCTGACATAAGGTGTTCTGGAACATCAACTGTACTCAGCATCTGAAGAATGAAGAACACACCCATTCACCCAGCAGTCAGGTCCATACACTGAGCACACAATATATGCAGCCTAGGAAGCAGAGGGCCATTCATCAGCAAGTAATTTGTTCATGTACCATTCCGTACAAATCCATTTGTCTATTAGAATCCTCACTAGTTAGAACATAAGAGCAGCCATCCTGGGACAGACCATGATACATCTACCCCAGTATCCTGTCTCCAACAATGACCTGTATCAGAGCTTCAGGAGTAATATACAGAACAGGGAAATTATGGAGTGATCAACCTCTATCTTCCACTCCCAGCTTTGGGTAGTCAGAGCTTAGAGTCACCCCGAACATGAAGGTGAGTCCCTGACTCTCTTGGCTAATAGGTTGATGGAGGATAGGTCCATCAATGGCTATCTAATTCTTTTTTGAACCCAGTTTTACTTTTGGCAATCACAACATTCCCATGGTAATGAGTTCCACAAGTTATTTGTGCATTTTGTGAAGAAGCACTTCCTCTTGTATATAAGAAACCTGCTGCCAGTTGATTTCACCAGGTGATCCCTGGTTTTTGTAGTGTGTGAACAGGTAAATACCACTTCTCTATTGACTTTTCCCACACGATTCCTGATTTTATAGTCCTCTATCATATCCTCCCTTAGTCATAGAATCATAGAATCATAGAATATAAGGGTTGGAAGGGACCCCAGAAGGTCATCTAGTCCAACCCCCTGCTCGAAGCAGGACCAATTCCCAGTTAAATCATCCCAGCCAGGGCTTTGTCAAGCCTGACCTTAAAAACCTCTAAGGAAGGAGATTCTACCACCTCCCTAGGTAACGCATTCCAGTGTTTCACCACCCTCTTAGTGAAAAAGTTTTTCCTAATATCCAATCTAAACCTCCCCCACTGCAACTTGAGACCATTACTCCTCGTTCTGTCATCTGCTACCATTGAGAACAGTCTAGAGCCATCCTCTTTGGAACCCCCTTTCAGGTAGTTGAAAGCAGCTATCAAATCCCCCCTCATTCTTCTCTTCTGCAGGCTAAACAATCCCAGCTCCCTCAGCCTCTCCTCATAACTCATGTGTTCCAGACCCCTAATCATTTTTGTTGCCCTTCGCTGGACTCTCTCCAATTTATCCACATCCTTCTTGAAGTGTGGGGCCCAAAACTGGACACAGTACTCCAGATGAGGCCTCACCAATGTCGAATAGAGGGGAACGATCACGTCCCTCGATCTCCTCGCTATGCCCCTACTTATACATCCCAAAATGCCATTGGCCTTCTTGGCAACAAGGGCACACTGCTGACTCATATCCAGCTTCTCGTCCACTGTCACCCCTAGGTCCTTTTCTGCAGAACTGCTGCCTAGCCATTCGGTCCCTAGTCTGTAGCTGTGCATTGGGTTCTTCCGTCCTAAGTGCAGGACCCTGCACTTATCCTTACTGAACCTCATCAGATTTCTTTTCGCCCAATCCTCCAATTTGTCTAGGTCCTTCTGTATCCTATCCCTCCCCTCCAGCGTATCTACCACTCCTCCCAGTTTAGTCATCTCTTTTGTAATCTGAACAGTCTTAATCTTTGTAGTCTCTCCTCATATGGAAGCCATTCTATATCCTTGATCATCTTTATTGCCTTTCTCTGAACCTTTTCCAGTTCCACTATATTTTTCCTGTTCTGCTATATTAATACACCCTGATCTATGACACTAATTTACTAGTAGTAATTCCTACAGTAAGTAAAGTAAGAATGAAGCAGTCATATGGGACAAAAATAGCTCTTTTCCATCATTGCTTCTCTCTTTATCTGTATCAGGAATTTAAACACTGAAGCGACAAAGACATAATTTAGGGGTCAGTTCTTTGCCCTGAAATGATCAAGGAGAAGTGTGAGGAAAAATAAAGCTGAAAAATGGCATAACATAAAAAAAGAAGCCAACCCAGGCTTTACATCTGGATGAAGAAAAATACAAGGAAATATTCGGAGAATTCATCAAATGCCATTGTTTTAAAGCTCTGTTCTTATCTTTGATTGGGAAAGAAAAACCTATAATGCTTGATTCATCCCAGTGAAAGAAATATAGACTTTTCTTCCGAACCGCATGCTGTGGCCACGTGGGAGCTGACTCCCCTACTCTCCTCTGCTAACGTGTGTTGAATTGAACCGGCTCTTGGATGGGTGGACTGCTTTGCCTCATTTTTTAATCCAGTGGGATACCATGGGGCAGATCCTGTCCCCCTCCCCTCCTGCCACATTCCTATGGAATGGGATTGGGCTCTGCTCAGAGCAAGTGAGGGGGCTGAATCTGGCTCCATGTCTTAGAAATTCCACTTGAGTTTTAAGCTTTTCAAGGGACTTTGCAGAGGGTGGGGTAGGAGCAGAGTGAAAAGTTCCAGTGAAACAAGAGGGTGAAAAATAAAGTCGTGGAGGTGCAAAAACCAACAGGGGGAGCTTGTGAAAAGTGGAGCAGAGAAAAATATTCACACAACCTGGTACACGGTCTGCCCTCTCTCTCCCACTCAGAATATTTCAGAATTCCCGTTCCCTGGAAATACTGTTTATACACCGTAGTATCCTTGAAGAAAAACTAAAGGCTAGAAAAGAATTGAAAAGAGGTTCGCAATTCCTCCCCCTCGAGGGGGCTCCTAGGTGAGTTCATGGGAACCCAGCTCAGTGCCCGCTTGCCCAGGCCGAGACTGGTCAATGGGAGCACTCAGCTGACTGACGGGAAACTCACTCCACGGCTCTTCCTCTCCACTTCTGTGAACCTCTCTGAATGTGAGAGCAGCATTCAGGGACTGCCGTGTTACGCTGCGAGGCATGTGAAGGCCCCTTTGTTTCCAGTATCGAACGGGCTGGGCTCATCCCAGCTCATCCGGCGTGAAGCACGCACACCGCCACTGCTTGTCATCAGGTCTGTGTGCAGCAGGTCCGGGCAGGCAGCGAGGGAACAGGGCGTAGGTGTGAACGGTACGTCCCGGGACATGCAGTTGAGTCCCCTGCTTCTGACGGTGCCCCGTGCGTGTCAACCCAGCGATGAACTCCGGAGTTCCTTTGTTGCCCTCACTTCTCCTACTGGGAGGCTGCTGCAGAACCTCACTCCTCTGAGGGCTAGAAACCTTCTAATTGGGTCATGGTCATGTGATAAGCACTAGCCAGTCCCCCCTCCCGCCCCCCCCGTACTAGTGGGCTCCATGGCGAAAGCCAGAAGTGGCCTCAGCAGCGATGTGCCCAGTGCCCACGATTCTTGGCAGCCCCACACCCTGGAGACGTCCCATCACACAGGGCCAGGAGCCATACTGTCGCTCCAGCATACACAGCTCGGTACGCTCTGGGGCCGCCCCGGTGCCGTTGCTCCTGAGGAGTGCAGAGCAACGAGAGACAGCAGAACCTGGTGCAGGGTGTTGTACAGACACTGTCGGCTCTGCACAAGGACTCAGCAGGAAAAGCCACCACATGTCCTACTGCTGCCACGAAACGCTGTCCCTGGCCCTTCAGCGGGCAGCGTTACAGACTGAACTGCGAGCCCTTCCAGAACACCTAGCACTGTCTGAGCTCATAGCAAATAAACATCACTACTTTGCTTCATTCCTGATTCATTATTACTCTAAAGTGAGCCCGAAGAAAGTTCCTACAGGCCTTGCTAACAAGTCACTTAATGGGTTTTTATTATGCAGCAGAATGCCGTATTCTGCAGGGCAAAGACTGTCAGGAGAAGTGCAGGATCTGTTTGGGGGTTTTCCTGCTATGCAGAAATTGCTTTTGTTGCGATGATTTATGTAGACTCCAGGAAATCAATATGGCTTCAGGTCTAACTCTTCCGTTACCAGCTCAGCCAAAGCGGTGCAGAGACAAATCAGAAAGCAACGCACTGGAACACAACACACTCAGTCCTAACCCTCCGTTACGGCACAACAGAAGTGATGGACGGCTGGGAGTTTTGGTCCCCATCACTCTGACCCCCGTCTTCAGTCCCGGGACCTGCTGGAGAGCGACTGAGAAGAGCCCAGCATGCTGCTCCGGTAGGTCTGTCCATTATGGAGCTTGTGTGGCTGCTAGGGGTGGGAAAAGCCCACCGATTGTTTGCTGGGTGTCTTTGAGCTTGCCCGTGGGAGCTTACGCTAGATCACAGGAGTGATGTGAAATTCCTCCTTGTCAAGAAGAGCACCCTGTACAACCCGAGAAAGCTCACGCAGGATCCAAAGTCCTGCACAGCTGCAGGAATTCAACTGAGTAAAGCAGTGCTGCTCCTTGGGTGGGAGCACTAATTAACGGCTCCGGCCCATGGCCCATGTTGACCTTCCTTGGTAGCTGTCATTAAAGGGGGATGTCAATCATGGCAATTTGCAATGCCTGGCACCAGGCGGATATTTTCCCATTGTTGATTGAGGCTGTGTGGCACAGGGCAATGGCTGGAGACTTTTCTCCAAACTTCAGGCTACCTGGCCTCTAGGGCTGGAAGTGGAGAGATGGGGAAACCAGGAGAAAGGAAAGAAAGGCGGGTGAGGCCTAGAGAAGAGGAGAGAGAATGGAAACTGCAGAGGTTCTTATGTCTTGCTGTCATATTGGAGAGTGCACTCTCCTGCAATCGCACCAAGCAATTTCAGTCAATATCCATAATTTAATACCAGAAATTCAAGTAAAAAATTATCTCAACATTATTCTGGCCTCATCTTCGAGTGCAAAGTACTTCAGTAGGAAGGAAAAATCCAATGTACCTCTACAAACTGTGGAATAACAGACTAGTTGGCAGTACTAGGAGGTTATGGTGGATCACTAACTGAATATGCGTCAACAATATGATGCAGTTGCTAAAGAGGCTAATTTCATTCTTGGATGTGTTAACCGGAGTGTCATATATTAATGGGAGGTAACTGTCCTGCTTTACTAGGCACTGCTGAAGCCTTAGCTAGAGTACTGTGTCCTATTCTAAGCACCACAATTTAAGAAAGATGTCTGCCTGTCCGTCCATCATTTTACCCCTCCTGGGCACGTATCAGGGGAACAGGAGGATGTTGCCCAGTGGGATTTTGGCCAGCCTGTCCACAGGGGTGGTATGGAGAGGGCAGAAAGTTTCTTTTGGTCTCTCCCCCACTGAGCATGCATGCAGGGGCTGCTCAGAATCTGGCCCTTTTCCCCTGCTTTTCACCCACAGACCACTGACAGAGCCCTGTGCCCTGGCAGAGCCCCACTGATGTCAAATGTCATCCACATGGGTCTGGTTGCAGGGTTGGGGACTCGAACTAATCACAGGGTAGGATCAGTTTCCAAATGAACCTTGAATTCCGCCTCCCCGAGGGCCAGGGAACAGATGGAGCCCAGCTTCGTTCCCTCGCTGGCACAGCCCCCTGTGACGCCATCTCTGCCCCTCCTCATCTCTCTCATTCACTCCCCTGGGGGGGGGGGGGGCAGAGGGACAGAGAATCAAGGGCTGTGGTCAGTGCTGAACACGGCCCTTTGCTGGGCCTGACTCCAGCAGGGACGGTGTCTGGCCACCCCCGGGCTTACCCAGAGCTCTCTGCTCTCTCAGTCCCCCACACTTGCAGCCTTAGCCAGTTGGATTTATTACTTACTGTGCTTCAGCAGGGGGAGGGGGACGGAGACTGGGTGCGTCGCGTGTGCTCCCCAGTCCCTGGGCCCTACCTTTCTGCCCTGGGGAGCTCCCACACCCCCAGTTTGCAGGGCTGGGGGGCCGGAAGGGAGTTCAGTGGAGATGCATGTTAGCTGGGAATTCCCCCAGTCAGGGTAAAGCAGTTTTACAGCAATTGGGTCCTGGGCAGGGCTCCTCTGTAATACGCTGCATTAGCTCTGCCCAGTGAAACAGCAGATGGCATCTGCAGTTAGAGACCTGGAAACGTAAAGGTGCAAGACAGGAAACAAAGCCACTTCACCATGTGCACCCCGGGCTCAAAGCCAGTCTGAATTAACAGAGTAGTCTGAGCACCAAGCAAGTGCTAAAAATCAAAAGGAGGTGAACTATAGCATTCCCTTCAGGTAGTGCTTTGGCAAGTCTCCAAGCTGGCCCTGATCTGTTCCCTCCATGATATACAGGCTGCAGGCCCTTGAGTTCTCATTTGGTTTCAGAACTCTTGTTGAATCACAGGCAGGGTGGTTTCCTGACAGGCTTCCAGGGTCCCTGGCTCTAGGGCAGCCCCCCGGCAGGAAGCCTGGCAGCCCTTAGAACCATGGCTCAAGCTGGGGCTCTTCGAATCTGGGCTCCAGGCTCCTCAATCTGGGGCCTTCAAGGCTTCCAGCTCCCTGAATAGGAACAAACCAAATTTACAAATATCAAAATGTCCTGGATCCAGATATCCTGAGTGTCAGCCAAATCTTTTGGCAACAGTGCTCTGACACACATGGCATTGACTCACTGTGATGTTGTTGATTTGAACTGGGACCGTACAGAACATTGTTGCAACCAAGATCCTGTCGTGGCACCAAATCCTGTATAAAGGGGGTCACATAAGGTGTCTAAGACAGATGGTTGGCTGGTTAGGATGATGCTGTCTGTGTGCATGTAGCATTTTTGTATTTAAAGATATAAGTATTGGCTCTCTACTGTCTGTAGTTCAAACTTGTGCTGTGCTTCTGGGTGACATCCCAGACAAGTTGGTGTCAGCTCTGCCCAGCCTGCTGGGTGGCCCATTAAGGACCGTCAGCTACACAACTGACCCATTGAGAGAAGGCAGACATGCCTTGCGACTCAGCCAGGTAGGCAGGGAGCTGCCTATGGACAGAACTCTGAGGTTTTCCCAGGCCGTGTGAGGGACAGCTTGCCTTTGGGACAAAGGAAGACAGACCACATGGCAAGAGTTTACCTCTGGAGGGACTTGGCTACGCTGAAGCTTTGAACCAAGGACTGAAAGACCCATCCCAGCTGGGGATGTTCTCCAGAGACTGGATTTGAACCTGCCGTTTATTCCCTCACTGCTACAAGCCTGAACCAAGAACTTTGTTATTACTGTATGTCATTGATTCCATTGAACCCATTCTAGCTCTCAATTCTAGCTTTGACTGTTCAGAGAGCACAACCTCAGCTCACTTTTCTTTCTCTGTAGTTCATCAGTCAAACCACTCAGAAGTCCAGGCACAGTGGCAGAGCCTGGATGCATGGGTTATTTTGCTGTCCAGGTGCAAGAATATCTGGTCTCACTTTTGGACAGAACCTGAGTTAAAGAAGTGGTAGAAAGCCAGAGCCACTTCAAGGCTGAGCACCCTTGACCTTTGGGAGTAGTCAGACCAACTTTCAGTGTCATTAACAAACTAGGCACATTTTGATGTCTTTTGTTCACTATATTGCAAGTCCTAGATTTATGTTGTTTGTTTGTTTGTTTTTTGCTTTTCTGGGTCTCGTCATGGAGCAGTGTATCCATATCTTAATGATGCTTGATCTATAGCTGACTGCCCTTGTTAACAGGGACGCTTTGTCAGGGCTGCTTCCGCAGCACCACAGACAACTCCCTGCCTCAAGGCCGGCACCAGGAGGTACATTCTCCAGAACCTGTGTCATTCTCCAATAACAAAGAAGGCACAAATGAGACCCTCTGGGGCCTGTGGAAGAGCTTTCTCCACAGAAATGGTGTCATTGGAAGAAGCAGTTTGCATTATTTATGAGTTCTTGGGATCAGATGACAGTGTTATCCTCAGCAGCCCTTGTCTTGTCTTGGATTTCCCTAATGTTAGATGTTGGTTCTGAAAAAAACCCAGTGATGGAGGTGGCCCCACCTACTACTTATCAAAACCTCCACCCCTGCTGTGTGAAGACCTCTCCTGCAGGTGATTGGAATTGTGAACTTGCCAGCCTGGCCTGGGAATTTCACTCCCCTAAGTCACTAGCTTCCCCTTTGCCAGTGTTCATATCTGCCCAGAATTCATGAATCAATAAGTTACAATAGTTATTGCTGAATCTCTGCTCAACACTCAGCTCCCTTTTTGCCTCTCACACTGCTTGCCAATTGCAGAAAAACATAAATCCTACCGCGCAGCTGTGACGGTGCTGCCCGTGGGAGCCCGCTGAGGTCACTCAATCAGGGTGAGCTGCAAACAGACCGGGGCAGACAAACCCCACATGCTGGTGGCTATTCCAATAGTTAGATTTACCCAGCCAGCCCAAACCAGCCTCTGTCTTATCTCCCTGGGTACTCAGATGTCCAAATAATGCAGTTCGCTTAAAATGCCCAGCCTCCGGCCAACCTCCAGACACACCTGTCAAACATATGACAATCAATTCTGAAAATCTCATTTCATCATAGAAAAGAAAAGGTTCTCCTGACCCCAAGGGACCAAGCCCCAGACCCCGGTCAAATGATAACTCAGATCTTACTCCAAATACATACTTATAATCAATTCTTATTAACTAAACTAAAATTTATTTAAAAAGAAAAGAGAGAGTGTTGGTTAAAAGATCAATATACAGACAGACTTGAGTTCAATTCTTCAGGTTCAGATACAGGGCAGAGATGAGCTTGTAGTTGCCAAAAGTCCTTTTAGAAATAGTCCATGGGTTATAGTCCAATGTTCATATTCAGGGTGACTCCAGTCAGTGACTGGGGATCTCAATCCTTATGGCTTAAGGTTTCCCCCTCTTGAAACCCAAAGCAGATCTGAGATGAAGAAGGATCATGTCCCAGAGTTTCTATACATTTCCTGCAGCCTTTTGGCCTGAGAAAACAATAGGCTTAACTTTCCTTCTCCTAAAGGTCATGGCAATTAGCACAGGGTCATTTATCCATTAAACAGTTCAGACACAGGTTATCACAACCTTCAATGAGACACAGACAATAAAACTATTTCACTCAAGTCTCTTCCTAAATGTTAATATTCCTTTTTTTGATCTTTGAATCAAAGCTACAGCCGGAGACAAGACTTGTTTGCTGACATCACAAGACCTGAGCAAACATCTACCCTTCTATCTCTAACAATGCAGACTTGCATTTCAAAGCTCTGTTCATTTATATGTCTTCCTAACCAGTCTCTAAAGTTCAGCCATGGGTCAGGTCAGTCTGTGAGTTCATTAACTCTTTCTGGCCCTGTCATCTTTCAATGAGATATTATATTACACTCATAATGTCACAGCAACCCAAAGAATTTGTGAAAGTTTCTTAGCAGAATGTTACGTTGCATAGGGTGTGTGCAATATGCATTGAACATGTTCCACACTACATAGACACACACAGAGAGAAGGTGAAAAGAAAAGGAGTACTTGTGGCACCTTAGAGACTAACCAATTTATTTGAGCATGAGCTTTCGTGAGCTACAGCTCACTTCATCAGATGTATACCGTGGAAACTGCAGCAGACTTTATATACACACAGAGAATATGAAACAATACCTCCTCCCACCCCACTGTCCTGCTGGTAATAGCTTATCTAAAGTGATCAAGAGGTGGGCCATTTCCAGCACAAATCCAGGTTTTCTCACCCTCCACCCCCCCACACAAATTCACTCTCCTGGTGAATGTTCCATGCATAAAGGCAGTGACATAGCTTAACAAGAAAATGATGACTAGAAAGGCCGTGCTGCCTAGAGAGGACAGGGCACTGAACTGGGAACCAAGGGACCCAGGTGAAATGAGAACTGGGCACAGAAATACCCTTTATGCTTTTGAAAAAATAACTTTTTAATAAAAAGAAAATAATTGGGCCATATGACCATATCGACATCACACTGTAAGAGTAAGACAGCTCCAGTCTGTGTTGTCCCCAATATCTGGATTAAATATTTAACACTATTAAATGTCACAGTGTGCATGTAAATGCAAACCAAATCTTCAGAAGCTTTTCGCATTTATCAAAATTGTATGCTATTTTTCTATTTGTCTTTTATCCAGTTTAAGTTAACTACATATAAACAAGCTGCAAGCTTAAGCCTCTTAGAAGCCTAAAGGGTATTCTATTTCTCAGAATACTGGATGCTTTGCCACAAAGCTGCCTTGGCTGGCTGGCTGCTGGAAGTTGCCACAATCCAGGGACAAGCTATTTTCCCCCTTGAAAAGCTGATGTTTCAAAGAGATGCATTTTTCTAATAAGTGCTGAGTTCAAAACTATTAAAACATTAGATCCAGTACAAGAAAAAACAGCTTTGTTTGGAAAATTGGCATTTCTAAAAAAAATGATCTATTTATTGGTGACTGTTTCTGAAAACTAAAATCCCTTCTTCTTACCAGAGTTAGCGTACCAGGGTCAATTTCCCACTGTACAGTAGGTATAGAATACAGCTGGTGGGTAATTTTCTGGTGTAATTTTTTTTGGTTAGGAAATGCCAATTTATGGAACCCAGAACTGTTCCCGAGTCACTGTCAGTTTCAATTAATTTCCTGTTTTGAAAACAGAACATAGAATATCAGGGTTGGAAGGGACCCCTGAAGGTCATCTAGTCCAACCCCCTGCTCGAAGCTGGACCAATTCCCAGTTAAATCATACCAGCCAGGGCTTTGTCAAGCCTGACCTTAAAAACCTCTAAGGAAGGAGATTCTACCACCTCCCTAGGTAACGCATTCCAGTGTTTCACCACCCTCTTAGTGAAAAAGTTTTTCCTAATATTCAATCTAAACCTCCC
This sequence comes from Caretta caretta, assembly GCF_965140235.1. NCBI lineage: Eukaryota > Metazoa > Chordata > Testudines > Cheloniidae > Caretta > Caretta caretta. Next base: position 132,812,132 of record NC_134211.1, on the reverse strand, counting down.
CCACTGCAACTTGAGACCATTACTCCTCGTTCTGTCATCTGCCACCATTGAGAACAGTCTAGATCCATCCTCTTTGGAACCCCCTTTCAGGTAGTTGAAAGCAGCTATCAAATCCCCCCTCATTCTTCTCTTCTGCAGGCTAAACAATCCCAGATCCCTCAGCTTCTCCTCATAAGTCATGTGTTCTAGACCCCTAATCATTTTTGTTGCCCTTCGCTGGACTCTCTCCAATTTATCCACATCCTTCTTGTAGTGTGGGGCCCAAAACTGGACACAGTACTCCAGATGAGGCCTCACCAATGTCGAATAGAGGGGAACGATCACGTCCCTTGATCTGCTCGCTATGCCCCTACTTATACATCCCAAAATGCCAATGGCCTTCTTGGCAACAAGGCCACACTGCTGACTCATATCCAGCTTCTCGTCCACTGTCACCCCTAGGTCCTTTTCCGCAGAACTGCTGCCTAGCCATTCGGTCCCTAGTCTATAGCAGTGCATGGGATTCTTCCATCCTAAGTGCAGGACTCTGCCCTTGTCCTTGTTGAACCTCATCAGATTTCTTTTGGCCCAATCCTCCAATTTGTCTAGGTCCTTCTGTATCCTATCCCTCCCCTCCAGCGTATCTACCACTCCTCCCAGTTTAGTATCATCCGCAAATTTGCTGAGAGTGCAATCCACACCATCCTCCAGATCATTTATGAAGATATTGAACAAAACCGGCCCCAGGACCGACCCTTGGGGCACTCCACTTGATACCGGCTGCCAACTAGACATGGAGCCATTGATCACTACCCGTTGAGCCCGACAATCTAGCCAGCTTTCTACCCACCTTATAGTGCATTCATCCAGCCCATACTTCCTTAACTTGCTGACAAGAATACTGTGGGAGACCGTGTCAAAAGCTTTGCTAAAGTCAAGAAACAATACATCCACTGCTTTCCCTTCATCCACAGAACCAGTAATCTCATCATAAAAGGCAATTAGATTAGTCAGGCATGACCTTCCCTTGGTGAATCCATGCTGGCTGTTCCTGATCACTTTCCTCTCATGCAAGTGCTTCAGGATTGATTCTTTGAGGACCTGCTCCATGATTTTTCCAGGGACTGAGGTGAGGCTGACTGGCCTGTAGTTCCCTGGATCCTCCTTCTTCCCTTTTTTAAAGATTGGCACTACATTAGCCTTTTTCCAGTCATCCGGGACTTCCCCCGTTCGCCACGAGTTTTCAAAGATAATGGCCAATGGCTCTGCAATCACAGCCGCCAATTCCTTCAGCACTCTCGGATGCAACTCGTCCGGCCCCATGGACTTGTGCACGTCCAGCTTTTCTAAATAGTCCCTAACCACCTCTATCTCCACAGAGGGCTGGCCATCTCTTCCCCATTTTGTGATGCCCAGCGCAGCAGTCTGGGAGCTGACCTTGTTAGTGAAAACAGAGGCAAAAAAATCTGGGGATTCCCCCATGCTGGAATGCCTCCGCTGCTTCCTTAAGTGGCTTTCTGGACCCTTGGAATCCTTGAAGTTTTGCAAACGAGCTGACCTAGAGCAAACGATCTGGCCTGAGGTGCTATTCAGTCAGCCTCACAGACCCGCACAAATGTGGGGAAAAGCCTAAAACTTATCAGGATACGTTACGTGTCTGAGCTTTGCAAGACTGTGTCAGAAATGTGTTCTTGCCACACTGTTACCCTCAGACCTGTCTCCTCCTTGCTCTTTGGGTTTCTCCCCTCTGCCTGCCACAGGGTTTGAGATACACAGTATTGGGAGAGGACAAGCCATGTCCGCTTGAGACTATGAATGGCAGGGTCAGACTCCAGGGACTCCTTACCCAACCTCCTCTCTTTTTAGAGGGATTCTCGCCTCTTTGGGGAGTGGGTACGTCTGCCAAGTTACCCATACAAGAGCAGTCACCCTGAAAACAAGATTTGCGAAAGATACTTTCAAATCTGGAGTTAGGAGAAACACAGGGTTTGTCTATCTCTGTGATTCTTTTGCTGGGAACAGAACAGGAATGCAGCCTCACAACTCCTGGAAAGTTAGTAAGTAATCTAGCTAGAAATGCATTAGATTTCCTTTTGTTTAATGGCTGGTAAAATAAGTTGTGCTGAATGGAATGTATATTCCTGTTTTTGTGTCTTTTTATAACTTAAGGTTTTGCCTAGAGGGATTCTCTATGTTTTGAATCTGATTACCCTGTAAGGTATTTACCATCCTGATTTTACAGAGGTGATTCTTTTACCTTTTCTTTAATTAAAATTCTTTGTTTAAGAACCTGATTGCTTTTTCATTGTTCTTAAGATCCAAGGGTTTGACTGATGATTTCCCATGATTTAGCTGGGAATTGGTCCTGCTTCGAGCAGGGGGTTGGACTAGATGACCTTCTGGGGTCCCTTCCAACCCTTATATTCTATGATTCTAAGGGTTTGGGTCTGTGTTCACATGTACAAATTTGTGAGGATTCTTATCAAGCCTTCCCCAGGAAAGGGGGTGTAGGGCTTGGGGGGGATATTTTGGGGGAAGACGTCTCCGAGTGGGCTCTTTCCCTGTTCTTTGTTTAAAACGCTTGGTGGTAGCAGCATACGGTTCAAGGACAAGGCAAAGGTTTGTACCTTGGGGAAGTTTTTAACCTAATCTGGTAAGAATAAGCTTAGGGGGTCTTTCATGCAGGTCCCCACATCTGTACCCTAGAGTTCAGCGTGGGGAAGGAACCTTGACAGAAGAAATATGTCCTTTGTGAAATGATTCAGTCACTTGTGTGCTTCCTTCACTCCCCTGGGCAATAGAAGTCAGTGTTCTGGGGGCGGGGGTGGGAGGGTGGGGGGAAAGTGAACTCCTTTTCATGACAGTACTGCAGTGCTCTGTTAATACAAAGCTTTGTCGATGAAGGATTAGAAAGAAAAGCAACTCCTTAAAATCCCTAATTAAATAGAGCTATCCTAATTTAGCAGACTGGAACACTGAGTTTTAACTTTGCCAACTGGTAGCTCTGGGGCATTCTTTGAAAGGATGGACTGACTGATAATATTAGATTTGGAATCTGCCTATTCGTTCGTTGGTACTCAGTTGGAGACACAAGTAATGAGAGATGGCTTGAAACACCCCGAAAGACGTGGGATTATTTTACACAAACAAATCTATGAATATTTATTCTTTCAAAAATCTTTGTGAACAGTCAAGCAGACGAAAGGGGTCGAGTTCAGCAAAAGGCTGCATTCAAGAGGTGGTAAATTATGAGATATGAAAACATGTAGACTGGAGCTTTTAACAGGGTAGTCTGGCTCCATTACAACATCTTAAATATTTTTTAACTGGGAACCTTTCACCAAGGATCTCTAACTCAGTCCCCACTGTACAGTCAGCTTCAACTAAAAAAAAACAAAACCAAAAAAACAGGAAAAGGCTGCTCACGAACTAGCAGAGAGCTACAAGATAGCAAGATCCGTCGGTCGCGCAAGACTAAAGTGTGCTGTGCAAGCCACAGCCCATCACTGCAATACTGCTGAATATTGCCTGATCTGGATGGTCACTGGGATTAGCAAGTACTTGTGTAGGCTGGTGGACCTGCCTGGGCCAAACAATCAGCCAGGCCCAGTTTAGTTTCTTGCCTCAGGGCCCTATTTATTCAATAGCATACAGGTGCCAACATATGGAACAACATCAACAGTTTTGCACTCAGCTGAGATTATGGGACCCTCTGGCTTCCTGTAGTTTAATGGGCTGGACCTTTCCCCAGCCTAAGGAGGGCCACAGAGCCTGCACCCTCCTGCAGCCACAGCAGCTTGGACTCCCACTGCTCTCCTGTTCCCAACAGCCCTCAGCAAGCCAGGGCCCTCCTTTATATCCCCTGGCCGGGAAACATCAAACCCAATCAGGAGATGCTGTCCAGCTTGGTCAGATGATTCCCAGCACCTGCCTGCTGGGCTTGTCTCCAAACAGGGCTGGCTCCTACCCAGCCCCCCTGGCTCAAAAGGGGTACACAACTCTGTTACAATGTACTTGAATAAAATGCACATTCAGTGCTAGATTCTGCCAGGGAGCTCCTGTCCCAGGCAGCCTGGCTTACAGGAGCTGCTCTGTCTTTGACGTTTTTCATTAGTTTTCTATTTTTGTTTACAAGGCAAAAGTCACACAAATATTCCTGTCAATGTGCGCATAGGAATTCTGGCTCTGGGAGGGTTTGTAGAGTGATGTTGGAATTAACTTACACAGAATTAAACAGCACATACTCAAAGCCCTGGGAGCAATAAACACCTTGTGAGCAGAACAGTCTGGGCGCATAAACCCAACAAACAAACACACACATCCTAAGACACACCAAATTCTGTTCATGAAACACTCAGGAACAAAAAAGAGACAGAAGGGAGCCGCTAGCGACTTGTCGTCTTTGAATAGTTTGCCGAGGTCTAAAGTATGGGGAATTGTAGGCAGCAGAGAAATTTAATAAACTCACCTTTGACTTAAAGCCTAGAAACCAGGTGAAGTGAGTTACTGGCTTTGTTCCTCGTATGAAATCACAACACATAAATCACCCCATCCTCACCTCACAGGGACTAATATAACCAAATTCACAGGAGAATTTATAATAGGTCCAACCTGAGTAAGAGTATAAAAGATGGATTTCTCTTAATGAATCTGGACTTGGAGTTCAATTTTTCGCATTTGACAAGCAGGTTTTTAATTTTCATTTACCCATTCAAGTATTCTAACACTCTTTGCAGAGAGACACAGAGTGCTGTTTTTTTTAATTAACTAATTACCCACTCTGGATGTTGTACTTTACTAGAAATAACTTTCTCTCCTGGAAGGTTTGAAAAGCTATCTGATTGATGTGGGTGATGGATATTCTTCCATCAGCACAGATACTGTGGCTTCACTGTTCATCGTTCAGTATAATTTCAAGGTGAGAAAGTCAAAATTTCGAGCCTTGATGCAGCTCAGGCTGGTTTTGCAGCAGATGTGTGGGCCTGCTCCTATTGGTATCCATGAGAGTTTTACCACCAATTTCAATGGGACCAGGACTTGGTCTTGATGAAGATAAACCAGAGAGAATACATTGGCACTGTTTCCAGCTGGCCAGTGACTAGGAGCATCTCACTGCTGCTTCTGAGTTCCAGAATTACATTTTTCCCATTATAATGACAGGTTTCAGAGTAACAGCCGTGTTAGTCTGTATTCGCAAAAAGAAAAGGAGTACTTGTGGCACCTTAGAGACTAACCAATTTATTTGAGCATGAGGTTTCGTGAGCTACAGCTCACTTCATCGGATGCATACAGTGGAAACTGCAGAAGACATTATATACATAGAGTGGGGTGGGAGGAGGTATTGTTTCATGGTCTCTGTGTATATAATGTCTTCTGCAGTTTCCACAGTATGCATCCGATGAAGTGAGCTGTAGCTCACGAAAGCTCATGCTCAAATAAATTGGTTAGTCTCTAAGGTGCCACAAGTACTCCTTTTCATTTTTCCCATTGCATTAAATGGAATAAAATAATGAGGGATAACCCCTACGTCTGGTTGAGTGGGGAGAAGAGTCCCAAAATCTGAACTCCCCAAGCTGCCTGGGCCTTCAAAATGAGATGGGAAATATTTTGAGGGTAGGGTTTTTGTTTTGTTTTGTTTTTTGACTCACAGGGTTTCTGGGACTTCACGTTCTGCAGAGGCTAGAAATGGCACAAAAGCAGACTTGCACCTCATGTCAGGATATCATGGACTTCCACTTCGGCCCCAGCACAGGCCAGGAAGTTCAGAGGCAGGAGAAAAAAGAAAGAAGGAAGGAATGAAAGAGTTCTGAAGATCTTTCTGAATCTCAAAAAGAGTTACATTTGCAGTTTGAGTGAATTATAACTTTATCTGAACTAATTCTTTCTAAAAGCGGCAAAGAGTCCCGTGGCACCTTATAGACTAACAGATGTACTGGAGCAGGAGCTTTTGTGGGTGAATACCCACTTCGTCAGATGCTTGTCTTGGTAATTTCCAGCGACAGGTATAAATATGCAAGCAATTCTTTCTACATTCATATGTAGCACCTTTAGTCACCTGCTTACCTCCTTTAACACTAATCTTCTCACACATTTTGTGGGACAGCCCAGGGTTCCTTTGGATCCCGCCGTCTGCTCAGCAGGGTGTAATTTCCCTATTCTCCTCCCAGAGATGGCTGTGCCTTCACTCTCTCAGTCCTTCCTGGCAGGGTTACCAGAGCAGCTTGGAAGGGAAATTCTAACCACAGCATAACCCCCACTTATGTGCCAGAGAGTTGGAGATTCCCAAGGAGTAACACGAACTCACAGTATATCATCAACAGAGTAATTGTGTTAAACAGGGAAAACCAATACTCTCAGGGTTACCGGTACCCTTCCCACGCTGGTAATAGCCATGAATTTCCCCAAAGGTCCCAGTCCCATGATCTGATACAGCAAGATTGAAATGTCCCGCTGGTACGCATACTCCGCGGGGGCCCTTGCTAATCTGGTAAACGATACCTTCTGTAGCAGTGATAAGGAACTTGGCCCCAAAGACTCACACATGGGATAAGATGGTAAGACCCTCCAGAGCTTTAATAGACAATAGGGAATGAAATCCCCAAGTATTCTCTGGAGTGCCCCGGGAAGGGCATAGGGGGCTCCCAGGTAACTAACGGACTCCACGACGGACCCTCAGCTGGAGTAGATAAGGAGGGGCTGGCATTCTCAGCTGGCAGATGTCCTCTTCAGACAGGAGTCAGGCTGCTCCTGTGCCGAGATTGCTGCTCACCACAAAGGGATGCAGGGCTCAGGGGAAGATGAGGTCAGAAAGCCTAGGTCAGAGCTCAGACTCGCCCGCAGCAGGCGGGTGGCCCTGGCCTCGCAGCCGGAGCAGCGCTGGCCTCCTGGTGCTGGTTTATCTCAGGAGCCTGCCTGGCTCCAACACAATCCAACAAACTGGGAGTTACCTTGAAGAGGGAAAGGCCCAAGGTGGGGGATGTTGCTGCCAGGAACCCAGAGGCCAGTTCTCAGGGGGACCCTGTATTCACCCTGCCCCTCCAGCCCCCCCCCCCCCCAAGTCCCTCCCAGTCCTCCCGGGGGTGGGTGTCTCACTGAGGACCTTCCTTATTGGTCTGGCTACCTCCAACAAACTGGGAGTTACCTTGAAGAGGGAAAGGCCCAAGGTGAGGGATGTTGCTGCCAGGAACCCAGAGGCCAGTTCTCAGGGGGACCCTGTATTCACCCTGCCCCTCCAGCCCCCCCCAAGTCCCTCCCAGTCCTCCCGGGGGTGGGTGTCTCACTGAGGACCTTCCTTATTGGTCTGGCTACCTCTGCTTTCCCAGACTTTCTCCTGTCCATAATCTGAACTCAATTCTCCCCCCCCTCCCCCCCAAGGACACTGCTGCCCCCTGAGCAGGCGGCTGGTCGCTACCCAGGCACCTGCCACCCTCCCCAGCCAACCGGGCCCTATCACTGGAATAGTGCCTCTCCTCTCTCCCTCTTGGTTGCCTCGTGACCAGGACTCTCCCTCCCAGGGCCTTGTGCCTGTCCCTGAGCTGGGAGTGCAGCGACATCCAACTCTCCGGGGGTTACAGACACAGAGATCACTGTCCTGGGCGTTTGTTTGTCTGGCTATCAGAATAATCCCACACAGACATTTAAAGAAGGTACTTATTTCCTAATCGCTCTACAGATGGGCTGATTTTAGTGCTGACGGGCTGTAGTAATCCCTGGTGACACTACTGAAGACACAGAAGTTACAGCAGGGATTCATTTAGCTCAGTGCATTTCTGTTTAGCTGGTACTTTGCTGCCCCAAAATTCGTGTTTTCAAGACGCATTAAAATAATGGATTTGAAGAAAGAGATTGATAATTAAAAGCAAATTCATTCTTGGTGTTCTAATGATGTATGAGAGCTTCGTTCTTGTGATTGATGAAGTTCTCTGCGCTACTTGATTGAACTGCAGTTTTGTAATGAGCCCATTTATTATCCTCTGGTGAAAAACCCTGAAAAGTTTCATATCCTGTTTTTCTTGGTACTGCACAATCAAACCGCCAGCTGCAGATCACACAGATTTATGACAAACTCCTGGTTAACAATGATGAACATGTTAGGTCACAGGAATATTTTACACTCATTTTTATCAGATGGCTCGCTCTCATTTTGAAGCTAGATATCTAAGCCTTTGAGCCTAGACGGGGTTACTTTCTACGCTGGATTATAAAACATCAGGAGGGGCAAAGGAACAGAAAGTTAAGCCTGTATTTGTAGCCACTCGTGCTGAACTCACTTTGCACTTTCTAATCTCATGCTCAGGAAGACTAAGGAAGAGCTGAAAAAGGACTCAGGCACCAATCACTCACGCAGTTGCTTGGCTTTCAGCGAGGGGGCACCTCATGACACGAGAGAGGGTTGGGAATTTTTCAGTGAAACTTGTTTTTATTGCACATGGTGTGTGGTATTTCAGCTCTGTAGGCCTGGCAAGCACCAGGTGGCTCAGAGGCACGTGAAAAAGGGATGAATGGGGAATAAAAGAACGCTGGGGAGGGTTGCCTCTGTCTTCACGAACAAGGTCAGCTCCCAGACTCTGCACTGGGCAGCACAGCATGGGGAGGAGGTGCCCAGCCCTCTGTGGAGAAAGAAGTGGTTCGGGACTATTCAGAAAAGCTGGACGAGCACAAGTCCATGGGGCTGGATGTGATTGCAGAGCCATTGGCCATTATCTTTGAAAACTCATGGCAATCGGGGGAGGTCCCAGACGACTGGAAAAAGACTAATGTAGTGCCCATCTTTAAAAAAGGGAAGAAGGAGGATCCTGGGAACTACAGGCCAGTCAGCCTCACCTCAGCCCCTGGAAAAATCATGGAGCAGGTCCTCAAGGAATCAATTCTGAAGGACTTAGAGGAGAGGAAAGTGATCAGGAACAGTCAGCATGGATTCACCAAGGGCAAGTCATGCCTGACTAATCTAATTGCCTTCTGTGATGAGATAACTGGCTCTGTGGATATAGGGAAAGCGGTGGATGCGATATACATTGACTTTAGCAAAGCTTTTGATACGGTCTCCCACAGTGTTCTTGCCAGCAAGTTAAAAAAAGTATGGTTTGGATGAATGGACTATAAGGTGGATAGAAAGCTGGCTAGATTGTCGGGCTCAACGGGTAGTGATCAATGGCTTGATGTCTAGCTGCCAGCCGGTATCAAGCGGAATGCAGTGGATGAGAAGCTGGACATGAGTCAGCAGTGTGCTCTTTTTGCCAAGAAGGCCAGTTGGGCTGTATCAGTAGGAGCATGAGGGAGGTAATTATTCCCCTCTATTTGGCACTGGTGAGGCCACACCTGGAGTATTGTCCTGTTTTGGTCCCCCAACTACATAAAGGATGTGGACAAATTGGGTAATGGAAATCATCAGGGGACTGGGGCACATGGCTTATGAGGAGAGGCTGAGGGAACTGGGCTTATTTAATGTGCGGAAGAGAAGAATGAGGGGGGATTTGATAGCTGCTTTCAACTACCTGAAAGGGGGTTCCAAAGAGGATGGATCTAGACTGTTCTCAGTGGTACCAGGTGACAGAACGAGGAGCAATGATCTCAAGTTGCAGTGGGGGAGGTCTAGGTTGGATATTAGGAAACGCTATTTCACTAGGAGGATGGTGAAGCACTGGAATGGGTTACCTAGGGAGCTGGTGGAATCTCTATCCTTAGAGGTTTTTAAGGCCCGGCTTGACAAAGCCCTGGCTGGGATGATTTAGTTGGGGTTGGTCCTGCTTTGAGCAGGGGATTGGACAAGATGACCTCCTGAGGTCTCTTCCAACCCTAATCTTCTATGATTTTATGATTCCATGGTTATTTCAATTCTTTCCAAGTTCCAAGTTGTGGTGTACCTGTTAAGTTTAACAAGGTATGAACTTAGGAAATCCCCCTATGCCAACCTGCTTTAACATATCCTCTGTGTTAAAGGTCTCAGCCATATATGGACCTTATGCTTTAGTTTATCACCATCAGAAGTGAAAGGTCCCAAACATATGGATGCTCACTTTGCCTTAGCTCAACATACAAGAGTACAAAATATACTCTTATATAAATGTATAAACCTATTATAATAAAACAAATAATCAAACCCATAAGAAACATATAAGAGATATAGGCAAGCAAGCAAGCAGGCTAGCCTTAGATGCATCTCATATACCTGTTATGTACGTCAGTTCGTTGCCAGGACACTTCTGTGGTTGACTCACGTACCTGTGGTCAGAACTTCACCTTAAACTCTAATTTCAGCTCCCCAAATACTTGCGTTTTTTTGTTGGGCTATTTATCTGTGCAAAGTTTATTTGTGCAAAGTTTAGCTTGGTAATACTGACCATAATATAATTACAGGTTTCAGAGGAACAGCCGTGTTAGTCTGTATTCGCAAAAAGAAAAGGAGTACTTGTGGCACCTTAGAGACTAACCAATTTATTTGAGCATGAGCTCACGAAAGCTCATGCTCAAATAAATTGGTTAGTCTCTAAGGTGCCACAAGTACTCCTTTTCTTTTTGTGAATATAATTACAGTTAACATCTCTGTGGCGGGGAAATACCACAGTGGCCCAACACGGTAGCATTTAATTTCAGAAAGGGGAACTACACAAAAATGAGGAGGGTAGTGAAACAGAAATGAAAAGGCCCAGCGCCAAAAGTGAAATCCCTGTGAGCTGCATGGCAACTTTTTAAAGACACCGTAATAGAGGCTCAGCTTAAACGTGTACCCAAAATTTAAAAAACATAGCAAGAGAACCAAGACAAAGCCACCCTGGCTAAACAACAAAGTAAAAGAAGCAGTGAAAGGCAAAAAGGCATCCTTGAAAAAGTGGAAGTTAAATCCTAATGAGGAAAATAGAAAGGAGCATAAACTCTGGCAAATGAAGTGTAAAAATATTATTAGGAAGGGCACAAAAGAATTTGAAGAACAGCTAGCCAAAGATTAAAAAAGTAATAGCAAAACATTTTGAAGTACATCAGAAGCAGGAAGCCTGCTAAACAACCAGTGGGGGATGATTGAGGTGCTACAGGAGCACTCAAGGACAATAAGGACATTGCGGAGAAACTAAATGAATTCTTTGCATCGGTCTTCATGGTTGAGGATGTGAGGGAGATTCCCAAACCTGAACCATCCTGTTTAGGTAACAAATCTGAGGAACTGTTCCAGATTGAGGTGTCATTAGTGGAGGTTTTGGAAGAAATTGATAAACTAAACGGCAATAAGTCACCAGGACCAGATGGGATTCACCCAAGAGTTCTGAATGAACGCAAATACGAAATTGCAGGACTACTAACTGTAGTTTGTAAACTAGCATTTAAATCAGCTTCTGTATCAATTGGCTGGAGGATAGTTATTGTGATGCCAGTTTTTAAAAAAGACACCAGAGGTGACCCCAGCAATTACAGGCCGGTAAGCCTGATTTAAGTACCGGGCAAACTGGTTGAAACTATAGTCAAGAACAAAATTGTCAGACTCATAAATGAACATAATTTTCTGGGGAAGAGTCAACATGGTTTTTTAAAAGGGAAATCATGTCACACCAACCTACTAGAATTGTTTGAGAGGGTCAACAAGCATGTGGACAAGGGGGATCCAGTGGATATAGTGTATTTAGATTTTCAGAAAGCCTTTGACAAGGTCCCTCATCAAAGGCTCTTAAGCAAAATAAGCAGTCATGGGATAAGAAGGAAGGTTCTCTCCTGGATCAGTAACTGGTTAAAAGTTAGGAAACAAAGGGTAGGAATAAATGGTCAGTTTTCAGAATGGAGAGAGGTAAATAGCAGTGTCCCCCAGGGGTCTGTACTGGGTCCAGTCCTATTCAACATATTCATAAGTGATCTGGAAAAAGGGGTAAACAGTGAAGTGGCAAAATTTGCAGATGATAGAAAACTACTCAAGAGAGTTAAGTCCCAGGGAGACTGTGAAGAGTTACAAAAGGATCTCACAAAACTGGGTGACTGGGCAACAAAATGGCAGATGAACTTCAATGTTGATAAATGCAAAGCAACGCACATTGGAAAATATAATCCCAACTATAAGTATGAAATGATGGGGTCTTAATTAGCTGATACCACTCAAGAAAGAGAGCTTGGAGTCATGGTGGATAGTTCTCTGAAAACATCCACTCCACGTGCAGCAGCAATCAAAAAAACGAACAGAATGTTGGGCATCATTTAGAAATGGATCGATAATAAGACATGTTGCCTCTATCTAAATCCATGGTACATTCACACCTTGAATACTGTGTGCAGATGTGGTCACCCCAGCTCAGAAAAGATATATTGGAATGGAAAAGGTGCAGAAAAGGGCAACACAAATTATTAGGAGTATGGAACGGCTGCTGTATGAGGAGAGATTAGTAAGACTGGGACTTTTCAGTTTGGAAAAGACACAACTAAAGGAGGGTATGATAGAGGATTATAAAATCATGACTGATGCGAAGTAAATAAGGAAGTGTTATTTACTCCTTCTCATAACACAAGCACTAGGGGCCACCAAAGTAAATTAATAGGCAGCAGGTTTAAAACAAAAGGAAGTCTTTTTTTTTCTTCACACAATGCAAAGTGAACTTGTGGAACTCCTTGGCAGAGGATGTTGTGAAGGCCAAGACTATAACAGGGTTCAAAAAAGAACTAGGTAAATTCCTGAAGGATAAGTCCAGCAATGGTTATTAGCCAGGATGGGCAGGGATAGTGTCCCTAGCCTGTGTTTGCCAGAACCTGGGAATGGGCAATAAGAAATGGATCACTTCACCACCAGACCACCCTGCCCAGTTGCGCAAACATTTTTAGTAGTGGGGGTGCTGAAAGCCAGTCCTCTCACTCGTCCTTGCAGACACAGCTCTGTTCTGTCTCTATGGGAGACTGTTACCTTGTGCAGAGGGCATGCACAGAGCTTATGCGTCACTGAAGACCCACATAAGCCTTCAAAATAGGGTTCCACTAGGACTTCAGTGGGGCCCTAGGCCCGTGCTGGCTCCTCTGCCTGGGTGAGAATTTCACTCCGGAGGAATCCTTTTGGCTAACGTTATATGTTGTGCTTTTCACCCTTCATGAATTCTCAGATCACAATCCGAGCTCTCTCTGATAACAAATAATGTCCCCGAGTTGCTAGTCTCCAGCAGCAGGCTGGTGAAGGCAGGTTTCCGTGATGTAGAGCACAGGAAGATGGGCGAGTGAGGTTTTGTTCGATTGCTGTAGCTTCTGCAGGACTAGATGCACTTTGTGAGGAGACAATGGAACAAGCCTGGTGGTCAGTTTTACGCTGATGAAGTGGGACATTCCAATCTCGTTTCCCACAAATGACCAGAAGGGTATAACTGACTCTGCTGCCAGTGCAGCACAATGACAATTTGGTAGCCATGCCCAAGAAATGCCGCTGCCCCATCTGTTGTACCTTGCTGTAGAGCGAGGGCTGTGTTTGCATGCTGACATTTGTATTCGGAGCTGGATTTCTACTCAGGGGCCTGGCATTCAGATCTAGGCACATACTGATGTGGAAACAGCATCCATTTACATACTGCCTAAAACCCATCACACTTATAAGAAAAGGGGCTAATAGTGCTGTGTGATCCTTTTAACTCACGTTAAACTGAATCTGAGATGTGGAAAATGTCTGTTTCTGCTAGCTGCATCAAGGCTGAGCCCAGGTTTGGAGACAGAGTTGCATCCAATCAAGTGAAGATGGTCAAGGTCAGAAGAGAACACAGGTGAGAATGAGTGCCTCTCCCATCCACCCAGGTGACGTGAGACAAACAGAACCAGCGGCTGGAGGACTGGCCTGGCATGGCCATTCCTGCTAGTGCTGCCTAGCTCCAGTACCTGCGAACAGTCCTGGGCTGGGCTCCACCTCCACAGAATAAAAGCCTCGAGCACAGCGGTCTGCTGTATGGAATGGTTGTTGGTGGGAAATTCCGACATTCTGTTCCAGTTCCACATTCCAAAATGTTCTGAATCAGAAATGTTGAAATGCAAATTTATTGAAAAGTCATTTAATTTCAAAATGTCAATTCAAAATGAAATTTTCCTTTCAATATTTCTTGCTAGAAAATCAAACTTTTACATCAGAATTGACATTTCCCCACTAAAAACTTCATTTTCAGTCAAATCAGGTATATTGGCAAGAAAACTTTTTGTATGAGAAACACTGACCATCTTGTTGCCCTTGTTGCCAAGAAGGCCAATGGCATTTTGGGATGTATAAGTAGGGGCATAGCGAGCAAATCGAGGGACGTGATCGTTCCCCTCTATTCGACATTGGTGAGGCCTCATCTGGAGTACTGTGTCCAGTTTTGGGCCCCACACTTCAAGAAGGATGTGGATAAATTGGAGAGAGTCCAGCGAAGGGCAACAAAAATGATTAGGGGTCTGGAACACATGAGTTATGAGGAGAGGCTGAGGGAGCTGGGATTGTTTAGCCTGCAGAAGAGAAGAATGAGGGGGGATTTGATAGCTGCTTTCAACTACCTGAAAGGGGGTTCCAAAGAGGATGGATCTAGACTGTTCTCAATGGTAGCAGATGACAGAACGAGGAGTAATGGTCTCAAGTTGCAGTGGGGGAGGTTTAGATTGGATATTAGGAAAAACTTTTTCACTAAGAGGGTGGTGAAACACTGGAATGCGTTACCTAGGGAGGTGGTAGAATCTCCTTCCTTAGAGGTTTTTAAGGTCAGGCTTGACAAAGCCCTGGCTGGGATGATTTAACTGGGAATTGGTCCTGCTTCGAGCAGGGGGTTGGACTAGATGACCTTCAGGGGTCCCTTCCAACCCTGATATTCTATGATTCTATGATTCTATCTCTACACTAGATACTCTATTGTTCACTAATACTGGATGTGATCCTCACTTGGCAACAAACATGGGTGGAACAAATTTCCTTCTCAGTCCTTCTTCTCTCTTCCAGTAGAAGCTTCTCTTAGAACAAAACCATCCAAAGCAGTGACCGGAACACCTTCCCTACACACCCCTTCCCCCCTTCATTTGTACATTATGCTTTTGGGTAAAATTTGTGTAGGCTTCTAGGTGCCCAAGACACTTATGAACATAGGCTCGTAAGTCACTGATTTGCTCTGGAAAATCCTACCCTTTGTCAGGTTTCTAAGTCCTTTTGCTCTGAAGTGGCTGCAGCATACCTATGGGGCCCTGTAGGTCAGATTGCATTTCTTTAATGGGTACAGCTGTCATTACATTAAAGTCAGAGTTTGCCAGCAGTTGCCTCCTAGCAATCTCTGAGATGCTGCACTTCTCTAAGGAGAGGGGGAAATTGCAGAAACCCAGATGTCAGCGTGTGCTATCTGCTGGCCAATGCTGACTTTGCAAAGATGGCAAATGCAGCAGCATAAACCTGTTTGCAAGTGCAGTAAACTAAGTTGCACAATTGAGGAGACTCATATTTTTACTGTGTGGAACTCAAACTGTTCTCCAAAACATTAAATTTTGTTAGGATGATCTGCACGCCAAGTGATCTTCATGCCCAATGATCTGCATGCCCAGTTTAATTAACTGGTTTCTTTTACAACCTTGGCAGCCATCAGTAAATATGTCTTGCTCTGTGTCAGACATCTGTGACCAGGTAAGTTGCACCATCTAGCTCCTTAACTCGGTAACGAGAACACTCCGTGTCTTTTATGCCCACTTTAATTTATTTCACAATAACAGAAACCTGAGAGCTCCCCACTTGCTTTTATCACTTTTTTGTGCCATCAGTAATAATTCCAGGAAGGACCATGAAACAGTTTACACGAAATGGCCTCTTCTGAAATGCCTGAGCTTACCTGCTGAGCGCTTTCGGCAATATCATGAAGAGGCACTGAAAGAATGGGACCTCTTCTAACAGCACTCTCCGCGTGGTCGTACGGCAGTTAAGGCTGTGTGAGTGTTTCCATTACAAACCTCATCTCAGAGGGCCGCTTCATATGGGCATCAATCTTTTTCTTTGGAATTGTTTGTTGTGAGAGTTCTCACTTCAGTGGGTTTGTTGCTGATGTTTAAAACAAAATTTAATTTAAATTAATCAAGCTTTTGAAAGTCAGACTGTGTCGGGTGACATGGATTCTGTGTGACTGTTTTACATTCTGCTCGCTGAGGCATGAGGGTGAAGTTATCTGCTGTGGGGGGTTGACTGGCATGGGGAGCAGTAACAGTTACTGGGCACTGGTCTCAGAAGAAGCAGTCACAAGGGCACCAGAGTCTGGTACCTGCTGGCAAATGTTTACTGTTATTGGCATTGAGAATTATATGGAACATCTAGTGAAACTGGAAAAAAATAAGCTCTAACTAGCACTGTGCAGGTTACCACGTGAAGATGCATGTCCCTGGTGAGGAGGTGTACAGACCCCATGCTGGGCAGCAGAGTCTGGTTTGCCCTGGGACACTAATACTGCACGTGATCTTCATTTGGCAACAAGCATGGGTGGAACAAATTCTCCATCCCAATCCTTCTCCTCTCTTCCAGTGGAAGCTTCTCTTAGAAGAAAACCATCCAAAGCAGTGACCGGAACACCTTCCTGACACACCCCTCGGGGTGGGGCGGAGGGGGGGGGTGGGGAAGCCCAGCTAAGGAGTAAACTGACTGGCAGGAGCTCCACTCTCATGTTTGCCCCTGGAAAGGAGGCCTGGGGCCCAGCAGACATCCAGAGATTGCCTAGACAAAGGCCAAGCTGGGGCCAGGATCTTCCTAGATGCTGTTAGGCACCAGAGCCTCCCAAGGGGGCTGGGGTGGGGAGGAGTCAGAAGGTCGGAGGTATGACTGTGGGAGGCAGACTGTGGGAAAAGCGGGAGGCATACTGTGGGAAAAGCTAGAAACAGGCTGAGGTAGGGAGTGGCCCAGCAAGGAAGCAGGGGTCTGAGTAGGCAGCATTTAGCTGCTTGCTTCAGGGTCCCAGGGCTGGAATGCAGAGCAGGGGCAGTAGCCTGGTTCCCTGCACACCCACGGAGGAAGGTGGCATGGAGACCCGGAGACAAGGAGTGGATGGACTGTGGGGTCTGGCGTCAGGCTGAAGACCCTACATGAAGGCACTGGACTCTTGTTGTGCTGGACTTGGTTTACCCCAGAAGAGGTGGGACTACATGTGAGAAGATGCTGCCATGCCAGGCCCAGACAGGAGGGACCATGCCAGCCAGTGAGTCACTGTTCTACGGTCATTAATGTTACCAATTTTCAGAACCAGGCTGTAACAAACCCATGCCTGCCTGCTGTGTCTGAAGACGCTTCAGAACAAAGGCTAAAGGGAAGGTGCAACGGTACGCCGGAGCTTGCTCCGTACAAGGTTGTGTGTGTGCTGTGCAGCCGCACTTTCAGCGTTACCCTGGCTCCTCGGATATGCCGATCTTCCTCCCCCCACGCCTGGCAGTATCCGAGACCCCCCTGCTACAGCACACCGCAGGGCGGGGTCGCTGCACCTGCGTGAACTGGCCCCTGGAGTCTCTGCCTCAGTGGATCTTAGTGCGTAAAGCCGGGACTGTTTGAGGAATAGAAATAAGAGCCTATGTTTATGATTTCATCCCATAACCCTATTCAGACTACATGTTTATAGCTAAAGGCTTTGGTGTTCAGCAGCTGCAAATGACATCTCCACTGGGGGAAGGAAACAACCTTCCTGACACATGAAATATCTACTGTCTGCTTCTGAACTAGCAAGGAATATTTTATGAACTACTGAATGGCTAGTAACATCTAATAGGAAGTTATGGCTTTGACTGCTAATAGCACAGACAGGCCGATCCCTTAGCCCGGCACAGGAGTTTGTAAAAAAGCAACACAGAGGCCCGCATTCTCTTTATCCAGTCCTGTCTCACTGTGCTGCATCTCCCTGAGTCACACGCTGGCGCCAGAAGAGAACTGGGCCCATAGCCCCAGCCCTCCTCTTCCTTCCTCCTCTTCCAGGCCAGACCCTCACCACTTCTCACCTGATATCTCTCAGCAACCTTCTGCAAGTCGACCACGTCTGTCTCTCTGCTGCCAGGCCCTGAGCACTCACTGCTCACAGAGGATAGTGGCACTGGACTTCCCGTTCAGCTGAGAAGCCCGAGGCACCCAGACAGCACTAATTACACTAGCCTGGGTGCCATGCCGTGTGCGGGTGACAGGCTGTGTGCTCTAGCAGCATGAGCAAAAGTGACTGGGTTCGCCCTGGCCCCTGCTCTCCCATCTCTCTCCCTACTCCTGTCCAAATGCTGCTGTCAGACTCACCACTTTCCTGCTACTCTGACCAGCTGCTCCCCTCCTGTGATAGTTGGCTGCTCCCTTGGCTAACCTCAGTTCAACCCCCCTCACCTCCAAACCACCTCGACCAGCCCTTGCCAGCGGCTCCGCCCTCCCCTCTGTCCACCTGTCTCCTGCTGTCATGCTGGGGTCCCAGCCTTTCCCTGTCTCCCACACCAGCTGCCCTCCCCCTCGCTCCTGGTGCCCAGTAAGGTCCATGTGTGTCGCCCTGTCAGCACATCGCTGCTCTAAGCATCCCTGCGGGTTTCCCTGGCATCAGAAGCCCTGAGTAACGTGAAACTGGCACAGCCAGATCTACATCACCTCCCCCAGTCCTCCAGCACAGGGGTGCCTGAGCGTGGTAGCCGGGGCAGGCAGTCCCCACTGGAGCAATGGCCCCTTGGGTGCTATTCAAAGCCAGTGTAGCCTACAGGAGGCCTGAGGCTGCTAGAGCTTGTGTCAGGGACTGGGCTGCCGCTGGCTGCTCCAGGACCCTAGCAGAACATCGTGTATGCTGCCCAAGCCCTTCAGGGCTCTACACACTGCTCCTCTGACCCTGGTCTTTGCCTCCCAACTTCCTGCCACAACTAGGGTGACCAGACAGCAAGTGTGAAAAATCGGGACGGGGGGTGAGGGGTAATAGGAGCCTATATAAGAAAAAGACCCAAGAATCAGGACTGTCCCTATAAAATCGGGACATCTGGTCACTCTAGCCACAACCTATTCCAGCCCACACACTGGCAAAAGCCTCCAACTTCATGCAGACCAGGCTCCCTCCTCCTGCCCCCTGAGAAGTCACCCAGCTGGAGAGGCGTTCGCGTGGCAGCTGTGCTCCATACTGTACAGCCGTCGTAAAGGCCTTGGAACGGTCGCCTCAGTGGAAGGGAGCAGGGGACGCTGGGATGTGTCTGTTGTGTGTCACTCACTGTACAGCACTTTGTACGCCCAGGGCTGGAAACTGTCTCATCCAGAAGAGCACGTACAGGGACTGGTTAAAGCCCAGGGAAGGGAGGCTCTGAGCAGTTTGAGAGGAAAGCAACGTGTGGACACTGGGTCAACTGCGAATTATTCAAACCCCACACTTGGGTTCTGCGGGAATGTGTTTCCATGCCGTGTTTAACAGAAAACCCCATCAGAGAGGCATCGGGGGAGTGCCAGCAGTGAATATTTATGGGTAAACGGTGACATTAAATCAAGGAAATGGAAAGTGACCCATGTCACTAAGTGGGCTTATCTATAGGTTTTTAAAATGCAACGTAAAATGAAGAAATTACCTGATTTCTTGCAAGTTTGTTTATTACCCCCTTCAAAATCTAATAACGAAATATGTCAGACTTCTTTATTTACCTGGAAAGATAACCAGGCAGACCTATCTGCAGGAGCAGACCATCTGCACACACTGTCTGCAAAGTTATCGGCCCGGAAATGTAAAACCTAGGACTCCATGCAGCTAAGATCTCTCCTGTTTCTCTGCTCTCATAGTTTATTAGCACAAGACAGGTGATGAATATTATTTCTTATGGAAAGTGCACCCCTACCTCCTCCCCAGCCCCTGTGTCAGCTCCCCACAGCAAACAAAGAAAACACACAAGGCAGGAAATCACTACAACGTGATCATAGTCGCATGAAGCTGGGAAGCATTTTACCTGGGTCAGACAGCAACTTCTGAGCCTGGTGTCACGACTGCCGCGGCAAAGTGCACCATGGAGCAGGGGACAGGGAGGTCAATAAAATAAGCCGGATTGAGGGTAAGAGTCAGCGGAGGAGCACAGCAACAGAGGGATAACTTTGCACGGCTGCAGCAGCCTGGCTCTAGAGTGCAGCAAACAACAGAGCAAATGAGGAGAGACTTACTAAGTCTTTGCCATTTCTGCTTCCAGCCTGGTCTCATGAGCTTTTGAGCCCAGAAGGGTTCAGGTCCGTTCGCACAAGTAGCCAGATGCCCAGCTAAACTCAAGAATATCCCAACCTGGCTAAGTTCTAGAGATGCAAAATAATTAGAAGAGACGTTCTTGTAGGAGTCCTGTGCCAGGCTGGGACAGAGAGGTCTTGCAGGGCTGTCGGGGGAGAAAGATTAGCCTGCAGCTTGTTGTGCTGCTGGCATTTAACTTTCCAAGATGGCTGATTGCCAAGAAGGCCGAGTTCTGAAAGCTGCTTTATCTACATAGATATAAATAGGTAACAAGATGCCAGTAGATGGCACTCAAGAATATGTTGTACAGTTTCTGGGATTTGTAGAGCCCACCCAACTCTTTGTAATTATGCATGGCCAATGGCTTCCTCTGTGCAACTCTGATCAGGAGGCACGGCAAGTGGGGACTTTATCTTGAGAGCGCCTACTTTGTGAGGAGTGTGGTGCGACCTCAGCTGCTCCCACTGGTGTATCTACAATCACAGCTGAGTCCAGCTGTCGGGGGCGGGGGGGCAGGACCTTCTAGTTGTTTCAATGTTGTAGAAGTTGGCAGCAGACGCTGACCTACGTTAGCTGTACCACACGTGGTCTGGCCCACGGGAGAGCTGCTTGTCAGGGACTCCAGCTTAGGAAATTAAAGATGACTTGGGGATGTCAAAGAGAGTCTGTTTTAAGAAAATGGCAGGTATTTCATGAAGTAAGGCTAGAATGTACTTCAAACACGCACTGTAGGGGTGGTGAATACTCCAGTGTTCATCTGGCCTGTTTCTAGGCCTTACCTGACTGACACAATTCAAATAAATCGGCAACATTTTCCCCAAAACTCCCCTTAGTATATCCAAGTGCATCTAGTGTGAACCAGGACGGGAACACCACCAGAATCAGCGTCATGGCTGAGTGACCCATGGCTGGATGAAAGCAGGTATCCCTTAGGGTGGGTCTGGTCGTTGTGCTGATAAGCAGAGATAACCAGGGGCAGCAGAACCGGGGGGTGCATTGGATATACTGTGGGGACTGACCTATGTTGCCACCCCGAGTGTCATTCCCTGTAACTGTGCACACGTACAGGGGGACGGAGACGAGAGAGGGATCCAGAGGGGCTTGAGTAGCGGCCGCAGAGTTGGGGGTTGGGCCAGGGAGCAGGTCGGTCCTCCCCAGCCCACCCAGCAAGGCTCAGCACCTACCCATGCAGAGCACACAGCCAGCTCCCCCCATCCCTGCCACGCCAACATGCCCGGCTGACGCGGCTCGCTCCTCATGCGGCGCACTTCTGCTCTGCCCCCCATTCACAGTGAGCCCCCAGCGCCTCTGGAGCGAAGCACAGTGTCTCCTGACGCGAAGAAGCATTCCCAGTCCCCTGAAAGCACTGCCCAATTCCAGCTCCTCCTTTCGCTAGGACTCAGGAATGCCGAGGTGAAGTCTGTAATGAAGACACTGGCTGCTGGCGTGGCTGAATGGCTCCACAGAACATGCACACTGGCTGAGCGGTGACCATTTAGAGGCTAGTGAGATGCCGGTGGCTCCAGGACGCAGAAAACAGTGAACTGACCTGGGATAGCTGGTTACAAAGGAACGTTCTGCAACGTTGTCCTCTCAGCAAAAACTATTTGGGGCTTGTGTTCTCAGTCTGCTCTTCAGATCTTAGCGGGCACTAGAGGTCATTGTTTTTTTGGAGTTTTTATGTGGCATCTCGAGACACATTGCCTTATTGCTGGTTTACACACTGTTCCTTGGAGGCGTTTGTGAGACTCCTTCTGCTTTCTACTCTCCGGAATAGTTGCATAGTCTCTACAGATGGTTCGGAATGCCAGGTGTAATATACGTTGAAAGGGTTTGTTTACTGCTATTTGAGTGCAGCTTTGGACGTACGTCTATCAGTTACTTAAAAGCCACTAAGCTGAAGGAGGATGAATGAAAGTTAAATGGTCTGTACAATATTTATATATGCTAAATATTTCATTTATTCTGTAATCTGCAGACGGTCTGAAATTGAAAAGTCTGGCTATCGCAGTGCAGCTCTTTTGTTCTTGGAATGAGCTGTGGGTTATTGAAGCAAAGCTTCTGAAAAACTTATTTATGCCAACAGCCACCTTTAAAAAAAAATCAACCTTTCATTAGAAGTGAGATATTGTGTAATTCCCAGACGCAATTAACAGGGCCTTTGATATGCAGGCAGCTGCTTTGTTTGTGTTCTCTGTGCCCACTGGAAGATATAATGGTGTATGTGGAAAAACAATTGAAAGGGAAATCCTAAATGCTAACTACCATAGTGGAGAGTTACCTAACCAGCTATCAGATCACGGGGTGTGTGTTTGTATGACTTCCTATACCCCTCTCAGGACAGGATAAGAGCCCCTTGTTAATTCTTTTGCTCAGTTTTATGTAGCAGCATTTGTCACATGGAGGTGCTTAAACCCCAGGCTTCATTGTGCTTGTCTGCATCACAAGCTGCAGAAAAAAATGTATCTAATTCTGGTGTGAGAGGGCACTAAGGGGTTTGTATCCCATAAATCCAGGTTTACTGCCCACTTCTCTTTGCTCCTAGTGAATGGGTGATGGGTGCAAATTGAGTCAAACTCCTTAATCTGCAGGTCAAAGATCTCCCTGTATGTTGGTCTGCCCCTCTCCACCAGTATCTCAGGGGGATGTTCAACAGAAGCTACTCAAGTTAGACATTTTGAAATCAGCAGGGACAGAGAACTTGCATCCAAGAGTTTTAAAAGAGCTGTCTGAGGTGCTTGCTGGACCGCTGATGTTGATTTTCAATAAGTTTTGGAGCACAGAGGACATTCCAGAAGACTGGAAGAAAGCTAATGTTGTGTCAATTTTTAAACAGGGTAAATGGAATGACCCAGGTAATTATTGGATTGTCAGCCAGACAAGGAGTAATGGTCTCAAGTTGCAGTGGGGGAGGTCTAGGTTGGATATTACGAAACACTATTTCACTAGGAGGGTGGTGAAGCACTGGAATGGGTTCCCTAGGGAGGTGGTGGAATCTCCATCCTTAGGGGGGTTTAAGGTCAGGCTTGACAGAGCCCTGGCTGGGATGATTTAATTGGGGATTGGTCCTGCTTTGAGCAGGGGGTTGGACTAGATGACCTCCTGAGGTCTCTTCCAACCCTGATATTCTAGGATTCTACTTATAGACTGTAATCAAGTCACCTCTTAACCTTCTTTTTGTTAAGCCACATAGATTGTCCCTTGTTCTGTCATCTGCCACCACTGAAAACAGCTGAGCTCCATCCTCTTTGGAACCCCCCTTCAGGTAGTTGAAGGTTGCTATCAAATCCCCCCCTCACTCTTCTCTTCTGCAGACTAAATAACCCCAGCTCCCTCAGCCTCTCCTCGTAAGTCATGTGCCCCGGTCCCCTGATCATTTTCATTGCCCTCCAGCCTACATGGGGAACATACAATTAATAATGGATCCTTCAGTCTAGCAGACAAAGGTATCACACAATCCAATGGCTGGAAGCTGAAGCAAGACAAAAGCAACCTGAAAATAAGGTGTACTTTTTTTAACGGTGAGAGTAGTTGACTGTTGGCACAATTTACCCAGGGTCATGATGCATTTTACATCACGACTGGATGTTTTTCTAACACATCTGCTCCAGGACTGACTGTGGGGCAGGTCTCTGGCCTGTGCTATACAGGTCAGCCTAGGTGATCACAGTGTTCCCTTCGGGACCTGGAATCTATGAAAGAGCACAGGGGAGTCTCAGCAGCCCCACAGCCCCTGGGGCTCCGTCTGTGAGGAGGGGAGGGCTGCACGTGTTCTCCCTGCTCCCAGGCGGGACACACCCTGCGGGGTTCTCTCCAGGCTGGGGAGCCTCTCCCATGAACAGGCTGCCGGGGAAGCTGTTGCTGAGGTACTCTGCGAGGGAGCCAGGGCTGAGGAGCAGCAGGGGCCGGGAGACGGCCAGCAGGCACAGCCCCTGCCTGTGGGTGAGCTTGTGTCTGTCGTGCATCCTTTCCAAGGGCCTTGCCAGCCTGGGGACTGGGCCCCGGGCCCCAGCTTGGGGACTGACAGCGTAGAACAGTGGGGGCTGGGCTGAAGAGACTCCCACAAGTTCTGTGCAAACAGCCGCTCCCAGAGTCTGAACCAAAGGAGAGGACAGGTCTGGAAGGGATTGCCGGGGGAGGGGGAGTCGTGGAGTGTGCGGGTGTGGGGGAGAGAAGGACAGACAGGGAGAGAAGAGTGATTAACCACCTCTGGAGGAGCTGCCAGGGCCCCCTGCGAACCCTGGCCCAAGGGATAGCCCAGCTGTAAATCCCAAAGTAGCTCCAGGCCGGTCACTGCTGCACGCCAGCGGCAGAACCCGGCCGAAGGAATTCCCCCATTAGTCGGGGACAGCAGGACTTTTTGCCAATGCCTTGTGCCTGACTTGTTCTCCTTGCCCTGGGCTTATGTGCTACTCCTCCATGGAATGGGATAACTTCTGCCTGCTTCACACACAGCCTAAGGGAGCCCATAGCATCAGATTCCAGCCCTCACTCTTCCCCGCGATCTGCTCTGGGGCGGTAAAGGTCCCCTAAAGGTCAGCTGGGTACCCCTGATGTGTGTTTGGGGGGCCTTGGCCTGCACACAACCGGCATGTGCAGCCCCACATCTCCCGGCAGAGCTGAGGTGCAGAGTCAGAGGGGCCTTGGCCGTAGCATGCTGTGCTTGGGGATCCAAACTAGCATATGGGGTTCCCGGCCGCTGCTACCCACCCGTAGCTCAAATTAATGGGTTGAGGGGGTCATGGGAGAGCACAACTGGGATGTGCCTTATTCGCCTGTCCTAGAAACAAGTCCGGTAATGATGGCCCGTGTCACTCCATGGTCCTGCAGGGCAAAAGCCTGTTATCAGTTACTGTCACTGCATCAAGAAAAGGAGTACTTGTGGCACCTTAGAGACTAACCAATTTATTTGAGCATGAGCTTTCGTGAGCTACAGCTCACTTCATC
Source organism: Caretta caretta (assembly GCF_965140235.1). Lineage (NCBI taxonomy): Eukaryota > Metazoa > Chordata > Testudines > Cheloniidae > Caretta > Caretta caretta. Next base: position 132,787,092 of record NC_134211.1, on the reverse strand, counting down.
AGATGCATACCGTGGAAACTGCAGCAGACTTTATATATACACAGAGAATATGAAACAATACCTCCTCCCACCCCACTGTCCTGCTGGTAATAGCTTATCTAAAGTGATCAACAGGTGGGCCATTTCCAGCACAAATCCAGGTTTTCTCACCCTCCACCCCCCCCCCACAAATTCACTCTCCTGCTGGTGCTAGCCCATCCAAAGTGACAACGCTTTACATAATCAAGTCGGGCTATTTCCTGCATAAATCCAGGTTTTCTCACATCCCCCCCACCCCCATACACACACAAACTCACTCTCCTGCTGGTAAAAGCTCATCTAAACTGACCACTCTCCAAGTTTAAATCCAAGTTAAACCAGAACATCGGGGGGGGGGGGTAGGAAAAAGCAAGAGGAAACAGGCTACCTTGCATAATGACTTAGCCACTCCCAGTCTCTATTTAAGCCTAAATTAATAGTATCCAATTTGCAAATGATACCTGTCACTGCATCTTGGTTCCTGTTAAAAGGTGCATTTTGCCTTTCATTCCTCCTACGCTAACTCCTCCTGTCATCGTTCCAGGGGCACATGCGGGGAATAGAGCCCCTTTGGCCCGCTCCGTCCCGCACTGTTCCTCTGCAGAACGTGTCACTGCGCCAGCAGGACTCCACCCTGGCGAGACACGCTCCATTCGCTCCAGTTCTCTGTGCTGCTGTCTCCAAAATGCACACAGCGTGCCGGGAGCCTCCAGGAGTGCTCGAAGCAGAAGCCAGCTCTGGACGACAAACATCACTTCACTTTCTCACACACAGAATCATAGAATCCTAGAATATCAGGGTTGGAAGGGACCTCAGGAGGTCATCTAGTCCAACCCCCTGCTCAAAACAGCACCAATCCCCAACTAAATCATCCCAGCCAGGGCTTTGTCAAGCCTGACCTTAAAAACTTCTAAGGAAGGAGATTCCACAAACTCCCTAGGCAACGCATTCCAGTGCTTCACCACCCTCCCAGTGAAAAAGTTTTTCCTAATCTCCAAACTAAACCTCCCCCACTGCAATTTGAGACCATTACTACTTGTTCTGTCATCTGCTACCACTGAGAACAGTCTAGATCCATCCTCTTTGGAACCCCCTTTCACGTAGTTAAAAGCAGCTATCAAATCCCCCCTCATTCTTCTCTTCCGCAGACTAAACAATCCCATTTCCCTCAGCCTCTCCTCATAAGTCATGTGTTCCAGTCCTCTAATCGTTTTTGTTGCCCTCCGCTGGATTCTTTTCCAATTTTTCCACATCCTTCTTGTAGTGTGGGGCCCAAAACTGGACACAATACTCCAGATGAGTCCTCACCAATGTTGAATAGAGGGGAACGATGACATCCCTTGATCTGCTGGCAATGCCCCTACATATACATCCCAAAATGCCATTGGCCTTCTTGGCAACAAGGGCACACTGTTGACTCATATCCAGCTTCTCGTCCACTGTAACCCCTAGGTCCTTTTCTGCAGAACTGCTGCCAAGCCATTCGGTCCCTAGTCTGTAGCGGTGCATGGGATTCTTGCGTCCTAAGTGCAGGACTCTGCCCTTGTCCTTGTTGAACCTCATCAGATTTCTTTTGGCCCAATCCTCTCATTTGTCTAGGGCCCTCTGTATCCTACCCCTACCCTCCAGCGTATCTACCACTTCTCCCAGTTTAGTGTCATCTGCAAACTTGCTGAGGGTGCAATCCACACCATCCTCCAGATCATTTATGAAGATATTGAACAAAACTGGCCCCAGGACCAACCCTTGGGGCACTCCACTTGATACCGGCTGCCAACTAGACATGGAGGCATTGATCACTACCTATTGAGCCCAACAATCTGGCCAGCTTTCTATCCACCTTATAGTCCATTCATCCAGCCCATACTTCTTTAACTTGCTGGCAAGAATACTGTGTGAGACCGTGTCAAAAGCCTTGCTAAAGTCAAAGAATAACACGTCCACTGCTTTCCCCTCATCCACAGAGCCAGTTATCTCGTCATAGAAGGCAATTAGATTCGTCGGGCATGACTTGCCTTTGGTGAATCCATGCTGACTGTTCCTGATCACTTTCCTCTCCTCTAAGTCCTTCAGAATTGATTCCTCGAGGACCTGCTCCATGATTTTTCCAGGGACTGAGGTGAGGTTGACTGGCCTGTAGTTCCCAGGATCCTCCTTCTTCCCTTTTTTAAAGATGGGCACTACATTAGCCTTTTTTGTTATGAATGACTCATGATCTTGAGAAAAATTAAGTACATGGTCAACATGGAGCAATACTTTTGCTAAAGACGTATACAAACTGCTTAACCTGGTGGCAAAGGTAAACTGGGATGACGGAGAGCCCAGGTCACACTAATCTTTTATAGGAATGAAAGTTTTTAAGTTATTTTTGTTCAAATGCGGAACTTAATGAAATAGCTAAAGTTCTGCTAATTATCTCAGAAATTAGAAAAATGTACAAAAGTGGTTGAGAAAAATAGAATAAAGGGACAGACGGATGTCCAATTCAGTGAGTGAAACTGACAGATCTCAATCCTCTGATCTAGGCTTGCGGGTCACGTCAGCATCAGTCCAGCAGAGAACAGGTAAAGCAGCAGTGCCTCCCTGCGATACTTCATTATTGGCAAAAAGAACAGGAGGACTTGTGGCACCTTAGAGACTAACCAATTTATTTGAGCATGAGCTTTCGTGAGCTACAGCTCACTATATAAAATCTCCTCACTGTACTTTCCACTTTCCGATGAAGTGAGCTGTAGCTCACGAAAGCTCATGCTCAAATAAATTGGTTAGTCTCTAAGGTGCCACAAGTCCTCCTTTTCTTTTTGCGAACACAGACTAACCCGGCTGCTACTCTGAAACTTCATTATTGGTGCATTAATCATAGAATCATAGATTATCAGGGTTGGAAGGGACCTCAGGAGGTCATCTAGACCAACCCCCTGGTCAAAGCAGGACCCATCCCCAACTAAATCATCCCAGCCAGGGCTTTGTCAAGCCTGACCTTAAAAACGTCTAAGGAAGGAGATTCGATTGGAAGGAAGGAAGGAGATTAGAATGTTCTGTAGCTTTAGCACCCCGGAGACGCCACCCCCCCAAAACCAGAACACGGACCGCGTAAAGCAGGTAGCTGCCATACCTATAAACCATGGCTGATAGGTCCAGCTGGGAAGGGAGGGGGCTACTGCTGGGTGTGGCTAGTCTGACACGCTACGTTTTCAGCTCAGGGGCCACACGTTTTGTGAAAGCTCAGAGGCTCACGCGCTCGCACCCAGACTTTGCAGGAGGGGCTGAAGAGGGAATTGCTGCCTCGCCTCCTCACGGCCTGGCTCCCAGGCGAACTGGAGCTCCCTGCACACCCTGCGCCCAGCTCCCACCTCAGAAAGCAGGGTCTGCAAGGCACCTCTGCCAGCCAAGGGGCACTGCCCATCCCTAGGTCGGGGAGGAGGGAGGGAAGCCTCAGAAAAGCCTGTGAGCAGGAGATCTGGGGAGTTACAGCCACCCTGGCAGCAATTCACAAGTGCCACAGGGAAAAGGAAGGCAGTCTGGGAAGGCAGAGCACACCTTGGCAGTCACCGGGCAGCTGCTTGTCCCCTAGCTCCAGCTGGGGCTTCTGACCCCATGCAACGGAGCAACGCCAGTGTAGCAGGATCAGGTCCTTGATACCCAGCCCAGTACATCCAGAGCCAGGCCAGGGCAGAGATTCTGGCTCTGCGCGTGCCTCCTGCGGTCTGAGGCTGAGGGTTTGAGAAGGCAGCTCTGTCAAGGTTCCTCCCCCACTCTGAACTCTAGGGTACAGATGTGGGGACCTGCATGAAAAACCTCCTAAGCTTATCGTTACCAGCTTAGGTCAAAACTTCCCCAAGGTACAAAATATTACACCCGTTATCCTTGGAATGGCCGCTACCACCACCAAACTAATACTGGTTACTGGGGAAGAGCTGTTTGGACGCGTCTTTCCCCCCAAAATACTTCCCAAAACCTTGCACCTCACTTCCTGGACAAGGTTTGGTAAAAAGCCGCACCAATTTGCCTAGGTGACTACAGACCCAGACCCTTGGATCTTAAGAACAATGAACAATCCTCCCAACACTTGCACCCCCCCTTTCCTGGGAAATGTTGGATAAAAAGCCTCACCAATTTGCATAGGTGACCACAGACCCAAACCCTTGGATCTGAGAACAATGAAAAAGCATTCAGTTTTTACAAGAAGACTTTTAATAAAAAATAGAAGTAAATAGAAATAAAGAAATCCCCCCTGTAAAATCAGGATGGTAGATATCTTACAGGGTAATTAGATTCAAAAACATAGAGAACCCCTCTAGGCAAAACCTTAAGTTACAAAAAAGATGCACAGACAGAAATAGTTATTCTATTCAGCACAATGCTTTTCTCAGCCATTTAAAGGAATCATAATCTAACACATACCTAGCTAGATTACTTACTAAAAGTTCTAAGACTCCATTCCTGTTCTGTCTCTGGCAAGAGCAGCACACAGACAGACACAGACCCTTTGTTTGTCTCCCTCCTCCCAGCTTTTGAAAGTATCTTGTCTCCTCATTGGTCATTTTGGTCAGGTGCCAGCAAGGTTACCTTTAGCTTCTTAACCCTTTACAGGTGAGAGGAGCTTTCCCCTGGCCAGGAGGGATTTCAAAGGGGTTTACCCTTCCCTTTATATTTATGACACGCCCCCCAAATCTCAGCTAGGGTGAAACACTGGCTGGGATTTCTTCCCGGAGCTCTAGGAAAAACAGAGTTAATAAGACACATGCATCTCTAAATATACTACCAAGTACATAAAGACTAACAATATTTTCCACATCTCAAGGACGATTTTAACCAGTTGATTCTGGGAAACTTTCACGGGAGAGTGCATCAGCCACTTTGTTAGAAGCTCCTGAGATGTGTTGGATGTCGAAATCAAAATCTTGGAGAGCTAAACTCCACCGAAGAAGTTTTTTGTTAGTTTCTTTGACGGTGTGAAGCCACTTTAGTGCAGCATGGTCGGTTTGCAGGTGGAAACGCCGTCCCCAAACATATGGGCGTAGCTTTTCCAGAGCGTAGACAATGGCGTAACATTCTTTTTCAGTGACTGACCAGTTGCTTTCCCTCTCAGACAGTTTTTTGCTGAGAAACACTACAGGGTGGAATTCTTGATCAGGTCCTTTCTGCATTAAAACTGCTCCCACACCACGCTCGGACGCATCTGTGGTTACAAGGAACGGTTTGTCAAAGTCTGGGGCCCTTAGTACAGGGTCAGACATGAGTGTCGCTTTAAGCTTGTTAAAGGCCTTCTGACACTTTCCGGTCCACTGAACAGCATTTGGCTGTTTCTTTTTGGTTAGGTCTGTCAGTGGGGCAGCGATTTGGCTGTAGTGCGGTACAAATCGTCTGTAATAACCAGCCAAGCCTAAGAAGGATTGAACCTGTTTCTTTGACTTTGGGACAGGCCACTTTTGGATAGCATCCACTTTGGCCTGTAGGGGGCTGATAGTTCCTTGACCCACCTGGTGTCCAAGGTAAGTCACTCTGTTTAGGCCTATTTGACACTTCTTAGCCTTAACAGTTAGTCCTGCCTCCCTTATGCGCTCAAGGACTTTTTGTAGATGTTCCAGGTGGTCTGCCCAGGAATCCGAAAATATGGCCACATCGTCAAGGTAGGCGACTGCATATTCTCCTAATCCCGCTAGGAGACCATCTACAAGTCTTTGGAAAGTGGCGGGTGCATTTCGCAGCCCGAAAGGGAGTACATTAAATTCATACAGCCCGAGATGTGTGATGAAGGCTGACCTTTCCTTGGCAGATTCATCTAGCGGTACCTGCCAGTACCCCTTGGTTAAGTCCAAGGTAGAGATGAACTGGGCCCGTCCCAGTTTCTCTAATAGTTCATCTGTGCGTGGCATTGGATAGTTGTCTGGGCGAGTTACAGCATTTAGCTTACGGTAGTCCACGCAAAAACGTATTTCCCCATCTGGTTTGGGAACTAGAACCACTGGAGATGCCCATGCACTTTCAGAGGGGCGGATTACCCCCATCTGTAACATATCCTGGATCTCCCGTTCTATAGCAGTTTTAGCTTGAGGAGACACCCGGTAAGGTTGGACCCTAATTGGGTGAGCATTACCTGTGTCAATGGAGTGGTATGCCCGTTCAGTCAGTCCTGGGGTGGCTGAGAACGTTGGCGCGTGGCTAGTGCACAGCTCCTGGATCTGCTGTCGCTGCATACGCCCAAGGGTCATGGAGAGGTTCACCTCTTCCACACCACCAGCACATTTCCCTTCGTAGTAAACACCTTCAGGCCACTCAGCGTCGTCTCCTCCCTGGGCTGTAAACTGACAAACCTTTAATTCTCTGGAATAAAAGGGCTTTAGAGAATTAATATGGTACACCTTAGGCTTTCAGTTGGAGGTGGGGAATGCTATGAGATAATTAACAGCTCCCAGGCGCTCCTGGACCATGAATGGCCCTTCCCACGATGCTTCCATTTTATGGGACTGGAGCGCCTTTAAGACCATGACCTGGTCTCCTACTTTGAAGGAACGCTCTCTGGCATGTTTATCATACCAGGCTTTTTGCTCTTTTTGAGCATCCTGTAAGTTTTCTCTAGCAAGGGCTAAAGAGGTTCGGAGGGTGTTTTGTAGGTTGGTTACAAAGTCCAGAATGTTAGTTCCTGGAGACAGTGTAAATCCCTCCCATTGCTGCTTCACCAACTGCAATGGCCCCTTAACCTCACGGCCATATACAAGTTCAAATGGGGAAAACCCTAAACTGGGATGTGGTACAGCTCTGTAGGCAAAGAGCAACTGCTGCAACACTAGGTCCCAATCATTGGAGTGCTCATTTACGAATTTACGTATCATGGCCCCCAAAGTTCCATTAAACTTCTCCACCATGCCATTTGTTTGATGATGGTAAGGAGTGGCAACCAAGTGATTTACCCCATGAGCTTCCCAAAGGTTTTTCATAGTTCCTGCCAGGAAATTAGTCCCTGCATCGGTGAGGATGTCGGAGGGCCAACCTACCCTGGCAAAAATGTCTGCTAGTGCCTGGCACACACTTTTAGCCCTGGTGTTGCTTAGAGCTACTGCTTCTGGCCATCGGGTGGCAAAATCCATGAAAGCCAGTATGTACTGCTTTCCTCTGGGTGTCTTTTTCGGAAAAGGACCCAGAATATCCACAGCTACTCGCTGAAATGGAACTTCAATGATGGGGAGGGGTTGTAGAGGGGCTTTGACCTGGTCTTGGGGTTTTCCCACTCTTTGGCACACCTCACAAGACTGGACATAGGTAGAAACATCCTTGCCCATTCCCTCCCAGTGGAATGACCCCCCCAAACGGTCTTTGGTCCTGTTCACCCCAGCATGGCCACTAGGGTGATCATGGGCTAAGCTCAAGAGCTTGGCCCGGTATTTAGTTGGAACTACCAACTGTCTCTGAGGATGCCAGTCTTCCTGGTGCCCACCAGAAAGAGTTTCCTTGTATAAAAGTCCTCTTTCTATAACAAACCTGGATCGATTAGAAGAGCTGAGAGGCGGTGGGCTGCTCCGTGCCGCCGTCCAAGCTCTCTGGAGGCTTTCATCTGCTTCCTGTTCGGTCTGGAACTGTTCCCTTGATGCTGGAGACATCAGTTCCTCATGGGATTGTGGACCTAGGCTTGGTCCCTCTGGAAGCGATATAGGGGATGGAGCTGTTTCTGTTGACTGTGAACCGCTCTCCGCTGGTGCACTATGTTGGGATTCAGGCTCCGGCTGAGCCTCTTGTGTAGGGTTATCGGCTGCTGCCAGTTCAGGTTCGGTGGGGCCCTCTGTTGTTGAGGTTGCAAGTACTGGATTCAGTGCTGACACGGGGTCTGGTGTTGGTTGTTCGGCTGGTTCCGGTTCTGGGACTGGTTCCGTCTGGGTCTCTGGGACTGGATCCACTACTGCTGTTGCAGACATTGGCCTGGGGTCCAGGTCCATCACCTCTGACTGGGTCCTGATAGAAGTTTCCGGAACAGAGCTAGGCCTCACGGCTTGTTTAGCCTGGCTGCGGGTGACCATTCCCACCCTCTTGGCCTGCTTCACATGATTGGCCAAGTCTTCCCCCAACAGCATGGGGATGGGATAATCATCATAGACTGCAAAAGTCCACATTCCTGACCAGCCCTTGTACTGGACAGGCAACTTGGCTGTAGGCAAATTGAAAGAGTTGGACTTGAAGGGTTGAATCGTCACTTGGATCTCTGGGTTGATTAAATTGGGGTCCGCTAAGGAAGCATGGATAGCTGACACTTGTGCTCCGGTGTCCCTCCACGCGGTGACCTTCTTCCCGCCCACACTCACAGTTTCCCTCCGCTCCAAGGGTATCTGGGAGGTATCTGGGCCTGTGGACCTCTGGTGTGATTCCGGTGCAATGAACTGTAATCTGTTGGGGTTCTTGGGGCAGTTGGCCTTTACATGCCCCAGCTCGTTACACTTAAAACATCGTCCAGCTGACGGGTCACTGGGGCGAGGAGGGTTGCTGGAGAACGGGGTGGTGGGACGATAAGGGGTCTGGAGGGTTCTTTGGGAGGTAGGTGGGGCTTTGGGCGGCCCCCGGTAATAGGGTGTGGTCTGGGGTGGTCCCTTCTGGTCTCCACTCCAACTGCGACCAGTTTTCTTCTTCTCTGCCACCTCCACCCATCTGGCTCCAATCTCTCCTGCCTCGATTACAGTTTTGGGCTTCCCGTCTAGGATGTATCTTTCTATTTCCTCAGGAACCCCCTCTAAGAATTGTTCCATTTGCATTAGGAAGGGCAAATTTACTGGAGATTCAACACTTGCTCCTGATATCCAGGCATCCCAATGTTTCACAATGTGGTAGGCATGTCGGGTAAATGACATGTCTGGTTTCCACCTTAGGGCTCTGAACCTCCGACGAGACTGCTCGGGTGTTATCCCCATTCTGACTCTCGCCTTGGATTTAAACAGTTCATACTTGTTCATGTGTTCTTTAGGCATTTCAGCTGCCACCTCAGCTAAGGGTCCACTGAGCTGCGGCCTCAGCTCTACCATGTATTGGTCAGTAGAGATGTTGTACCCAAGGCAGGCCCTTTCGAAGTTTTCTAAGAAGGCCTCAGTATCATCACCTGCCTTGTAGGTGGGGAACTTTCTGGGATGGGAAGTGGTACCTGGAGAAGGATTGCTAGGGTTTGTTGGTATATTCTGCTGGGCCTTTATCCTCTCCACCTCCTCCACATGCTTCCTCTCTTTTTCCTTCTCCTCCTCCACATGCTTCCTCTCTTTTTCCTTCTCCTCCTCCACATGCTTCCTTGCCTCCATTTCCCTCTTGTGGGCAGCCTCCTGTACCTCCTTCTCCAGCCGCATCAGTTCTATCTGTCTTTCATGTTCCCTTTGTCTTTCCTCAGCCTGAAATTTGGCTAATTCCAGCTGTAGTCGAGCTGAGGATTTGGTCATTCTAACCTCTCTGTTTTTAACTAACTTTACACCTGAGGTTTAGAAATAAACAAACAAAACTTGGCTGTAAAATTTTGCTGTGCTGCAATAGAATACCTATTCTCTGATAGTGATTGTCAGCCTACAGAAAAAGACAATTCCCTTGTCTCTGCTCTGGGCCCAAATTAAAGCAAAAAACCTCCAACTGCTTGGAAACCTGCTTACCCAGCCCAAAGAAAAAGCAAATGGGTAGAACACACACCCCCTATTTACTTTTAGGAAGAAAAGAAAAAAAAACCTCTGGATTGGAAGATTTCCCTGCAGGAGTTAAGTACCCTGCCTCCAGGCAAAAAAAACCTGCAATTCACAAGATAATCCCCTTTTGTCTCTGCTTGGCCACAAAGCAGAGAGAAACCAAGCTGCTTTCAGTTTCAAAGCTGCTTTCTGGACTTTCTTTCCAAAGAAAAAAAAATTTTCCTTTTTAAAATCTGTATTTCTAGTTCAAAAAATCTCAACTGGATCTCAAATGATTTCAGGTTAATCCCACCACTGTGCCACCATGTCAAGGTTCCTCCCCCACTCTGAACTCTAGGGTACAGATGTGGGGACCTGCATGAAAAACCTCCTAAGCTTATCGTTACCAGCTTAGGTCAAAACTTCCCCAAGGTACAAAATATTACACCCGTTATCCTTGGAATGGCCGCTACCACCACCAAACTAATACTGGTTACTGGGGAAGAGCTGTTTGGACGCGTCTTTCCCCCCAAAATACTTCCCAAAACCTTGCACCTCACTTCCTGGACAAGGTTTGGTAAAAAGCCTCACCAATTTGCCTAGGTGACTACAGACCCAGACCCTTGGATCTTAAGAACAATGAACAATCCTCCCAACACTTGCACCCCCCCTTTCCTGGGAAATGTTGGATAAAAAGCCTCACCAATTTGCATAGGTGACCACAGACCCAAACCCTTGGATCTGAGAACAATGAAAAAGCATTCAGTTTTTACAAGAAGACTTTTAATAAAAAATAGAAGTAAATAGAAATAAAGAAATCCCCCCTGTAAAATCAGGATGGTAGATATCTTACAGGGTAATTAGATTCAAAAACATAGAGAACCCCTCTAGGCAAAACCTTAAGTTACAAAAAAGATGCACAGACAGAAATAGTTATTCTATTCAGCACAATGCTTTTCTCAGCCATTTAAAGGAATCATAATCTAACACATACCTAGCTAGATTACTTACTAAAAGTTCTAAGACTCCATTCCTGTTCTGTCTCTGGCAAGAGCAGCACACAGACAGACACACAGACCCTTTGTCCCTCTCCCTCCTCCCAGCTTTTGAAAGTATCTTGTCTCCTCATTGGTCATTTTGGTCAGGTACCAGCAAGGTTACCTTTAGCTTCTTAACCCTTTACAGGTGAGAGGAGCTTTCCCCTGGCCAGGAGGGATTTCAAAGGGGTTTACCCTTCCCTTTATATTTATGACAAGCTCACATTAGCTTTTTTCCAGACTTTCCCACTGAAAAGGAAGGTCCTGATCCCTGGAGTGGTTGCCTCACTTACCTCGCATCCACAGTGGCTCTAGTTTAAACTGTCACTGCAGCTGAGCAATAATTCATGCCCTGTCATATCGCATTGCTGAAGGCCCAGCTCCAGGGGCACTCTAGGTCACGAATATGTCGAACCACAAAAAAGGGAATTCACTGGAATTTCACTCACAGCTGAAGCCCCACTGAGCCCTGTGTGTTTTGTTGACAAGGGATAAAGCAATCATTGTGGATATTTCTATATAGGAGCTAAAACAACACACTTCAGAGTCTCCCAGGAAGGCAGCATGGGAGATGAGACAGCACACAAGTGCTGTCTCCCTCTCACAGGCCAGACTTGTAAATACACGAGAGAATAAAACAGCAAATAAACAAAAATTTCTAAAAGTCGTACAAAAAGTGTCCCGTTAATTCAAACTTCTCTGCTTCTGGAAAATCGTATAGGGTCACTTTGATTTTATGAGTGTAATATAATATCTCATTGAAAGGTGACAGGGCCAGAAAGAGTTAATTAACTCACAGACTGACCTGACCCATGGCCGAACTTTAGAGACTGGTTAGGAAGACATATAAATGAATAGAGCTTTGAAATGCAAGTCTGTGTTAGGTTTCAGAGTAGCAGCCGTGTTAGTCTGTAGTAGCAAAAAAACCAAGGAGGACTCGTGGCACCTTAGAGACTAGCAAATTTATTTGGGCATAAGCTTTCGTGAGCTAAAACCCACTTCATCAGATGCATCCGATGAAGTGAGTTTTAGCCCATGAAAGCTTATGCTCAAATAAATTTGTTAGTCTCTAAGGTGCTACAAGTTCTCCCTGGTTTTTTTAAGCCTGTATTGTTAGAGATAGAAGGGGAGATGTTTGCTCAGGTCTTGTGATGTCAGCAAACAACTCTTGTCTATTGCTGTAGCTTTGATTCAAAGATCAAAAAAGGAGGATTAACATTTAGGAAGACACTTGAGGGAAACAGTATTATTCTGAATATGTCTCTTTGAAGGTTGTGATAACCTGTGTCTGAACTGTTTAATGGATAAATGACCCTGTGCTAATTGCCATGATCTTTAGGAGAAGGAAAGTCAAGCCTATTGTTTTCTCAGGCCAAAAGGCTGCAGGAAATGTATAAAAACTCTGGGACATGATCCTTCTTCATCTCAGATCTGCTTTGGATTTCAAGAGGGGAAAACCTTAAGCCATAAGGATTGAGATCCCCAGTCAGTGACTGGAGTCACCCTGAATATGGACATTGGACTATAACCCATGGACTATTTTTAAAAGGACTTTTGGCAACTACAAGCTCATCTCTGTCATGTATCTGAACCTGAAGAATTGAACTCAAGTCTGTCTGTATATTGATCTTTTAACCAACACTCTCTCTTTTCTTTTTTAATAAATTTTAGCTTAGTTAATAAGAATTGGCTGTAAGCGTGTATTCTGGGTAAGATCTCAGTTATAATTGGACCTGGGTGTGTGGCTGATCCTTTGGGATTGGAAGAACATTTTCTTGTATATGATGAGATAAGATATTCAGTAATCATCGTCATATCTGACGTGTGTGTCTGGAGGGAGGCCTGAGGCTGGGCATTTTAAGGGAACTGAATTGTTTGGACGTCTGAGTACCCAGGGAGGTGATACAGGAGCTGTTCTGGGCTGGCTGGGTAAATCTAAGTACTGGAATATCCACCAGCTTTTGGGGTTTGTCTGCCCGTGTCTGTTTGCAGCTCACCCTGATTGAGTGACCTCAGCGGGCTCCCACGGGCAGCACCGTCACAGTCAGTCCACGGTCAGAGAACGTTACATTCCACCTCTGTGCACAGAATCCAAGGGGGAAAACTCCTGAGGAGTGGGGACCATATGGTAGATATACAAATCCCAAGCATTAAGAATACAAATATCTTAGTAGGGTTATACTGCTGGCCTCCTGCTCAGGAGCAGGATATCAAGTATGCAATGCTGAGGGAGATTAAAAAAAAAACAAAACAACTAAGTCTAAAAGTCAGGAGCAATGGGAACCATCCAGATTGCCTGAATCTAAATCTATCCCATGTCACAACAGGACTAAATGTAGAGGAGCAACTTCTCAGCCTGGGAAATGATGGGCTCTTTGAAGCAAACAGGAAAGAAGAGGCCATCCTCAGACTGAGCCCTTTGCAGCTGAGTCACCAAGAACAGTAACCACGGTACAATGAGGACAACCTCCTGGCGAGTAGAAAGGTACCAAGCACTCTAGGCCGACAGCACATGCCAGAAAGGAAGGGGTTTGTTTAAAGAGGAAGCTAGTGAACCTGGCCCTCAAGTGTGAAGCACAGACATGAAAAGCCTGAGACTCCACATGGCGCCTTGTTAAGTGACTGACAGAGTCATAGATGGAAGACAGAAAAAAAATGAAACCCCATCTGTGATTAGATGACAAGGTGCAGTGGGCTGTGTGACCAGACAGGTGAAAATGGAAATCAAACCCAAGTGAAGCCAATTGATTCAGCGATTCCGAGGCCAGAAAGGACGACTGTGATGATCTAGTCTGACCTCCTGCATAGCACAGGCCATAAGACTCCCGGAAATAATCGCTGGTTCAACCCGAGCTGATCACTTAGACTGGATAAGAGACAAAACAAAGAATAGGGGTGAGTGATCAGTTCATTGTCGCAAACGGGGAATGGCAAATGGAGCCCCAACTGACATGGGGGCGGGGGTTGTTTGTTAATGACCCGGAGAAGGGGGAGTTTAGAAGTTTACTGAAGGCAAACTGGTCACCATAAGAAATTAACACGTCTGAATATGTTGGTCCTGATTCAACCACCCTTACTCATGGCAAATGGAGCCTTGCTCTGTGAGTGGTCCTGCTGATTGCTGTGGGACAGATCCATGCATATTACTTTTAGAAAATGCTATGTCACAAGATGTAACGATGCTGGTTCTGGCAGGACCCAGCTGAGAGTGCCACTTCAGGACAAATTGCTTAAAACGGGGCAGTCACAGCCCAAGGCTGGGGTTTCTGTGCACACCAAGGCAAACCAAACCAGACAGACAGAGAGGACTTTGGTTTTACCCCACTGGCCAACCACAAGTCACACAAGCAACTTCCTTAAACACCCCAGTTTCCCAGTATCTCCACCAGGGCCACTCGTTATGTGGACAGATGGTTATGAAAACCAACACCCCAGTAAAAGAAAAGAGGTTCTCTTGATCCCAAAGGCCCAAGCCCCAGACCCAGGTCAATATACAGATCAGATTTTACCCACAAATCACGCTGTTGCCAATCCTTTAGAATCTAAAATCTAAAGGTTTATTCATAAAACCCAGGCTTCAGGGTGCCCCAAGCCCATGCTGGCAGGCACAGCCGGGGGTACAGGTTTGAGCTCAGCTTTGGCTTCAGCCCAGGCTGGCAACCTGACTGCACTGCAGTGAGACCACAGGCTAACCAAACCCAACTGTAACTGGTCCTCCCATGCTACTCCCAGTTCTACCTGCGCCCCACTTTCTTGTCTAACTCCTTCTTTGAGGGACACAACCCCACACTCGGTGCAACCCTACACCTCTGAGTGCCAGCAGCCAGGACTGAAACACAGGGCTGGATTACTCATAAGACCATAAGAACAGCCAGACTGGGTCAGACCAAAGATCCATCTAGCCCAGTATCCTGTCCTCTGACAGTGGCCAATGCCAGGTGCCCCAGAGGGAATGAACAGAACAGGGAGTCATCATGTGATCTATCCCCTGTCACCCATTCCCAGCTTCTGGCAAACAGAGGCTAGGGACACCATCCCTGCCCATCCTGACTAATAGCCATTGATGGACCTATCCTCCATGAATTTATCTGTTTCTTTTTTTAACCCTGTTAGTCTTGTCCTTCACAACGTCCTCTGGCAAAGAGTTAAACAGATGAAGTGTGCGTTGTGTGAAGAAATGATTCCTTTTGTTTGTTTTAAACCTGCTGCCTATTAATTTCATTGGGTGACCCCTAGTTCTTGTGCTATAAGGAGTAATTAACACTTCTGTATTTACTTTCTGCATGCCAGGCATGATTTAATAGACCTCTATGATATCTCCCTTTAGTCGTCTCTTTTCCAAGCTGAAAAGTCCCAGTCTTATTAATCTCTCTTCATATGGAAGCCGTTCCATATCCCTAATCATTTCTGTTGCCTTTTTCTGAACCTTTTCCAATCCAATATATCTTTTTTAAGATGCGGCAACCACATCTGCACACAGTGTTCAAGATGTGGGCGTACCATGGATTTATACAGAGGCAACATGATATTTTCTGTCTTATTATCTGTCCCTCTCCTAATGATGTCCAACATTCTGGTTGCTTTTTTGGCTGCCGCTGCACACTGAGTGGATGTTTTCAGAGAACTATCCACAATGACTCCAAGATCTTTCCTGAGTGGTAACAGCTAATTTAGACCCCATCATTTTATATGTATTGTTGGGATTATGTTTTCCAATGTGCATTACTTTTGCATTTACCAACATTGAATTTCATCTGCCATTTTGTTGCCCAGTCACCCAGTTTTGTGAGATCCTTTTGTAGCTCTTCACAGTCTGCTTTGGATTTAACTTAAGTAGTTTTGTATCATCTGCAAATTTTGCCATCTCACTGTTTATCCTTTTTTCCAGATAATTTATTAATATGTTAAATAGGACTGGTTCCAGTACAGACCCCTGGGGGACTCTGCTATCTACCTCTCTCCTTCTGAAAACTGACCATTTATTCCTACCATTTGTTTCCTACCTTTTAAACAGTTACCAATCCAGGAGAGGACCTTCCCTCTTATCCCATGACAGCTTACTCTGCCTAATAGCCTTTGGTGAGGGACCTTGTCAAAGGCTTTCTGAAAATGTAAGTACTCCATAACATCCATGTTCTGTGCACACCCCCTGGTACTGGCCACTCTCAGAGGCAGGACAGTGGGCAAAATTTACCATGGTCTGACCCAATATGACTGTTCTTATGTTCTTCTTCTGCATAGCATTTAACCTTCTGTTTGCCTGCTGCATTCCTGTTTCCCTTCCATGGAATTGCAGAGCTGCCGTCTGACCCATCCTCCTCCAGTGCTGCCTGGGTGCCAGACGCTGACTCCAGCCATTGGGGAGAGCTGTGGGTTGATGTCACTGAGACCCACAACAGCACCTCCACGCAGGTGCCCAGAGAGTTCTCTCGCCATACACTGTGAATTCATTCATAAAGTGTCCCAGTTTATTGCACTGCTAAGAGCCATGGGATATTCTGACACACATCCATCCCAGCACACGGGTGAGTACAGCATCATTGCAACACAGCCACATGGGTCTGGCACTGGTCGCGCTCTGCAGTGGGGATGCTCCACCCGTGCTGGCCTAGCCTAGGCTAACTCTGCAGTGAAGACATACCCGTCGTGTCTCTGTAATGGCGTGGCTGGCAAAGTGCTCCCTTGTGGACCTTCCCGGTGTCTTTATGCAGCTGTGGGTCTCCGCAGGGGGTGGATGGGGAGAAAGTCTCTATCCACGGTGCCCACTGGGCGCCCCTACACCTTATCACATCAGGGAGTCTGCAGGGGTTTAGCCCCAAACTGTTCCCGAGCAAAAACTAAAGTCAGCTCACTACTAGCTCACCCTCAGTCTCCCTTAGCTGAGCGTTGCTCTTTCCTGGCAGCTGCGCGCTTCTTCCCCAGTGGCTGCGCTGGCGATTAGGCCTGTCTCTCCACAAGCAAATCTCCCTTCATGCAAAGAGGCAGAGCTCCATCCTGCGGCTTCACCAGCCAGCCCTCAACTGAGCCACGGGCTCTCCCTTTATCCCCCCCCAGGCCTGGCACTGGCCGCAGGTGTAACAGGGCAGGGCTGGCTGGGCCCACAGGCTCTCATTAACCCTTTCTCTGCTGGCTGGGGCCTCTCTGCTCCATCACAGTCTCCAAGAGCTGGGAGCACTCCGGCACCAAGCTGTAGCAAAGGGCCCTGAGAGTTCGGATCCACTTGGAAAGTTACTGCGCCGGTATGGACAGAAATTCACATTTTAGGAAAACACCGTGAAGGACGGAGGAGGGAACGTTGAGTTAGTGTCACTGTGTTGGACAGCAGACACGCTCAAGGAGATGTGCAAGGGAACCTCTCTTCTAAACTGCAAGATACAAGAGCCGACTCCACATAGTAACGTGTAATGCACAGACTGAGTATCCTGGCGACAATGTCTGTCTTGATTAGCACCTGCAGCCAGACAGAGTGATGTCTCACCAGCAGTGACTGTCACAGGTACCAGAGAACTATTCTGGAGAAGATCCATCACTTCCTGTGCTCCAAACCTGACAGACTGCTTAGACATTAATTAGAGCCGGCATTCCAGGTGCAAGTTTGCCTTGGCATATTGAAAGTGTGCCAAAAACCAATCATCACATCACCATTTATGATGCTCGGGACATCTGCAATATAAAAAATGTCTCCAGAATTGCAGAGTTGAAAATAATTCAATAAGACAGCTGACGTAACCCACTACAAACTCATGCTGGTCTCTTAAATGTATGCCCAGCATGCCATGTCTTTTGTGGCTAGTCTGGACACTGGATCATCAGGTCTGCCCTTGGACAGCTGTACTTCCCTTTGCCTGTTTAGCCAAACATACTAACAGTGGCTCTGCATGGGGATGGGCAAGTATCTGCTGAGCCAGCTTGGTAGTATAGTGCATCTCCATCCGCAGGCAATAAGGGATTTTTTAGGACCCAAATACCATTGTGATCAGTGCAGAAGAGGAGTATGTTCATGGACAGAAATTGCTTCATATAAATATACCCATAAGCCCAGTTAAAAGCAGCAGACAGAGGCAGCCTTACTCCTGATAAAGCCCCACCTCTGTTACCTGTGGGATACTGAGGTTGATTCCGATTTCACCTTGTGGTTTTTCACCATACTAACTCCATCTACTTATCCATACACTTTAAAACCAAAAGGGACCATCATGATCATCTAGTCTGACCTCCTGCACATTGCAGGGCACAGAATCTTGCCTGCCCACTCCTGTAACAGACCCCTAACCTCTGGCTGAGTTATGGGTGTCCTCAAATTATGATCTAAATACTGCAATTTACAGAGAATCCACCGTTCCCAGAGAGTAGTTATCAGTGGTTCACAGTCATGCTGGAAGGGCATAATGAGTGGGGTACCAAAGGGATCAGTTCTGGGTCCGGTTCTGTTCAATATCTTCTTCAGTGATTTAGATAATGGCATGGAGAGTACACTTATAAAGTTTGCAAATGATACCAAGCTGGGAGGGGTTGCAAGTGCTTTGGAGGATAGGATTAAAATGAGCTGGAAAGACTGAAGAAATGGTCCAAAGTAAGTAGAATGAAATTCAATAAGGACAAATGCAAAGTACTCCACTTAGGAAGGGACAATCAGTTGCACACATACAAAATGGGAAATGACTGCCTAGGAAGGAGTACTGCGGAAAGGGATCTGGGGGTCATAGTGGATCACAAGCTAAATATGAGTCACCACTGTAATGCTGTAGCAAAAAAGGGAACATCATTCTGGGATGTATTAGCAGGAATGTTGTAAGCAAGACGTGAGAAGTCATCTGGTCCAGTGCCCTGGACTCAGGGCAGAACTAAGTATTATCTAGACTGTTCCTGAGAGGTGTTTGTCCAACCTGCTCTTAAAAATCCCCAGTGATGGAGATTCCACAGCGTCCCTAGGCAATTTATTCCAGTGCTTAACCACCCTGACAGGAAGTTTTTCCCAATGTCCAACCTAAACCTCTCTTGCTGCAATTTAAGCCCATTGCTTCTTGTCCTGTCCTCAGAGGTTAAGAAAAAAAAAGTCTCCCTCCTCCTTGTAACAACCTTTTACTTACTTGAAAATTGTTATCATGTGTCCCCTCAGTCTTCTCTTTTCCAAACTAAACAAACCCAATTGTTTCAATCTTCTCTCCTCGGTCATGGTTTCTAGACTTTTAATCATTTTTGTTGCTCTTCTCTGGACCTTCTCCAATTTGTCCACATCTTTCCTGAAGTGGGGCACCTAGAACCGGACACAGTACTCCAGTTGAGGCCTAATCAGCGCAGAGTAGAGCGGAAGAATTACTTCTCGCATCTTGCTTACAACACTCCTGCTAATGCATTCCAGAATGATGTTCCCTTTTTTGCAACAGTGTTACACTGTTGACTCATATTTAGCTTGTGGTCCACTATGACTCACAGATCCCTTTCTGCAGTACTCCTGCCTTGGCAGTCATTCCCTATTTTGTATGTGTGCAACTGATTGTTCCTTCCTAACTGGAGTACTTTGCATCGAGCACAAATCAGAGCGCTCGCTGCACAGAGGCAATGGATGCTCTGGGGGGCTCATGTGTGTAGCAGGGCTCGTATTTCCAGGAGCAATGTGCAGGCTCTAGGGGAAGGCGTAGAAGGCTGCGAGTCAGCACGTGCTGTTACCTCCAGCAGGCATGCTGTACAGTTCTGGCTGAGTCACTTCACCTCTGTCTAGTGGGGATTTCTCAGATTCCCCACCTCTGTGGTAAGGGGTGATGTTTTGGGGATCACCTAGTCCACTAAGGGGTTCTGTCACCACCTGCCCTGTCACCTGGGGTCCCTTAAAGATGTGCTGCTCTGGCTCAGACCCCTGACTCCAGTAGCCAGCTCATGAACATAAAGGTCTCTGCCTGGCTTCCCAGGCTAATTACTCCATGCAGGGTCACCTCAACAGCCCTTCCAGTCCTGAGTCTCCCCAGATTCCTTCACCCCGAGTTCTTAAACTACCAGACACTTGGGCTTTCCCACTGGCTCTTCACCCCAAAGGCGTGAAACCAGCCCCACAGACACCAGCTCGTTTTGCCACACTTACCCCACAGTGTGTACACCAAATCCTTGCTTGGGGTAAAAATACACAACATGTTTATTTAGTGGAAAAAACACAGATTCAAAGATGGAAAAGCAAGGGATGCTGAGATGAGGTATTCCCCCCATACTACGCTAGGGAGGGCTAATGAGGCCGAGAAGGGCCAATGAAGTGGGTAGGCCACACCTGAGGGGAGTTTGGTGGCCTACCTGACCCCCGACTGATGATGGAGCCCAGCTGAGCAGGAACAAGCAGAGCTAGTATAAAGCCGGGATGTTGGCTACAGAAAGGGCACTAGAGAGGGAAAGGAGGAGAAGCTCTGGTGATCCAGGCCCTGGAGGAAGGGTTTTCCCAGAAGGGTCGAATAGTAGCCTTTCAGAGGTGGAGTAGAAAAAGTCTCATTGTAACAGGCCTTTTTTTTTGGTCAATACAACTGCAATCACCGTCTTTTTCTCGGGGTGGCACCTGTCTCTTGTGGTGCCTTTTGTTTGTTAGGTGTAAGCAATAGGCCATGGAACTTCACTCAATTAATTCCTGTTTGAAACATCCAAACTGGATTTAAAAGTTGCCAGCGATGGAGAATCCACCACAACCCTTGGAAAACTGTTCCAATTGTTACTTACCCTCACTATTAAATATTTAAATATATTAAATATTTTAATAATAAATATATTAAATATAAAGAGTTGTTACTTTGGATGGGCTATCACCAGCAGGAGAGTGAATTTGTGTGGGGGGGTGGAGGGTGAGAAAACCTGGATTTGTGCTGGAAATGGCCCACCTGTTGATCACTTTAGATAAGCTATTACCAGCAGGACAGTGGGGTGGGAGGAGGTATTGTTTCATATTCTCTGTGTATATATAAAGTCTGCTGCAGTTTCCACGGTATACATCTGATGAAGTGAGCTGTAGCTCACGAAAGCTCATGCTCAAATAAATTGGTTAGTCTCTAAGGTGCCACAAGTACTCCTTTTCTTTTATTAAATATTTGTATCTTATTTCACATCTGAATTTGTCTAGCTTCAACTTCCAACCATTGGAGCTTTTTATACCTTTATCTGTTGGTCTGAAGAGACCATTATGAAATTTATGTTCCCCAGGTAAGTATTTATAGACTAATCAAGTCACCCTGATCCTTCTCTTTGTTAAACTAAAGTGATTAATCTCCTTGAGTCTATCACTAGGAGGCAGGTTTTCTAATCATTTCATCATTCTCATGGCTCTTCTCTGAACACTGTCCAATTTATCAATGTCCTTCTTGAGTTGTGGGCATCAGAACTGGATACAGCATGCCAGCAGTAGTCACACCAGTGCCAAATGCAGAGGTAAATTCTCCTCTCTACTCCAACTTGATATTACCCTGTTTGTGCATCCCAGGAGCACATTAGCCCTTTTGGCCACATACTCGGAGCTCATGTTCACACAATTATCCACCATGACCCCAAATCTTTTTCAGAGTCACAGCTTCCCAGGATAGAGTCACCCATCATGTAATATGGCCTGTGCTCTTTGTTCCTAGATTTATTCATTTATATTTGGCCATACTAAAACTCATGTTGCTTGCACCCAGTTTACCAGGCAATCAAGATCACACTCTATTAGTGATGTGTCCTCTTTGTTATGTCTCACATCCCTGATCCTTGTGTCATCTTCAAATTTTATCAAGGATAATTTTGTTTTCTTCCAGGTCATTGATAAAAACATTAAATAGTGTAGGGCCAAGAACTGATCCCTGCAGGACACCATTCGAAACAGACTCGTTCAATGATGATTCCCCATTCACAATTACCGGTACATTTTGAGACCTATCAGTTAGAAAGCTTTGAATCCATGTAATGCGTGCCATGTTGATTGTTTATCATTCTAGTTTTTAATCGGTGTAGTGCAATAGCAAGTCTAAAAAAAGGGCTAAATATATTACTTGACAACTATTGCCTTTCTCCTCCAAACTTGTAACCTCATCAGAAAAAAATCAGATTAGTTTGATCGGATCTATTTTCCATGGACCCATTTCAACTGGGATTTATGATGTTACCCTTTTGTGACGTATTTTATCAATCAAATCCTGTATCAGCAGTTCCATTCTTTTGCCCGAGATCAGTGTCAGGTTAACAGGCCTATATTACCTGGGTCAAATGTTCTGCACATGCCTATTTGTGATGCGAGGCATCAGAGAGCACAAATGCAAGTGACAATATCTGTGAAAACACATGAATCACGGAGAAGATGGGCTAAACTGACAACCCAGAAGGCTCACCGCCGTGCTTTGGGGGACCACACCATGCCACTGGGGTATAAGGAGAACTCTGATTTCAACGTGTGTTCTCTGCCTACATCTGATGGGAGGCTGCGGCTTGTAAAGGCTGCGAGTACAGCTCTAAATTCTCTGTCAGTTCGTGCCATCCAATGACAGCCACGCCCATCCACATTTACTTGCTAGTTTGGCTTGTCAAGTGTTTCATAGATCCCATGGGAGTGGACGAAAGGTGTCCACTGTGCCTTGACATAAGAGAAGAATGTGAAACCAACTTAGTTCCTGGAGTGAGCTTTCCTGGGCTGCAAAGCTCCGGGAGGGCGTGTGCCACCTTAGGGAATGCTCACCCAGGTTAGAAACCAAGAGCCTGTTTCTCCCCCAGCCCTGCTCGGGTAAGTGAGGAGTAGTTCCATGGAGACCAGCTACTTGAGAACTAGAGGCAGGAAGGAGTCCCACTCCCAAGTCCTTCCAGAGCAATAGTCTGTCTCATTTCTGCAAGTGCCCTTGAGAGTCCCAGCCTAGTAAAAATAAATTACATCATAAATAAGTAATGCCTGCAGCCAGAATCCATTCTCCTGTGTAAACGTAACTGGTTCCTCACTTCCTAGTGTCAGGGTGCTGAATTAGTTTGGAATGCCAACCACCTCACGCTAAACACACTAGGAACAGAGGAAGCATGGTTTGTTAATGAGTGGTGGGGAAGTACAGGTTTGCTGGTTTACTTTAACGATGAGCCATAAGCCTATGGAAGTATGAAAATTTAGTAATATCTTTTCAGCTTCTGCTCATTTGTATGTACGCTGCAGGTGCTGTAGTTGATAGGTTTGTATTTCATTAAAATAATATATAAACTTAGAAACAAAACCCTTGTGTTACTAGGGTCTTTTGATCCCTAATCCCCTTAGAATCCCTTGACAGGGGGGCGGGGCTAACTCATGGAGGACAGGTTTGAAAAGCCAAAACGTAAGTGACCAGAAGAGCTAGCGAACAGGAGCAGCAAACAGGAGTTTGGTGAGGGAGTGTGAGAGCCAGATACATCTAATAAATATTCTCTAAACTTCGGCCAGTAAGCCCCCCCTCCCCCAAAACATACACACACACACACACAAAGACCAAACAAAGAATGCAGGCAGGAGTCCAGCACAGAGTGGGAGCTACCCAATCTATTGCACTGAATGCAGCATGTGTGAATAGCTGCCTCAAGGGCAGGTGGCCTATGTGTGCATTCGGTGCAAGGAGCTCCTGACCCTCAGAGACTAAGTACAGGCTCCAGAGACCAGGCTGGCTGAGCTGGAGGAGCTAAGGGAGACAGGGAGGTACATAGAGCAGACTTTCCGCGACACACTTGAGCACCTCCCCTCCAGTCTGACAGCCTCTCTGCTCCTGAGGAGGAGGAAGGTCTCAGGCAAGGAGAACATCCAACTGGAGCAGAGGGAAATGATCCCATAGTTAGGACCCTCCTCCCAGATGATGTTGTGGTATCCTCTCACACTGAGGATACCTCTTTGGGGGAGGGAACTCCAGTTATTAGAAAGAGACAGGTATTAGTAATGGGTGATTCAATCATTAGAAACAGAGATCGCTGGGTCTGCAATGACCAGGCGAACCACATGGTGACTTGCCTGCCTGGTGCAAAGGTTGCGGATCTCACGAGACATCGAGAAAGACTTATGTGCAGTGCTGGGGAGGAGCCGGAGGTCGTGGTACATGCAGGTACCAATGACATAGGGACGGAGAGGAGAGAGGTTCCGGAGGGCAAATTTAGGCTGCTGGGAAAGAGATTGAAGTCCAGGACCTCCATGGTAGCATTCTCTGACATGCTTCCAGTTCCATGCACAGGACCAGTTAGACAGGCAGAACTGCAGGGTCTTAATACATGATGAGATGATGGTGTAGGGAGGAGGGGTTTAGATTTATTAGGAACTGGGGAAACTTTAGGGAAAGGAGGAGCCTATACAGGAAGGATGGGCCCCACCTAAACCAAAATGGAACCAGATTGCTGGCACTTAACATTAAAAAGGCTGTAGAGTTGTTTTTTAAATAAGAGCTGGGGGAAAGCCGACAGGTGCGGAGGAGCACGTGGTTCGGACAGAGACACCCCTTAGGGGAGGATTTATTAAAGGGAATTCTCTATATCTTAGTTAAGAGGAGAGAATAGAAGTTGATAAAGTGCAGGTAGGAACTGAGGAGAAACAGTCAAACAAAAGAGTCCCATTCAATTATATCATATGTAGGCAGACAACTAAATATTGACACATTTTGTAAGTATTTGTATTTGTATTTGACAAGGTCTCTCACCAAAGGTTCATAACCAAAGTGAGCAGTCATGGGATAAGAGGGAAGGTCCTCTCCTGGCTCAGTAACTGGGTAAAAGATGCGGGGGAAGGATTGGAACAAATGACTAATGCTCTTCAACAAGTTCATAGATGGTCTGGAAAAGGGGTAGTCAGTGAGGTGCAAAGTTTGAAGACAATACAAAATTACTGAAATTAGGTAAGTCCTAAGCTGACTGCAAAGAGTTCCACGGCATCTCACAAAACCGGGAGACTGGGCAACAAAACGTCTATGAAATTTAATGTGATAAGTGCAAAGCAATGTACACTGGAAAACATAATCGTAACTATACACATAAAATGATGGGGTCTAAATTAGCTGTTACCTCTCAAGAAAGGGATCTTGCAGCCCTCATGGATAGTTCTCTGAACACATCCACCCAATGTGCAGTGGCAGTCATAAAAGCAAACAGAATGTTAGGAACTGTTAGGAAGAGGCTAGATAATAAGACAGAAAATATCATAATCCCACTACGTAAATCTATGGTCTGCCCACACCTTGAATACTGTGTGCAGTTTCGGTGACCCCAACTCAAAAAAGATATATTAGAATTGGAAAAAAATAAAGAGAAGGGCAACCAAAAGGACTAGGGGTATGGAACAGCTTCCATAGAAAGAGAAATTAAAGAGATGGAGTGTTCAATTTTAAAAAGAGGCAACTAAAGGGGAGAAAGCAAATAAGGAAGTGTTCTTTACCCCCTTCATATAACACAAGAACCAGGGGTCAGCCAAAGAAATTAATAGGCAGCATGTTTAAAACAAAGAAAAGGCAGTACTTCTGCACACAACACACAGTCAACCTGTGGAACTCATTGTCAGGGGATGTTGTGAAGGCCAAAAGTATAACTGGGTTCAAAAAGAGTTAGGTGAGTTCATGGAGGATAGGCCCATCAGTGGCTGTTAGCTAAGGTAGTCAGGTATGCAACCCAATGCTCCGGGTGTCCCAAAATATCTGGCTGCCAAAAGTTGGGATGACAGGTGATGGATCACTCAATAATTGCCCTGTTCTGTTCATTCCCTCTGAAGAATCTTGCACCGGCCAGTGTTGGAAGACAGGATACTGGGCTAGATGGACCATTGGTCTGACCCAGTAAGGCCACTCTTATGTGTCTGGCAATACAGTTTCTCCATAAGCTATGTGGAGATGTATTTCGTACTGTTAAAATAGTATTGGTTCTATAATATTTTACATGCCCCAAAACACATAATGGGACCCTGTTCATCAGTCTAACTGAATACATAATGAGCATTGTAACACATTTATTGACCGGGAGATAAATAGGTGATTACTTGCACTCAGCTGTGATTAATGGGACTGGTGAGTGAGCTGTGTGCAGTTTCCAGAACCTTTTATAGAGCTACTATAAATCACAGCAGCTTGTGAGTGACCTAATGGAACTGTAGCCAGGCAAGACAAGAACTAATTTTAAAGAATGAACTGGTTGTGAACGCTAAGGTGCTGCTAAACCTACATACAGCAGGTGGCTGGCAAGGCCGGGGGCCAGGTTCACAGGAAGGCTGGGTGAGGTAGGCACCTTCTCTGGGGGTTCTGCTCTATTAACCAGGCTCCTCACCCACATAAGCACAGGCCTGGCCATACCAGCTTCCCACTGTTTAGCTATTGGTAAATGCCAGGCAACTGGGTTCCTTTCCCTGCCTTTGCTCAGCAAACCTTTCCCTCCGCAGAGGGCTGGCCGGCCCTTCTTTAGGCTCTGAGCCTGGTGATCCTTTGCTGCAGCCAGTGGCCTCAGCTGAAGGAGGCCCCTGTGGCTGGGAATGTGACATCCTGCTTGGGTTTAACTCCCACATCCGTGCGCCATCTGGCTCACAGGAGTCTCCTCCAGGTGGCTGCACCGGTGGCTGCGTCGAACAACAGGCGGCCTCCCAGGGGCACCAGACTGTCTGTCCAGCCTGGCCCAGGGCCCTTCTCCCTGGCAGGATCCACCTGGATCCCTGTGACACGTGTGACAAAGGGCTAACGTGGCCGGGAGCAGGATGGTTGCAGAGGCCTGGCTGCACCCGCCATGAGAGGCTGCTCACTCGGCAGACAGCTTTGCCCCATGGAAAGCCCAGGGAGAGGCAGATAATACTCCTACGCTGGCTACAAGCCACCATTGCACTGGCCACTGATAGAAGCCACGGCTTGGGTGGGGCTAGCAGCCTTGTCACTCGCTGCCCCTCATGCCTCGAGGCTCCCTAAGTCCAGCTGTGCATCTCGGCCAGTGCTCCCTGCTCCTGAGATTCTGCACGGCACTTTCAGAGGCTCCTGTCAGCAGTTTACGTGTCTCCGTACTGCCCTGGCACAGCATCCTCCTTGGCGGCCCAGTGGCTGGAGCACAGCAGCCTGCTTCTGCTCCCAGCTGCCAGCACGGCTCCTCTCGCGCCGCCGCGAGCTGATGTCTGCACTGTGGGGCTGGAGACCCGCAGGTTGGAGCCTGCGGCTGACGCAGGCAGGGGACCTGCGTCACGTCCTCTCTGACGGTCCTGAGTGCTCATTGACCCCTGGGAAGAGGAGATATCCTAAGCCGTCTGCTGTGAGTGATGGCTGTGATCCAGGAGGCTGGGTACCCATTGTTAATGCGCCCGTCACTCTGTGTGCTTGCAGCAGCACACCGGCCAAAAAGGGACCCCGATGGGCCGTTCAGCATTGCTGACTGGGCCGGTAAAAGTCCAGTCCACAGCATGGCGGGGCTAAGGCAGGCTCCCTGCCTACCCTGGCTCTGGTGGCTCCTGGAAGTGTCTGCCATGTCCGACTCCTAGGCATGGGGTGGCCAGGAAGGCTCCGTGTGCTGACCCCGGCCCGAGCACCAGCTCTGCAGCTCCTATTGGCCGGGAACTGCGGCCAATGGGAGCTGCGGGGGCGGCGCCTGTGGGCACAGGCAGTGCGTAGAGCCTCCGGACCACCTAGAAGCCATAGGGACATGCCGGCCGCTTCCGGGAGCTGCCTGAGGTAAGTGCTCCCAGCTGGAGCCCGCACCCCGAACCCCCTTCCCTAGCCCGGAGTCCCCTACAGAACCCTGAACCCCTTGTTTTTGGCCCCACCCCAGAGCCCACACCCCCTGCCGGAGCCCTCACCCCTTCGTGCACCTCAACCTCCTGCCCCAGCCCCGTGAAAGTGAGGGAGGGTGAGGGAGAGCAAGTGAGGGAGGGAGGGGGATGGAGTGTGTGAGGGGGCCTCAGAGAAGGGGCAGAGCAGGGGCGGGGCCCTGGGGTGGGGCAGGGCCCTGGGGCAGGGGCGGGGCTAGGGTGTTCGGTTTTGTGTGACTATAAAGTTGGCAACCCTAGTTCAGAGGCCACATGCAGATGGCTGAGGGTTGCTTCCTTCAGCCCCAAATGACCTGCATGGAGTTGTTCAAATCCCTGCTTCACATGGATAGTGCTGTTCATAGCCGTTTGGCAAAGATCGGTTAGTCCAAATCCTCACAACATGGCTCAGGAGCTCACCACTGCCCCAGGGAGACTCCAAGAACTTGTGCCAAGCTACTGACTCTGGCCCTAATAGCACACTCCAAGCTGCCCTTTGCACACAGACCACTCAGGGTCAGAGTCTGGGGCCTGCCCGGTTACTTGCACTGCACAGGGTTGGTGTTTGGGGCCTGACTGCCCGGTTACTTGCACTGCACAGGGTTGGTGTTTGGGATCTGCCTGCCTGGCTACTTGCACTGCACGGGGTCGGTGTTTGGGGCCTGCCTGGCTACTCGCATCGAACGGGGTCGGTGTTTGGGGCCTGCCTGGCTACTCGCATTGAACGGGGTCGGTGTTTGGGGCCTGCCTGGTTACTCACTCAAGGTTGGAGTTTGGGACCCGCCCAGCTACTTGCCAGTGGAAGAAGCAGTTTCTGTGTGTAAGCAAGGTCTGAATGAATGCTCCCCTGACAGCTAGCTGGGAGGGGAAGACACTTTGGGTGTGTTTATATAAATACAGTTTGCTTCTTCTCTGCTTACATATTCAGCAGATACACCATGTCAAAGTGATCAACTTTGGTTGGTGTTGGGTACAAATGACCTTAGTACTGAATGCAGGGGTAGTGAAATATGGTTACCAATGTTGTAATTATTGTAGGAATACAGGAAAGCAGGACTGTGCTTAACCTGTCCCAAATGAGGGGGCCACCCTCAGTTGAAAGAATCTACTTAAGCCAGGGGCTCGAATGTCAGAGCCTTGTGAAAGTAAGAGGGATGGGGAGAAGTATCCTGAGCCAGAAGGCTGCACCCCCTCAAGGGTCCTCCCTAGATTGGTTTAACCTGTTCCTCCCCACTGTTAAAAGAATAGATCTAAGCAGGCTTTATTAAGAACCTCTTTCTTATGTTAAATGCACAATCACGGAGCCCCCTCACCCAGTACCTCAGGATGGTGCTAAGTGAAACTATTGATGAGGGTCGCATTTAACCTGAGGCTTCAGGCCGAGGAGTTGGAGGAGCCTTTGGACTCCCTGTCTGATGTCCTCTGCTCCTCGGCCCCTGCCAGTGTAGCTTTACCCCTTCATGAGGGGTGTGACAAAGTTCCTCCTCTACCTTGGTGGGTCTTGCACTTATTGACGGATTTGCTCAACTTGGAGCTTCATGACAGCCCTCAGTTTGGCCGTTTTCGTGAACCCACATTCCAGGTCAACTCCTCCTCTGTCTGACCAGGAGTTGTGAGGTTTGGGGGGAACCCAGGCCCGCCCTCTACTCCGGGTTCCAGCCCAGGGCCGTGTGGAACGCAGCTGTCTAAAGTGCCTCCTGGAACAGCTGTGCGACATCCTACAGCTCCCAGGGCTACTTCCCCATGGCCTCCTCCCAACACCTTCTTTATCCTCACCATAGGACCTTCCTCCTGTTGTCTGATCATGCTTGTACATCTCAGTCCTCCAACAGTCCGCGTTCTCACTCTCAGCTCCTAGCACCTCTTGCTTCCAGCTCCTCACACGCACACCACAGACTGAAGTGAGCTCCTTTTTAAACCCAGGTGCCCTGATTAGCCTGCCTTAATTGATTCTAATAGCTTCTTGATTGGCTGCAGGTGTTCTAATCAGCCTGTCTGTCTTAATTGTCTCCAGAAGGTTCCTGATTGTTCTGGAACCTTCCTGTTACCTTACCCAGGGGAAAGGGACCTACTTAACCTGGGGCTAATATATCTGCCTTCTATTACTCTCCAGTAGCCGTCTGGCCTGACCCTGTCACAGGGGGTATAGAAAATTACCACTGCCCTGTGGCAGACTCCCTCCTCCTTGCCCCCATCTCCAAAAGGGCCAAGCACAAATACTTTGTGCCAACCAAGGGGCATGAGTACTTATACTCCCACCCTGCTCCCAATTCCCTGGTGGTCAAGGCAATTAACTACAAGGAGAGGCAAGGAGAACCCAGGGCCACCCCCAAGAACAACAACTCAAGGAGGCTGGATTTCTTTGGACGCAAAGTTTATTCATCTTCCAGCCTGCAATTGAGAATGGCCAATCACCAGGCCCTCCTTGGCTGCTACGATTACATGTGGCAGGCCATGGCCAAGCTTGAGGCTTCGCTCCCCAAAGGGACCAGGAAGGATTTACGGGCAATCCTTGAGAAGGGCACAATGGCAGCCAGAGCAGCCCTCCAGGGAATTTCAGATGCAGCAAACTCTGCAGCCCACACCATGGCCTCCACTATTTCCATGCAGTGAGCTTCCTGGCTGCTCCTCTTGGGCTTGTCCACCGAGGCTCAGCAGTCGATGCAGGATCTTCCCTTCGACAGCCAGGCCCTATCTGAAGAGCAGACAGACAGCAAATTGCACGGGTTAAAGGACTCCCGTACCACTCTGAAAACTCTGGGGCTTTATGTCCCAGGCCCGGCACATAAGCGGTTCAAACCACAACATCCTCAGGGACAAGGGAGCCAGCCTTGATAGGACCCCCCCGTCACAGGATGACCAAGGGCTACAGATGCCGCCCAAGCCACCCTTCTCCACCCTCTGCTCAGTCGGGCTCTGAAACAAGCAGGGTGCCAAGTGATCGTTTTGAGGGTGCGCTTGAGGGCAACCAAGCAGACTATTCCCTGGATCCGCCTTCCCTGTTTTTTCCAACCACCTTTCCTTTTTCTTCCCTGCCGGAACCTCTATAACCTCTGACCACTGGTCCTGAACATGGTGGCTCAGGGCTATAGCCTCCAGTTTCTTTCTACCCCCCCAACTCCTTCTCCGTCTCTCTTCAGGGACACTTCTCACCAGGCTCTCCTCGCACAGGAGGTTCAAGTGTTACTACAGCTGGGTGCGGTGGAGGAGGTTCCTCTCGAGTACAGGAACAAGGGGTTTTATTCCCTACACTTTTTAATCCCAAAGGCCAAGGGCAGTCTATGCCCATTCTGGACCTGTGAGACCTCAACAAGTACCTAAGGAAGCTGAGGTTCTGTATGGTCCCCCTGGCCTCTATCATCCCCTCCCTGGATCGAGGAGACTGGTACACCACCCTCAACGTGGCATGTGTTTACCAAGTGCATGTCTGTGGTGGCTGCTTACCTCAGGTGTTGGGGTATCCATATCTACCCTACCTTGACAACTGGCTGGTCAAAGGCAGCTCCAGGTCTCAGGTCCAAGAGGACGTTGTGATGCTTCAAGCCAGGTGCCACTTTCTGGGCCTAGTAGTGAACGACAAAAGGTCTATGTTAGTTCTGGTAGAGAGGACAGAGTTCACCAGAGTGGTGCTCAACTTGACCTGCCCCAGAGCATTCCTGTTGCTAGAAAGGTTCAAGACATTGGTGGACCTCATCATGGAAGTCTCCGCATTCTCCTGACTATGACCAGGGTTTGCCTGCGTCTGCTGGGCCACATGGCAGCGTGCACATAAGTTGTCCACCATGCCAGGCTCCAGATGCGGCCCCTGCAGCAATGGCTGTTGACAGGTTATTCCCAGTCCAGGGATCATCTGGAAAAGACGGTTACCATCCCCTGTCGATACTTACCTCGCTGTGATAGTGGACCGATCGCAGGACAGTCCTAGAGGGGGTTCCATTTGACCCCCACCCCTCATTCCATTGAGTTGGTATTGGATGCCTTGGACCTCGGACGGGGCACACACCTTGGCAAACTTCAGACCCAGGGTATGTGGCCCCCGAGAAGATGATGTTACACATAAAAGTCAAAGAACTCAGGGTGGTCTGCTTGGCATGTGGAGTCTTCCTACCTCACCTGTCGGTCAAGGTGGTGAGAGTCCTGAGGGACAACACAGCCTCAAGGTTCTACATCAACAGGCAAGGGGGACCACACTCGTCGACTCTCTGCCAAGAGGCACTCCGTCTCTGGGACGTCTGCATTGGCCATGAAATCCACCTGGAAGCTTGTCACCTCCCTGGTGTCAGGAACACGCTAGTGGATCACCTCAGCAGGAGGGACTTCTCCTCTCACCATGAGTGGTCACTCCACAGGGAGGTAGCCTGCATAATCTTCCAAAGGTGGGGAACTCCCCAAGTGGACCTGTTCGCCACCAGGCAAAACAGGAAATGCCACCAGTTTTGTTCTCTGCAAGGTCTGGGCAAGGACACCCTCTACGATGCCTTCCTCCTGTCATGGTCAGGGAGCCTGATGTACGCATTCCCTCTGATTCCGCTGAACAGCAGGGTCCTGGCAAAGATCAAGAGAGACACAATGCAGGTTGTCATGATAGCCCCAGCATGGCCTCGCCAGCATTGGTTTGGAACGCTCATGAACCTGTCAGTGGTCCTTCCCTGACCCCTGCCCAACCGACCGGACCTGCTGTCACAGGACCACTGTCATAAGAACATAAGAATGGCCACACTGGGTCAGACCAAAGGTCCATCCAGCCCAGTGTCCTGTCTACCGACAGTGGCCAATGCCAGGTGCCCCAGAGGGAGTGAACCTAACAGGTAATGATCGAGTGATCTCTCTCCTGCTATCCATCTCCACCCTCTGACAAACAGAGGCTAGGGACACCATTCCTTACCCATCCTGGCTAATAGCCATTAATGGACTTAACCTCCAGGAATTTATCCAGTTCTCTTTTAAACCCTGTTATACTCCTAGCCTTCACAACCTCCTCAGGCAAGGAGTTCCACAGGTCGACTGCGCTGCGTGAAGAAGAACTTCCTTTTATTTGTTTTAAACCTGCTACCCATTAATTTCATTGGGTGGCCCCTAGTTCTTATATTATGGGAACACGTAAATAACTTTTCCTTATTCACTTTCTCCCCACCACTCATGATTTTATATACCTCTATCATATCCCCCCTTAGTCTCCTCTTTTCCAAGATGAAAAGTCCTAGCCTCTTTAATCTCTCCTCATATGAGACCTGTTCCAAACCCCCAGTCATTTTAGTTGCCCTTTTCTGAACCTTTTCTAATGCCAGTCTATCTTTTTTGAGATGAGGGGACCACATCTGTACGCAGTATTCAAGATGTGGGCGTACCCTGGATTTATATAAGGGCAATAAGATAGTCTCCATCTTATTTTCTATCCCTTTTTTAATGATTCCTAACATCCCGTTTGCTTTTTTGACTGCCGCTGCACACTGCATGGACGTCTTCAGAGAACTATCCACGATGACTCCAAAATCTTTCTCCTGATTAGTTGTAGCTAAATTAGCCCCCATCATATTGTGTATATAGTTGGGGTTATTTTTTCCAATGTGCATTACTTTACATTTATCCACATTAAATTTCATTTGCCATTTTGTTGCCCAGATTTACAGATATCTGTTACACGGCATATGTAGCACAGAACATATTCCAGTTATGTCATATATATTCATAAGCATATTTCCATGAAGCCTTACTGGGGGCACCGTCACGCTGCGAGTCCCCAGCCAAGGGGCAGACCAAGGGGTATGGACAGAGCGACTCCGGGCTCTGGCAATCCCTGGCTAATGAAATGGCCCTTGGGAAATGTTGGCAGCCAGGAGGCTGCTGAAAAGTGCACCCAGTAGTGATGGGACACTTGGTGGTCCCGGGAGCAGTGGGTTGCTGGCTAAACAGGCAAGGTCCCTGGCTCCCAGGGCCACTGAAGGGGTTCATACCGTAATTCCTATTAGCAACTCTGTTCAGTGGAAAGAATCAGCCACCTTCAAACCCCTCCACCCTCTGGCATGACACACAGCAGCTTTGTGACTTGAATGTGTCACTCTAAATAGCAGCCGTGCAAATGGAAAATTATCCGCTAACAGAGGTAAAACTGCAATTAGAGCAAGCAGCTGCCTACTCATAAGTAATTTGGGAAAAGCTCCTCAGCACTCCAGAAAGCATCCCTATTAATTACTAAGAGACATAAGGAAAAACCCCAGCCAAATATTGGGAAAAGGCACAGGAAGAATTGAATGTACCATTTTCTACAATCAAAGACTAGCAGGCAAAAGGAAGCTGGAGAGTTTACATGACTTTTCAATGAGTATAAAGCGAAAGAACTTTTTTAATGAGTGTATTTTTTTAATTTCTTCATAAAAATTAAAGTAGTGCACTGTAATAAATCTTTTTTAAAACATGATCCCATTATTAGGAATAAAAAGGCTACATTTCTAGTGGCACCTTAGAGACAAACAAATTTATTAGAGCATAAGCTTTCGTGAGCTACAGCTCACTTCATCGGATGCATGAGGTGGAAAATACAGTGGGGAGATTTATATACACAGAGAACATGAATCACTGGGTGTTACCATACACACTGTAAGGAGAGTGATCAGATAAGGTGAGCTATTACCAGCAGGAGAGCGGGAGTGGGGGGGGAACCTTTTGTAGTGATAATCAAGGTGGGTCATTTCCAGCAGTTGACAAGAACGTGTGAGGAACCAGGATGGGGAAATAGTTTTACTTTGTGTAATGACCCATCCACTCCCAGTCTCTATTCAAGCCTAAGTTAATTGTATCCAGTTTGCAAATTAATTCCAATTCAGCAGTCTCTCTTTGGAGTCTGTTTTTGAAGTTTTTTTGTTGAAGAATTGCCATATTTAGCTCTGTAATCGAGTCCACTGCATGCATCTGATGAAGTGAGCTGCAGCTCATGAAAGCTTATGCTCAAATAAATTGGTTGGTCTCTAAGGTGCCACAAGTCCTCCTTTTCTTTTCGCAGATACAGACTAACACAGCTGCTACTCTGATACATTTCTAATGCAATTACTGCCGAGGAAAAGCTCCTGAACATGTCCAGGACATGAAAAATTCAACTGAAACCAAGAGAAAAAGCAAGAGCTAATTTTAAATTGAAACTCCAAACACCTGATCAGCACTTTTATCATCAAGCTGTAGTGGCTGTTTGGCTCTGTTTTATGTCTAGACAACATATTCTTAATGGATTCTGGAATCATTGTAAAGTCGCTGTGGAACACAGGTGAGTCAAATACTGCAGTCCATCAGTCAGGAAACTTGATCTCATTGTTCTGGAGAATATCACTCATCATTCCACATTAAAAGAAAAGGAGGACTCGTGGCACCTTAGAGACTAACCAGTTTATTTGAGCATGAGCTTTCGTGAGCTACAGCCCACTTCATCAGATGCATGCTGCATTCCACGTTAGTGTGAGCCAAAGTCAGCTTTGGCTGGAACTCTGAGATGGCAACCAAGCTTGGACTCAGATTAGTGGCTGTGAAACTGTTTTGAACCTTGATATATTTAGATGTATCAGCAAGAACATTACTGAGAGCAAAGCTCACCTGGCGAGAGTAAGTGAAGTCTATGC
This sequence comes from Caretta caretta, assembly GCF_965140235.1. NCBI lineage: Eukaryota > Metazoa > Chordata > Testudines > Cheloniidae > Caretta > Caretta caretta. Next base: position 132,752,123 of record NC_134211.1, on the reverse strand, counting down.
TGTGCCCAGCGTGTTTGGGTCAGACGCAGGGAGCTCTGCTGAGCCTCACAAGTGCTGGGGCTCTGTGCATGGCAGACAAATGGCTGGTTTTGTTTATCAGCCAGCTGTCTGGTTTTGTGCTGATGCCATTGCTCAGAACAAGGCTGCAGTGACAGCTCATTCGAGGGTTTTCCCAGGGCTCCGTGACTCCCATTAGCCCTGCCTATTGCAGGGGCAGTGCCAGGCTGCCTTGCCCCAGGGCAGCACCAGATCCTGGCCTGCAGAGAGAGCTCCATGGGCTGTGCAGTGTGCGGCCCCTCCCTGACAGGCCAGCGCCGGCAGGTAAAATGGAAGGGACACCGCCTGCCTCCTCTCCACCCCTTCCTTAGTTTCCACTTGGAGGACAGCAGGGACTCACACTACACCAGACAGACATTGCCAGGGGGGAACACGTGGAGGGTGGATTGTGCCAGGGCCTTGCATGAGTTCAGGGCAATGACCTTGCCCGTCCCCCCCATGCTAGCTGCTCTGGGAGCAGAGCATCCCATTGGGGTGACATTCACCCTCCTCTTCTCACCCCTCAGTGCAATGGGATCCCTGAGAGCAAAGGGTGTCCCCATATAGGAGGGGTGTCTCTGAGACGTAGCACTTCCGTGCTCTTCTTGGGGCAGTGCAGAGCCCTTGCTCTGGGCTGTGCTTTGTTTGTGTGGTTTAACCCTTATCTCGTGTAAGCCAATCCGGCTCTGTGGGAGAGCACACAACTGCAGCTGTGGCCAGCACAGGCTGGGTTTATTTCCCCCTCCACAGCCCCTGCCCAGGGGCAGACCACATCCTGTCCTGTGCCAGGCAGCACAGACTCCCTGAGACACTCGTGGGCATACGTCTCGGTCGAGAGCTCCCAGGGCTCTGCCTGGGAAAAGGCCACTTTGAAAATTCAGACAAACATCCCCTAATGTCCGAGTCAAAGCCCCTTGGTTACACAGTCTGCGACCGGGTCTGAGACTGGTTCTGGGATCGGTTCTAACTGGGAATTACTCACAGCTTCTGGGCTCTGCTCCTCTGGCTGTAACTGGCAGCACTTGTGCCCCAATCCTCCACTCTGTCCCACCGCAGGCTCCCTGGAAAGGGAGGGAGTTGTGCCCCATAGCTCTCCAGGAGATCAGCTTCAAGCATGTGAAAGGAGGAGGAGCAGACAGGGATGGGCTGGGGAGTCCAACCGTTTTGGCCAGGGGAAATGTTGCCAGTCGTGAGACCCTGGCTGGGATTTGGGGATTTCCATTTCTTCCTCCTGAAGAAAGAAGGAACAAGGAGGTTTTCTTTGTTTAATCCTGGAACAAGGGAGTTTGGGGATATTTGTTTCAGCTCCTGCAGACATGCAGCTCTGGGGTCAGGGTGGACCCTGATGAGAACTGCTATTCTCCTGGGTTCACCTGCGTTCTCTTCGGCTGCATGAGCACTTGTCCTAAGGCCTCTGAGTGACCAGTCACGTGGGCATATGCAAATGCCGGTGGCTCAGGAAAGTCTGGGTGGTGTTAGAATCATAGAATATCAGGGTTGGAAGGGACCTCAGGAGGTCATCTAGTCCAACCCCCTGCTCAAAAGCAGGACCAATCCCCAATTAAATCATCCCAGCCAGGGCTTTGTCAAGCCTGACCTTAAAAACTTCTAAGGAAGGAGATTCCACCATCTCCCTAGGTAACGCATTCCAGTGTTTCACCACCGTCTGAGTGAAAAAGTTTTTCCTAATACCCAACCTAAACCTCCCCCACTGCAACTTGAGACCATTACTCCTTGTCTTGTCATCCGCTACCACTGAGAATAGTCTAGATTCATCCTCTTTGGAACCCCCTTTCAGGTAGTTGAAAGCAGCTATCAAATCCCCCCTCATTCTTCTCTTCTGCAGACTAAACAATCCCAGTTCCCTCAGCCTCTCCTCTTAAGTCATGTGTTCCAGACCCCCAATCATTTTTGTTGCCCTCCGCTGGACTCTCTCCAATTTTTCCACATCCTTCTTGTAGTGTGGGGCCCAAAACTGGACACAGTACTCCAGATGAGGCCTCACCAGTGTTGAATAGAGGGGAACAATCACGTCCCTCAACCTGCTGGCAATGTCCCTACTTACACATCCCAAAATGCCATTGGCCTTCTTGGCAACAAGGGCACACTGTTGACTCATATCCAGCTTCTCGTCCACTGTAACCCCTAGGTCCTTTTCTGCAGAACTGCTGCCGAGCCATTCGGTCTCTAGTCTGTAGCGGTGCTTGGGATTCCTCCGTCCTAAATGCAGGACTCTGCACTTGTCCTTGTTGAACCTCATCAGCCCAATCCTCCAATTTGTCTAGGTCCTTCTGTATCCTATACCTACCTTCCAGCGTATCTACCTCTCCTCCCAGTTTAGTGTCATCTGCAAACTTGCTGAGGGTGCAATCCACACCATCCTCCAGATCATTTATTTATGACCGGCCCCAGGACCGACCCTTGAGGCACTCCGCTTGATACCGGCTGCCAACTAGACATGGAGCCATTGATCACTACCCGTTGAGCCCGACAATCTAGCCAGCTTTCTATCCACCTTATAGTCCATTCATCCAGCCCATACTTCTTTAACTTGCTGACACGAATACTGTGGGAGACAGTGTCAAAAGTTTTGCTAAAGTCAAGGAACGCCACATCTACTGCTTTCCCTTCATCCACAGAACCAGTTATCTCATCATAGAAGGCAAGTAGATTAGTCAGGCAATTAGATTAGTTAGTGTTGTGGAAACCAGTCTGCTGTTCTGATATCCTGGTAGGTTCTAACAAGATGCCTTTGCAGAATGGAGTCAGGATTCGTTACTGGTCTTGCGGAGAAGTGAAATACAGAAATATGGCAAGAGACTTTCTGATCACCCAGGTCCCCGCTGCACTGTCGTCTGTGTGTATGGCTCAATGTGTGAATGAAGGTAGATGGAGTGTCCCTGTTCCCGTGGTGGGCTGGAAACGAGCAAGGCGAAAGTACGATACACGTGGACTTTCTGACAGGTGTCCAAGAGCACAGGCAGTCAGGTGCAGGGGGTCTCTCTTTGTGCCACACAGGATGGTTGCAAAACGTTGAGGTGTCTTGTCTGGCTGAGCCAGACTGTTATTAGACAGAGGCAAAATGAGAGAGAGAAGATGGGGAAGGAAAATGACACTAGAGAGAGGAGGTGAAAGCAGGAACCCAAGTCTCACACACAAGGTGCTGTTCTGGCTTTAACTGAATCTGGTGGAGGTGGTGGTGTCCTTTACTTCATCTCTGGGTCAGCACCTCTTTCAGGATCAGGCAGATAAAAGTTCTGTATTTAGCAAGCGCCTGGCTGGCCCATTAGCACGACTCTTTTGACACTAATGATCCTGTTTGTACCAGCCTGTTTGTCTCCAAATTTTGTTGCTTTTATTAACCATTTACTACAATGTCCTGAGTTAGGCTGGTGTTGCTTTGGGCACCTGACAGTGCAGGCCCCTGTTCGGTACTAGGTTTGGGGCTGTCAAGGTTCCTCCCCCACTCTGAACTCTAGGGTACAGATGTGGGGACCTGCATGAAAAACCTCCTAAGCTTATATTTACCAGCTTAGGTCAAAACTTCCCCAAGGTACAAAATATTCCACCCGTTGTCCTTGGACTGGCCGCTACCACCACCAAATTAATACTGGTTACTGGGGAAGAGCTGTTTGGATGCATCCTTCCCCCCAAAATACTTCCCAAAACCTTGCACCCCACTTCCTGGACAAGGTTTGGTAAAAAGCCTCACCAATTTGCCTCACCCAAACCCTTGGATCTGAGAATAATGAAAAAGCATTCAGTTTTTTACAAGAAGACTTTTAATAAAAATAGAAGTAAATAGAAATGAAGAAATCCCCCCTGTAAAATCAGGATGGTAGATATCTTACAGGGTAATTAGATTCAAAAACATAGAGAACCCCTCTAGGCAAAACCTTAAGTTACAAAAAAGATACACAGGCAGAAATAGTTATTCTATTCAGCACAATTCTTTTCTCAGCCATTTAAAGAAATCATAATCTAACACATACCTAGCTAGATTACTTACTAAAAGTTCTAAGACTCCATTCCTGGTCTATCCCCGACAAAGACAGACACACAGACCCTTTGTTTCTCTCCCTCCTCCCAGCTTTTGAAAGTATCTTGTCTCCTCATTGGTCATTTTGGTCAGGTGCCAGCGAGGTTACCTTTAGCTTCTTAACCCTTTACAGGTGAGAGGAGCTTTCCCCTGGCCAGGAGGGATTTCAAAGGGGTTTACCTTTCCCTTTATATTTATGACAGGGGCCACCACTTGCTGGTGGAGTGATGCAGGCAGTGTCTCTAGCTAAACGATCTGCTCCCAGGGGGGACAGGTCTCTGGCCTGTGTCGTGCTGGAGGTCAGACTGGAAGATCACAACAGTCCCTTCTGGTGTTGAAAACTAGGAATCGATGATGCTCGCTGCTGGGCCAAGAAATGTATTTCCTTAGCTGAGATCACAACAACATGGTGCTGTCCAAGGAGAGAAAATCCAAACCCAGTAATGGCTATTCATCCCATCAAAACAGAGCCACTGGTTATCCAGGAAATAGGGAAGGAATTCTGACATGTGTATTTTCACTTGGGCATTGTTGACATGTAGCAGATTAATACATTTTTAAACCGAAAACAATAGCAACATGAAGCCATTCTGCCAGGTTCCTGGTCATTCCAACCATATTTTCAATTATCTCTTAATATTTCCAAGTTTCTGGATGTTGAGTTTCCAACTCAAGTAGCTCTTGCATAAATGAGAGCAGACCACAGTCAGGACAGACATAAATTCCCTTCGTTGTTCTGTTTGACTCTCTTAGCTTTGCACCCATAAAGAATGGCTCTGCTTCTTGGTGACAAAACTTGACTTCCTAAGTAAACGTGTAAACAGGTAAGAGTGCTTTATATTGTGAAGTCTTATGACTGATAGAAACAGCTGTCATACGTGGGGTAATTTTAAAAAATGGCTTGCCTGGAGTATTAATTAGCAGACAAATAAGCAGTCCCATACTGAGCACCTGAGCTCTTTAATTGTGCTTCACATATGCCAGCTCTGGCCATTTTGCTAGGAATCCAGCACTGACTAAATGTGCAGATCGGTGCATTAAAATGCTCCCTTGCTTACAACATTTTAATTAAAGGAAGGGTGAGTGAAGAAATCTCATTTTCACAGGTGTCAGTCATCTATGAAATCTCCAGCTTGTGCTCAGTGCAAATTCATTAAACTCATCTATGCAGGGGAAAGGTTCAGGAAAATAAGAGGAGTTCTCTGGTGGTTTGAGGAAAATAAGTTTTAGTTCTTTCCCCCCCCCACTTTTCTTTGTGCCCTTTGCTTTCCACACTCTGTATTAAGAGGAGAATAGGCTGCAGTTTCATGCAAAATGCAACAGGTGCAAGCAGCTCTCTAGCCTAGCAGACAAAGGTATAATAAGATTCAGTGGTGGAAGTTCAAACCAGGAAAACTGAAACTGGAAATGAGAAACTAATTGTTAACAACAAGGGTAATTAACCATTGGAACAATTTACCAAGGGTTGTGGTAGATTCTCCATCACCGGAATGCTTTTAAATCAAGACTGGATGTTTTTCTAAAAGCCTTGGTGCCCTTCAGACAGGAATTAATTCAGGGAAGTTCTCTGGCCTGTGTTGTACATGGGGTCAGCCTAGATGATCACAGTAGTCTCTTCTGGCCTTGGAATCGATGAATCTGTGCTAGCGGTGAGATTTCATTCCCCCTATTGTGTAGTATGATGCTCCAGCAAGGGTGCAGCCTCGCGCAGTCAGCGAGATCGGGGTTATAAGTCAGACGGGGAACCGTGAACAAACACACAGTCCATTTCAAAAGCAGCTCAGGAGTCATTCATTACCCTTTGGTCGGCTGACACGCTATCCAGTGGCTGAGGGCTCTAAGTTGCTGCCCTAAGACCTGGCTTTGGCTCTAACTAGCTGCAACCTCTTCTGCCTGGTGCTGCTTGCTTGGCGGAACCGGAGAGTGCTGAAGAGTGCGTTCGTGCCCCGGCGACGGGGCCTGCCTGGAACCCGCCGACAGGTGCGACATCTGGCCAGTTAGGAGACTGCAGAGGGACGGCAGTACAGTCCTGCGCTCAGCCGGATGATGAGTCTGATGAGGACAATGAGGGGAAAAGACTGTTGGGGAAAGTTGTGTGGACCCTTCCTGGCACTGAGAGGGACGTACAGCCCCCCTTGAAATGCCAAGCAAAAATTGTAGAAAGGCCCTGTGAGATGTAATGGAAATGGCTTTTTGTACTTCCTTCTAGAATTCATAGAATCATAGAATATCAGGGTTGGAAGGGACCCCAGAAGGTCATCTAGTCCAACCCCCTGCTCAAAGCAGGACCAATTCCCAGTTAAATCATCCCAGCCAGGGCTTTGTCAAGCCTGACCTTAAAAACCTCTAAGGAAGGAGATTCTACCACCTCCCTAGGTAACGCATTCCAGTGTTTCACCACCCTCTTAGTGAAAAAGTTTTTCCTAATATCCAATCTAAACCTCCCCCACTGCAGCTTGAGACCATTACTCCTCGTTCTGTCATCTGCTACCATTGAGAGCAGTCTAGAGCCATCCTCTTTGGAACCCCCTTTCAGGTAGTTGAAAGCAGCTATCAAATCCCCCCTCATTCTTCTCTTCTGCAGGCTAAACAATCCCAGCTCCCTCAGCCTCTCCTCATAAGTCATGTGTTCCAGTCCCCTAATCATTTTTGTTGCCCTTCGCTGGACTCTCTCCAATTTATCCACATCCTTCTTGAAGTGTGGGGCCCAAAACTGGACACAGTACTCCAGATGAGGCCTCACCAATGTCGAATAGAGGGGAATGATCACGTCCCTCGATCTGCTCGCTATGCCCCTACTTATACATCCCAAAATGCCATTGGCCTTCTTGGCAACAAGGGCACACTGCTGACTCATATCCAGCTTCTCGTCCACTGTCACCCCTAGGTCCTTTTCCGCAGAACTGCTGCCTAGCCATTCGGTCCCTAGTCTGTAGCTGTGCATTGGGTTCTTCCGTCCTAAGTGCAGGACCCTGCACTTATCCTTATTGAACCTCATCAGATTTCTTTTGGCCCAATCCTCCAATTTGTCTAGGTCCTTCTGTATCCTATCCCTCCCCTCCAGCGTATCTACCACTCCTCCCAGTTTAGTATCATCCACAAATTTGCTGAGAGTGCAATCCACACCATCCTCCAGATCATTTATGAAGATATTGAACAAAACCGGCCCCAGGACCGACCCCTGGGGTACTCCACTTGATACCGGCTGCCAACTCGATATGGAGCCATTGATCACTACCCGTTGAGCCCGACAATCTAGCCAGCTTTCTACCCACCTTGTAGTGCATTCATCCAGCCCATACTTCCTTAACTTGCTGACAAGAATACTGTGGGAGACCGTGTCAAAAGCTTTGCTAAAGTCAAGAAACAATACATCCACTGCTTTCCCTTCATCCACAGAACCAGTAATCTCATCATAAAAGGCGATTAGATTAGTCAGGCATGACCTTCCCTTGGTGAATCCATGCTGGCTGTTCCTGATCACTTTCCTCTCATGCAAGTGCTTCAGGATTGATTCTTTGAGGACCTGCTCCATGATTTTTCCAGGGACTGAAGTGAGGCTGACTGGCCTGTAGTTCCCAGGATTCTCCTTCTTCCCTTTTTTAAAGATTGGCACTACATTAGCCTTTTTCCAGTCATCCGGGACTTCCCCGGTTCACCATGAGTTTTCAAAGATAATGGCCAATGGCTCTGCAATCACAGCCGCCAATTCCTTCAGCACTCTCAGATGCAACTCGTCCGGCCCCATGGACTTGTGCACGTCCAGCTTTTCTAAATAGTCCCTAACCACCTCTATCTCCACAGAGGGCTGGCCATCTCTTCCCCATTTTGTGATGCCCAGCGTAGCAGTCTGGGAGCTGACCTTGTTCGTGAAAACAGAGGCAAAAAAAGCATTGAGTACATTAGCTTTTTCCACATCCTCTGTCACTAGTTTGCCTCCCTCATTCAGTAGACAATTGCATCTCTGCATAGCGTTCTCCAGGGTGGTTCCAGACTTTATCGCACGATCCTAGTTTTTGATGCAACCCTACAGGTTTTTAGAGTAATTTCTGTAGAATTGTATTGTACGACTGTTGGACCTTATTGGTTTCAACTCTGTGAAATTCTCTAGGCCGTTTCATGGGGGAGAAGAGGTGACTTTCACGTGGTTCTCATAAGTCCCAAAAGGTGATGTGAGGAATATGCGCTCCTAAGGGCCTACCTGTAATGGGCCAAAGCAGCCTGGCGCCAGCTGGGTTGTGCAGAGGTTGTGAAGACAGAAGCCTGTGGAGAGAGTCTCTGTTTGCTGCAGGTTTCATCACCAAGGTCACAAATCTTCTTTTGGCTCCTCCACCTCGTTGTCAGTCCTGGGAGCACTCCGGGCAGGGCATGCCTCCAGCGCCGCGGTCACAGCTGAGCGCCAAAGCAGGGACTTCTGTACCGGAGGGAGGGGGTAAAATGGGGACCATCCAGGGCCACCCCTCCCCTCCCCTCCAAGCCCCTCCAGCACCCACCAAACTCTGAACCGCGCAGGGGAGACTGGGAATCAGGTGCTGCCTCCCCGCCTGCTATATGACCTTGGGGAGAACTGCAGAGAGGAGCTGGCGGGATGCTCCAGCTGTCAGGTCACAAGCAGCCAAATAGGGGCCCTCTGGCCCCTCAGAGAATGATCTGCGGGTTTGACTGGGCTTTCCCTGTCCTGTGCTGGTGGGCTGTTTGCTCCAACCCTCCTCCTCGCCCAGTCACGGACTCGTTACCTCAGCTTCCCTCTACACCTGCCCCGCTTGATCCTCTCCTCTCCTCCCCTGCCCTGCCCCCTCCTTCCCTTCAATGTCTCTGGTCCCTGCCCCTTTCTTTCAACTTGTCTGATCCCTTCCTCCCAGCTGCCCCCTCCCCCCCAAATCCTGGCACTAACATGATGTTTGCTGCCACCCCCTTTTTCACTCTGCTGGTGCGTTCTGCCCCTGCCCCCACCCCGGGTGTGTCTGGTTGACAGCGTGTAAGATCTCTGGGGCAGGGACTGTCTGCTACTCTGTTTGTGCAGCACCTAGCGCAACGGCTGGTGCGTAGGCACCACAGTCACAAACACAGCTAATAATAAATCACTCTCACGCGGGGCTGGAGTGAGATGATCCCCCTCGCGTGGTGGCTGGATGGGACAGGCAGTGTCCAGTGGCGTGTCTGGGAGGCAGGTGTGGGGATGGAACAAGCCACCTATTTGTTGCTCCAGTCTTTGGGCTAAGGCAGGGCACCCCCTATGGTCTGGCACCAGGGAGAGCGAGGGCTCGGATTCTGCATCGAAGTGCCAGGAATCACAACTCTGCTTTTGTCTGGAAGTGTATTGTGTGGGAATTGTCATGGTTAGCAGCCAGGGGCCTTTGACGCTCCCGTACAGCGCCCAGTGATGGGGCAGCTTGAATGCTGTTAGTTAGTTGGATTCGTTTTATGCATCCCGAAATGTTGCGGGTGCCGTTCAGAAATATATAGAAATATGTCTCTCTGCCCCTCGGGGCTCACAGTCTGAGTCCCAGGTGGGACCCAGCCAGTGGAGAAAGTGGTCAATGGTAGGAAGCTCTATTACTCAGCTGATGGTGCCACTATTACTCATTTGTAATGTTTCCCACTTCCCTCTGCCTGATCCAAAGCCCGTTGCAGCCAGTGGGGAGCTGCCATGGCCCCTGTGGAGGCATCTCAGCAGAAATGAGCTTTTGGGAGGGTTCTCATAGAATCATGGAAGATGAGGGTTAGAAGAGACCTCAGGAGGTCATCTACTCCAACCCCCTGCTCAAACTAGGACCAACACCAACTAAATCATCCCAGACGGGGCTTTGTCAAGCCGGCCTTAAAAACCTCCAAGGAAGGAGATTCCACCATCTCCCTAGGTAACGCATTCTAGTGCTTCACCACCCTCCTAGTGAAATAGTGTTTCCTAATATCCAACCTAAACCTCCCCCACTTTAACTTGAGACCATTGCTCCCTATTCTGTCATCTGCCACCACGGAGAACAGCCAAGCTCCATCCTCTGTGGAACTCCCCTTCAGGTAGCTGAAGGCTGCTATCAAATCCCCCCTCATTCTTCTCTTCCGCAGACTGAATAAGCCCAGTTCCCTCAGCCTCTCCTCGTACGTCATGTGCCCCGGTCCCCTGATGATTTCCGTTGCCCTCCGCTGGACTCTCTCCAATTTGCCCACATCCTTTCTGTAGTTGGGGGACTGTAGCGGGGTGGTTACCCACTCCGGCCCTGACAGGGCTGAGGCCAGCCCAGGGAAAGGGCTGGGGCTGTGGGGAAAAGACCAGACAGATTAAGGGAGCAGCCGCGGCTGTAGCCAGCTCAATCAGGACCAGCTGGCCAGAAGCCCAGTCAGTCTCCCTCTGCTTGTAGAGGGAGAAGGGCCCGGCTGCAAGGTGCCGAGCAGGACACCTAGACTGGAGCAGGGCTGGGGAAGGGCCAGAGGAGCTGGGAGCTCCGGCCTGAAAAGCCTCAGGCTCCTGGCCTGACTACAGGCTGAATAGGTGCAGGGCTGCAGAGGGGCAGCCTTCGGGTAGGCAGAGGCAGCAGGTCCACCCCCTTGCCTGTGATGAGTGGCATATACACTGCAGTCTGCCCCAGAGAGTGGGGCTAGATGGGGACTGGCAGTAGCCCAGACTGAGGCGAGGTGGGGTTAGAGGGTGGGGGGTCCCCTGGGTGGGGAGACCCAGAACCCAAAGGTGTGGGGGTACTGCCAGGGGGGCAGCACCCCAGAGAAAGGGGCACCAGGTCCTGGGAGGAACTCGGGGACCGGTGGTAAGGTGGATCACGTGCCTGAAGAGGGCACTCCGGGGCTGGACAAGCTAATTCCCAATGACTAGCAGCAGGAGGCGCTGCAGGGGTGAGTCTGAACCTTTACAGGGACCAAAACTGGACACAATACTCCAGGTGTGGCCTCATCAGTGCCAAATAGAGAGGAATAATCACTTCCCTCGTGCTCCGACTAATACAGCCCAATATGCCGTTAGCCTTCTTGGCAATGAGGGCACGCCGTTGACTCACATCCAGCTCCTCATCCACTGTCACCCCTAGGTCCTTTGCTGCCGAGCCATTCGGTCCCTAGCCTGTAGCGGTGCATGGGATTCTTCCGTCCTAAGTGCAGGACTCTGCACCTGTCCTTCTTGAACCTCATCAGATTTCTTTTGGCCCAATCCTCCAATTTGTCTAGGACCCTCTGTATCCTATCCCTACCCTCCAGCGTATCTACCTCTCCTCCCAGTTTAGTGTCATCTGCAAACTTGCTGAGGGTGCAATCCATCCCATCATCCAGATCATTAATTAAGATTTTGAACAAAACTGGCTCCAGGACCAGCCCCCCGGGGCATTCTGCTTGATACTGGCTGCTAACTAGACATTGAGCTGTTGATCACTACCTATTGAGCCCAACGATCTAGCCAGCTTTCTATCCACCTTATAGTCCATTCATCCAGCCCATACTTCTTTAACTTGCTGGCAAGAATACTGTGGGAGACGATAACAAAAGCTTTGCTAAAGTCAAGGTATATGACATCCGTCACTTTCCCCATGTCCACAGAGCCAGTTATCTCATCATAGGCGGCAATCCGGTTGGTCAGGCACAAGTTGCCCTTGGTAAATCCATGTTGACTGTTTCTGATCACCTTCCTCTCCTCCAAGTGCTTCACAATGGTTTCCTTGAGGACCTGCTCCATGACTTTTCATAGGGATTGAGGCTAACCAGTCTGTAGTTGAGGTGAGGCTAACAAGTCTGAAGTTCCCCAGATTCTCCTTCTTCCCTTTTTTAAATATGGGCACTACATTAGCTTTTTTCCAGTTGTCTGGGAACTCCCGTCATTGGCACAAGTTTGCAAAGATAATGGCCCATGGCGCTTGTCAAGGTTCCTTCCCCACTCTGAACTCTAGGGTACAGATGTGGGAACCTGCATGAAAACCTCCTAAGTTTATTTTAACAGCTTAGGTTAAAACTTCCCCAAGGTACAAATTAATTTTATCCTTTGCCCCTGGATCCACTGCCACCACCAAACTTTAACTGGGTTTATTGGGAAATGTAGTTTGGACACGTCTTTCCCCCCAAAATCCTCCCAATCCTTGCACCCCACTTCCTGGGGAAGGTTTGGTAAAAATCCTCACCAATTTGCACAGATGACCACAGACCCAAACCCTTGGATCTTAGAACAATGAAAAAGCATTCAGTTTTCTTACAAGAAGACTTTTAATAGAAGTAAAGGAATCCCCTCTGTAAAATCAGGATGGTAGATACCTTACAGGGTAATTAGATTCAGAACATAAAGACTCCCTCTAGGCAAAACCTTAAGTTACAAAAAAGACACACAGACAGGAATAGGCATTCTATTCAGCACAGCTCTTTTCTCAGCCATTTAAAGAAATCATAATCTAACACATACCTAGCTAGATTACTTACTAAAAGTTCTAAGACTCCATTCCTGTTCTGTCCCAGTCAAAAGCAGCATACAGACAGACACAGACCCTTTGTTTTTCTCCCTCCTCCCAGCTTTTGAAAGTATCTTGTCTCCTCATTGGTCATTTTGGTCAGGTGCCAGCGAGGTTACCTTTAGCTTCTTAACCCTTTACAGGTGAGAGGATTTTTCCTCTGGCCAGGAGGGATTTTAAAGGGGTTTACCCTTCCCTTTATTATGACAGCGCTGCAATCACATCCGCCAGCTCCTTCAACACCGTCAGATGCATTAGATCTGGACCCATGGACTTGTGCATATCCAGTTTTTCTAAATAGTCCTTAACTTGTTCTTTCACCACTGAGGGCTCCTCACCTCCTCCCCATACTGTGCTGCCCAGTGCAGCAGTCTAGGAGCTGATCTTGTCTGTGAAGACAGAGGCAAAACAAGCATTGAGTACTTCAGCTTTTTCCACATCATCTGTCACTATGTTACCTCCCCCATTCATCAAAGGTTCCACAGTTTCCCTGACCACCTTCTTGGTGCTAACATAACTGTAGAAACCCTTCTTCTTACCCTTCCCATCGCTTGCTAGCTGCAACTCCAATTGTGGTTTGGCCTTCCTGATTACACCCCTGCATTCTCAAGCAATGTTTTTATACTCCTCCCTGGTCATCTGTCCAAGTTTACACTTCTTGTAAGCTTCTGTTTGCATAAGGGGATGCAAGATTTTCAGATTAAATTAAAAGGACCTGCCCTGAAGGAATCCTCCCAACACTAGTGTGTGTAACATCAGCTGGGCGCAGGCCATGATGCAAATCCCCACGGCACCCCAAGAGCAGTCACAGCTTTGAGACAGGGATTGGTTTCTCTTCTTTTTCCCCTGTGCCTGGTTTGGGGGGCTTTGTATGAAATGTAACAGAAAATATTAATAAAGGCTTAATATCCCAAGCCCTGTGGTGCTGACTCTCTACAGAGAGCAGACTGGGGGCTGTCATGCAGCTCCGGGGACTAAGAGAGCAGTAAGGAAACACTCCAAGCAGGGAGCAACAACGGGAGTGAGTGCAAGATTGTTGAAGTGATTGGAGAATGCTCAGAGGTATCTGAGTCACTTTCCTCATCAGTCGATGGCCGGCTCCACGGGACATGCTGCAGGCACATTTCTCTAGTCCTCTTACGGTGCCTGTGTTTTACAAACACAGTCAGAACTGTTGTTATAAATGGGCAAACCCCAGGAACCTTCCTTCTCCTGGGGCCTGAAGCAGAGTTGAGCAAGGGGGCAGAATTTTTGTGTGTCCGTTTCTCTTGCAGGGGAGTTCCAGTAGGTCCGTTATGGACACCCTGGTGGGAGCAATTTGCTTTTTCCCCAGACTGATGTGTCTTTATGCAAATCCAAATTTCTTCAAACCCAGATTTGTTGTTCTGCTCACTCCACACACACTGATCCCGGATGGGGGTCATCCTAGCTGACCCCTGGAGCTCTGCACATGGCCTGGATCCAAAATCTAGTAGCCCTAGTGCAGGGGATCTTACTTCCCTGTGCAGCTACATTGGGGTGAGTCTGAATCTGCCCCCTGAAATTAAAGACCTAGTGATTAAACTCTTGCTGCCTCCGGACATGCAGGAGTGACTTCCACACAGTAATCCCAGGCCAGATTTTGGCCTCAAGACTCGTTCTTTCTATTTCTCTCCTTCCTCATTTTTACACATCCTTCGGTTCCTCAGCCTGTCTCCCCTGCATGATTTTCTCTCTAGAGGAGGACTGGCAAGCTGCAAATGTTGTGTCAGTCAGTGCTTCCTGCAACAGCTGTTCCAATGCACCTGGACTATGGTCTGCAACAGCTGCTAGCCCCATCCTGGGCTATTCAGGAGTGTTGAGTTCCATGCCAGCCAAACAGATGCCCCTCTCTTGGCACACGACTTCCACTGAACTCACTGGAGCTGATCAGATCACCCCATTTGATTAAAAAGCAAAAAGTTTGCATTTTTTCACCCTGTTTGTATTGTGTGGAAGGAAGAGTGTGTGCGGCAAGGAATTAACAATTCCAATTAAATGAAATAATAAGAGTAGGTGCAATATTGATTTCCATGAAACCTTTTCATTGACTCACAGCGCTAGGCTTATTGATCTTATATTTTTCTCAGTGTTGAAGCTTGGCAGTAGAGCACTTCTCTCTCTCTTACACCCAGAGAGTTCTATTTAAAGTGGATTCCAACAGTTCTGTATTGTGAAATTGCTCTATTAAGAAACCCTTTTGTTATTGCTTTAAGGCAGGTTTTGTGGTTTGGTAGCTAGGGATGGTGAGATATTGTGGAGTTGTGGTATCGTACTGTGGTCGCTCCAGGTGTGTGCTGACTTTTGATGGTAACCAGAGAAGCACTCTCTAGTGCTAGAAATAGTCAGTCAAACAACCAGTACCTAGAACTATGAAGCTTGGGGAGACAGCTTCATTTTGCCAGTATTTTTCTGAGCTGGCTGATTTTTGTTTTCAAAATTTTCCATGAAGTTTTTAATCATTTTGTGTTTTTAATAATCACTGTTCAAACTTTCTTGATTTTGAAAAATCCCCCAAACCAACTGTAATTTGCAAAGAGTGAACATTCCCAGAAGGGTGAATGGAAACAAAAACCAATAAACAAATTCAAAACGAGACATGAAAGGTGAAAAGACATTTTGGGAAAATACAGGAAATTTCATAAATCAATGAAAATTGGGGGGAAATTTGCCTTTTTTGAAAAAGGGCATTTCACCCATTTTTTTGAATGAAGCATTTGGCTAGCTGCCAAGCCCTTCGCTCTGGGTGTCTCCGAGTGTCTCGTTCTGGGATTATGACAATGCCTAGGGCTTGCAGTTCTGGGGCGGATCATAAACGTGATGCCATGACTCAAATCAAAGGCTCTTCAGGACTACAAGTACCTTACAGTTTTCCTGCTGGGGACATCGCCCTGTTGCTATGTGGGTTTGAGTTCTTTGCCCCTGGGATAGCCAGACCCTGACGCTCAGCGCCCCTGAGAGCTATCTACATGGACAGGGTATATGGCCCAGGTATGGGCAGACGGGCACATATAGGGTGACCATACTTCCCATTTTGGCCGAGACAGTCCCTTTTTTAAGCCCTGTCCCAGCCGTCCTGACGTTTTTGGCAAGACTGGGCATTTGTCCCGATTGCTCTTGCCAGCTGATCATCAGAGCAAATAGCAAGAGCAAATGAGACAAATGCCCAGTTTTGCCAAAAAAGAGGGGCGCGACCCCTAGCAGGGCACGGAGGAAGGTGCGGGTGGAGGTGGGAGAGCGACAACACCAGCCCTGAGCGGAAGGGAGGGAGGGCTCAGGGGAGCAGGTTGGGCTGGGCCAGCCCCACACTGGTGGGCAGCAGGGGGCTTCAGGCTGGCCCTGTGCAGGGGGCCTTGGGCCAGCCCCGAACAGTGTCCCATTTTCCTTTGGGAAAATATGATCTCCCTCGGCATATACCATATGAAATGTAGCTCTGGAGGGGGGGCTGCTCTCACCAGCCAGGGGCCAGCCCACTGAGGAAAAGACGAGGCCATTTACTGCAGGCAGGGCTGCCATCATTGCACATTATTAAGGTTGCCTAACCTTCCCACTACAAGAGCCTGTTTTCAGATGATTATACCTTTGCCAGATGGCTGAAATGTTGCCTGGCCAGTGTCTGCCTCAGGCTGAAAGTTCTTGATTTTCAATGTTTTTTTAACGTCAGCCCACATGGTTCAGCCATTTCTGAGCTCAAAGCAGGGCAGGAAATGCCCCTGTTTTGCCCATGTTAAAAAATTCTGGCAACCTTTTCTTGGTGCGATCTAGCACCCCCATGCTTTGGAGCAGGGACTAGCTATTTAGCAGGGGGAGTGTCTTGTGCCAGGCCTGGGCCTTTTGTCACCCTCGTGGACATATGCCCAGCTGAGGTTGAGTTACAAGCCTCCAGAACAACACAGTTCACACATGGTCAGTGGAAACTTTTGTGATTTTTAGCAGCTAAATTCCCCACAGATTCCAGCTGTACGGGGCACATTCCAGCCTGGGGCTCAGCAGAATTTTCCTTGGCAACGCAGCCTGGTGTGCTCACGGCTGGGCCAGGGCCGGCACTGGAAGGGAGAGCAGAGAGCCTCGCCTTGCTCTCAGTGCCTCCCTGCGGGGCCCAGGCAGCCTGCAGGAGGGAGCTGCCTAAGTCTAGGACAGAGGAGAAGAGAGCCAGGCCTGCGGGGTGGGGCGGGGCGCACAGTGGGAGCCGGGGAGGTGGCAGGGGGGAGCAGAAACTCAGACTGGGGGCTGGCAGGAGGACAAGGGCAGAGGGAAGCGAGGAGTTGGGGGAGGGAGAGAGAGTGACTGGCTGGGCAAGGAGCTGGTGAAGAGTGGGAATGGAAGCTGGGGAAGGAGGATGGGCCTGAGAGCCGGGCGGCCTGGGAACCAGTTGATGGGAAGTGTCGCGAGGTGGCTGCCTGCTGCGCATGCTCCCTTGTCGCCTGGCACGGAGCTGCAGGTGCCCTGTCCTCAGCCCACACGGGCTCCTCCAGTCGATGGCTTCAGACAGAATCCCCCTCGGCAGAACCCGGTTCATTCACTCTCTTTGCAGAGCATGACCCCCTTCTTTGGGCTCTCGCATTCACACCCATCTCACTCCTGGTCGACTTCCTTCGCCCCCGCCCGCCACCCAGAGCTGGGCTGTCCTGCAGCTCGTCCCTGTCTCTCCATACACCGGGAGCCCACCGCTCCTCCTGGAGCTGGGCGATCGGGCAGTTCGTAACGTGCTCCCTAAGCCAGGAGGTCTCCTCCTGGGCGCTGGGTTGCACGTTAGGCCGGCTGCAGGGGCCAGCTCCTCCCCCTCGCCCTTCTCCCACCCAGGCCGGGAGGACCCTGCAGACAAACCCTCCTCTGCTGCTATGAGGTAGAAGGCAGCATATACCCTGGTCCCCTTCCCAAAGCTCATCCCAGTTGGCTGGGAGAGGGGAGCCTTGTCCCGCCCTCTCTGCAAGGGTCCGGGGCCCTTAAAGAAGTAGTAACCAGTTTCCTCCCAAACACCACTTCTTTCAGTGGCCGCTTCTTCTCCAATGTTTTGTAGGTCCTTGCACAGAATCCTAGAATATCAGGGTTGAAAGGGACCTCAGGAGGTCATCTAGTCCAACCCCCTGCTCAAAGCAGGACCAATCCCCAACTAAATCATCCCATAAGACCTCATGAAAACTTAAAAGCCATGCCATGGGCTGGGTTGGGCTGACCCTTAGGCCCCACTACCCTTAAAGGGAGAGACTATCCTTGTCACACAGGGATTGATTGAGACTGGGACTGGCAGGGCAAGGAGACAGAGACTGATAACCTCTGGGGCAGGGGAAAGGGAATACAGACCTGATGGGCCAGAGCGCTAGAGGAGAAGTGGGTCTGGCTGGGACAAGGAGCTGGGTTGGGGACACTACGACTTGATGAGGAGTAGGGGCGGGGATGTTGGGACTGGGAGGCTGGGGGGTGTGGGGACTGGCAAGCAGGGGGAGAGACACAGAGCAGAAGCGGGAGGGGACTGGGACTGGCTGGGCCAGGGGAAGATGGTCTAGGAATTCTGTGGGGCACATGTACATGGTCTGGTTCAACACTGACACCTAAGATTGTTCCTGCTGGTTCTACTTTTAGAGGTGCAATATCACGAAATTGTCTGTCAGCTTCTTCCACCTGCCTCACATTACCCATCGCGGCCCCCACGCTGCGACTGTCAGCCTCCGATCCTCGAAGCACACGCACATTGAGATGAATGCTTTTGTCTCTGCGTGTTCCGGGGGAAAATGGCCAGTGCCGCTCAGATGGCTCCAGGGCTATTCAGGGCTCTCTGCGGATTTCGGCCCCGGGAGGGGCTGAAGCTGAGACCATAAGTCCCTCCTGGTAGGACTGTCACATCTGCACCCAAGTCCATTTTAAAATGAACAGTCTTTCCATATGTATTCAGTGGCACCCTCCAGGCTGGCTGGGTGCCATTACCTGCCACTGATCCCCCAAACCACGGCTCTGGCCTCTCAGGGGTCACGTCCCACACGGCCTCCAGCTTGTCTGCATTTACGGCACTGCCCAGCGA
Source organism: Caretta caretta (assembly GCF_965140235.1). Classification (NCBI taxonomy): domain Eukaryota; kingdom Metazoa; phylum Chordata; order Testudines; family Cheloniidae; genus Caretta; species Caretta caretta. The sequence goes on along the minus strand of NC_134211.1, from coordinate 132,733,573 downwards.
AAGGAGAAGAATTGCCTCAGGACTCTCGTCTTTGCCACATATTGTGCCTCGAGGCTGAAAAGTGTTAGATTTACCTGGGGCTTGCCCCACGTTGACTTTCGGCTTTATTACAACTGCTGTTGGCTGCTGTGCTGTATCTTCTATCACATTGGTCCCCAAACTGTTACCCCCCCCCCCTCAAGCCAGGGCCGGGAGCAGAGCCCTGGGTGCGGGGCTGGCAGACGGGGCCAGCAGTCGGGGCTGGAGCCAGGAATGGAGCTGAGTGGCATTCCTCCCCACCCCCCCACGGGAGCTGGCCCAGGTTCAAGCTGTGAACCCCTGAAATGTGCCTCTGTGCCCCCCTTGGGGGGGCGCCCCACAGTTTGGGGACCTCTTATCTACTGTGACTCTGTAAATCACTTCTAGCTTCCTGTCTGGTGGCCACTGCTTCTATTTTAATTTTTAGTCATCTCCAATTGTCTTGCCCTTTTTATTTCTGTGTGAAGGGTTCAATCCCTCTTCATCTGCAGTTTCTCTGACAGTCCTTTGTCTCCACACCACTCCCTGCTCTGCCTCTGATGTGCTCTTCCTTTTTGTCTTCCAAACCACAGCTTTCTTCCAGGCCATACAAGGCTCTTATAAAAGATCCCATGGGCCCCGCAGGAGTTTGGACCCTCTGGGGGAAACACGTTCGCTCAGACCCCCATTACACGTAGGTATAAAATGCTCCTCGCACGCAGCCAGCACTACAGTGTAACTGTTCTCCTGGCTCTCCTCTCCAAGGGCAGAGATTTGAAAGACGTGTTCAGCTTCCCTGCCCATGGCACAGGCGAGGGAGATACCCGGCACCCCCCCCACACACTTCCCTTGGAGGGTTAGCCGCAATGTGAAAATGTGCAAACAGCTCCATGCAGTCAGGCTGGCCGGATGGTCAGGCGAAGCTGCAGCTTTCTAGTCGTGGAACTGGCATTTGGACGAAATACTGCAGTTTCTGTAGTTCTTCTGACACCGTGTTGGGCCAGTGACACAGAGGTACAATGGACACTGACTTGACGAGCGATACTGTAAAACGAACGCAGACTGTCTCCTGACCCGGCAAAGATGTGCTGCAGTATTCTGCACCCAGCGCTACCGAATGGCTCAATATTATTATGCAGTTGCCATGGGGTGTATTTCCCCACTGGCCCTGTAAGAGCTGAACTGGGCCAAGTGGGCCCAATCAGCCAATTAGGCTGCAATCAGGGAGAATTAAGCCTGGAAGGAAAGCCCTGCTCAGGGGAAGCTCATCTGTGTGGGGACAGGCGGGGTTTATATTAAGACAGGAGACTGGCACAGAGGAGGTAGTGGGGAGGTATCTGCAGTCGCTCCCTGAGAGGAGGGAGGTGTGTTAGAGACAAGGAGCCCATGGTTACTCCCTGGGAGGAGGGACTTGAGAGGGTGGCAAACCCAGAGGCGTGGGGAGGGCCAGAAGGTGAGGAAGAGCCTCAGGGAAAGGCACCAAAGTGCAGGAGGGACCCACACCTGGCGGCTGTTTAGAGGGCCCCTGAGCTGGAACCCGGTGTAAAGGGCAGTCCTGGGTTCTCCTACCAGCCAGCGAGGGAGCGGCTCCTGGGGCAGTGAATAAGGGGACTGTCTGAAACTGCTGAGGAGCAAGGACTTTGATACCCATCCCTGGAAGGGGAACCACACTGAGCTGGCTGGAGGGCTGAGTCATGCAGAGCACGCTGTGGTTCCTGGAGCAAGGGACAGTTGCAGGCTAAGAGCGGTGGAGTGTAACTGCTGGAAGAGGTGTTGGCCTGGAGGAGCTAATCCCCAGAATGGCCAGGAGGAGATGCCACCTGCGGTGAGTTCAGTGCCCTGTAACTGCAGTTTGCGTTTTCTGACACAGTTCGGGGGAAGGCTGCTGATAGAATGACTTTAACAGCACTGGCCGGACAATGTGCTGGTCAATGCAATTAACTGTGTGTTGGGGACACTGGGGCATGGCCACTAGGTAACTCGAGGGGATGGAAGACCACGAGTGGCGATGAAGCCCCCTCGCACTAGGCCCAAGTGTCCTTGGCCCCCCCTTCTGGAGGCACTCGCAGCAGCTCTGCGTACTAGGCCCAAGTGTCCTTGCCCCCCCCACCTGGAGGCACACACAGCAGTTATGCTGAGGATCTGCAACAATATGTTGCAGAGTCAGACTGCCTGAAACTAAGCAAGGCCACACAGGGCAGATATGGAAGAACAATGATGAATAAAGCAGCTTTCTGTATAGTTTAACAGATGATACAGAGAACCAGGGAACTAGCTGGGAACTGGATTGGCTGGCTAGATGGGTACTTAGGGCAGCTTGCTATTGGATAAGTATGCTGGGAAAAAGGATGTATAAAAGCCTGTGTAACTTCCTGCTCTGTGTACAGGATTTGAGATTCAAATTTCCCTGTACCTTTTTGAAGCTTCAAATAAACTTTTCTGCTTCTCCACGCCGTTGTGATTATTGGGTGTAGCACACCGGGTAACGAACCAACTCAAGCTGTTGTTCAACCTCTCGGCACCGGATGCCGGCAACATGTGGAATGCTACTGCACGTATATGCCCTGGCTCAAATTAATAGTGCAGTATGAGAGCCAGGACATACTCTAGAGACATTTCTCTACCATCTTTATGCAGCATGCAGTGTACAAAGGGCCCCTTTCTCAGAGCGCTGTGCAAACGTGCTCTCAATGCAAAGTGAAAGATTCATGTTCTGGGGCCACGTAACCGTTCACCTCTTAACTTGTGTCGCTCAGTCAGAGCGACGACGGGCACCATGATGTAATGGATGGACAACAGGGAACTTCTGAGGCCTGTCTCCTCAAAGGTGCTTCGGCTTGGCTCTGTGCAGCCCTGCACTGCCTCACCCCAGGCAGCCTCGCGCAACGCTCAGCCCGAGCGAGGCCCTGGGCTCCCCAGGCAACGTCTGAGCGGAGTTGGGCTCCTCAAAAGCCTGCAAGGCGAGCGGGGAGCTGCCAGAGATAGCACCAACACCCCGCGCCTCAGCCTCAAATTTCTAGCTACATGGCTACTGGAGACAGGCCCCTCCCTTGGCTTGGTTTCCTGAGGCGTCAACCCTCTGCTGGAGTCGGGCACCTTAGGTAGCCCCTGCCCTAGCAGTTGAAACCGTCCGTCTCTTCTACTCATGCCTGATGCCTCTCGCGTTCACCTTGTGCCCCGAGACGGCTCTTGTGCGGGTTCGGTGCCGTCTTCCCGCACACCAACACCCATTGGCAGCCTGCCTCTGGCCCTCCTGCTGCAGGCACTGATTGGTATCAGGGCGAGGTGAGCCCAGAGCTTGCCTACAGCCTCCAGGCCTGCTGGTGAGATAGGCAATAGCTTGTGCCTCTTGCTTCAGGGCCTCTGATGTGTCCTAGGGAGCAGAGTGCTCTTCGGCTCTGGTGGTGTCAGGGCCTGGGCGTGTACATTGGGGGTGCTGAGAGGTATTCAACCAAACTGTCAACCCTGCATCTGATGGAATCCACTTCAAGCTGGGAGGGGGCGTGGAGCCCCCCCAGGACCACCAGTGCCAGCAGCTGTGACCAGCAGGAACATAGGCACCATGGAGGTGGGCAGCAGCTTCGAAAATACCAATTGTGCCTAAATGGTACCTAAATACCTTTGTGGGACTGGACCCCAGGGCTTGTCCACTGTGCTGTTCCCTTGTGCCATAGCCACAGGTCTGCTTGGCAAGCGCTTCAAGCTGGTCTTTACTATTCGTAAACAAAGAGTTAGGCAAAATTGGAGTGGGGGGTGGGGAATTGTCTATACCCACAAAGCTCCTTCCAGCTGAAAGGCCAACCTGCACTGACTCGCCCAGGCAAACCGTGGAGTCCCGCTGAGCGTTTCAGTGGAGCTCTGCAGAGGCAAGATCTGCCCACATGCATCGCGTTGCCGGACTTGGGCCTCCGTTCCTAATGCATTTAAAATGGTTGGGGGATGTTTACGAAAGTAATAACAATAATAATGGAATGGGCTGTTCATTATTTAGAAAAGCTGGACGTGCACAAGTCCATGGGGCCGGACGAGTTGCATCCGAGAGTGCTGAAGGAATTGGCGGCTGTGATTGCAGAGCCATTGGCCATTATCTTTGAAAACTCGTGGCGAATCGGGGAAGTCCCGGATGACTGGAAAAAGGCTAATGTAGTGCCAATCTTTAAAAAAGGGAAGAAGGAGGATCCTGGGAACTACAGGCCAGTCAGCCTCACTTCAGTCCCTGGAAAAATCATGGAGCAGGTCCTCAAAGAATCAATCCTGAAGCACTTGCATGAGAGGAAAGTGATCAGGAACAGCCAGCATGAATTCACCAAGGGAAGGTCATGCCTGACTAATCTAATCACCTTTTATGATGAGATTACTGGTTCTGTGGATGAAGGGAAAGCAGTGGATGTATTGTTTCTTGACTTTAGCAAAGCTTTTGACACGGTCTCCCACAATATTCTTGTCAGCAAGTTAAGGAAGTATGGGCTGGATGAATGCACTACAAGGTGGGTAGAAAGCTGGCTAGATTGTCGGGCTCAACGGGTAGTGATCAATGGCTCCATATCGAGTTGGCAGCCGGTATCAAGTGGAGTACCCCAAGGGTTGGTCCTGGGGCCGGTTTTGTTCAATATCTTCATAAATGATCTGGAGGATGGTGTGGATTGCACTCTCAGCAAATTTGCGGATGATACTAAACTGGGAGGAGTGGTAGATACGCTGGAGGGGAGGGATAGGATACAGAAAGACCTAGACAAATTGGAGGATTGGGCCAAAAGAAATCTGATGAGGTTCAATAAGGATAAGTGCAGGGTCCTGCACTTAGGACGGAAGAACCCAATGCACAGCTACAGACTAGGGACCGAATGGCTAGGCAGCAGTTCTGCGGAAAAGGACCTAGGGGTGACAGTGGACGAGAAGCTGGATATGAGTCAGCAGTGTGCCCTTGTTTCCAAGAAGGCCAATGGCATTTTGGGATGTGTAAGTAGGGGCATAGCGAGCAGATCGAGGGACGTGATCGTTCCCCTCTATTCGACATTGGTGAGGCCTCATCTGGAGTACTGTGTCCAGTTTTGGGCCCCACACTTCAAGAAGGATGTGGATAAATTGGAGAGAGTCCAGCGAAGGGCAACAAAAATGATTAGGGGACTGGAACACATGAGTTATGAGGAGAGGCTGAGGGAGCTGGGATTGTTTAGCCTGCAGAAGAGAAGAATGAGGGGGGATTTGATAGCTGCTTTCAACTACCTGAAAGGGGGTTCCAAAGAGGATGGCTCTAGACTGTTCTCAATGGTAGCAGATGACAGAACGAGGAGTAATGGTCTCAAGTTGCAGTGGGGGAGGTTTAGATTGGATATTAGGAAAAACTTTTTCACTAAGAGGATGGTGAAACACTGGAATGCGTTACCTAGGGAGGTGGTAGAATCTCCTTCCTTAGAGGTTTTTAAGGTCAGGCTTGACAAAGCCCTGGCTGGGATGATGTAACTGGGAATTGGTCCTGCTTCGAGCAGGGGGTTGGACTAGATGACCTTCAGGGGTCCTTCCAACCCTGATATTCTATGATTCTATGATTAAACAAATTCTGCACATGCTGTGAACTGAGAGGTGGCAGTTTGTCTTTACCAGCTGGCTCATGAATTCTGGACTTGAAGAGAAAACAAACAATGTCTATCTTCTGTGAATGTAAGGCAATCACAATCTGCATGCATTTGGCAAGAAAACAGGCCGTTCACCCCAGGGGATAACTCTTTTGATGTCCCTTTTAACATCTGGTTTAAAGGTAACTAATTCTGCAGTGGATGTTCTTGCACAAAAATCCTCTAGATTTGTCTGTTCCTCGCTGTAGGATTCACAGTCTGGGATTTCAGCAGCGCTCATGTCTTGCTGGATGGCTCTCAGCCAGGCTGGTTAATCATTTCCTTTAACTTAATTTGAGTTTGAGCAATTTGAAGCTCCCTTGAATTCATTGGAGCTTCCTGTTAAGACACCAGCTACTATTGGTGAGAGATAACTGGTTACAGTAGCTGGAGGCGGACCTCATGCTGATTCACAAGCCACTTGAAAATAATATGCTCTTTAGCCATTAGAATTATTAACACAGGCTTTGCTTTCCTACCTTAGGGCTTTTAACACACTAGGATTTGAAAATGTAGCCAATCAAGAGAATAAAGCTCTTAGCTTATTGAAGCCTACAAACCCAAATCTGGCTTCTTGGTAGCTGAAGTGTTGTGCATTTTTCACTCAGGACCCCAGGCTGTTTGGTATTTTAGCATAAACTTTACTGTTATGTTGCAATTTCTCCTGTCCCTCTTCACTAAGACTAAACTGCAAGGGAAGAAAGCTGTGTGGGCGATAACCAGCCAGCTGGGCCACATTCAGACCACTGAACTGAACGACTTTATATCGTGTTACCAGACATCACAACCCTCCACTTTTGAATGCTTACAATTGAAGTGTGGCCTCTTCTTTGCCATTGCTCTTCCCCAGGCTTATGTGTTTCCATCCCTGTGTTTGAATTTGCAAGTATCCACTTTGAATATTCATGCATGATTTCTAAGGGCATTATGGATTTTACTGGGTACACACACACTTTTCTATGTGCATTAATTGTCTTTCTGTAAAACATGGCCTGTAGTATATTGTCTTACAGCTGATCTACAGTGGAAGCTCTCGGACATTGTGCTCAAGTGATTCTGCAGCTAATTCATAGTGATTTGAAACATGTGAAATGAAGCCATAATTATGCTGCCTCCCAGGTCTGCAGCAGTGTTATCGGAGCGTGAATTTGGTGGATGTTAGGCATTACTAATTCACACTTCTTAGTGTGCCTTTTTTTGATGTGCACTTTGCCTAGTAAGAATGTGGACTATTCATATTTCTACTTTGCTTGTTCCTTAATGAGCATGTGGGATGGGGTGGGGGAGCTTTCAGAGGTGTTCCCAGTGTGGGGAAACTATCCGTGATCTAATGCTTTAGAAACAGGATGGGCAGAGTCAGCCCCGTAGGTGCTGTGCCAGTGTGTGATCTGGTGGAAGCATGTTGGTGAAACTCTAGGGAGACTTGTCTAGAACCGGCATTGGAGGGAGTGTTGTGGGGCACACCATGTGGTCAGATTTAGAACTGGGGCAGTGAGGGGGCCCCGATCATTCTCAGATAAGTCCTTTCAAGCCTTGATTGCAATACAGGGCCCAATCCTGGAGGGTGCTGAGTGAAGTTGCAGCTAGCAAGAGATGTTAAGAGTAACAAGAAGGGTTTCTTCAGGTATGTTAGCAAAAAGAAAAGCCAAGGAAAGTGTGGGCCCCTTACTGAATGAGGGAGGCAACCTAGTGACAGAGGACGTGGAAAAAGCTAATGTACTCAATGCTTTTTTTGCCTCTGTCTTCACGAACAAGGTCAGCTCCCAGACTGCTGCACTGGGCAGCACAGCGTGGGGAGGAGGTGACCAGCCCTCTGTGGAGAAAGAAGTGGTTCGGGACTATTTAGAACAGCTGGACGAGCACAAGTCCATGGGGCCGGATGTGCTGCATCCGAGAGTGCTAAAGGAGTTGGTGGATGTGAGTGCAGAGCCATTGGCCATTATCTTTGAAAACTCATGGCGATCCGGGGAAGTCCCGGATCACTGGAAAAAGGCTAATGTAGTGCCCATCTTTTTTTTAAAAAAAATGGAAGAAGGAGGATCCTGGGAACTACAGGCCAGTCAACCTCACCTCAGTCCCTGGAAAAATCATGGAGCAGGTCCTCGAGGAATCAATTCTGAAGGACTTAGAGGAGAGGAAAGTGATCAGGAACAGTCAGCATGGATTCACCAAAGGCAAGTCATGCCCGACTAATCTAATTGCCTTCTATGACGAGATAACTGGCTCTGTGGATGAGGGGAAAGCAGTGGACGTGTTATTCTTTGACTTTAGCAAGGCTTTTGACACGGTCTCACACAGTATTCTTGCCAGCAAGTTAAAGAAGTATGGGCTGGATGAATGGACTATAAGGTGGATAGAAAGCTGGCTAGATTGTCGGGCTCAACAGGTAGTGATCAAGGGCTCCATGTCTAGCTGGCAGCCGGTATCAAGTGGAGTGCCCCAAGGGTCAGTCCTGGGGACGGTTTTATTCAATATCTTCATTAATGATCTGGAGGATGGTGTGGATTGCACCCTCAGCAAGTTTGCAGATGACACTAAACTGGGAGGAGAGGTCGATACGCTGGAGGGTAGGGATAGGATACAGAGGGCCCTAGACAAATTGGAGGATTGGGCCAAAAGAAATCTGATGAGGTTCAACAAGGACAAGTGGAGCCCTGCACTTAGGACGCAAGAATCCCACGCACCGCTACAATAGATATACGTATAGTTGGCAGCAGTTGTGCAGAAAAGGACCTAGGGGTTACAGTGGACGAGAAGCTGGATATGAGTCCAGCAGTGTGCCCTTGTTGCCAAGAAGGCCAATGCATTTTGGGCTGATACATAGGGGCATTGCCAGCAGATCGAGGGACGTGATCGTTCCCCTCTATTCGACATTGGTGAGGCTCATCTGGAGTACTGGGTCCAGATTTTGGGCCCCACACACAATAAGGATGCGAAAAAATTGGAAGAGTCCAGGGCGGCAACAAAAATGATGAGGGGACTGGAACACATGACTTATGAGGCGAGGCTGAGGGAACTGGGATTTAGTCTGCGGAAAGAAGAATGAGGTGGGATTTGATAAATGCTTTCAACTACCTGAAAGGGGGGTTCCAAAGAGGATGGCTCTAGACTGTTCTCAGTGGTAGCTGATGACAGAACAAGGAGTAATGGTCTCAAGTTGCAGTGGGGGAGGTTTAGGTAGGATATAGGAAAAACTTTTTCACTCAGGGGTGGTGAAACACTGGAAAGTGTTTACCTAGGGAGGTGGTGGAATCTTCTTCCTTAAATATTTTTAAGGCCCAGCTTGACAAAGCCAGGCTGGGATGAATTAGTTGGGGATTGGTGCTGCTTTGAGCAGGGGGTTGGCATAGATGACCTCCTGACGTCCCTTCCAACCCTGATATTCTATGATTCTATGATGAATACCAATGGAATGTGTTCGGCAGGAGAGACACAGAGGGCCCACATCAGGAGAGCCAGCGGCTAGGGTTCTGGCCTAAGAGAGAGCAGAGCCCTAGACAAATCCCTTCACTACATCAGGCATGGCGGGGAACGGAAATGGACCCTGGGTCTCCAGCCCTCACAACCTGGACCAACACGTCTCAGGGAGGCTGCCTTCTCCCACCCATTGTGGAGAGAGTCAGGCATGCTCTGACCACACCAGACCAGGCAACATAGGCATCGCCCTGCTGATCACACCAGGCATCCCTGGGAGACAGGCATCCACGCAGTGGGGCTTATCCCCAGAGACCGAAGCCTAGGTACTCAGGGAACTTTTACAGTGAAAATTCAGGCACTGAGTAAGTTTGGGCACCAGAAAGGTTAGGCCTAGATGTGCCCTTTAGCCACCTAAGTCTCTTTGTGGATCTGGACTCAATCCACTGGAATGGATCAAAGAGTCAAAGGTTTGAGCCATGTGGTCCTCAGAGACATGAGCAGATGTCTCTCCCCAGGCCTGTTCAGGGGCCCAACCCAGCCACATGGCCCAGCTGGAGACAGACTGTTCCTTGGTCTCCAAGCACAGGACCCAGAGCTTTGCCCTCCAGATCTCTCCTGCTTGCTGCTCCTGTTCCACTTACACAGGGAGGCTTGTTGAGAAAATGGTTGTTTATGGGATTTTGGAGGGCAGGGGGGAGGAGAAGTGTGTGTTGGGGGAGGAGGGCAAGGATTGCTTTTATTTTATTTACTCTTAACATCTCTTGCTAGCTGCAACTCCAGGTGTGATTTGGCCTTCCTGATTTCACTCCTGAATCCCTGAGCAATACTTTTATACTCTTCCCTGGTCATTTGTCCAATCTTCCACTTCTTGTAAGCTTCTTATTTTGTGTTCAAGATCAGCAAGGATTTCACTGTTAAGTCAAGCTGGTCGCCTGCCATATTTACTATTCTTTCTACAGATCGGGATGGTTTGTCCCTGTAACCTCAATAAAGATTTGCGGATGATACAAAACTGGGAGGAGTGGTAGATACGCTGGAGGGGAGGGATAGGATACAGAAGGACCTAGACAAATTGGAGGATTGGGCCAAAAGAAATCTGATGAGGTTCAATAAGGATAAGTGCAGGGTCCTGCACTTAGGACGGAAGAACCCAATGCACAGCTACAGACTAGGGACCTCATGGCTAGGCAGCAGTTCTGCGGAAAAGGACCTAGGGGTGACAGTGGACGAGAAGCTGGATATGAGTCAGCAGTGTGCCCTTGTTGCCAAGAAGGCCAATGGCATTTTGGGATGTATAAGTAGGGGCATAGCGAGCAGATCGAGGGACGTGATCGTTCCCCTCTATTCGACATTGGTGAGGCCTCATCTGGAGTACTGTGTCCAGTTTTGGGCCCCACACTACAAGAAGGATGTGGATAAATTGGAGAGAGTCCAGCGAAGGGCAACAAAAATGATTAGGGGACTGGAACACATGACTTATGAGGAGAGGCTGAGGGAGCTGGGATTGTTTAGCCTGCAGAAGAGAAGAATGAGGGGGGATTTGATAGCTGCTTTCAACTACCTGAAAGGGGGTTCCAAAGAGGATGGCTCTAGACTGTTCTCAATGGTATCAGATGACAGAACGAGGAGTAATGGTCTCAAGCTGCAGTGGGGGAGGTTTAGATTGGATATTAGGAAAAACTTTTTCACTAAGAGGGTGGTGAAACACTGGAATGCGTTACCTAGGGAGGTGGTAGAATCTCCTTCCTTAGAGGTTTTTAAGGTCAGGCTTGACAAAGCCCTGGCTGGGATGATTTAACTGGGAATTGGTCCTGCTTCGAGCAGGGGGTTGGACTAGATGACCTTCTGGGGTCCCTTCCAACCCTTATATTCTATGATTCTATGATTCTTTAAAACACATCATTAAATGTGCATTAGGCTAGAGAATGACTACCATGTCGGGGTTCACTGAGAGACCACCGGTCAACGCCCTGTTCACCAGGCAGAGAGTGAACTTGACCTGGGGCATGCCCTATCCCAGGTGAGGTCCCTTCTCATTGGACTGAACATTAGTCGGGGGTAAGGGGGCATACCCTCCTCCTTGACCTGTCTGAGTGGCGTTAAATGCATTGCTGCTGTCCTTGCAAGTTACATCTTAGGGGCCTGACTCCAGGAGACTGATCCTGGCTGTGGATCCCAAACAGAGACAGGTGCTGTAAGGATAAGGCTTTTCTCTGCAGCCAGATTAGGACAGCAACCGCCGTGAGCTAAGAAACAATGTCACATCCTTGCATTCCATCTAACTTGCATTACAACAATGAAATATCCAGCTGTTAAGAAAGCGACTGTCCTAATAGCATACATCATCATCAGATAAGATCTGTTTCTCTAAGATGGTTAAGGAACATTTTGTTCGATGGCACCTGTCTAGCAAGGAATCACTTAACAGTTGCGGTTGTGAAATCCCTACTTTGTTTTGTCTTTATTGGTCTCCACTTCTCTATTGTTCATCTGTATGGTCTCTGTCTGGTTCTTTGTCTGCTACATAACTAATTTTGCTAGGTGTAAATCAACTATGGTGGTGGGTATGGTTGGTTAAAGAATCTGTTTTACAGTACATTAGGATTGCTTAGAAAATTGTTTAGTAATATTTTAGTACAATGACTGGTTAAGGTACAGCTAAGCAGGACTCAAGTTTCACTGTATAAACTGGGGTCCAAAAGGAAGTTCTGTGGAACCAACTCCAGGACACAGCCCTAAGATCAGAGATGCCAGACCTCAACACCCTGCCATTGACACTATGCAGAAGCTGGAGTCCCCCAGATGACCTGATTCTGACTGGCCAGTGTTATTGGGAGTGGTGAGCATTGTATGCTTAGCCTGTGCATTCTGTTTTGGTGATTGTTAATAAATAGCTGTTAAAATCTATACTGGGCCAATATTCTCTTATACACTATTTCTCACGCATTCTCCCACCCCGACCTTTGGAGTGAGGTTTTCTACCAGAACTCCTTACACTACAGGGGGTAAGTTAAATCAAATTAACTTTTCAAGGTTAGCTGTCATTTCTTGTACAGCTAACAAAACAAAGACAACTTTCAGTTTTCCAAAATTCAGATTATCACACAATTAGTCTGTTACTCTTTAACCAATAACTTCACCTATAATTTCATTTTCATTGGTAACAACATATTCAAAGATCACAAATTCTTGTCCAATATGTTTTCTTTTAATCCCCATTGCCAACAATTAAACCTTGGCTCAAGTTGTGGTTTGTCCCAATGTAGCTCCCAATCACTTCTGCGAGTTCATATATCTCAGGATCTTTTGCCATGTGTGTTGGTGGAAGGGGTCTCCTGTGTGGCAATGTTTGCATCATGAGAAAAAATACCTCTCTTTTCCTACTTTTTAATCTTTTGAAGTAGAGGAGAAATGATGTAAATGCATAAAACACAAAAGAAAACTGTCTGGTCTACACTAACGACATGTATTGGTATAACTATGTTGCTCAGGGGTGTGAAAAATCCCCACCCCTGGGCAATATCATTGACAGAACAAGGAGTAATGGTCTCAAGTTGCAGTGGGGGAGGTTTAGGTTGGATATTAGGAAAACTAGGAGGGTGGTGAAGCACTGGAATGTGTAACCTAGGGAGGTGGTGAAATCTGCTTTCTTAGAGGTTTTTTCAGGTCAGGCTTAAAAAAAGCCCTGGCTGGGATGATTTAGTTGGGGATTGGTCCTGCTTTGAGCAGGGGGTTGGACTAGATGACCTCCTGAGGTCCCTTCCAACCCTAATATTCTATGATTCTAAGTAGGATATTACCGTGTAAGGCTCTTTCACTGGTAAAAGCTCCCACACACCTGCAGAGTGTAAGGTTATGCCCTGAGCCCTAGAGAATGGAGTAAGGGTGGGTGCCCCTAGAGTGTACGAATAACAGAATTTTGTGCAGGTGTCCTCTGAAGGCTCCTAACTGAGAGGGGATGGGCATAGCACACACACCTCTTGTGGGTATCTGCTATTGGCTAGCATAGGCATCACCCATGCAGAGTGTTGGCTTGCATTCTCCGACACCTGTCTTCCTCTGCATATTGGACAGGGAGCCTTGGTGACTAGCCCAGGGCTTGTGGATTCCACTCTTTGGCTAAAAGAAAAGGAGTACTTGTGGCACCTTAGAGACTAACCAATTTATTTGAGCATGAGCTTTCGTGAGCTACAGCTCACTTCATTGGATGTCCGATGAAGTGAGCTGTAGCTCACGAAAGCTCATGCTCAAATAAATTGGTTAGTCTCTAAGGTGCCACAAGTACTCCTTTTCTTTTTGCGAATACAGACTAACACGGCTGTTACTCTGAACTCTTTGGCTAGGCAGCTGTAAGTTAGGTCTAAGTCCCTGAAGTGATTAACTGCACACTGTGAGTGGATGTGTGGAGCTAAGCAGCAAGACCTAGTCTATAAGTCCATTCCCAACTGAACTCTCCCCTTAAACAGGGGCAGCAAAGAGGAATTCTGGAGGGATGTTAGAGTGTAAATGCAGTACAAATGCAAAGTGAGCATGTCAAACACACTGAACTGGGTAGCAAGCAAAAGGAATGCTCAATGAGGCAAAATTTGATTTAAGTGGCATTAGAGAAACTTGGTGGAATGATTTGCATGACTGGACTGTTAAAATCAACTGACTACAACCTGTTTGGAATGGACACAGTGGGTAAAAGGGAGAGAGAGACACTATTAAACACCATTTTCTGTTTCTCAGTTGTTAACTCTGAACCACAGGATCATAAATGTATATAGATCAATGAGCTAGCTAACGAAGCTGAGGTACTGGTGAGAGTCTATTAAGACCACTGAATCATAGTTGAGAACAGAATGAGTTATTGTAATATTCAGGAAAAAAATTGTATTCTTATGGAGGGCTTCAATTTGGGAGAGACATGCTGGAGGTCTCATGCAGCCAGTAGTAACAATTAGTTATAGATATCCTAACACAGGTATTGCACCCAAAATGAGGCAACTCTAGTTCATCTTTAGCTGCCATAATGTCCAAAATAATCCCTGGATTGGAAATTTGGTGGTTGCTGAAGGACCAGTGGTCATGACCTGATTATATTTCATATGTGCAAGCAGAGGACAGTCCCAAACAATAGTCTGTACATTTGGTGCATCGAAGGGGCTAATTTCCCAAAGATGAAGAAAATAATCTAAATTAAGAGAAATTTTTTTTGGCAAATGACTGAAAATTGGGGAGTCTTTAAGAATGTATTAGATGGCCAAAAAGCATCAATTCCACAATTAAGAGAGAGGATAACTTAGGTTAAAAGCCCATATTAGTTCAATGGTGAAGTGAAGGTAGCAATTTGAAATAAAGTAGTTCTAGAGATAAGAAATGGGGGTGGGGGAAGAATGGGTTGCTATTACCCTTATCAATTAGATGTTTACGAAGAGTAGAGAGTTGATAAGGGTAGCTAAAGACATCAAGGAAAAAAATCCATTTCTGGAGAGCTAAGGACAATAAGAAGTTCCAGTAGGAACAAAAGAAATTTTAGCAATTCTCTATGCCCATTTACTAGATGGAGATGGTGAAATGTTTAATGATGCAGGAATACATATTCCTAATCTGTCTTTGGAAAGAAACAGGAAGATGAGCTTGTATCACATGAGGATGATGAAGTATTTTCCGGTCCATTAGTAACCAAAGAGGAGGTTAAACAACATCTATTTAAGTCCGCAAATCCTGGATAATTTCTGGCTTGATCAGATTTAACAAATCTTGGAAAACTGGGGAAATTCCAAACGAGTGAAAGTACTAGTGTGCCAATATTCAAAAAGGGCAAGTGAGATGTTAACCACCCTACAGTACTAGACATCAGTCCCAGGCACAATGACGAAAAGCTGATGCAGCATTCAGCTGATAAAGAATTAAAGGATAGGAATATAATTAGTGCTATGGTTTTATGGAATATAGCTCTTGTCAAACAAACCGGATTTCATTCTTTGAGGAGATTACAAGTTTGGGAGAAGAAGACATATAGGTGATATATTTAGACTTTTGTAAGTCTTGGAATCATAAGACATTCTGATTACGGAATGAGCCTTATTCAATATCCTAAAGTGCACATTAAATTGATTAAGAACCAGCTAACTCATACATCTTAAACTAGCTGTCAGTGGTAAATCATTGACTGGACGTCCTTCCAGGGGGCTGTGCAGGGATCAGTACTAGGCCCTGTGATACTTTTCCATTAATGACCTGCAAGTAAGTATAAAATCACTGCAGATAAAATTAGTGGAAGACCCAAAGATTAGTAGTGGTAAATGAGGAGGACTGGGCAGCCCTGCAGAGGAAACCAGATTGCTTGGTCAACTGGTCCCATTCAAACCGTGTGTTCTAATCCAGCGAAATGTAAAATTAGAGCTCTAGGAACAGGGAATGTCAGCTATACCTGCAGAATGGGGGACTGTAATGCACTGGACAGCAGCGATTTCTGTGACTCTGAAGTCAGGGGTCATAGTGGACAAGTAACACAATGAGCTCCTGTGCAATGCTGTGGCAAAGAGTAATGCTGTCTTTCGATGTATTAAAAGGGTATTAGTAAGCAGGAGTAGCGAGATGATTTTTGCCTCTGTATATGGCCTTGCTGAGGCAGATCCTGGTATTATTCTGGTGTCAATGTTTTAGAGAGGATGTTGGAAAAAATAGAGTGGGGGCAAAAAGTCACACACAATTTGGGGGCTGGAGAAAATATCATGCAGTGAGATTGAGAGGTGCCTTGGCAGCAGTGTGCTGGAATGTTTGAGGGGAGAAAATACTGAGCACTAAAGAGCTCTAATAATGTAGCAGAGAAAGTCCTAACAAGAACCAGTGGCTGGAAACTGAAGCCAGACAGATCACAAATGGAAGTAAGGCACCCCTTGTTAACAGTAAGGGTGACTTCCGTTGGTGGTTTTCTCTAATGGTTAGTGATCTCCTTCTGTGTCTTCAGATCAAGTCTAGACACCATTCTGGAAGATGTGCTGTATTCAAAAGCAAGTCATTTGGCTTAACACATGGGTAACTGGTTGAAATTCAATGGCCTGTGTGATATGATCTAATTGTCCCTTCTGGCCTTATGTGACTTCATAGATTGTAATGGTGAACAAAGCTCCCTTGAGTATACAGGATTTCTATGGGCACATACATGTTCAAACAGCCAAGAGTTAATGTTTGACGTTTATTTGCCGTTAATTAGGGAAAAAACCCTGAGTACAGCTTGACTAGTGAGAAATCTTCTGTAATCAAGTAAAAAGTCACCAGACATCATGCTCTTCTTTCCACTTTGTTTGTTTGATAATATTCATAGTCTAAATCTTAACCTAATCTACGTCTACACTATCACTTTTGTCGGTAAGACGCTTGTTGGGCAAGGGTGTGGAAAAGCACCTCTCTGACCGGCATACGTCTCCCCAGCAAAAGTGACAGTGAGGACAATGCCATGTGTCTGCTGCACCTTTACGACTTTGAAGTTGGGCTCTGGGTTTAGTGGCTAATGTAGGGGTAAAGAGTCTTCAGTCTGTAATTTAACAATCACAGGTACAAATATAATTGCATTTTTAGAAAAGAGAGCTGCACATTCCACTTATTTAAAAAAAAAAAAAACAGCTCTTCCCTCCAGGGTTTCACTTAAGAAGCAAACAGCAGAGACGTTCCCATTAAGCAGCGTTTGAAACCAGAGATGAGGGTCCATTAAGGGTGGATTCAGCTACGCAGAGAACTGTTCTTGAGATTCCAGTTTGCAATACACCACAAATGGCGCGTGTCCCCTTTCTGGTCTAGTTCCCGCCTTCCAACAGTGGCCCTAGACAGCTAGTGAGAAGGACCTTTCTGTGTATTGACTGAAAACACCACAACACTGCACTCTCCTCTGTAATGGATAGATGGCAGCTTTCTGAGACTGGGAGGGCACTTCTCCCCATTTGAAGGTGCGGAACACGCAACCATTCATAACGTATACCAGCCACCTCCACTGCTGTTCTGACATGGACCACAAACTGCCCCTTGTCGCAGGAAGCAAACCTGAGACATAGTCCTTGGATTAGAGGCCTGGGATGAGGCAGGCCCTGCTCATCGAAACTGGCAAGAACAGGGCTGATATTGCAGAATTACACATTTCTAAGAAATGCTAAGCACTAAAGAATACTCAGGCAAACACATCCCGATATTAAGTGGTACCAGAACATTCCAATATCAAGGATGGTAAAAAAACATTCCCCAAGGATAACAGGAATGCACTGTCCCCTACTACAAGATATGGTCAGAATAACAGTATGTGATAGAAATGTTTTAATCGATCCAACATATACAGGGTGATGGGTGATAGCTAGCCAATTCAGGGGGCAGTAACTAACTATGTCAGAGGCAATATGTAACTTGTTCATATCAGGGTATAAAGATGTATCTCAGAGGAAGTATCTCAGTCCAGCCAAGGCAGAAAATGGAAAGTCCTGCCATTCACTGAGCTGCATCCATTGTCACAGGGGCATACATGTCTTAGCATCCTCGTACAGTCTGCCAGGGGCTATTAACAAGCTTTGTTGACAATGAACCTGGCATAGTGCCTTTGTACCTTAACAAATCTTGTGGTAATTGAGCAGCTCGTCTGAGGTCTGTTGTGCCGACTGTCTGCACAGAGCTGGGGCAGCACACAGGGAGAACACACACACGCAGCTGGGTATCTAACCAACCCCTTCCCCCCATTTGTTTGGTTTGTTTTTTTTACTCCAACTCAGCTGAGTAAAGATTGCGGAGCCATGCTAAACTGATGGATTCCAATCTGTCTCTTCCCCCAAAACACGCTGGTAAGTCATTCTAAAATTCTGTTAATTGATCCTCACTGGTTTTTGCCCCTATTATATTAGATGTTTGGGCACAAATGCTCTGTTATAGGATGACTGATGTGAACAAGAGTCCAAATATTGTGCTGTTGCTTTGTTAAATATGGAACAACTCCTCTAGTCACTGTGAGGAAAATGTAAAGTGACAAAATAGCCACACAACCAAAGGGGAAAAACCCTCTAAGGGGCCAGAGTTTTAAACCTGGATATTTACAGTCAAACACTTTTCAAAATGGCTTAAAGAAAATAATGGTGACATTCACCCTCCACAAGGGCATCAGAAAAAGACATTAGTCAAGACTTTCATCAAAAATCACTGGAAGTGACTAACTCTCTGCAGAAAAATCAAAGACTTGCGGAGATTGAGAACTATCCAGAAACTAGTAAAATCAAATTTGTAAAACTAAGACCCTCAAATGGGGCTGTTAAAATGTTCCATTGCTGGCTAACACAGTGAAACAAGTTAATATCACAAACTAAGAAAAGAGAAGCTAAGGATAATCAGCACTATTTCCAGGCTTGGTGTTGCATTCACTAATCCTTCACTTTGCAGTTGAGGGAGAATAATTATATTAGAGTTAGCTGGAACATTTTTTTAGATGTTTTTTCACTGCAATAGGCTGTTTCATCAAAGCTGAAACGTTTCGTGGATAAGTATACATTCCAATGAATTTCTCAACAATAAAAGGTTTCAGAGTAGCAGCCGTGTTAGTCTGTATCTGCAAAAAGAAGGAGGAGGACTTAGTCTCTAAGGTGCCACAAGTCCTCCTTTTCTTTCAACAATAAAAGTTTGAGGTCCAGGCTGGAGTCTCCATCACTTCCAGAGAAAGAGACGAATTGAAAACTTGAGATTTTCAATCCAAAACAGACATTGCCATCATCATTCCATTTTCTGAAAACATTCAGAAGCTTTTGTTTTTGTTCTACATTGGAACAAAACTAAACTTGGAACCTGAAATTGCCGGGAAACAGAACTGCCATCCTCTGGACAGCTGTAGTGTGTATCTTGCTTGATTTTAGCTTAACGTGTTCACTACTTGTGTTGATTCTACACATTTAGCTAGACACCGGTCGTTGTGGGCCAGTTTGGTAGCCCTTCCAGTTGCTAAGGTTATCTGACACTTCCCATTATAAGGCCATGGTTTTAGGTGCTCATACTTGCCAAATTTTAACTTTTTTTTTTTTCACTGAAATTTTACATGCTAAGTGTCTAATTCAGGCTGGATTTTGTTTGGTGAACTTCAGACAAAAACAGATCAGCTGTTTCAAAGAACGAGGCTAGGAAAACTTGTTTTACCCATGTTAAAATATTTGGGTGACCTTTACTTTGAATGGCTCTGTGGCCCTATGCTTTGGATGAGAGACTGGAAAACTGTCAGGGGAAGTGGCTTTTGTGTCAGGGATGTGCCTTTTGCAACTCCTGTGAAAATCTGCCTGAATTTGGCCAAGTTATAAGCCCCTGAAAAATCAGTTTGCACATGCTCAATAGATACTACTTCCATTATAGCAGCTAAAACTGCTGAATATCCGTCCTCACAGAGCATGCCCCAGCCTCTCTCAGCTCCCAGTGTGGACCAGAGTGCACAGGAATCATCCTGCTGGAGCAACTGAGCACGCTCCAACTCCTCACAACTCTCGAGTGGGACAGGACTGTGTGTGCCAATGCCAAGAGCACCTGAGCCTGTCCAGCCCAGGGCTTGAGAGCCGAAGCCGGAGTTCCCCTGGAAGGGCTGCTTCCAGCTGCTCTGCTCTGCATGCACAGGCAGCGTGAGGGAGGCAGCTGTCTGATCTGAATGCAGAGAGGGCAGTCGTTGGACCGGGGAGGGAAACTGGGATGAGAGGCCTGAGGAGTGGAGATGGGGAGGCTGGGCAATGAGAATGGGCCTGGGCCAAGGAACCAGGGGTCAGAAAGAGCAGACTGGGGCAGAGACAGGGTTAGGGCGATGGAGCAGGAGTCCAGCTTTGGGAGGAATGGGCATAAGAGGCTGCGCCCAATAGAGCACGTCCCTTCCAGAACCTGCGATAGAACGCAAGGTTCGTGCACCTCTCCACGGCTTTGTCTTGTCGTTGCTGGGCAATATGCCTCTTGGTCCCGCTTCCTTGCGGATACAACTGTAACTTACTGAGCTCGCTCCTGTTCCAGGTGAAGTAATAGCAAAATGCTAACCCCCTCCATGGGGAATGAACAGGCATTTATCAGGTAGCCACCCTAACTCAAAATAGATATTAGAAAGGCAAAATCCACAGGCATTCTCTACCACAGAGTTTCCGGCTGGAAAGGGCATAGTTTTCCTAGCTGTACTAAATATATGCAGTGTCATTGTAGCAGAGGGAGACTCACCGGCACGGCGCCTCCTGCTGGCCATCTCAGGAATTAGCTCTTCCAGCTTGGAGCGCCCTCTGCAGGCTGCTGTCTCACCTGCCGCTGGCCCCCATGTCCCTCCTGGACCCCGGTGCCTCTTATCTTGTGGTTCTGCCCTATGCCCCTCCAACAGTCTCTGGGTCTCCCCTCCCCAGGGAACCCCCAACCCTCTATCCCCACCTTGCCTCAGCAGCTACTGCTAATCATTGTCTAGCCCCCTCTCACTGGGGCGGACTGCAGTCTGTAATCAACTCAACACTGGCAAGGGTGGTTTGGACCTGCTGCCTTTCCCTGCAGCCCAATACCTGCTTTGGCCTTTCTATCAGGCCGCAGCCTGGGAGGTCGCCAGGCCTGAGCTCCCCAGCTCAGTCTGTCCCTTCCCTCACACTGCTCCATTCCCTGTACCCTGAGCTCCCAGGCAGCCAGGTCCATCTCCCTCTAAGACTGGAGAGAGACTGTCCTAGCTCTTGCCTAGCAGCCCTTTTATAGGGCCAGCTGTGGCCTGATTGGGGTGTGGCCCCCGCTGGGGCTGCCTTCCCATTCAGCCTATTCTATTGGCTCCCCCCGGGCAGCCCTTTCTCCGGGCTGTTTTAACCCCTTCTGAGCTGGAGCGGGGAGACAGCCCCGCTACAGTAATACAGTAAGGATGAAAGTAATAGGGAGATCTCAGAAAAAGCGCTGTCTAAATATCCTCCATTATTTTCTCCAATTCCCAGATGGCAGGATTTGGAGAGATCAGTTTGCAAAAGGTGTTTTCCAGTCGTGTCTGCAGCGCTTCCCCCACACATATATGCACACTGACACGGGATGAACTCGAACGCCTGCATGCCTATTCCAGTAGCCTCGCATTTGTACACAAACACTAGAAATTATGACCCACAATTGGCAGTTGCAAATTCCAACACCTGCCCATTTATCTGTTCATAGTGCACGTGCAGGCATTACGCTTTCTGAAGGGAGACCTCAACAGGTGTGTCCAGAGATACGCCGCACCTGTTTCTGCTGACAGCTGGGGATCTTGCTGGAGCCCTAGATTGCCAACCTGCATGATAATGGCATAAGAGGGAGAGAGGAAATCATTGCTGTGTCACGTCTTTTGTTCCTTCCACCTTACCTGCATCTCTTCAGTCTTCTCCATACGTGTCCACATGTGGTTGTGCTGGTAGAATTTGGCCATTTTAAAATGTTTGTGCACTAAACCAATACTAAGTAGGCAACTAAAAATCTCTATGAAAATATAATCACTCTGTATTTTCCTTCTTATAGCTCAGTTTTTGGATTTGTAGCCTTTTTACTTAGCCAAAAGCACTGAGCCATCTTATGGACTGATAGTCTTTACCGTTTTATCTTCCAAACAGAGGCTGGTTTTGAATGATGGGACCATAAAATCATGGATCTGAAAACAGGCCAGAGGCGCTCATGATGGAAATACTGACAGTCCCTGAAGTACACAGTGACATGCGGGTGCAGCTATCCTGTTTCTAAAGGAAGTTCTATTTTCAAGGGAGCCCTGTTTGTGCTGCCCAGGACGATAATTCAAGGCTCAGAAGGCACTGGTGAGTTAGGCATTTAAGAAATGTTCTGTGCAAGGACTCTTCAGCAGGAGAGTGAGTTTGTGTGTGTATGGGGGTGGGGGGGATGTGAGAAAACCTTGATCTATGCAGGAAATAGCCCGACTTGATTATGCAAAGAGTTGTCACTTTGGATGGGCTAGCACCAGCAGGAGAGTGAATTTGTGTGGGGGGTGGAGGGTGAGAAAACCTGGATTTGTGCTGGAAATGACCCACCTGTTGATCACTTTAGATAAGCTATTACCAGCAGGACAGTGGGGTGGGAGGAGGTATTGTTTCATATTCTCTGTGTGTATATAAAGTCTGCTGCAGTTTCCACGGTAAACATCTGATGAAGTGAGCTGTAGCTCACGAAAGCTCATGCTCAAATAAATTGGTTAGTCTCTAAGGTGCCACAAGTACTCCTTTTCTTTTTGCGAATACAGACTAACACGGCTGTTCCTCTGAAACCTTTCAGAATTACAGCTGTTCTACAAGAGTATTCTGTTCATAACAAGAGCTGCAGCTGCCAGTGTCTGTTGTTCAAACAGCACATTAGAGCTGTCCATCTGCCGGGTGCTGAAGTTACAGTTGACTCCCGCCTGTAAGAGAGGATCCTTCGCACTGTTCTGCATAATAGCGCATGCTAATAGGCAGTGAATCTGTCTCTTTGTTTGATCTGCGTTAGTTGTTTTAAAACACACAAATTTATGCCAGAAACTACCTATTATAAAAAAGGAGAAACAGTATTTTACAATTCTCATTCATATATATTTGGATCGGTGGCCACAACCATTATGCAACTTGTTTGGCATTGTTCTGAATTTGTTAATGTTCCTGTTTGGAGATCAGAGTGAAATCCTGGCTGATCTTAAACACAAAAAAAGAAGCTTACAAGAAGTGGAAGATTGGACAAATGACCAGGGAAGAGTATAAAAATATTGCTCGGGGATGCAGGAGTGAAATCAGGAGGGCCAAATCACATCTGGAGTTGCAGCTAGTGAGAGATGTTAAGAGTAACAAGAAGGGTTTCTTCAGGTATGTTGGCAACAAGAAGAAAGCCAAGGAAAGTGTGGGCCCCTTACTGAATGAGGGAGGCAACCTAAGGACAGAGGATGTGGAAAAAGCTAATGTACTCAATGCTTTTTTTGCCTCTGTCTTCACGAACAAGGTCAGCTCCCAGACTACTGCACTGGGCAGCACAGCATGGGGAGGAGGTGGCCAGCTCTCTGTGGAGAAAGAAGTGGTTAGGGACTATTTAGAAAAGCTGGACGAGCACAAGTCCATGGGGCCGGATGCGCTGCATCCGAGAGCGCTAAAGGAGTTGGCGGATGTGATTGCAGAGCCATTGGCCATTATCTTTGAAAACTCATGGCGATCGGGGGAGGTCCCGGACAACTGGAAAAAGGCTAATGTAGTGCCCATCTTTTTTTAAAAAAAAGGGAAGAAGGAGGATCCTGGGAACTACAGGCCACTCAGCCTCACCTCAGTCCCTGGAAAAATCATGGAGCAGGTCCTCAAGGAATCATTTCTGAAGCACTTAGGGGAGAGGAAACTGATCAGGAACAGTCACCATGGATTCATTAAGGGCAAGTCATGCCTGACTAATCTAATTGCCTTCTATGACGAGATAACTGGCTCTGTGGATGAGGGGAAAGCAGTGGTCTTGATGTTCCTTGACTTCCAATGTGCATTACTTTGCATTTTATCAACATTGAATTTCACCTGCCATTTTGTTGCCCAGTCACCTTGTGTCATGAGATCACTTTAACTCTTTGCAGTCTGCTTCGGACCTAACTACCTTGAGTAATTTTGCAAAGTCTGTAACTTTTGCCACCTCACTGACTACCCCTTTTCCAGATATTTATTAATATGTTGACAGCACTGGTCCCAGTACAGATCCTTGGGAAACCCCTCTAGTTATTTACCTCTAGCCTCTGTGCAAACAAATCATTCATTCTTTTAACCAGCTAAAGATCCAAGAGGACCTTCCCTCTTCTCCCATTTGCTTAACAGGTTTTGTGTGGGCCTTTGTCAAAGGCTTTCTTAATTCCAAGTATACTATATCCACTAGATCACCCTTGTCCACATGCTTGTTAGCCCCCAAAAGAATTATCATAAATTGGCATAGCCTGATCTGTCTTTGATATAATAGATAGATGTAAGGGAGGAGAGGGGTGACATGGTCAAAGCCACAGACTAGGGAAATGACCTGTACAGCAGCATTCTGAACTGATATGAGCAAGCAAGGATGCGTTTGTCGAGGCTAGTGAGGAGTTTGTTGCAGTAGTTGAGAGATTGAGAACCTGGATGAGAGTTTCAGCTCTGTGGATGTACAGGGAAGGCTGCATTTTTAGAGTCTTTGTGCAGAAATAAACAGCAAGATTTACATGTAGCCTGGATGTGAGACCCTAGAGAGGTCTGAGGTGAAAGTGACCCCATATTATGGGCCTGCATGACGGGCAGGAAGGTTGTGTTGTCCAGAATCACTGGAACAACAGGAGGGTTTCACAAAAACACTTGGTTATTTTTTCCACGAAACAAATACTCAGCCAATAAGACCAGTACACTTCATTTCTGTCTGTGAATATACCCTGTATGTAGCTCATACATTTTAAGGAAAACAAATACTGAAGGAATCAAATGTGGCTAAAACAAATTCATTTAACAAGTCAAATAACCACAGATCATTTTTGTTCTATTCATCCAACTCTGAGCTGTCCTAGCTCTCAGTTGTGTCCCCTTTCAACAGTGCAGATCACTTCTCCATGGGAGCTTTAGGAACCTGCACTCACACAGGTGTGCAAACAGCTTTGTTTTCTTTGGAATGTAAATCTCGGCAAAATTGACTTTAAAATCCAAGACACTGTTCATTCCTCATTTTACGTTCACTGCGCTCTTTATCAGTAAAAATTGTCTCGTTCAGAGGTTAAGCATTCAAAAGAGGGAGCAAATGTGTGTAACCTCGATGGCTAGTAACAATTCAGTGCACAAGTATGCTGTATTTGGATTAATTTACTGAGTTTTAAATAAATACTTCCCGGAGGTGTTTCTGGCAATCACAGGCACACACTGTTAAATTCCAGTTCTCCCCTTTGAAAATGAAGGGGTTAGATTCTCCCAACAGAGTCATTCTAAAATCCAGACCTTTCAACTCATGTACCACTCTGCATTTTATTTCAGGCTGTTAATAAAGTTTTGTTGTCCGGAGAATTTTTTGTTCTGGAGGGTGACAAGTTCCCAGAGTAGTTGTCTGTCTCTGACCTTGGGACCTCTATATAATTGCAGATATTTAATTAAAATCCACTTTTTTTATTTTAGGCCTTGTCTTTACAAACACTTGTATTCAGTATAGCTGAATGACTGCTGAAAAGACATCAAAGCGAGGGAGACTTATTACAGTTCACAGCCGCACTTTTCAAGATGTCTTACCTTAACTTCATGTTACTGGATCCAAAAGCTTGCAAACTGGGGGGTAGCTTTCCAAGACTGATCCCTGGTGTGAGTGAATCTTCTCTGAAAGCACCAAATAAGGGTTCCTAGAACTGAAAATTGTTTTGGGGGGTGTCCAGTTTGGTTTCTGTTAATAGTATCTGCATGGTGTAGGTCAATATTATATCAACGTTAAATTCTACTTTATCCTTAGTGTCTCCTCCTTAATCCCTACCTCCCCATCCCCACCCCCTGCAATGATGTGTATACCTCACTGCCATTTGGCTAAGCTAGTGGCCATCTGACTATTGAGATGACTTTGCATACATATTCTATCTCCAATATTATCTTTTTCCTACCATGCTCCAGCCAACCCCCCTCCATCCTCTTCGCTCACTCCACCTCTGTTTTCTTGCTTCTTCCTTTGTCACCATAATCATTGACTGGAGGCTCTCTGGGACTGTCTCTGTTTTACTTTCATATATAGTGCCCAGCACAATGGGCTTTCACAGAGCCCATTGCTCTAGACGGGGTTGCTCCAAGGATGAGTCAAGACCCACAGCTGAGAAGAAGGGGTGTACATTGCTTCCCAGCCAGAGAGAACAGCAGGTGCTGTCGGTACAGTCTGTGCATCTAAGAACAGAGCCCAGTTTGGTCTCTAAAGTGCACATCCCTGTAACAATAACCAGCAGACATCCTCTGATGGGTTCATGGAGCAGCCAGGGACTGCCAAAGCCTTGACCTGCTTCCTGCTGGCTCCTGCTTGTATGGTCTCATCAAACCCTGGGTGAGTCTGGTGACTGCAGTGTCAGCGGCCAATGAAAAGAGACATGGGCTGAGTAATGGCAACAGGAGGCTGTAGCTCCTGTCCTCTCATGTTCTTCTAGCCCCGCCAGAAAGCAACATGCTGAGCCCTGTTGCATTAATCTCAAGGGTCAAGAGTTAAAGGTGTTACAACCACTTTCATTGTCCAACATACAAACAGGAATAGAAGGAAGTGTGGGGTATTTTTCTATCTTGGCAAACACTCATTCTAAATTATTGATCAAACACAAGAAGGAACAAGAAATTAAGCAAAGCATTTATATCAAAAGTGAAATTGAGTGATTAAAGGTTTTGTTTGTTTGATATGTGAAAAGTGTCTCTCCTTTTGGAGGCAAAATATCCATCTCTGATTTCCAGGACAACCTGTGATTGAAAAGGAAAGGGTTACTTTTACTCTGCCTGTGTGACAGGTATTCACTGCTCTGTTTGACAGACAAGGCACAAGGTGGATAAGAGAGATGCTTTTGTCAGTGTCTTTGGAACACTGGATGGCTGGTCAATCCTGACACCTGTTGCTTGGACCCTGGGTCACTTTTGGGTCAGGGATACCCTCTGGTTGGATCTTTCTGGACAGGGCTGTGTCATCACTGCACCAGCACAGTGAGACGAGAAGTTGATTTCAGGATCTGATGAAACAATGAGTGAGAGATCATGGGGTGGGAGGGCAGAAAGTAACACAAGGAAAGGAGACAGAACAGGATCTTACATGCCTCCACAGAGCTGGCAATTGGGTATCCCTACTGATGGGCTGAGAGCTGGATGTCATGATTAGATCATGATTTTCCAGACTCACAAATGAACTAGAGCAAGGCCCAATGACTTTCCTCTCAGGAAGAAAGTCTTAGGGTCTAGTGGTCTGCACTTCCTGTTGTAGGATCAGGGGAGATGACCTGGGATGCTTTAGGACAGGAGATGAGAGTTGGATTTTTTCCCCAAAGTCTCTCTCAAAGAACCCCCAAAAGGGGAAAAAAGGTGGGTGGCATATTTCATCCTCCTCAATATTTTTGATTTACCTCTCCAGTCCCTTCAGAACAGTGCTAAGGCCACCTTCCTGGTGGTCTCATTCTGAGTCTCTCCACTAACTTCCCCTTCTCCACGGCATCAGATTCAGGCTTCTTGTCCTTAGCACCAAGCTTCTGCTCAGTTTAGTGCCACTTTACCCCCGCTGCTCTGTTATTTGCATTGCATTGTCAACCTGTGCCTTTGTTACACCAATGAAAGTAGCTCAGATTCCCCTCAGCAAGTCGGGGCGGGGGGAGGGTCACATTATTGCTCCATATATATATATATATATATATATATATATATATATTTTAACTAGTGGAATAGTTAATAACAATACCTGTCATTGCAGAATAAGCCTGGCCCCACACATTTTCTTTTCTTTCCAGGTGTCAAAATTCTCTTACTGTTCTGTGCATTTAGCCATGGCACAATATTGTTTTCTGTCTTCATATCCATTGTGTACCGCACACCTCTGAGGGTAAAGAATACAAAGAGGAGAATGTAAGTTCAGTAGGGGACTGGTTAAAATGAAATGCAAAACCACCCTGTCATGGAGAGAAATCTCTATTATAACGTTTCAAAAGGAAGTGAAAACAAGAAATGTCTCTGTCGGTGGAGCAGAATGTACAGTCAAAGAGCTTGACTTGTTAAATCAAAGTGTTTTAAATAGAAAGTTACATTTGGCAATTGGAAACAAGCTGTAAATTCTTGACAGAATCAGGGCTGTTGAGAGCATGGCATACATTAAATAGCTCCCAAGGCTCCCTAATGTGCTGTATTATAAATATAATGAGCGTCCTATGTCACACTTGCCATGAAATTAATTAGTGTGTTATACACATGCCTATTGTCCAAAGAGGTAATGTATGGCTATACATTGTTCCTTATGCTATCATTAATTCCTCTACTGTTGACCAGCAGCATCTCAGCGGGGGCTCTGCTGTAGAAAGTTTGCTCCTTTTAAAATCTATATTAATAGTCTCTGTGGAAGTGCAGTGCTTTCACAAGGTTGAGTGCTTTCTTCCAAAGCTGTGGATTATCAAAGTCAAGGAGTTGTTTAATTTCTTGGAAACTTGTCTGACAAAAACAAAAATAGTAAGGAAGCAAACTTAGTGAAGGGGTCTCAGCCCACGGACACTGCAGTGTATGTGGAATTTCACTTGTGAATAGTTTCATTCACTCTAAAGTTAATCGCTCGTGTGGCTGCAGCATCAGGTCCATATGATGATGATGATTGATGGAGTCTTGTGTTGATGTACAACAGGATTGGGTGAAAGTGATCATGAAATGATAAATTTCAAGATTTTACGGAAAGGAAGGAGTGAGAGCAGCAGAGCAAGGATAACAGACTTCAAAAAACACCGACTTTAACAAACTCAGAACTGGCAGGTGAGGTCCCCTGGGAAGAAAATCTAGAGGAAAGAGGTGGTCTGGGGATCTGCCGGTTTTTGAGTAGGCAATATTGAAGGCACAACTGAAAACTATCCCAATGTGAAAGAAAGACGGGAAGACTAATGAGAGGACAATATGGCTCCATCAGGAACTTTTTAATTAATTGAAAATCAAAACCAGAACCTACAAAAAGTGGAAACATAGACTAATTGTGAAAGAGATGTACAAAAATATAGCACAAACATATAGGACAAAATCAGAAAGGCTAAGTCACTAAATGAGTTACACATAGCAATGGACAAAAATGGCAATAAGAAGAGATTCTTTAAATTCATTAGGAGCAAGAGAAAGATGAAGGAACGTGTAGATCCTTTGCTTAGCAGGGAAGGAGAGCTAATAACTGATGACATCAAGAAAGCTGAGGTGTTTAATTCCTATTTTGCTTCAATCTTCACTAAAAGGGTTAATGGGGATGTTAATACTTGTTGTTGTGTTGAGTATCTCGTCAAGGCAGGAGGAACACAAGCCAGAATAGGGAAAGAAGAAGTTAAATAATGTTTTGATACGTTGATGATTCCAGTTCTTGGGGCTGATGAAATTCATCATAAGGTACTTCAGGAGCTATCTGAAGCCATCTCAGAACCATTAGCAGTTATCTCTGAGAAATCCTGGATGACGGTAGAATCATAGAATATCAGGGTTGGAAGGGACCTCAGGAGGTCATCTAGTCCAACCCCCTGCTCAGAACAGGAACAATCCCCAACTAAATCATCCCCCCTGGGCTTTGTCAAGCCTGACCTTAAAAACTTCTAAGGAAGGAGATTCCACCACCTCCCTAGGTAACGCATTCCAGTGTTTCACCACACTCCTAGTGAAAAAGTTTTTCCTAATATCCAACCTAAACCAAAGGAATGGAGAAGGCTACTTTTAAAAGGGGGAGAAGGAGAGAACCCAGGGAATTATAGACCAGTCAGACTAACTTTGATACCTAGAAAGATACCAGAACAAATTATTAAACAATTAGTGTGTAACAACCTAGAGGATGTCAGGGTTATGAGGAATAGCCAGCATGGATTTAGCAAGATCGAACCATGCCAAACCAGCCTCCTTTCCTTCTTTGACAAGATTACTGGCCCAGTGCATGAGGTCAGAGGGGGAGCAGTAGAAGTTAGGTATCTTTATGTTTAGTAAGACTATTGACACATTTCACATGGCATTCTCATACCAACACTACGGAAATTACTCGAAGGTGGGTGCACAGCTGGTTGAAAGACCATCCTCAGAACAGTTATCTATGGTATCCTGTCAAATTGGGCAAGCATATCTAGTGGGATTCTGCAGCAGTCATTCCTGGGGCCAGAACTGGTCAATATTTTCATTAATGACTTGGATAAGTTTCCAGAGACCCTGACAATTTACAGAATCAAACACTTTAAGTAGATGAGCATCATATAAAGACCATGATTTTGCTCCTGACCCTTTCCCTGAAGCTAATGGCCTGAGAAGATTTGTCTCTATAGTGCTTTGTTCTGACTGAAACCCACAGTGAGACTTGGGAGGATGGTTTCCACAGAGTAGGTGTTAAGTCTAGTCAATATGACCTGTGTAAGAGTTTTCTCAGGAACAGAGGGTAGGGAAATGCTGGAGTCTTCAGCCAGTTGGGGGCCAGGCCCATTAGCTGACTCAGCTGAGGGCAATCAGCTGCGCCTAAGGTTAGCTGTGGGTCCCAGACAGGACAGTTCTATCAGGTTCTTGATCGTGGCATCAGAAGCTCTCCTGACCCTCGTTTGTATGGATTGTTGCTGGTGCATTTGTGCTGAAGACAGAAGAGCAATGACCTTTAGCAAGGTCAGTGTGCAGGAGAACAAGTCTGTTGTTAACTCCCTTTGGCAGTGACTCCCTGGTCTACAGGTCAAGTCTGTTAAACCATTAACACTGTTTGGCAGTGACTCACATTTGCAGGCAATCAAAGAGCAGGTGGCAACAAAAAAAGGGAGTCGGGGTTGCCTTAGATATTAAAAATGGACACACATGGACTGAGGTTGTGCTGGAAATAGGAGACAGACTTATTGAAAGTCTCTGGGTAAGGATCAAAAGGGTAAAAACCAAGGGTGATGTCATGGTCATGGTCAGGGTCTACTACAGACCACCAAGCCAGGAAGAAGTGGTGGATGAGCCTTTTTTAAGCAACTAACAAAATCATCCAAAGCCCAGAACTTGGTGATGGTGACTCCAACTCCCCAGGCATCTGGAAAAATAACAGAGCAGGGCACAGATTATCCAACAAGTACTTAGAATATATTGGAGACAATTTCATATTTCAGAAGGTGGAGAAAGCTACTGGCACTATATTTTCCCTTTTCCAATCTATAAAAATGGGAAAAAGGACAACCTGGGAAATTACAGACCAGTCAGCTTAACTTCTGTACCCGGAAAGATATGGAGCAAATTAAGCAGTCAATTTGCAAACATAAAGAAGAAAATAAGGTGATAAGTAACATTCAGCATGGATTTGTCAAGAACAAATCATGTGAAACAAACCTTATAGCTTTCTTTGTCAGGGTAACAAGCCTTGTGGATGGGAGGAAATGGTACACATGGTATATCTTGACTTTAGTAAAGCTTTTGATACTATCTCACATGACCTTCTCATAAACAAACTAGGGAAATGCAACCTAGATGGATCCACTATAAGGTGGGTGCAAAACTGGCTGGAAAACCGTTCCCAGACAATAGTGATCAGTGGTTCAGTCATGCTGGAAGGGCATAACAAGTGGTATACCGCAGGGATCTGTTTTGGGTCTGGTTTGGTTCAATATCTTCATCAAGGATTTAGATAATGGCATACAGAGTACACTTATAAAGTTTGCTGATGGTATCAAGATGGGAGGGTTTGCAAGTGCTTTAGAGGGTAGGATTAAAATTCAAAATGATCTGGACACACTGGAGAAATGGTCTGAAGTAAATAGGATGAAATTCAATAAGGACAAATGCAAGGTACTCCAGTTAGGAAGGAACAATCAGTTGCACACATACAAAATGGAAACTGACTGCCTAGGAAGGAGTACTGTGGAAAAGGATCTGGGTGTCATAGTGGATCACAAGCTAAATGTGAGTCAATAGTGTAACACTGCGGGGGAAAAAAATGAGAAGTAATTCTTCCGCTCTACTCACGCTGATCAGGCCTCAACTGAAGTATTGTGTCCAGGATTTGGATTCAGAGGTTGAGGAGTCAGGGTTGCATTGTTGCATCACCTGTGCTATATCTGGCCCATTTAACTGCCAGAAGAATCAGAAACTTGGCCTTACCTTTCCAGAAAGGCTCTCTAGCCATGTGCAAACCCTGTGGCCTGAAGGCACGGAAAGTTCACTGTTGACACCAGTTGATGAACCGGGAAAGAGGCGGCCCAGAGCTGCTTGAGAGCACCAGGTGACCGAAGGGAAAATGACAGTGGGCCAGGCCTCATTTGCATTTCAGTTATGTCGCTGTTTGGGGCATTTTGGTAAAAGTTCAGTAAAGTGTTAAGTTTAGGGGTGATGAAACTTTATTACCCCTGATGGAAACTAAAGGGCAAGTGACCTGCACCCAGCATTCCTGGGGCAAGGGTTCACCCTGACCAGATCCACAGTTTGGGTCAGGGAGTTTTGACAAGGCTGGGAAAAAGGGAAATGTTTGTCTTTTGGGGAGCGTGTTTCTGGGTGGAGTGCCTTTGCGGGCTCCTGTGAGTGACTGAGTTTCTGTGAAGATTTAGTACAGAGCGGAGGTCATGGCACTGGAGTGACTTGGGCTGCAATTGCAGAGAAGAGCAGCAGAGTGATTGTGGGGGTGGATCACCCTCCCTGACCCCAAGCTGTCATTATTTCTGTTGGGTCAGGAGCCAGAGTCCCCACAGCAGCCCAGGTAGCACTGGGGCAGATGACCCCCCCCCACCTCCCCACACTTCTGGGCTGCACTAGCCCTAGAGGAGGAGCTGTGAGTGGAGAGCAGGGGATAGGGGCAGGGGCTGTAGCTACAAGGCACTGTTTCATTATCTGCCACTGCCGGCTGAAGGAGGAGGTTATAATTCTTGCCAAGACACCCTGGGGGTGGCATCAGACCTAGTTGATATTGCTGATCTATTCATTTCTGGCTTTCCCAAGTTTATTTGGTGTTCCCCTTCCTCCAAATCGGATGCTCTCTGTTTGAAAGCCCTGGACTCTGTGCTTGCCAGGGGGAAGTACTGCCTGTCAGGAGTGCCCAGGGGGCATTTAGCTTTCCCCGGTTTCCGGGTGGAGGCTCAAGCTAGTGTAATTCAAGTTTTGAGAAGGAATTCCCTAAATTGAACCTGGCCCTTTTTCTGCTCCCAACAAGCCCTGGCAGACAGGCTACATGTGCATGCAGCTAGCTCTCCAATTTGCACATAAGATGCCTGTGTTTGGGTTTGCACACGTCATGGGGAGTATCTCTGCCTTGTGCTGTCCTGAGCACAGGGGCTGAAAACCTGGCCATCTTATACAAAGGCCACCAAGACTCCCCTCTGCTCTCTCCCTGAGTGCTGCATCCCCGTGAGGGCTGGCCAGAGTCTACCAGGAATCTCTGCGCTGTCTTTTCATACTGAATCCATTAAAAACCCCTTCGCCTGCCGCAGCAATTCCCTTGCAGCACCCAAAACCCAGGGAATTTTGCCGCACAGCTGGTGTGCACCTTCGGGTGTTTACAGCTTTGCTGCTTAAGAGGAGTTCATAATGAAAGGATACATTGTTCTCCCAGGAGAGCGAGACACTTCAAGGAGTGATAATGGTGAACTCCCTGTAAACGTGCTTAATTCTGACCTAGCTGAGAAGACCCCAAGCTCTCCAGCCCTGTGGGTCTCTAGGCAAGGCTTGTTGAGTGCAGCACTCTGTGGTATATTTTGTTATTTTATTTTATTGTCAATAGTCCTTTTCAGAATAGCCCTGTCATCATCCATTTTCCCTCCTTTTTTTTTTTCCTATCACGTGCTCCTTGTGGCCCTGTGTATTTCACCATTGCTGTGATTTAGAGATAGGAAAATGAAGCTGGACTAGCATGGCAGCGTAACTGAACCCCCGAACCCCCCCCCCCCAGTGAAATGTTTCCATTGTGAGAAAAATAAATGTTAAGTGTCATTGTGTTATGAAGGGAGAAGCTTTTGTGGCCAGGAGTGAGACCACTGAAGAGGGCTGAGCTGGTGTTTTCGTCTGTGAAGGGCTTTTATCTACATCCACGCAGCTTGCAGTTTCTTTGGTGACTAAAATAGAACTGAAGGAAGAATTCCTTTCAGCCAGGCTGATTCTGAACCATCTGGCAAGCACAAAACTGGTTTAATAGTTAAAAAGGCCACAGGAACCACGGGGGTAAAACGAGTTACGGGAGAACTAGTGGGTTATTTTAATGCCTGCTAGAGAGTAGTGTCTACAGGAGCCTCATGCAGTAATCTGAGCCCCCTCTAGTGCTGTATGCTGCACTTCGGAAGGGTGGGGTTTCTTTGATCCTTACACAGCTGTAAATGGGAAAGGATTCCCTGGATCACTTTCCCAGAGTAGAAGTCTAGTGTTCCTTTTTTAAGCTGTATGTTCTCCTGAATTACCACAGCTAAGGAAATGATCCATGCCTTTCTGTCTTCAAGGCACCCAGGAAGACAGGATGTGATATTTTCTTTTCACTGCTGCTTGAAATTCCATGGTGTTCCTTTTCATGTGTAAAGCTGTGCAGAGCTGGCATTAAAAGCTGCATGTATGCTCCTATTTTGACCTGTTCTCCAAACTCCTGATGGTCACTAGCTATTTCCCTGTGGGGATTCTAGAATCATTATTTTTAGATGAGAGCATTTTAAATATGCCTATTCTCCATTAAGGTCTCTTAACATTCTCAGTTCAGT
The DNA here is from genome assembly GCF_965140235.1 of Caretta caretta. Lineage (NCBI taxonomy): Eukaryota > Metazoa > Chordata > Testudines > Cheloniidae > Caretta > Caretta caretta. The sequence continues at coordinate 132,699,253 of NC_134211.1, read as the reverse complement.
TTCTGTCTCTGAAATCCAGATCACCACTCAAATTTCTCAATTAGAGATTTAATGAGGAGAAGAGCAAAAGTTTGATTACCACCCTGTGATTCACCCCTCACCAGCAGGGATGGGGTTAAAGAGCAGTCAGAGTAGGCTTGAATTAGCTGAGTCGAGCCAAATGCTGTTCTTTCCATTTATATCCACGATGGTGATCGGTCAGTTTATTGCTCTGTGTATTCTCCTGTGTTTGTCAGAAAGTATCAACACCACCCTACCATTATGGCACCCAAAATACCATTGAAAAGCAAAGAAGAGAAGCATAAGAATTGTGTTGACATTAAAACAGAAAATAAGTATTTGTACATCTTGAAAAGGGTGAAAATAAGAATGTTTATTCATTTTACTGTGTTCTAATTCTTTGAAAATTGGTAATCCATTGGTAAGTATAACTCTTAGTTAACAAGAATTTTTGATTAACTGGCACCCCCCGTTACCCTAACATGCTGGATAACAAAGCTTTTATTGTATTTAGAGTTGTTTTGATACAGCTAGCAAAGTCCCAAACACTTTGATCCAGCAAGGCAGGTAGAGAGAATACAGAATGAGTGAGCATCTTAAATCAACCAAATTGTACCATAGAATCTCTCTGGATAGTAATTCCATGCTCGAGTAATAAGAATATAGCAGTAGGGATATGTTACCAGCCACCTGACCAGAATGGTGATAGTGACTGTGTCATAAATATAAAGGGAAGGGTAAACCCCTTTCAAATCCCTCCTGGCCAGAGGAAAAATCCTCTCACCTGTAAAGGGTTAAGAAGCTAAAGGTAACCTCGCTGGCACCTGACCAAAATGACCAATGAGGAGACAAGATACTTTCAAAAGCTGGGAGGAGGGAGAAAAACAAAGGGTCTGGGTCTGTCTGTCTGGTGATGCTTTTGCCGGGAACAGAACAGGAATGGAATCTTAGAACTTAGTAAGTAATCTAGCTAGGTATGTGTTAGATTATGATTTCTTTAAATGCTTGAGAAAAGAGCTGTGCTGAATAGAATGAATATTCCTGTCTGTGTGTCTTTTTTGTAACTTAAGGTTTTGCCTAGAGGGATTCTCTATGTTTGAATCTAATTACCCTGTAAGGTATCTACCATCCTGATTTTACAGAGGTGATTTCTTTTTACTTCTATTAAAAGTCTTCTTGTACGAAAACTGAATGCTTTTTCATTGTTCTAAGATCCAAGGGTTTGGGTCTGTGGTCACCTATGCAAATGGGTGAGGATTTTTGCCAAACCTTCTCCAGGAAGTGGGGTGCAAGGATTGGGAGGATTTTGGGGGGAAAGACATGTCCAAACTATGTTTTTTTCAGGAACCCAGATAAAGTTTGGTGGTGGCAGTGGAAATCCAAGGGCAAAGGGTAAAATTAATTTGTACCTTGGGGAAGTTTTAACCTAAGCTGGTAAAAGTAAGCTTAGGAGGTTTTCATGCAGGTCCCCGCATCTGTACCCTAGAATTCAGAGTGGGGAAGGAACCTTGACGGCTGCTAACTAACCATTGTTATTTTTATTCTAGCTCATACTCCATCTATCGTCATAGAGATCAGGAAATGAGTATTGACCAGAGCAGTGGAAAACATGCAACGAACAAATGTATATCTAAGTTTGCTAGCCAGCACATTGCCACAGCAGTGAGTTGGTGAATGTCCTTCAGGCCCCCAGCAAAAGAAGGAAGGGGACACTCAGCTGTGACATGCTCTATTGTTTGTGCCTGCTGATCAGAGTTGCCTAGAGGTGTTTGCCTCATTTTTCATTTAAAGAGGGTTTACCTGAACGATCACGTCCCTCGATCTGCTCGCTGTGCCCCTACTTATACATCCCAAAATGCCATTGGCCTTCTTGGCAACAAGGGCACACTGCTGACTCATATCCAGCTTCTCGTCCACTGTCACCCCTAGGTCCTTTTCCGCAGAACTGCTGCCTAGCCATTCGGTCCCTAGTCTGTAGCTGTGCATTGGGTTCTTCCGTCCTAAGTGCAGGACCCTGCACTTATCCTTATTGAACCTCATCAGATTTCTTTTGGCCCAATCCTCCAATTTGTCTAGGTCCTTCTGTATCCTATCCCTCCCCTCCAGCGTATCTACCACTCCTCCCAGTTTAGTATCATCCGCAAATTTGCTGAGAGTGCAATCCACACCATCCTCCAGATCATTTATGAAGATATTGAACAAAACCGGCCCCAGGACCGACCCTTGGGGCACTCCACTTGATACCGGCTGCCAACTAGACATGGAGCCATTGATCACTACCCGTTGAGCCCGACAATCTAGCCAGCTTTCTACCCACCTTGTAGTGCATTCATCCAGCCCATACTTCCTTAACTTGCTGACAAGAATACTGTGGGAGACCGTGTCAAAAGCTTTGCTAAAGTCAAGAAACAATACATCCACTGCTTTCCCTTCATCCACAGAACCAGTAATCTCATCATAGAAGGCGATTAGATTAGTCAGGCATGACCTTCCCTTGGTGAATCCATGCTGGCTGTTCCTGATCACTTTCCTCTCATGCAAGTGCTTCAGGATTGATTCTTTGAGGACCTGCTCCATGATTTTTCCAGGGACTGAAGTGAGGCTGACTGGCCTGTAGTTCCCAGGATCCTCCTTCTTCCCTTTTTTAAAGATTGGCACTACATTAGCCTTTTTCCAGTCATCCGGGACTTCCCCGGTTCGCCACGAGTTTTCAAAGATAATGGCCAATGGCTCTGCAATCACAGCCGCCAGTTCCTTCAGCACTCTCGGATGCAACTCGTCCGGCCCCATGGACTTGTGCACGTCCAGCTTTTCTAAAAAGTCCCTAACCACCTCTATCTCCACAGAGGGCTGGCCATCTCTTCCCCATTTTGTGATGCCCAGCGTAGCAGTCTGGGAGCTGACCTTGTTAGTGAAAACAGAGGCAAAAAAAGCATTGAGTACATTAGCTTTTTCCACATCCTCTGTCACTAGTTTGCCTCCCTCATTCAGTAAGGGGCCCACACATTCCTTGGCTTTCTTCTTGTTGCCAACATACCTGAAGAAACCCTTCTTGTTACTCTTGACATCTCTGGCTAGCTGCAGCTCCAGGTGCGATTTGGCCCTCCTGATTTCATTCCTACATGCCCGAGCAATATTTTTATACTCTTCCCTGGTCATATGTCCAACCTTCCACTTCTTGTTTGTCCACCTCTCCCATGAGATGTCCTGATGCGATTCAATCGGCACCAGTCTTTCCGACATAAATCAAAACCTGGTAGTTCCTCAACATGCACAACAATGAGTTGTTTATTTTGAGTGGTCAAAGTGCTCCATGTGACTCTCCATTGAGCCTTAGCATCAAAGTTGGGTGTAAGGATCTTGATACGGTTCTGTAGAGGGTTGCGGAATTTTAATTTCGTCTTTGGCAGATTCTGCAGGTGATGGTGCAGTGGGATCCTCGTATTTGCATTGATGTGATTAAGTAAGCGAGATGTCTGAGCAGCTCTTCTAACCTGTGGAGTCTGGGTGTGCGACTGGACCAGGAATCATAGAATCATAGAATCATAGAATATAAGGGTTGGAAGGGACCCCAGAAGGTCATCTAGTCCAACCCCCTGCTCAAAGCAGGACCAATTCCCAGTTAAATCATCCCAGCCAGGGCTTTGTCAAGCCTGACCTTAAAAACCTCTAAGGAAGGAGATTCTACCACCTCCCTAGGTAACGCATTCCAGTGTTTCACCACCCTCATAGTGAAAAAGTTTTTCCTAATATCCAATCTAAACCTCCCCCACTGTAACTTGAGACCATTACTCCTCGTTCTGTCATCTGATACCATTGAGAACAGTCTAGAGCCATCCTCTTTGGAACCCCCTTTCAGGTAGTTGAAAACAGCTATCAAATCCCCCCTCATTCTTCTCTTCTGCAGGCTAAACAATCCCAGCTCCCTCAGCCTCTCCTCGTAACTCATGTGTTCCAGACCCCTAATCATTTTTGTTGCCCTTCGCTGGACTCTCTCCAATTTATCCACATCCTTCTTGAAGTGTGGGGCCCAAAACTGGACACAGTACTCCAGATGAGGCCTCACCAATGTCGAATAGAGGGGAACGATCACGTCCCTCGATCTGCTCGCTATGCCCCTACTTATACATCCCAAAATGCCATTGGCCTTCTTGGCAACAAGAGCACACTGCTGACTCATATCCAGCTTCTCGTCCACTGTCACCCCTAGGTCCTTTTCCGCAGAACTGCTGCCTAGCCATTCGGTCCCTAGTCTGTAGCTGTGCATTGGGTTCTTCCGTCCTAAGTGCAGGACCCTGCACTTATCCTTATTGAACCTCATCAGATTTCTTTTGGCCCAATCCTCCAATTTGTCTAGGTCCCTCTGTATCCTATCCCTCCCCTCCAGCGTATCTACCACTCCTCCCAGTTTAGTATCATCCGCAAATTTGCTGAGAGTGCAATCCACACCATCCTCCAGATCATTTATGAAGATATTGAACAAAACCGGCCCCAGGACCGACCCTTGGGGCACACCACTTGATACCGGCTGCCAACTAGACATGGAGCCATTGATCACTACCCGTTGAGCCCGACAATCTAGCCAGCTTTCTACCCACCTTGTAGTGCATTCATCCAGCCCATACTTCCTTAACTTGCTGACAAGAATACTGTGGGAGACCGTGTCAAAAGCTTTGCTAAAGTCAAGAAACAATACATCCACTGCTTTCCCTTCATCCACAGAACCAGTAATCTCATCATAGAAGGCGATTAGATTAGTCAGGCATGACCTTCCCTTGGTGAATCCATGCTGGCTGTTCCTGATCACTTTCCTCTCATGCAAGTGCTTAAGGATTGATTCTTTGAGGACCTGCTCCATGATTTTTCCAGGGACTGAAGTGAGGCTGACTGGCCTGTAGTTCCCAGGATCCTCCTTCTTCCCTTTTTTAAAGATTGGCACTACATTAGCCTTTTTCCAGTCATCCGGGACTTCCCCGGTTCGCCACGAGTTTTCAAAGATAATGGCCAATGGCTCTGCAATCACAGCCGCCAGTTCCTTCAGCACTCTCGGATGCAACTCGTCCGGCCCCATGGACTTGTGCACGTCCAGCTTTTCTAAAAAGTCCCTAACCACCTCTATCTCCACAGAGGGCTGGCCATCTCTTCCCCATTTTGTGATGCCCAGCGTAGCAGTCTGGGAGCTGACCTTGTTAGTGAAAACAGAGGCAAAAAAAGCATTGAGTACATTAGCTTTTTCCACATCCTCTGTCACTAGTTTGCCTCCCTCATTCAGTAAGGGGCCCACACATTCCTTGGCTTTCTTCTTGTTGCCAACATACCTGAAGAAACCCTTCTTGTTACTCTTGACATCTCTGGCTAGCTGCAGCTCCAGGTGCGTTTTGGCCCTCCTGATAACATTCCTACATGCCCTAGCAATATTTTTATACTCTTCCCTGGTCATATGTCCAACCTTCCACTTCTTGTAAGCTTCTTTTTTATGTTTAAGATCCGCTAAGATTTCACCAGTGAACTGGAGTAGATTTGAGCATCCCCAACGCTCTGCACATAGCATTATTGAGTTTCGTGTCATGGAGTTTAGTGTGACTGCTATGAGACCACACTGGTGCACAATGGGACTGCAGTGGCAGTCAAAAAAGCTAACAGAATGCTGGGCATCATTAATAAAGGATAGATAATAAGACAGACAATATCATATTGTCTTTATATAAATCCACTGTACGTGCACACCTTGAATACTGTGTGCAGATGTGGTCGCCCTATCTCAAAAAGGGCAACAGAAATGATTAAAGATATGGAACAGCTTCTATATGAGGAGAGACTAATAAGACTGACCAAAGGAGGATATGATAAGAAGTCTATAAAATCATGGCTGGTGTGGAGAACGTAAATAAGGAAGTGTTGTTTACTCCTCCTGATAACACACAAACTAAGGGTCCCCCAATGAAATTAACAGGCAGCAGGTTTAAAACAGATAAAAGGAAGTATTTTTTCACACAATGCACAGTCAACCTGTGGAACTCTTTGCCAGAGGATGTTGTAAAGGCCAAGACTATAAGAGGGTTCAAAAAAGAACTAGATAAGTTCTTGGAGGATAGGTCCATCAATGGCTATTAGTCAGGATGGTTAAGGTTGGTTTCCCTAGCCTCTGTTTGCCAGATGCTGGGAATGGGTGACGGGATGGATCACTTGATGATTCCCTGTTCTGTTCATTCCCTCTGGGGCACCAGGCACTGGCCACTGTCAGAAGACAGGATACTGGGCTAGATGGACCTTTGGTCTGACCCAATATGGCCGTTCTTATGTTCTGTACACTTACAGCACTCCTTGTGAAACAACCTGAATTTGTAGTTGTCATCTTCCCCTTACCAACACCAACTGTCCTCATCTTGGCATTTCTGAAGGAGGGCAGGCTGGGATCCTGTGTCCTACTGACACCACAATACCTAATGCATATTCAGAAGGGGTTTCACCCCTTTTTTCTTATGTGTAGTTCCTAAACCTGCTGACATTAGGGTGCCTTTCTCCCATAGGCTACTAATCCTTTTACCTCAAACTTATTAACATATATGTCAATTAATTACCATGGCATTCTTGTGGTCAGACAACCACTGATGTCCCTAAATTAAAATACCCCAAGCTGGTATAGACTAGCATCTCGTGTCTACCTATCAGCAGGTTAGTCATTACAGCGCTCTACCTTGTGCGATCTTGTGATTTAGGGTTCTCTTGGTTAGCCATTTACGCTTCAAGAGTTTGGGGTCTTGTGCCCTAATTAGTTTAGCTAAGCTATTGTCTTACAGGCTTTGTAGGCTCATTGCATTATTGCCTTAACTTACAGGCCACACTTTGGTGTCTGTCTCTTTGGGACTAACGAGGCCTCCATTGTACTGTGCAGTCTCCCTGCATCTTTCACGCCATCCTTTCAATTGCTTTAGTTTATCAAGAAGTGTTAGACTGGAGAGAGCTCACTGCTGTATCTGACCTTTCCATTCTAATTCAAAGTCTCTCTGAGCCTTTACTAGCCAAGCAGGGAAACTCAGTTAAGAAACATCCCAATCTCCAGAGGATTGGCTGAGCTGATATTTCCTGGTGATGGCTCCTTTTATCACAGCCAGCACATACAATCACTTAGCATGAAGATGTGCTTCTCAGCCTGTGTAAGTAGCTTGTCAGGGTCTGAGAATCATAACTAGACCTATTGAGCTTTGATTTTGCATGAATTAAAGTAGCCATATCTAGAAAGAACATGGTATGTGGGCTCATTTGTCATTGCTAGAATTCCTTAACTTGATTTCTAATAACAATAGATTCTCCTAGGCTGAGAGAGAACAGGACCTCTCTTTTTAACAAGTTTTAAATTGTTTCTGTGAAATCAGAAGATGACATATGGGACTAAAAGGCATAAGAAACAAATCTCTAATACTGCACAGTCATCTTTACCCAACTATGGTAGAAGTCTATAAAATCATGAATGGGGTGTGGAGAAAGTGAATAAGGAAGTGTTGTTTACAATTAGGATATCACCCAATTAAATAAATAGAAGATTTAAAACAGAAGGGAGTACTTTACACAGCTCAGTCAATCAGCGGAACTCATTGCCAGGGGATGTTGTGAAGGCCAAAAGTATAACTGGGTTCAAATAGATAAGTTCATGGAGGATAGGTCCATCAATGGGTATTAGTGAAGATGGTCAGGGATATGACCCCTGCTCTGGGTGTCCCCAGCCTCTGACTGCCAGAAGCTGGGAGTGGACAACCAGGGATGGATCACTTCATAATTGCCCTATTTCGTTCATTTTCCCCTGAAGCACCTGGCACTGGCCAGTGTTGGAAGACAGGATACTGGGCTAGATGGACCATTGGTCAGACCTAGTATGGCAAGTCTCATAAGAATGGCCATGACTTGCACTCAAAAGAGACTTGGAAAATGATTTCCTATGGGGAATAAATTTGAGAACTGATCTGTCACAGACAAATTACAAGCAAGGTCCAGTACCAGGGTAACTGGGTGAAATTTAATGGCCTGTGAGATATAGGAGATCAGAGTTGATGATCTATTCATCCCTTCTGGCCTGGTACTCTAAGAATCTATTGTAAGGTGTAGACATTAAAATACACTTTGAAAATGGGTTGATAAGTGTTCTCTCCACCCTTTTAACTCTCTGGCTCTGATCACCCTTATGCATATCCCCATCCTAAACTTCCTCTTGGAGCGAAAGAGAATGAGAGTTAATGGGCCCATCCCAACAGGTGGGACATCTTGTCTGGGAAGCAATTTATTAAACTAAAGCTAAAATACACAATTTTCAGGACCGGAGAGCTGGAATGCTTAATCAGAAATTGTCCAGCTGTTAGCTTCCCATACCTAAGACTTGCATACAGATGAGCCTTCTGTCTCTTGGTCTAGCACAGGAGAACCCTTGCCAGGCAACAGACAAGAGTAACTGCCTCCTGTCCTAGGCAGAGTAACCTGTTGTCTCCTATAGCTTAATTAAGAACCAGAAGGGGGAGAGAAAAAAATGTAGGTTTAAATCAGTTAATAGTTCCAGTGGTCAAAGTTCTGGATACCTCTGCAAGCCAATCCACCCATTCAATGTATGGATATGAGGCATTACCTTAGAGGAACAAGATAGATTATTCACATAGAGAGGTGGTGTGTGTGTGTGTGTATGTGTGTGGATAGATATTGAAAGATATGCATATCTGATTCATAAGGCAAGCATACAGTTGAAGTTATTTTTACTTTTCACGTAATGTCTCAATCCTATAATAAGCCTTGAAATATGTGAAATGAAGAGTGTTAGCTTTTAAAGCTAATTATATCTAACTGACTCCTTGGCAAATGCAGGAAAATTGCCTTTCACACCTACACGATGAGCAGTAAAACAGACGATTCATCCCCAAATGACTGATTTGCTCAGCCTCACCCGTAGCAAAGCATCTTCTTGGGGGCCGTGCTGCCAGTCCTACCTATTCACTGAGCCTTTATGGGCTCTCACCCACACTGCAGCTGTTGGCTGCTGCTTTCAGTGTCACATGCTCAGCAATAAAGCTGGCTGGAAAACAACAATTTTGCTTCATGAAAAATGTTGACATTTCAAAATTCTTTTTTGTTCCGCATGAGAGAAAACTAGTCCTTGCCAATTATTTTGCACAAAGAGTGAGAGACAGCATGAGCTCCTAGCACATCAGCGAAACTGGCGGTTAAGGTACTCACATGTGGGGTTTGGGAGACCTAGGTTTTACGTCTCTCTTCTGAATAGCTATTGGTTACTTTGGGGTGGGTGTCTCGTGCTCCTTTTTTACCTGGGGAAGACCTGGGAAAACTTTTCAATGTTAAAAGCTGTATTAATGATCTTTGCCCAGCTGTATTCAGTGCCCGACCCAGCCTCGTCTGTGCCACACTTTCAGAAGGTGTTTGTATAAAATCCTTTGTTGGAGCTTTGGCTAGAGTTAGGCAAATGTCATCATGCCTCACGTTGTCAAGTGGCACTTATCACCTGTTGACCTGAATTTAATGGGTTAGTTTAATGGCTTGCCACTGATCACATCCAATCAGAAGATTTATTGGTTCTTATCCAATTCAGACTACGGAGTTCGAGAACTCAATGAGTTCTATAATGGGAGAGGATTCTCGAGGTGCTTGACAAGAACAAGTACACTGAGGACAATACCAGATAAAACCTTTATTGAAATTTAACGTAAAAATAAGAAATGCAATGAAACTTATAACTGCAAAACAGTAAAATTTCAAAACTCCTGGTGGTACCGTTTCTATTATTAACCTTAACCTAACATACTCACACCCTTCCTTGAGGACACGGTAATAGGAGGTGAAGGACCAGCCTCATTCCTGGCATGCCCAATTACATGGTGGTGCTGGCTTCCCTAATAGTTAGGAATGTTGAGCAGTTATACTATACCGCACAAGTTAAGCTAATAGCGTGATAAACAATAGAACAGATAGATGAGAAGACAGTCTATAGCGTATAGGAGAACTGAATGAATGAATCAAAGTAAGAATTTTAGAATAGAGTCCACTCCCAAAGAGCTCTCTTACAAGGTATTTCATAGGATCCTGACCTATGTAAATTAGGCCTAACCTAATAATAGCTAATAATAGCAACCTATAATAGCTAGCAAAATAATCCTATGGGCTACACACCACAATAGCACTTTGTATGCAGCTTCACAAAGAACATTCACACGAGACAAGAGTAAGTGGGAGCAGCCCAAGGGCAGTGCTCCTCATGCAGGTTTAGTGCTTGTTGCTTACCTGCTGTGTGTGCCAACAGCGTCCTTGACCTTTCACAAGCCAGTGAGGAGGGCTTGTGCCTGACCCAAGGTGCCCACAATCTAGTGCAAGGCACAGTAAGCAAGATGCACGTAGTGCAGAGGATAGCAGTGTGAAAGCAAAGCAGTGCAGGAATCTTGCATGGGGCATTTTGGAAGGACTTCTCCGAGCAAAATTTGTTCTGAGGAGGGATGCCAATTTGGTTCTGACAAGTTTCCTTCCACCAGATCGGGGCCCAGACGCGGGGGAACAGAGCAATGATGTTGCACATGGAAAGGCCGTGCAATGGTTTGCTAACGATGAGATCCTTTATCTACAGTCCTCTTGTTTTCTTTGGCCCAATCTGGCAAGTTGCTGAACATCCGCAGCTCCCATGGAAATGCTCTGGGCAGGGGGTTGGACTAGATGACCTCCTGAGGTCCCTTCCAACTCTGATATACTATGATTCTATGAAATCAAGGTTCTTGCCAACTCTGCAGGCTTGAGGCCGGACTCTGGCCTCCTTCCTCCTGTTCAGGGCTCCCTGTGCTGGTGCTGCCCCCAGAAACCTCAGCTCCCCCTGAACGGCCTCCTGGGGTGACTTCCTGAGTTGGGACCTTGCCTGTGAGGGGCTGTCTGTGGGTGCTGCAAGCATAGACCCAGCTCAGCCATGCCCTGGCCTTGCCTGGGGAAGAGAATTCATGCGCGGTGAAGGCAGAGGGGCAATTTGCCATGCGTAGGGCCAGCATTACACTGGGTTTCAGTAAGATGGAAGGGTTGCATGGCCCATCTCTCTGCACAGGCTTGACCCTCGGCCACAGGGACAAGGGTGGCTGCCCTGTACGCACTAATCCTGCTCCTGGAAGAGACGTGACTGGGCATCCTGCGAGAAGGTGGCAATCAGCATTGGCAGTACCAGGATCAGTGTGTGTGTCACAGATCACCGTAAAAGCCTATGGAAAGCGACTGTTCACAGTGAACCAAAGAACGGCAGTTGAAAGCCAACTGGTGAACACCTGACTGGAAACTTCCCACTCACGTCAAGGAAGAGGGACCTGATGGGGAATTAACGAGATGCCTAGGAAGGAATCGCTGAGGACGTGGCCTGAGGAAAAGACATTACATCAATAGCAGCGGTATTGTAAAATACTGTAACATGGAGAGATGTGAAAACAAACCATAACTTGCAGATAAAATGAAGACTGATTCCGAGGAAGCTTTTTGATGCCATTCTGCAAAATGGCTCTTCAATGATTCCGAGTCTGCCTGAACTGGGAAACCCTCCACACCTGTCAGGGTGTTTGTGGGATTGCTTTTAAACATCTCTAAGGATCAGACACACAGCGTATGAGGTAGGGGAAGAGTTGACTACACTTTCCCACTTAGGAATCCCTGGCAGCATCGATTGCCCCGGAGGCGGGAATGAACCTTTATTATATTTTTAATGGCTGCCTTTTTAAGTGTGTTTCTTGATGATCACAAGATAAAATAAATGCAATGATAGAAACATTGCAAACGCAGCTTGCTGCTCCTGAAATCAAGAGCAGTACACTGCTGGGTTGAAGTGGCTGTAATATCTGGTCTGTATTGTTACAGCTAGACATTGTGTAGGTACTTTCCTCCCTCAGTAGTGTCGTGCATGTGAATTTATACCTTTTAACTTACTGAAAAATCACACCCAGTACAAAGACATTCCCCCCTTTTAGTTGCTTTATTTCATCCTTGAGTCTAATTACACTGCAGCAAATCCACTCCATGCTGATCTTCATATTCTTCTTTTTTCTTGTTTCCTCTGCAAATCCTAGAAATATTCCCCAGGCTTTCTCAGAATCACCCACCACTCCCAAAGTGGCTTTTACATGATGATGTTATGACTTGGCCAGATTCTGGTTTCAATTGCACCACGGCTAATCTGGAGTAAATTCATCCTCATGCCATGGAAAATACTCCAGGTTAATGCTGGTGGATCTCAGACTCTATCGGAAGGCTCTGGGTACTACTGCAATTTAGTCTATTCTTTGGTTTAAAATATTTGAATCTAAAAGATCTGCTCTCAGGCTTATTTTGGGGAAGATATATGGCCAATACAATATAGTTATACAGCAGGTCAGACTAGATAAAGTCAAAGAATTCTATTATTCTAGCAAAGCTTTTGATACCGGCTCCCATAGTATTCTATATCCAGTGGAGTGCGCCAAGGGTCGGTCCTCGGGCCGGTTTTGTTCAATATCTTCATTAATGATCTGGAGGATGGTGTGGATTGCACCCTCAGCAAGTTTGCAGACGACACTAAACTGGGAGGAGTGGTAGATACGCTGGAGGGTAGGGATAGGATACAGAGGGTCCTAGACAAATGAGAGGCTTGGGCCAAAAGAAATCTGATGAGGTTCAACAAGGACAAGGGCAGAGTCCTGCACTTAGGACGGAAGAATCCCATGCACTGCTATAGACTAGGGACCGAATGGCTCAGCAGCAGTTCTGCAGAAAAGGACCTAGGGGTTACAGTGGATGAGAAGCTGGATATGAGTCAACAGTGTGCCCTTGTTGCCAAGAAGGCCAATGGCATTTTGGGATGTATAAGTAGGGGCATAGCGAGCAGATCGAGGGACGTGATCGTTCCCCTCTATTCAGCATTGGTGAGGTCTCATCTGGAGTACTGTGTCCAGTTTTGGGCCCCACACTACAAGAAGGATGTGGAAAAATTGGAGAGAGTCCAGCAGAGGACAACAAAAATTATTAGTGGGCTGGAGCACATGATTTATGAGGAGAGGCTGAGGGAACTGGGATTGTTTAGTCTACGGAAGAGAAGAATGAGGGGGGATTTGATAGCTGCCTTCAACTACCTGAAAGGTGGTTCCAAAGAGGATGGCTCTAGACTGTTCTCAGTGGTGGCAGATGACAGAACGAGGAGTAATGGTCTCAAGTTGCAGTGGGGGAGATTTAGTTTGGATATTAGGAAAAACTATTTCACTAGGAGGGTGGTGAAACACTGGAATACGTTACCTAGGGAGGTGGTGGAATCTCCTTCCTTAGAAGTTTTTGAGGTCAGGCTTGACAAAGCCCTGGCTGGGATGATTTAGTTGGGGTTTGTCCTGCTTTGAGCAGGGGGTTGGACTAGATGACCTCCTGCGGTCCCTTCCAACCCTGATATTCTATGTGCTGGGGACTGGAGGATGGGCTTTGCCCACTACATCTTTGATGGCTATGGTAAAAAGCCCCCTTTGATTTCCCTGGAGATCTGAGTTACCCCCCGTGTGTGGAGAGAACAGCTAAACTCATCCCTCCTGAGTCCGAGCCTACCAAGGTCTCCTTGGCTCAGGCACATAGGATAATTCTTATGACGTTTTAGTTTTCAGATGTCTCCATTTAGAGCTATAATAGGTGCTGAATGGCTAACATCACACTTTTGTCCTGTGAGCTTGCTTCTGCTTATGTGCACAGTAGCTTGGCCACATGCTTATTGTGACGAGGAGCAAAAATGCTAACAGCCTACAAACTGGTTTCCTCGCAGGATGGCATACCTCCATACGCTCCCAACACTTAGAAACGGAGTGTTTAATTAAAATGTCCCAACAGCTATTACCGCAGAGCAGTGAACATGCCCCGGTAATTATGCAGCAGTTTGAGCTTTTAGAGAGGAATCTGCTGAATGCAGTTATAATATCACAATTGCAAATACTAAAAATAAAGAAATAAAAGTGAAGTGATTGAGAAGGGTACAGACCCTCCTGCTTCAAGTCCACCCCTAGCTCCTGCAGGTCACAAGGAAACTTTCCTCGGGGGCAGGTTACAGCTTACCTAGGGATGTGGAGGACACTCTGTCACCTGGAATCTTTAATTCAGGGCTGGGTGTCTCAATGATCTGTTCTGCGTTTGATGCAGGAGTCTCTGGGAGAGGTCAGACTATATGATCATAATAGTCACTTAAAATCTACAGGGCTATGGTGCAACTGCTTTCTGCAAGGCTCTTGCACTTTCTCTGGGACAGAGAGCATTAGAGGAGTGAGGCAAAGTGGAGGGAATTCATATAAGTAGTTGTTTGCCCCTTCGCTTGGGGAGAGCATGAGTTGAGTCGCCCCATATGCTGTTTTCCATCTGGACGTGAAGGCACAATCTCAGAACACAAAATGCACTAGAAATAGAAAGGCTAAAAGGAATCTGGCCCCCACTGCATTTGGTGTTTAACTTCACAGAGATAATACAAAGGCACAGTAGATGGGAGTCCCTCAATAGATGGGTCAAAATCTTGCTGAATGCATGTGTCACATATTTGCTTTTGCTTATCTGGTCCGCGTTGGGCATGTGAAATCGCTGCACAATCTAACTCCAATAACTTCTAGGTTCCAAAGAGGCCAAATGCTTCCCTGCTAAGGGTGCTGTGTAACATACACAGCTGGTACTGACACAGAAGAGCAGGAGGTCAAGAGGCCAGATAGTGGAAGAAGGGGAACAGAGACCCCTGGTCCATGGTTCTCATGCTCCCCATGCACCCTGACCGATCCTTTGCGGACCCTGAAATACTACTGGGCTGAGAAGAGTGTTGAGTGATATGACTCTAGCATCTGTTTTCTTCCCAAATACAGAACAGATATTTACTGAATATTTCTGCCTTTTTCTGAAGTATTATTGATGATGCTGCTATTTCCATCTAGTAATGGACCAGTATTACTGTCAGGATCCTTTTGGTTCCTAACATACTTAAAACCTCCCTATTGTCCTTAACTCTGCCAGGCACAGATTTCTCGTTGTGTCTCCTGGCTTCCCTTATGAATTTCCTACAGTTCCTAGCTTCAGATTTATATTCATTACTATCTACTTCCTCTTTCTTCCATTTGTTATATGTTTGTTTTTTTTATAGATGTCTTTACTTCCCCTTAGCTGTGAGTGCAGTATAAATTAATAACAAGAGATATCCAATAACTAGGTTTAATCAATTTATTCGTCACTTAATAATACAGAAGGAAAGAGTACACACCTCACTTTCCCTTCCGGAAGACAGCAGCTGCAGCAGTCAGACTGTCTGAAAATTCTGTGCTTACCCCTAATTGTGCCTTATACGTCATGGGAGGAGTTTCACAATCTTTCCTGTATCACTTAACCAAATACATCTTCCTTAACTATCTTTTTTGGACATGTTTTTTTTTTCACAGACTGCCAGGCGCTAAGAATAGCCTCCACCTGGTATGTTTCAGAGTAACAGCCGTGTTAGTCTGTATTCGCAAAAAGAAAAGGAGGACTTGTGGCACCTTAGAGACTAACCAATTTATTTGAGCATGAGCCTTCGTGAGCTACAGCTCACTTCATCAGATGCATCCGATGAAGTGAGCTGTAGCTCACGAAAGCTCATGCTCAAATAAATTGGTTAGTCTCTAAGGTGCCACAAGTCCTCCTTTTCTTTCTCCACCTGGTATGTGGCACATATATTTTTAGTTTCAATGTGACATGTATTTCATATTTTGACAGTTATACAGACCCTGAACACTACACATAAAACAGAGATGGACATGCACAGGACAAGACTCTTCTTCTGAGCATTTCAGGCATAGTATTTTAGAAATTAGCAAAGTTTAAAGGGACTTGTTTTGATGGTGTGTTGTGCCTAGTCCTGGAATCATAACGTGTCAGCTCACCCCTTCATTAAGGGAAGTAAAAGCATTTGGGGAAGATCTTAACATGGGGACAATTCAAGAAACATATTTAATATTATATACAATATTGGCCAAACTTTTTCTCAGCTAGCACCATATATTTGGTAGTAGCCAGGTGCAGCATGATTTCCACAAACTCCCTGTATCTTAGTTTTCGGTAAGTTTGCGTTCTTCAGCACGGATACAGGTAGCATTTTTTTTAACCAATATGGCCTTCCTTCTCAGTTGTGGGATTCTGGCTTTAGGGGCATCTAGTAAAATGCTCTTAAACAATTGTCAATTATCACTCACACTTTTCTGATTAAATTCTTCCTCCCTGATGATTTGGTTCGTCACTGCTCTCAGTTTTCTGAACCTGGCCCTTTTAGAGCACCCACTATGTATATTATTTGTCTGGATTTACTGTGGTTGCACATTATAAATGTGATCTAAGCTACCATTACTTCTTAGTCCTGTGATTAGTGCCTCTTTACCTCTCAGGATGAGGTCTAATATAGAACTTCCCTGCGTCAGGTGCAACATGTTTTGAGTTAGCAGGTTGTCATGTATAATACGTAGAAATTGCACGGATGTTTTTTAGTCCTAGCAGCATGAGACCTCCAGCATTGAAATCCCTCGTGATCATGCAGCTTTTTGCCTAAACATTATAGCTAGGTGCCTGTAGCAGACACCAGCAATTTCCCATCTTATACTTTACCTGGGGCTGTGAGCCAGAAGCACTGGAGATCGTTTTCTTCTGAGTTATCAGTGACTCAGAAACAGGAAATGCCATTTCTGACAGTGTCCCGCCTCCTCCCCTTTTGCCCACTCCATCCTTCCTAAATAGATTATAACCATTGATTGTAACATTCCAATTGTGTGAATCATCTCCCCAGATGTCAGTAATACCAGCTGGATTGAATTTATGCTCATAAATATTTCCAATTCTTCTTCTTTGTCACCCAGGCTCCGAGCATTGGTGTAGAGACAATTAAAAATTTTCTTCTTCTTCTGTCTTTTGGTTCTTTGATTTTGTTCT
Source organism: Caretta caretta (assembly GCF_965140235.1). NCBI lineage: Eukaryota > Metazoa > Chordata > Testudines > Cheloniidae > Caretta > Caretta caretta. Next base: position 132,682,315 of record NC_134211.1, on the reverse strand, counting down.
CGTTTTACCGCAGCTCCCCTTTTGCTATTTTTCCTCACTACTCTACCCAGCCTGTTCCCAAGGATATTGGTTCCCCTTCTGCTGAGGTGGAGGCCATCCAAACTATCCAGCCCCCACTCCCCGTAGAAGGTGGAGTAGTGTTCCACAAAACCAAAATCCTACACCACTTACCTGACCCGTGGTTCACTTAATCTTTTGTCTTCCTTTGCTCGTGGGACAGGAAGGATCTCAGAGACGATTGGTTGCCCATTCTTCTTCAGCACACTTCCCAGTTCCCTGAACATCACCAGTGGTTTCTTGCCTGTTGACTTCAGAGGCCTGTCCAGTGTCAGAGCCTCGCCTCGTCTCCAGGCTCGTAATTCACCAGTCTGGAGAACAGCTCGCAGGAATTTCAACCCATTCCAAAGTATGAGCTCAATTTTGCTCATATTTATATCCCACTTGTTTACAAGACATAGAAAATTCCATAAATTCCACTGTATTATATTCTTTACCTGGTTTCATACCAGTCTTCCTGGGAACAACCCTTGCTAGCATACTGCACCAGCCATTCACAATAACATTCAGGATGTCACTAGATTGTAGAGACTTCTGCGCTAACCGTACCCAACACACAGTTCATATTTGGCAAACCTTACCAGAACAGACATCTTGTTTGACGTATTCTATTGTTTCTGACAGATTTTACACAGATAAAGAATGGAGGTTATTTACAGATAAACTACTACTAACTTTCCACAATGAATCTTAGCATGAATACAAGGTATTCTGGGAATATAGTACATAGTTACACAATGCAGTGGAAGTACAAAGCATTCTGGTTCACACATAACATTGGCTAACAGGGTGGGGACCTTTGCACTGACTACAACAGTCGACTGGAGTTCATACCTCCTTGGTTCCCTTCCCAGCTACACTCATTTGCAACCTTTGGCTGCTAGTTGTTCCCTATGTGCAAAGTGGATTAAAGACAGCAAAGGGGAAAGGAATCGCCGTTGTCATTAGCATTCCCCTTTCACACTGTGAATGAGAACTGAACCTCTCACTGCCCTGAACCCTCTGCCCTTAAAAGCCAGGCAAGAGAGAAGCTGTGCGCTAGGTGCAGGTGATTCATTCCAACACCACAGGACAAGACAAGGATTAAGTGAGAGCTGAGAAATAATCATTGATATTTACCAACAAGCATTTCCAAGAGTATATTTGGTTTACTCGAGACAAGGAAAATTGTATTAACTGCAAATTGCAACCTTTTTTGCTACCAAATTGAGCAAGTACAGAATATGCCTCAAAGAGCTCTGGCACTTAATTTCATTACAGTATTCGTTACTAATGAAAAAGTAAAATTAATTGCATGTTAAGGATTGGACTTGATTTGGATGGAGTGAATGTAGCTGAAGTGTCTGTAGTACATCATTCAGACTTGAGTACCTAGTAAGAGGATATCAAATAATCTTCAATTTTCTTTAGTGACACAGTATTTGAACTGGCTCAGTATGACTGGTCACTGCTCATTGTGGTGTGCCTTAGATTTCTGTTCCCACTTGTGTTCAGGATAGGGGCAATGAAGAATTTTGAAGCTAGTTTCTGGGCACATAACATCAGTTAATAGAATGTCTTTCTCAATCCAGGAATTTCATTCCTGTCCTGTCATTTCCCCCCTTAATGATGCAGGAGACTTTAGAGCCGCACTGTGACTTCAGGCACACACGGCATCACTAATGCATGAGGAAATCTGTGTACAGGAGGTTCAGTTTAGTGCAACAGCCAGGGATCTGCCGTTCTCTCCTCCTCAAACTGTTCCAGCTGAATAACTGTCAGGAATACATTAGGATGGGGCTTTTTACAGCTGCACAGCGATGAGCAGAGAGAGCAGGAGCAAATGAAAAGGCTGCATGCTAGCCCACGCCATCTCCAGGGAAAGGGTGTGCACCTTTCTACGTGACCTGGGTCTCTGCCAGCCACATGAAATGGGCTGCTAATGAGAAGTCTGTGCAGCTCTGCGCCTGGGGCGTACGGAGCCCTCTGAGGCCGAGTGACAGGCAGCCATTTCTGCTGCCAGTGCATTGAGGGTCCAAACCAGCACGGGGGGGTTGCAGAACAAGAGTAAACGTGGGCAGTAATGAAGGGATCCCCTGTGTCACCAGCTTGCCCTTTGGGATTGGATCTCTCAGCACCATTGGTGTTTTGCCTCCGACTGAGAGAGACGACATCCTGCCTATGCCAGGGAGTGGCAAGTGATCAGTAAAAACTAATCACTTCACAGACCCCACCAAAATGTTTGGGGAAAGGGTTTTAACAGTGGGCTCAATTGGTTTGGGGTTTCAGTCTCTGGGGGGAATGGGACTGTGAGCAAAATCTCTGAATAGCTGGACGCCTGCCAGGAAAGGAGGCCAGTGGTCAAACAAGGCTTGGTGTCAATGAATAGGTCAGTCGGTCTGTCCGTCAGTGCAGAGCTTCCCTTCACATGCACACGTCCCTGTTGGTTATAATGATAAACTGAACACCAAAAAGCATTCAGGGAAAACTTCCCCTCCAGCTCCTGCCCAGACAGAAAGGTAAGTCAAGGCCCTGCGCTCAGGAGGGGAAAGCCCAGAGCAGGGAGAATCCAGGGGGCTGGCAGCTCCTGGATGCCCAGGCTGAGTGGCCCAGGTGGGAAGGGGAGCTTGCTCTCCACCCCCAGCCCCGCTTTGCTCTGTTGTGTGGGCAGCCCCAGCATGAGGCCCTTGGGGCATCTCCAGGGCTGGCACGTTGGGCAGGATCCCACCTCGCGCTAGGCAATGTGGCAAGCAATGGCCAGGGCTTTTGTCTTGTTTTTCTTTGATGGGTGGTCACCTTAAAAACCAATGGTTTAACTTCTGCTGATAGAGAGGGTGCCACTGTGTAGGTGCTGGCCCGATCTGCCACTGCCAAAGGATGGGTGCTACTCAGATGGGAGGGAGCAGCCTCCAACCGTTGTCTCTTGTGTAGCCTGGAACGAGCATTGCATAAAACACACCTGCTCTAGGAGATGCTTAGCACTGAGACTCGGGCAGTGAGACAAGTTTAAAGGATTTAATCTACTTTTCTGACTGTTCACATAGAGAGTGCATTTAATGCCCCCACATCTGTATTTTTCTGGTACTTTGTACTGAAGTGGTTTCATTTCGTTGGGCTAATTGTGGATCATCCTATTGCACAACCTGCTTCATTTCCTTTGTGCTGGCCCCAGCACCAGTGGGCTTTCAAATACCAACACTAATCACAACTTGTATTATCTATTCTCCTCTAATTCATAGATTCCAAGGCCAGGAGGGACCACTGTGATCATCTAGTCTGACCTCCCGTTCAAGACAGATTTCTCTTGACTTAATTCTGTCTCTTCTACTGGAACTCAATGTTATCCTGCAGTATGCCCCTACTCAGGGCAGGGCAGAGCCGATCTTAAAGCAGCATTTAATACCCAGTCTCATCCCCCCAGCAGGCTGGTGCAATACTTCCCAGCCTCAGAGAACTAACCCTGAGATCTGTGCACACACCTGGCAGTCAGAGTTGCACTCGGCGACAATGACTGTTACTCTGCCAAGACTGTAAGATACTGATGCAAAGATTGGCAGTGGTAAATAACAATGAAGACCAGGCAGTCACACAGAGCAAGCTGGACAGCTTGATAAACTGGGCCCAATCAAACATAGTGTGTTTTAGTAGAGCCAAACACAAAATGATACATCCAGGAACAAGGAATGCCAGCCATACCTACAGGGACAGGATTGTATCCTGGAGAGCAGCAACTTTGGAAAGGATCTTCGGGTGTGACATTATGAGTGTAATATAATATCTCACTGAAAGGTGACAGGGCCAGAAAGAGTTAAATGATCTGGAGGATGGTGTGGATTGCACCCTCAGCAAGTTTGCAGACGACACTAAACTGGGAGGAGTGGTAGATACGCTGGAGGGTAGGGATAGGATACAGAGGGCCCTAGACAAATGAGAGGATTGGGCCAAAAGAAATCTGATGAGGTTCAACAAGGACAAGTGCAGAGTCCTGCACTTAGGATGGAAGAATCCCATGCACCGCTACAGACTAGGGACCGAATGGCTAGGCAGCAGTTCTGCAGAGAAGGACCCAGGGGTGACAGTGGACGAGAAGCTGGATATGAGTCAACAGTGTGCCCTTGTTGCCAAGAAGGCCAATGGCATTTTGGGCTGTATAAGTAGGGGCATTGCCAGCAGATTGAGGGACATGATCATTCCCCTCTATTCAACATTGGTGAGGCCTCACCTGGAGTACTGTGTCCAGTTTGGGGCCCCACACTACAAGAAGGATGTGGAAAAATTGGAGAGAGTCCAGCGGAGGGCAACAAAAATGATTAGGGGACTGGAACACATGACTTATGAGGAGAGGCTGAGGGAAGTGGGATTGTTTAGTCTGTGGAAGAGAAGAATGAGGGAGGATTTGATAGCTGCTTTCAACTACCTGAAAGGGGGTTCCAAAGAGGATGGCTCTAGACTGTTCTCAATGGTAGCAGATGACGGAAAGAGGAGTAATGGTCTCAAGTTGCAGTGGGGGAGGTTTAGATTGGATATTAGGAAAAACTTTTTCACTAAGAGGGTGGTGAAGCACTGGAATGCGTTACCTAGGGAGGTGGTGGAATCTCCATCCTTTGCGGTTTTTAAGGCCCGGCTTTACAAAGCCCTGGCTGGGATGATTTAATTGGGGGTTGGTTCTGCTTTGAGCAGGGGGTTGGACAAGATGACGTCCTGAGGTCTCTTCAACCCTGATATTCTATGATTCTAAGAGGCCACCCTGACCCGAAAGGGGCTGAGGATGACTGTCTTCCCAGCACCAGAGCCCTTACCCAGACATTCCCATTGCTTTCAGTGCACGTGGGCAATGCAGTGAGAGAAAGGAGTGGACAAACAGGAGGGGGCAGAGGTGGAAGGGCCAGGCAAGGTGAGGACAAGAAGCTTTTGTGTGCTGAAGGGAAGCCATGGAAGGATCCCTAGAGGAGGAGATGCATCCGAAGGACAGGAAGGGGATGAGCTTAGCAGCTGCTCTCAGTTAACCTGGGGGTGAAGCCAGACCTGAGATGGGGGGCGTGGAAAGTGGCTTAAAGCCGCTTTCCACAGAGCATCTGTGCCCAATGCAGGGCTCTGCCCCCCCCCCACCTTTGCTTTTGTTTCATAGACCCACATGCTCTCTGTCCATGGGTACAGCATTTGATTCCTTCAATCAGCCTAAAGGCTGTGGACTGGATTCCCCATCGCAGTCAACATCTGACTTTAAGAGAGGCTGGTAGGAAAAGAGCATTTCATCCATCTCAACATGGATAGCAAAGTGTTTTGTGAATCAATGGAGCCTTCACCCCCACGCAAGGGCATAGTTACTTGTATCCCTGGCTACGCAGGGTGCTGCGGCTTGCAGAGCTTATGGAGTACATCTTTCCAAGGTGTTCAGCCCCTCCGCAATGGGCTTGCTTTGCGGGTGGCCACGTAGAAAATCCCAGGACCTGATTTTCAGAAGGTCCGAGCACCCACAGTTCCCGCTGAAGTCCGTGGGAGCTAATTGAGATTAGCAGTTCTGAGCCAGCTCTAGGATAGCTCAACCTGGGAACCCCAAAGAGAGTCACGGTAGTTGTGGGCGTTCTGGGAAATGCAACCCTAACAGACTCCACCATGCTCAGAGAGGCAACCTGCAGCACAGCAGAAAATTCAGCTATTGCACAAAAATTCTTACTCTGAGTCCAACCACTGGGAGGAGATTTCCTCACTGTCATGAGGCCGGTGCTGGGGAAGGGACCAGTAATAATTCCTGCAGAGAGGTCCTAAGGAAATTGTGGTTTTTATGTTTCTTCTTCATAAAGAGAAAAATAACCTGTAAGCTCCCAGGTTTCATCTCTGCTTTTTTCACTGGACTTTCGTAATGGACTGAGGAGATAAGTGTTGCCATGTGCATTGAAAAGACAACTAAAAAGGAGGGTGTTTTGGAACTGGTGAAACTGCAAAGAGGGTTTTCCCTGAGTGTGGGGTGTCTGGGAAAGTGGGAGCAAGTGTCCACTTCCTGCTTTTTAAGGAAGACTGTGACAGGTCAGTAAGTAGTGATCACAGGGCAGAATGGGATCTTTCCCTTGCCTGTCTCTTTGGCCACCCCATAGACCGCCCACCTTGGGAGGGTGGGGGGTTATCTCTAGGTACCTGAGCTGGACGCCAGCAGAAGAGCTGCTGACAGGTGTTCACACAGAGCCAGTGCCCTTCCCCCAGGCTGATCTGCGGCCAGGGAAGGGCCCCTGCACTTCCCCCAAAGAGCCTGGATGCAATAGCCGTGCTGGGTTCCCCTGAGCACAAGGAGGGTGCAGGGCTAACACCATGAACCATCCCAATGGGGTGGGGCCTTTGCACCCCCAGGAGCACTGTAGCCATGGCCACACTGCACCACTCCAGGAGGTGCTGAGGACAATTTCCCTGCATAAGGGCCCAGGGCCTGGCCCAGGACATAGAGCTATTAAGAATTAAACTAATATGGAATATGGATTGAGCTAATTTGGAATAAAGAACTCTTACTCTGGAATAAGAGCATCCCCAGATGGGGGAACCAGGAATAGCTCATCTTGTAACTCCCCGTGAAGACAAGCCCTAATAGGGCTCAGGGAAAAGTCAATCTGCCTATCACCCTCGCTTCCACTCAGTCATTTTCCACTGTTCTGAACTAGGGATTGGGGCAGCGGCTGAGCTCTGCCCCCCAGAGGGAGGCCGCCTGTTGAGAAGAGACAGGAGAAACGGAGGGGAAGATGCAGCCATCTATTAAAGGCGGGGTCCAGAAGTGCCAGAAATGGCACCCTTGAAGGATTTTTACCCTGGCCCACAGTCACCCCTGAAGACAGTAGAGTTACCCTGGAGCTGAACTTTGCCCTGGGCTGTAGAGTTAAAGACCTCAAACTGAAGGCAATAAAGATAGTAAGCTGGTAGAAAAATAAATAAATAAAAAAAAGTTGTAAACACCTAAGAAAGGGAACTGAAGATGGGGAGATGAAAGCAGATATCAAAAAAGTCTTGTGAAAAGGTTAATTAAAATATTAATAATGCAGGGTTTCAATTACTCATTAATAAATAATGAGACCTTTAATGAGTGGAATACAGTGAACAGGAATCTGCAGTTGGGGTCTCAGCGGGAACAACTGAGGCCTTTGGTTTTCAGCAGAGCGAAATGTTGGAGCATGGAAGAAGTGTTCGCTAAGGCAATGGGGTGAGGGGACTCAGGGGGAATGAAGAGTGTTCAGAGGCAAATAGCTGTGTTCCCTCCCGCAATAAATACCCCTGTTGAGAGGCTTAAAGGGATGAACAGGGAAGTGCAAACAGTAATTGCAGATAAGCAATAGGTATGTGCGAGGGACGAAGCATCAGGTACTCCAGCAGATGGGAAGTTCAGAGAAGGATCAAAATGAAAAGCAGAGATTGAAAAGAAAATTGAAATAAAGACAAAATTATATTTTCCAAATGCCTTAGGGATCAAGGGCCCTTGTAGGGGGTAGGCTTGCCATGCTGCTCACAAGCAATGCCTCCCCGCTCCAAGAGCACTCTGCCTTTGTGCTCAGATGGTGAAGGCAGGAGGAGACAGAAAGGCACGTTCAGCATTAGCACTGAAGTAGTGGGAGAAGGGGGCTGGCCGAGCAAGGGCCGAACATTTAGCCCTAGGATCGTGTGACGCCTCTCTCTGCTAGATTGAGCCCATTGCTAAATATGTGTTCCCAATGCAGGTACCCATAGCCTATAATCAAGACACCTCTTAATCTTCTCTTTGTTAAGCTAAATAGATTGAGCTCTTTGAGTCTCTCACTACAAAACATGTTTTCTAATCCTTTAATCGGTCTCATGGCTCTTCTCTGAACCATCCCAGCATCCTTCTTGACTTGTGAGCATCAGAACTGGATGCAGGATTGCAGCAGCAGTCGCACCAGTGACAAGTAGAAAGGTAAAATCCCCTCTCTGCTCCTCCTCGAGATTCCCCCGTTTATCCATCCCAGGATCACATTAGCTCTTTTGGTCACAGCATCTCATTGGGAGCACATGTTCAGCTGATTATCTGCTACAACTCCCAAAACTTTTCCAGTCACCGCTTTGCTGGATCGAGTCCCTCATTCCAAACGTATGGCCTACGTTCTGTGTTCCTAGATACATGTATTTACATTTAGCTATATTAAAACACACACAGTTTGCTTGCACCCAGTTTACCAAGTGATCCAGATCACTGTGAACCAGTGACTGACCGACCAGTCCTCTTCATTAGTTACCACTCCCCAATCTTTGTGTCAAAAGCAAACTTTATCCGTAATGATTTCATGGTTTCTTCTAGGTCACTGATAAGAATGTTATATAGTGTAGGGCCAAGAATCAGTCCCTAGGGACCTGCACACCTGCTGGTTGATGATTTCCCCAGTTTCATTTTGAGACCAATCATAGAACCAGGATTTTATCCCTTTTTTGTCGGCCGCGTTAATTTTATATTGATCTAGTTTCTTAATGAAAGTGTTCGGTGGTGCCAAGTCACATGCCTTGGAGAAGTCCAAGTATTCAATCAGCTCGACCACCTTTCGCAGCCGAACTTGCGATCTTTAAACCCACCCTCTGTTCGACAGGGTCCATAAACCCGTGTTGATTGGCATTAATTCCATTACCCTCTTTCAGTTCTTTATTAACAGAGTCCCATATCAGCCGGTCTATTATCTTTCTGGAATCAGTGTTAGGCTGGCAGGCCTGTAATTCCCCAGGTCATCCCATTCACGCTTTATACCAATGGGCCCAACATTCACTTTCTTCCAGACATCTGGAACTTCTCCAGTGCTCGAAGACTCTTAGAAAATCAACATTAACAGTCCAGCGAGTTCCTCAGCCAGCTCTTGGATGCAAATTATTCGGATCTGCTGATTTAACAATGTCTGACTTTAGTAGCTTCTGTTTAACATCTTCCTGAGATACGAATGGAATGGAAAGGGTTATCGGCATAATATGATGAGACTGTATCATCTGTGTTTTCCCCCAGATACAGAACAGAAATGTTTATTGAACGCTCTGCCTTTTCTGCATTTTTATTGATGATTCTACCATTTCCATCTTGCAATGGATCAATAACATTGTCAGGATTCATTTTGTTCTTAACATATTTTTTAAAAATTCCTTTGCATCGTCCTTAACTCTGCTGACCACAGATTTCTCCTCATTTCTCTTTGTTCCCTTATTAATTTTCTACAATTCCTAACTTCTGATTTATATTCATTACTATTAACTTCCCCTTCTTCCATTGGTTATTTTTTTATATACATTTTTATAGCTACCTTCACTTCCCTCCTAAACCAGGCTGTTTTTTAACCAACACAACTTTCTTCAGCAATTATGGGATTGGCAGCATCTGGTAAGGTGTTCGTAAATGGTTTCCAATTAGTATTTACATTTTTTCTGATTAAATTCTTCCTCCCAGCTGATTTGGCTCATAATAATTTTCAGCTTTGAAAAAATAGCCCTGTTAAAGCACCAAGTATATATATCACTGGTCTGCACTTTATTCTGCTTGTGTATTATAAATGTGATCAAGTCATGTTCACTTGTACTTAAGCTGCCATTAATTTTTAGTTCTATGATCAGTTCCTCTTTACCTCTTAGGGATAAGGTCTAATAAAGAATTCCCCATGTGGGCTGCAACACTTTTTAAGTTAAGAAATTGTCATCAATAATGTTTAGAAATGCTAAGGATGTTTTAGTACCGGCAGCATGAGACCTCTAGCATGTATCACTCAGGCTGAAGTCCCCATGATCACACAGTTTTTGTTCCTACACATTGTAGATAGGTGTGTAAGAAGCTGGACATCCTCTTCCCCACATGTAATTTTCTGGTCTGTCAGGGACATCAACTACTTCCCCACCTTATGCTTTATTTGTAAGGACATTGATCTGTGAGTATTCAAGATCATTTTCTTCCAAGTTAGCAGTGATTTGGAAACAGATAATGACATTTGGACATAGAGTGCCCCTCCCCTTTTGACCACTCAATCCTTCCTAAATAGGTTATAACCATTGATTGTAACATTCCAATTGTGTGAATCATCCCACCAGGTATCAGTGATACTTACTAGATTGAATTTATGCTCATAAATGAGCAATTCCAATTTTCATTTGTCACTGGTGTGTAGGCAAATTGGTGCTTTGAAGGTGTGCCATGTACCCCTGCAATGCCAGCCTCTGCAGAGGAGCTGCTGCATTTGGAGGTGGGACTCTGGGCCAGGCCAGGCAAGCCATCTATAGCTCAGGGAGATCGGGCTGTGTCATTGTGGCTATCTCCTTGGTGTTTGCAAGTCCCCTCTGCCACCCTTAAAATGTATTCTGATATTTGCACCAGTAATTTCTAGCCTTTGTGGTTGCAGAGAAAAGCTTGAAAGTGTGAAATCTAATGGGTCAAAAGCCAGAACCAATCACAGAAACTCACAATGCATTATTTAAAAAAAATCTCATGGCTTTTAAATCAGTCTCATGGTAGTTGAAGTCTTGGGGTTGGCGACATGGAGCTATCTGTCTGACACATCCTACAGAATATTGGAGGCAATAATAAAAAGGACGGAAGGGTGCCTAGATTTCAAAAAAAATCTTTCTTCAGAACATTACACAAAAGACAAATCTCTAACATCACACAGGAAACTGAGTAGAGCTGCTGTGCCTGGAGAGGGAAGAGAATGTTGTTAAGTCAGGAGAAAGAACTGGTTTTATATGAAAAGCCTGTAAAAAGTATCTATAAAATGGCAAAGGGCCCAATTCTGCATTCCTTATTCAGGCATAATCCCAACTGACAGAGACAGAATAGATGAACGAGCTCTCCTCTGACAGCTAGTGATGAGCTGGGGAGGGGAAAAGGCTTCAGGACCAGACTGTATTTACACGAACACACCCACTCTGCCTAGGTATCCCTGCGTTGCCAAAGTGATCAACTTTGACTGGTGCTGGATTGCAAAACACTTCAGTACTGAATGCAGGGTAATGAAATGTTGTTATCCTTATTGTATGAGTAAAGGGCAGCAGATCTGTGCTTAGCTGGTCCTGACTGAGGGGGTCCCCCCAACTGAACAGAACTCACTAAGCAGGGGGCTTGGATGCCAGACCCCTGTGAAAGAGAGATGGGGTGGGTACAGGTGTCCCTGCGTGGAGGTGTGGGCTCTGCCTAAGAGTCCTAGGCATGGTTTAACTTGCCCCTCCCCACTGCTCAAAGACAGGGCTAATTAAGGCTCCATTAGGAGTCTTGTTTTGTTAAGGGATCACTAGAGCTGAAATCACTTGTTGCGGGACAGGGTTTCTGCCCAGCCGGCATCAGCAGGTTCCCCCACTGAGAGCTGACCGTCACTGAGAGCTGGCTGGAACGCAAGGGGCCGCCATGCCGGGGTCACAGTAGAGAGGCGGGGAGCTGCAGAAGGTGAGCGTGTGTATCAGTAGTGGGTGGCTGGCAGAGTGGCACAGTGGGAGGGCGGCTGGCGGAGCGGCTGATGCCAGAGCAAGCACCCAGACAGCAGAGTTGAGCCAGGTGTCTTGCCCCCTCCCCCAGGTCGGAGGTGACCTCACGCAGATGCACCTCTGAACTCTGAGTCTTCACTGACCAAGGGCAACTGTCAGTGGGGCGGGGTGGAGGGATAAGGGAGGGGCACATTAAAGGAACTTTGGGTTTTGGGACTCAAGAACCTGAGGCAAAAGACACTGCCCCACTGTAATGATGTGGCCTTTGGCGGGACACTACTGAGAGTATCAATTCAGGACAAATTGCTTAGAGCAGGGCAGTCACAGCCCAAGGCTGGGGGTCCTTTGCACACCAAACCAGCCAAACAGAGAGGACTTCGGTTTCACCCCACCGACTAAGTCATAAAAGCAATTCCTTTAGTCACTCCCTGTCATAAATATAAAGGGAAGGGTAACAACCTTTATGTATGCAATAATATAAAATCCCTCTTGGGAAGAGGTACAGAATCCCCTTACCTGTAAGGGGTTAATCAAAGGTCTGGTCTGTGCTCACCTGGTTTACCTATTTGGTTGGTAGATTATTCTCAAGCCTCCCCAGGAAAGGGGGTGAAGGGGCTTGGGGGGAATATTTTGGGGAAACAGGAACTCCAAGTGGTTCTTTTCCTTGAATCTTTGTCTAACTCACTTGGTGGGGGCAGTGAATACCATCCAAGGACAAGAAGGGATTTGTGCCTTGGGGAACCTAAGCTGGTAGAAAAAAGCTTAGGGGGGTCTTTCATGCAGGTCCTCACATCTGTACCTCAGAGTTCAGAGTGGGGAGGGAACCCTGACACTCCTGTTTCCCAGCATCACCACCAGCGCCGCTCCTTATGGGGATGAATGGTTATGAAAACCAATGCCCCAGTAAAAGAAAAAAGGTTCTCTTGATCCCAAAGGACCAAGCCACAGACCCAGTTAGATCTTACCCACAAATCACGCTGTTGCCAATCCTTTAGAATCTAAAATCTAAAGGTTTATTCATAAAAAAGAAAGAAATATAGATGAGAGTTAAAATTGGTTAAATGAAATTAATTACATACAGTAATGACAAAGTTCTTGGTTCAGGCTTGTAGCAGTGATGGAATAAACTGCTGGCTTAAGTTAAGTCTCTGGAGTACCTCCTCAGCTGGGACGGGTCATTCAGTCCTTTGTTCAGAGCTTCAGTTTGTAGCAAAGTTCCTCCAGAGGCAAGAAGCAGGATTGAAGACAAGATGGAGGGGTTTCCAGGGCCTTTTATAGTCTCTTGCCATGTGGCCTGTGCTTCATAGAATCATAGAATCATAGAATATCAGGGTTGGAAGGGACCCCTGAAGGTCATCTAGTCCAACCCCCTGCTCGAAGCAGGACCAATTCCCAGTTAAATCATCCCAGCCAGGGCTTTGTCAAGCCTGACCTTAAAAACCTCTAAGGAAGGAGATTCTACCACCTCCCTAGGTAACGCATTCCAGTGTTTCACCACCCTCTTAGTGAAAAAGTTTTTCCTAATATCCAATCTAAACCTCCCCCACTGCAACTTGAGACCATTACTCCTCGTTCTGTCATCTGCTACCATGGAGAACAGTCTAGAGCCATCCTCTTTGGAACCCCCTTTCAGGTAGTTGAAAGCAGCTATCAAATCCCCCCTCATTCTTCTCTTCTGCAGGCTAAACAATCCCAGCTCCCTCAGCCTCTCCTCATAACTCATGTGTTCTAGACCCCTAATCATTTTTGTTGCCCTTCACTGGACTCTCTCCAATTTATCCACATCCTTCTTGTAGGATGCTTCCTTTATTTCAAACACAAGCTGCCCAGCACATGGCTTGGAAACACCTCAGAGTTCTGTCCATAGGCAGGTCCCTGCACACCTGGCTGAGTCCCAAGGCGTGTCTGCCTTCTCTCAGTGGGTCAGTTGTCTAGCTGATCGTCCTTAATGGGCCATCAAGCAGGCTACACAGTGCTGATGCCAAACTGTCTGGGGTGTCACCAAGAAGCACAGCACAAGTTTGAACTACAGACGTACATACATGTCTATAACTCATAACACAAAGCAATACAAACTTATGAAAAATAGTATCATATCTGGCAAATTATAACGTTTTTGCAGACATCTTACATGGCAGATCTGGCTGTTTACTTCATAGGCGTTACCCCAGGAGCCAACATTGGAAATCCAGGTATAGAGCCAATACTTACAACTTTAAATACAATAATGCTACATGCATCCAGACAGCATCATCCTAACCAGCCAATCCTAACCTTCTCATAGGCACCTCACCTGACCTCCTTGGTACAAGACTTGGTGCAACTCTAGGACTTGGTTGCAACAAAGATCTATACAGTCACAGTTCATGTCAAAAACCTCACACCAACGTACTCGGGGGGGGGGTGTATTTTGCTTGTGGTTTTATCGTTCTGAATCCTGCTTGTGACTTCCCTCCCTGTATTAAAAGTTCATTTTCTACACTCAGACTCTGTGCTTGCCAGAGGGGAAGTATGGCCTCCTAGACACGCCCAGGGGTGGGGTGTAATTTTCCCAGATTACTGCTGGGGGCTTGAGCCGGTTCTGTATTATATGGTTAAGATGAACCCCAGGTATTGAACCCTGACCTGGTTGTGGCCGACTCCATCTGGCAGAAGGGTTTGGGCTGTGAGTTAGAACTGGGTGAATGTTGCAAAACTTATTCTTCAAATATTCATTAAGGAATTCACTCCACCTGTGCACTACATTCTGTATTCACCCTGGGCCCAGTCCAAAGTTTAGTGAAGTCAAAGGCAAGACTCCCACTGTGAAGATCGGACCCCTTGTGAGTTAACACAAGACTGAGTTTTGCCAGCATGAATACTTGCAGAAATGCTAAGTCTGGAAGCTGGTCTCCCTGCAAAAAGTGAATTTTATATTTGCTTTCAGTGAGATTCATAACAGAAATCTCATAAACTGTCCCCTACGGGGTAACCTAGGAAAGGATTAATGCATGTGTAAGAGGAAAGAGCAGAACAGAACCCAGTGGGACAGTTTCAAAAAGCACTTTTTTGGAGGTAAAATCATTCTGGTTTCTCATCTCCTGCAGACAATTGTATGTTATGCAATTTTGTCATTGGGCTGGCAATCCAAATCATAACTGGAATATAACGTTGCTTGGAGGACTTAGGTTAGGGTGCAATAGAACATCAGAAGACAGGTGATATGTCTGGAAATGAGTCTGGTTTGCATTCTTACAGGAATGAGGAGCAATACTTGTGTTAGCTTCCAAAGTAATATTGCCCGTTCCTAGCTGTTGTCTTCTGTTCTGTAAAGCATGCCCCCCTACTCTTGTCAAGTGACAAAAGGCACCATGATAAACCCACGGGAGCAATGCCTAATCAGGATAATTTTCCTGTCAACATCTATCACAGTACTGCAAAACGTGTAGCAGGCCACGCTGTTCTGCGGATAGCTAATGAAGCTATTATATGATCGGCAGCTATTGTGCCTGAGGATCACCACTCCTGGTGGCATTTATCTGAAAAGGGAAAAGCTTGGCCACATCTATTCTGATTAATGAGGTGTGATGTATGTAACAATGGTTCTTATTGCTTGGCAGGGAATAACCTTCTTTCAGAGAAAAGGGATATTATGATTTCCCAAAGATGCCTGAGTAGGGATGGAAGAACACACTGAAGTAAACACCAAACCCATGCAGATCTCTTGGGCTTGCAATTGACTCATAAATTAGTCCCTTTGCATATTCAGGGTGTTACAGGAAGATTCCCAGATGCACTGGGACACTTGTCAGCACAAGCAAAACTTGCGAAGAATGTATGCGTCTCTCACAAGCACCTTCCTGCTTTCCCCCAGGCTACACCAAAATCTGTAGCTCCTCCTTCAGATCTCTCCTTAGAACTCACCTCTGCCACAAATCCGCACCGAAAATCACCATCTCACAATGCTGAGGCAGGTGGTGAGCTGTGAACTGGCTACAAATGGCACACACAGCTCCTCTATGGCTCAGTAACCTCTTATCCTTGTTACCTCGTCCTCTCTCCCCCAGCTCCCACCTGCGTCTCATTCACCGGCTCTGTCTGGCCTTTTAGATGCGAGTTCTTTGGGGTGGTCACTATCCTTTACTCTTCGATTGCACAGCACCTTGCATCTGGGCTGGTGGGGACCTCTGGGCCATAGTGCAGCTCAACCAGTAATGCAGGAACTGCCACAGGCTGCAGAAATTATCCTCGCGAACAGCATCATGGGAACCGGGGGCTGGAAAGGGGTCTCCTGGGTCAATGAGTCCAGTCCCCTGTCACTGCAGGCCACCCCATTGCATGGGAGCCATAGGGCCTGAGGGAGGGGTGTGATCCCCAGGGCCAGTTCGCACACCCCTGCGGCCCATGTGCCTAGGCTGTGCAGGGCAGGGGATGAGCTGGACCCCGCTGGCAATCTGGCTACCTCCCTGTCTAGTGCAGGCCTGGCAGGGCACATGGCAGATCCCCTGCTCCTGGCTAGCAGGAGCCCTCCGCCCACTGTCCTCCTGGCCTGTGGCATTGAGTCCTCCCCGGGCCGGTGGCTGCAGTGTGAGGGACCTGGCAGCAGGCGGGCGGGGACGCAGGGCAAGGCTGCGCACGGAGGGCAGGGCTCTCAGCTGAATCAGTGATGCGCCATTGACTGCTCTGTAGGGCTTGCAGCTGGTGTGGGATGAACAAAGGGGTTGCTGGGCAAGGCCGAATTAAGCACAGGAAAACGGGGCACGTGCCTAGGGCTCAGATCCATGGGGGAGTCCACCCTGAGTGGTACCAAAACCCCCTGCACCAGGGCACAGCGCCACGTACTCAGGTGTGGTCCACCTGCCCTCTCTCATGATGGAGGAGCGGCTGGACCAAACCTGAGTGAGCAGTGGGTCAGCCAGAGCTGCTACTCTTCACCGCAGCCATGGCACTGGCTCCTGCACCATCTTGGGGGCTGCCCGGCCTCACCCTGCGTCCACATGCCTGGGACTCCTCTGCTCTGCCCTCGGGACTCGCAAAACCAGCTACAAGTCTGGGGAGCTGCCATGAACGCCCACCTGGGAAAGCCAGCTAGCCCTGGGGCTGGACGTGCGAGGGTCAGTCGGGCAGCGTCCATGCAGCATGACCTAGACAGGGAAGCATTAACTCAGAAGCAGCATGGAAGCATCTCGTTTAGTGGGCCTGTGGAGGGGCCCAGTGGTGTGTGTTTGCCTAGGGCTCCGCGATGGCTTACTCTGGCCCTGTTTGTGGGGATACAGCTTGGCCAGAGCTGGCCTGGCCTAAGGGGGGGAGAAGGAGAGGGAGATGGAACCGACACCAAGTGTGTATGAGGTGGGGGGAGACCCTGATCTGGGAATGAAATACAGGGGCTGGGATCAGAATTGAGGACTTCAGAGGACTTGGAACAAAGGGGTCTCGGAGCAGCAAGGCCGGCTGGGCTGTCTTACAGAGAAGAAGGCATCAGTGACTGAGTGGGAAGCTTTGCCCAAGGGGGCGTGGTGGGTCAGAGACCTGCTAGGCAGCTGATTCAGAGGGATGTGTAGGGTTGTAAGGGGTAACAGGCTCTCTAATTGCATTTGGATTAACTGCCTGGGAAAAAGCAAATCCGTTTCATGTCAGGACTGCAAGTTTGATCTCCCCAAATGTAAGAGTGAAGGGTATGAGAGTTCCTGTCCTCTCTAATGGAGACACAGCTACCCCTGCTAGCCACTGCGTTAAATGTCTCCTCATTAAGCTATTTTTTCCTCTTTGAACAAGTGACGTTTAAACACAGCTTTTCAAGGCTTTTCAATAATGTGGGTCATAATGAGAGTCTGGGGCAGCAGGCAAAGAGTACAGTAAAATGAGAAACTCAGAGGTGGGTTAGGCAACTTACTGTTCCTTCCAAAGCAGCTAGTAAGGTCAGGTGCTTTATTTAGAGCCAGGCAGGACATGGTTTGCCCATCCCATGAACATTGCTGAGGTTTCCAAATGTTCCCATTCTGCACTGGGATGAAACCAAGACCTTTTGAGCTTTTTCTAAGAGTGTGTCCTACTCTGGAATGACCAGTAGCCCAGTGGCCTGGGCAATCACCTGTCATATGGGGTGGTAGGTTTGAGTCCTTGCTCAGGGAACATGAGAGCGGCAAGATCTTCCACATCCCAGGTGAGTGCCCCAAGCACCAGACTTTGGGCTATTCTGGGATGGGGCTTTCACAAAATACCCTACTAAAGCTGTTCCACTGTTTATAAATAATTAACTACTCATTGGGCATGAGATACTGACTGTCTAGCCCAGTGGTGAGGGAGACTTAGGTTCAGGTTGCTTCTCTAATTAAGAAATAAATATTTATGCCAAGTGGAACAGCTCCTAGATTCCCACATTCCAGTAGCCCTAATCATCAGGCTATTGCCTCTTCTGACCAGAAACTTCACCCTGGGCCTGAGAAACTCTCTCTCCATGAATGTGGAGTTGAAATGGATATGTCCCCCTGAAAAGTCTCTAGTTTGACAAACCAGCATTTTCTGACAAGAAACGTTTTGGTGCAAAATCTGGTTCTAGCAACATGAACATAAGAACTGCCAGACTGGGTCAGACCAAAGGTCCATCTAGCCCAGTATCCTGTCTACCGACAGTGGCCAGTGTCAGGTGCCCCAGAGGGAATGAACAGAACAGGGAATCATCAAGTGATCCATCCCCTGTTGCTCATTCCCAGCTTCCAGCAAACAGAGGCTAGGGACACCATTCCTGCCCATCCCGGCTAATAGCCATTGATGGACCTATCCTCCAGAAACGTATCTAGTTCTTTTTTGAACCCTGTTATAGTCTTGGTCTTCACAACATCCTCTAGCAAGGAGTTCCACAGGTTAACTGTGTGTTGTGTGAAAAAAATAATTCCTTTTGTTTGTTTTAAACCTGCTGCCTATTAATTTCATTTGGTGACCCCTAGTTCTTGTGTTATGAGAAGGAATAAATAACACTTCCTTATTTACTTTCTCCACACCAGTCATGATTTTATAGACCTCTATCATATCCCCCCTTAGTCGTCTCTTTTCCAAGCTGAAAAGTCCCAGTCTTGTTAATCTCTCCTCACACGGCAGCCATTCCATACCCCTAATAATTTTTGTTGCCCTTTTCTGAACCTTTTCCAATTCCAATATATCTTTTCTGAGATGGGACGACCACATCTGCACACAGTATTCAAGATGTGGGCATCCCATGGATTTATACGGACATGGACATGATGCTGCCTGCCACTGGGAAGTGTTCGATGAGTTGTTTATTCATTGTATGCGTGTAGCTCAGCCCCCTCAGCACTGTCCCCAGACTCAGCACACACATACAACCCTTCCATGCTAAACAGGATCAGGAAAAGCACCATGGACTAGAGCTCCCCTGCCCACCAGGAACGAGAGGCGCAGCCTCTCCTAATGCCCCACCTCCTTGGCGTGAGCCAGAGGAGAGGCTCAGGCCTGCCACGCGCCCTGAAGAAAAGTGCAGCAGGTGGCTGGGCTCAGGCGGTTGCGCCAAAGGGAGGCTGCTCCGGGAGGCCCCTTAGTTTTGTTAGTAACCAGGGACCGGACCTTTTTTGGACTGCCTCCCTTTGCCTCAATTTTAATTTCTCCTTTTTACCCATCATTGTTATTATGGGTATTGTTTTACCCATGATTGTTATTTACCCGTTATTGTTCCATATGTTTCCGTCCCACGTTTTGGGGTTCCAATCCAACGCCATAAGGGCCCTAACCTTGGACTGGGACATGGTGGGTGGGGGTTCTGCAGGAGGCAGTGATGGCGATCCCAGGCCTAGCGGATCGCCATCGTCTTAGCTGGTTTTTGCTGCTTGCGGGCTCTTTGCTAAGCTGCTTTTAAAGCCTTAGTTAGCATGTTATTTTAATTCATGGGAGCCCGCTTATCATCCACCAGGACACTTACATTTTCTTTTTTAGCTGCTTGTTATTTGCCGACAGCTTTTTTACCATTGTTAGGAACAACCATTCCCACCCCCAATTTTTATAGAGTTTATTATGCCCATATATCTTTATTGCCTTTTTTTATTTGCTTGGCCAATTTGACTGGGGTGAGGGGAACTTTGTTCCTGTTCCATTCAACCAGGGGAGCCACCCGCCATAACAATTTGGCCACCGGTGCCCAGCGGGAAGTACTGCTTCAGCCAGGTATTTTGTTGGTGACCACAGCCCCACATTTTTGCTTACCCCACATCTGGCTACACCTGCCAGGGGTACCCTGCCATGTATCCTGCCGACTACGTATTGCACCAAAGGGGGGCTTGGATACACTTAACGAAGCCACACCAGGTGTATAAGTGTAACCAGTTTATTGCGAAAGCATAATAAGCTTTTTCGCCTTTACACGTTACTAAATACGTGCCTTTTAGCACCCGAGCAGGCAAGCAAGAATTAATGCTTATGCCCCTTTTGCTACAAACAGTTCTGGACCCTTTAGCCTAATTTTTGAGGGCTTGTAGCAGGCGCTGCTTCTGCGTGGGGAGTTTTTGGGCACCCACAAGGCCAAGGTCCACAGGTGAGACTGTTTGTTTAAAGCAATTTTTATAGCCGGTTTTATTCTTCATCTTTTTAAGGGGGTACATACATTTATAAGCAGACTCTGGCAGGAAACACTATTGATTTTTATTTTTACACTTAACACTTCGGGGCCTTGCTTATTTTTTTACTTGTTTATTCAGTCAAAGTGGCTGCAAGACAGCCTGGCCAGTTAAAGCCAGTTTACTACTAGCTCCACCTGACCATTCTGTAATAACAGGCTAAGGTAACTTGCAGTAGGTCCCAACACTGCCCTAGGACACTCCCGTATAGGGATCGTCGGGCCAGTCAGCCGAGTTCCCTCAACAGTCCTGGGACAGCACAGCGTGACTCAGGGCCTGACCCAAAGCCCATTGAAATCAATGGGAAAAAATCCTGTAGAATTCAGCCCCCCACGGAGGTAATCCTTGTTGCTTTTCAAACCCAGCCCTCCCTGAAGTAACTGCGGCTATTTCCTGACAGAGGAAGGCATGGGAGGAGGAACTGTTTCTCCTATTATCTTGTGTTGAATTGCTGTGAACTAGATGAGTTGCTGGGTAAAACCTGCAAGCACACACTTGCTGTGTGAGCAATCCCCTGCAGTTGCATGGATGCACTGGTGCTTGCATCAGCCAAATGCACCATCCGCATGCAAATCTACGGCTTTGGCTGTGCACATGGAACATTTTGCCCGCACGATGAGCGTACCCACACTTTGTACATCTCGCCCCTTGCATGGGGCTCAACAAACCTGGGCTTAGTGGGCTGCGGTGAGACTGCACCAGTGAGGTGGAGTGGGAGGCACGGGGGGTCTCTAGCAGGTGTAACGACCCCCCCTCCGCGCCATGCAGTGGGTGTGTTCCCATGGCAGTGTGCAGGGGGACGAAGTGGGGAGGGGATGTGACACCCTGGTATCCCAATATTCAACACTGTCATGGAATTAAGATATGTTTGTACAAAGTGTGCCTCGTGAGGTATCATTCTAAAAGTCTGAGGAACGAGGACTGAACAGGGGGAAGTGATGGTCCCAGGCTAAGGGATTTCTAGCCTGTGTATGAAAACCTGGGAAACCCAAGCTGCAGAGCCAAGGCAGCTTGTGCCTTAGGAATCTGCCAGCCTGTTTATCTCTCAGGGTAAGAATTTGCTAAATCATCTCCTACCTATCTAGTGTGTTACACTCAGTTTGTGGTTTTGTTTATTTACCAGGTAATCTGCTTTGATCTGGTTGCTATCACTTATAATCTCTTAATATCTATCCTTTTGCAGTTCATAAACTTGTTTTAGTTTTGTCTAAAACCAGTGTGTGAAAATCATACTTGTGGCACAAAGCTATTGCATATTTTCCTCCACACTGAGGGAGGGGACGAATTTCATGAGCTTACACTGTACAGGTCTCTGTGCAGTGCAAGACGGTATAATTTTGGGTTTACCCTTCAAAGGGGTGTGTGCACTTGAGTAACTGGACAGTTCCTTAGCTGAGCCTTCCCAGGCACAGCTGGGTGTGTCCCGACCTGTGCGAATGCTGGTGAAAGGGGAAGCTTGGAGAGCTTAGCAACTTGTCACAGCAGCACAGTGTGAGAGGGAGTCCAGGCTGGTGGGTGAGGTGGGCTGAGTGGTACCCCAGTTTCAGGTGGCACCCCAAGGAGGGGAACCCCTCACAGTGAGGTGTCTTAGGTTTTGCTGCCCCACACAAGGCAAGGTGTGATCTGGCCCTGAGCTGGGCATCAGGCTGTCTAGATACCATTGCAGATGGAATGCATCATGGAGAAATGGCTAGTGCTGTCTGACTCTCCAGTATTAGAGGGAATCCCTTCTCCAGAAATACTCCGTACCCGCCCCTGGGATCAGTGTTGTGCATGAAGAAATCCATCTGCCTGAGATAATCTCCATCTTGAGGGTTTTAAAACAATAATGACTTCAGTGCAGGGCATTGGCTGAGAGTTACTGGCTGAGGTTAAAAGCCCCTTGTTGGCGTTTGGGCCCATTAATTCCTCCCAGCTGGCTATTCATTACCAGGAAAAGCCGTGTGCCGAGGCTGGTATTGCTGAAGTATGGTAATGTGTGAAGAACAGTGAGAGTAAATCAGTCCCCCTGAGGAGCGCACACATTGAGGCCATTGTTCAAGAGAGCAGTTCTGGGAACTTCCTTAGTACAGCGGAGTGCGTTCCTAAGAGGAACACTCGGCTGATGCTAACTCCTCTGGTCAGCTGCTCCAGCCATGCTGTGGGCTTTCACTGCCCAAAGGGGCTTTCTAAACACAACACTACGAGCAGGCGGTAGCTCTCCCTCTGGCAAATCCCAGTGCACAGAAGGAACCCAGAATGCCACTGCGGGTAGTGAGGCAAATCAGCACTATATCCTGCCCATGGCTGAGCTCATGGTAGTGCTACCAGGCCCTGGCTCCATGAGCAGTGTCCAGTGGGTTCGCTAAACCATGGGTGTTATCCCACGGTACACACACCCTTCTCTGCGAGTGAGGACAAAGCCCTGGAGTGCTGCTGATTTCAGTGTTTGCCTTTCCCCCTGCAATCTCTCCCTCTGCCCCACCCCAGCGTGGATTTCAGGGCAGGGTGAAGCAATGAGCTCTTGCACAAGTGGGATTTCTTTGCTGTGCTGCAGCCAGAGCCTGTGCACAAAGGCAGAGAGCTCTCAGCTATTCGAGCAAGGAGGATGTCAGCAGGGGACTGGCACAGAGCTGGACCTGACATTTTCCTATAAGCTCTGCTCTAGGGGCTATTGGGGGCAGGTCCCCTCCCTGTGCTACACAGGAGGTAGGACTAGACAGTCACAAAGGTCCCTTCTGGGCAGGGGAGGCTCTACCAATTTTGCTGCCCCAAGCAGTCACCGCCGAATTGCCGCCGTGCCCAAAAGCCGCCGTGGTGGGAAGAGCTGTGGAGCTGCCGCCGACCTGCTGCCGTGGGACACGGATGGCTGCCACACACTGAATGCCGCCCCAAGCACCTGCTTGGAAAGCTGGTGCCTGGAGCCCGCCCTGCTTCCGGCCTTCGCATCTTTGAATCTATGGTCTGGGGTCGGGTAACAGTCGGTCCATGGCTATTGAGGTGTAACACCCTGCAGGGGAGAGACTCTGTCTAGCTCGGAGTAGCCCAGACTGAGCTAATGGCCTGGCACCCCTCCAAGTGGGGGGAAGCAGAGAGGAAGAGCACAGAGAGGGCTGGCTGTGAAGGAGACAGACACCCCTAAGTGCACTGACAGAAAAGGAGCCGAAATAGCCAGGGGTATCCTAGAGCATCTCATCCGGGCTGTGATTGCACACGACATGAGGCCTGACAGGATCACTGAAAATCAAAGTCACATTTTACCTCAAATGAAACGCATTTTTAATTTGAAATTTCCCACCAGAAAATTGTTGTTTGCAATGTTGCTATAGCCGAGTTGGTCTCAGAATATCAGCGAGACAAGCTGGGTGAGGCAAGATCTTCCCTTGGCAAGAGAGATGAGCTTTCCAGCTGCACTGAGCTCTTCTTGAGGTCTGGGAAAGGTCCTCACAGCATCACAGCTACATGCCAGGTGGAATAGGGTGTTTAGCGTAAGTAGTTAGGACATATTGTAAGGGGCCATTCAAGGTGGAGTGGCTCATTGACACCTCTGCAGGGATAGGACAAAAAGGGGGGTTAGTGGGTTACCAGGTCTTGGTAATAAGCCATAAGTCCATTGTCTCTGTTCAGTCCATGATTTGCAGGCCAGATCTACACTACAGACTTTGGCTGTTTGTGTTTTTCTTTTTCTTTCAGGTTATTTAAGTTACAGGTTCAATTGGGATTGTGTGTTTGGGGACGGTTTGAGCCTTTGTTCCATTGATCATCCTTGATCAGCCTCAATCAGCCTTGTGATCACCCTTCCCCTGTGTGATTAACGAGGGAGTAGGGCTGACCTAGGAGGAAAGGCCTTAAAAGCCAGAGGCTAAGCGACCAAGGGGAGCTGGTGACCAGAGGAGTTTAAAAGAGGGATTTTGTTGGAGGGAGATGGAATAGAGTCGCTATGGTTAGGAAGGGCCTCATCTCCAGTGCCAACACTGATCCTGTCTCCTCCACCTGCGCCGGTGTCCAGACAGCGAACCGAACCATGGAGGCCTCTACCCAGATCCTGGTGTGGATTTGCAGAGACCTTGGCCTGCATTTCCCACTCTCGGAAAGCCAGGCTGGGGGACCATCCGGTGTGAGAGGTGCCTGCTGGTGGAATCTCTGAGGAAGCAGGTGGGAGAGCTACAGGAGGAGGTGGCTTGGCTGAGGAGCATCCGTGCCCAGGAGGAATTCCTCAAAAGCATTCACATGGAGACATCCAAGACTGAGGAGGCTACCCAGCTGCAGAGGACTGCTGTCACACCACCGGGGGAGGAGATATGGCTCTGTCACAGGGAGGACACTGGCAGCTGGTTACTTCTGGCAGCAGGCCGTGCGCCACCCCTACTCCCAACCCACCCACCATGGTGATGGAGAACTGTTATGCTGCCCTGGCAATGAGCGAAGAGGAATCACCCCCACAGGAGGAGGAGAAATCATGTACCCCCAAGGCTGGGAGAATCACAGCCACCATTCCCAGGAGGAAACGTAGGGTAGTGATGGTTTGAGACTCTCTTCTGAGGGGTATATCTTGACTGTAGTAAGGTTTTTGATACTGTCTCACATGACCTTCTCATAAACAAACTAGGGAAATACAACCTAGATGGAGCAACTATAAGGTGGGTGCATACCTGGTCAGAAAACCATTCCCAGAGAATAGTTATCAGTGGTTCACAGTCATGCTGGAAGGGCCTAATGAGTGGGGTCCTGCAGGGATCGGTTCTGGGTCCAGTTCCGTTCAATATCTTCATAAATAATTTATATCAGGGGTGGGCAAACTACGGCCCACGTGCCGGATCTAGGCCATGAGCCATTTTAAGCCAGCCCATGAGTTTCAGCCAGGGCTCTGGGTCGTGGGCCACACCACGCAGCTCCCGGAAGCCGCAGCATGGCCCCACTCCAAGGGTCAGGGGCAAATCCACACATAGGAGCCGGAGAAGGAACATGCCACTTCTTCCGGGAACCACTTGAGGTAAGCGCCGCTCGGAGCCTGCACCCTTGAGCCTCTCCCCATACCCCAACCCCCTGCCCCAGCCCTCATCCTCCTCCCACTCTCCAAACCCCTCAATCCAGCATGGAGCACCCTCCTGCACCCCAAACTTCTCATTCCCAGCCCCACCCCAGAGCCCGCACCCACAGCTGGAACCTGCACTCTTTCCTGCACCCCTGCCCCAGACCTGATCCTCCTCCCGCTCTCCAAACCCCTCGATTCCAGCATGGATCACCTTCCTACACACCAAACTCCTCATCCCCAGCCCCCCCTCCCCCCCAGAGCCCACACCCCCAACCAGAGCCCTCACCCCCTCCTGCAGCCCAACCCCCATTTTGTGAGCATTCATGGCCCGCCCTACAATTTCTATTCTGGATGTGCCCTCAGTCCAAAAAGTTTGCTTACCCTTGATTTAGATAATGGCATGGAGAGTACGCTTATAAATTTTGAGGACGATACCAAGCTGGGAGGGTTTACAAGTGTTTTGGAGGATAGGATTAAAATTCAAAATGATCTGGACAAACTGGAGAAATGATCTGAAGTAAATAGAATGAAATTCAATAAGGACAAATGCAAAGTACTCCACTTAGGAAGGAACAATCAGTTGCACACATACAAAACGGGAAATGACTGCCTAGGAAGGAGTACTGCGGAAAGGGATCAGGGTGTCATAATGGATCACAAGCTAAATATGAGTCAAAAGTGTAACGCTGTTGCCAAAAAAGCAAATATCATTCTGGGATATTAGCAGGAGTGTTGTAAGCAAGACGTGAGAAGTAATTCTTCCGCTGTACTCCAAGCTGATTAAGCCTCAACTCATAGAATCATAGAATCATAGAATATAAGGGTTGGAAGGGACCCCAGAAGGTCATCTAGTCCAACCCCCTGCTCGAAGCAGGACCAATTCCCAGTTAAATCATCCCAGCCAGGGCTTTGTCAAGCCTGACCTTAAAAACCTCTAAGGAAGGAGATTCTACCACCTCCCTAGGTAACGCATTCCAGGGTTTCACCACCCTCCTAGTGAAAAAGTTTTTCCTAATATCCAATCTAAACCTCCCCCACTGCAACTTGAGACCATTACTCCTCGTTCTGTCATCTGCTACCATTGAGAACAGTCTAGAGCCATCCTCTTTGGAACCCCCTTTCAGGTAGTTGAAAGCAGCTATCAAATCCCCCCTCATTCTTCTCTTCTGCAGGCTAAACAATCCCAGCTCCCTCAGCCTCTCCTCATAAGTCATGTGTTCCAGTCCCCTAATCATTTTTGTTGCCCTTCGCTGGACTCTCTCCAGTTTATCCACATCCTTCTTGAAGTGTGGGGCCCAAAACTGGACACAGTACTCCAGATGAGGCCTCACCAATGTCGAATAGAGGGGAACGATCACGTCCCTCGATCTGCTCGCTATGCCCCTACTTATACATCCCAAAATGCCATTGGCCTTCTTGGCAACAAGGGCACACTGCTGACTCATATCCAGCTTCTCATCCACTGTCACCCCTAGGTCCTTTTCCGCAGAACTCCTGCCTAGCCATTCGGTCCCTAGTCTGTAGCGGTGCATTGGGTTCTTCCGTCCTAAGTGCAGGACCCTGCACTTATCCTTATTGAACCTCATCAGATTTCTTTTGGCCCAATCCTCCAATTTGTCTAGGTCTTTCTGTATCCTATCCCTCCCCTCCAGCGTATCTACCACTCCTCCCAGTTTAGTATCATCTGCAAATTTGCTGAGAGTGCAATCCACACCATCCTCCAGATCATTTATGAAGATATTGAACAAAACCGGCCCCAGGACCGACCCTTGGGGCACTCCACTTGATACCGGCTGCCAACTAGACATGGAGCCATTGATCACTACCCGTTGAGCCCGACAATTTAGCCAGCTTTCTACCCACCTTATAGTGCATTCATCCACCCCATACTTCCTTAACTTGCTGACAAGAATACTGTGGGAGACCGTGTCAAAAGCTTTGCTAAAGTCAAGAAACAATACATCCACTGCTTTCCCTTCATCCACAGAACCAGTAATCTCATCATAGAAGGTGATTAGATTAGTCAGGCATGACCTTCCCTTGGTGAATCCATGCTGGCTGTTCCTGATCACTTTCCTCTCATGCAAGTGCTTCAGGATTGATTCTTTGAGGACCTGCTCCATGATTTTTCCAGGGACTGAGGTGAGGCTGACTGGCCTGTAGTTCCCTGGATCCTCCTTCTTCCCTTTTTTAAAGATTGGCACTACATTAGCCTTTTTCCAGTCATCCGGGACTTCCCCCGTTCGCCACGAGTTTTCAAAGATAATGGCCAATGGCTCTGCAATCACAGCCGCCAATTCCTTCAGCACTCTCAGATGCAACTCGTCCGGCCCCATGGACTTGTGCACGTCCAGCTTTTCTAAATAGTCCCTAACCACCTCTATCTCCACAGAGGGCTGGCCATCTCTTCCCCATTTTGCGATGCCCAGCGCAGCAGTCTGGGAGCTGACCTTGTTAGTGAAAACAGAGGCAAAAAAAGCATTGAGTACATTAGCTTTTTCCACATCCTCTGTCACTAGGTTGCCTCCCTCATTCAGTAAGGGGCCCACACTTTCCTTGGCTTTCTTCTTGTTGCCAACATACCTGAAGAAACCCTTCTTGTTACTCTTGACATCTCTGGCTAGCTGCAGCTCCAGGTGCGATTTGGCCCTCCTAATTTCATTCCTACATGCCCGAGCAATATTTTTATACTCTTCCCTGGTCATATTTCCAAACTTCCACTTCTTGTAAGCTTCTTTTTTATGTTTAAGATCCGCTAGGATTTCACCATTAAGCCAAGCTGGTCGCCTGCCATATTTACTATTCTTTCGACTCATCGGGATGGTTTGTCCCTGTAACCTCAACAGGGATTCCTTGAAATACAGCCAGCTCTCCTGGACTCCTTTCCCCTTCAAGTTAGTCCCCCAGGGGATCCTGGCCATCCGTTCCCTGAGGGAGTCGAAGTCTGCTTTCCTGAAGTCCAGGGTCCGTATCCTGCTGCTTACCTTTCTTCCCTGCGTCAGGATCCTGAACTCAACCAACTCATGGTCACTGCCTCCCAGATTCCCATCCACTTTTGCTTCCCCCACTAATTCTACCCGGTTTGTGAGCAGCAGGTCAAGAAAAGCGCCCCCCCTAGTTGGCTCCTCTAGCACTTGCGCCAGGAAATTGTCCCCTACGCTTTCCAAAAACTTCCTGGATTGTCTATGCACCGCTGTATTGCTCTCCCAGCAGATATCAGGAAAATTAAAGTCACCCATGAGAACCAGGGCATGCGATCTAGTAGCTTCCGTGAGCTGCCGGAAGAAAGCCTCATCTACCTCATCCCCCTGGTCCGGTGGTCGATAGCAGACTCCCACCACTACATCACTCTTGTTGCACACACTTCTAAACTTAATCCAGAGACACTCAGGTTTTTCTGCAGTTTCGTACCGGAGCTCTGAGCAGTCATACTGCTCCCTTACATACAGTGCAACTCCCCCACCTTTTCTGCCCTGCCTGTCCTTCCTGAACAGTTTATAACCATCCATGACAGTACTCCAGTCATGTGAGTTATCCCACCAAGTCTCTGTTATTCCGATCACGTCATAGTTCCTTGACATCACCAGGACCTCCAGTTCCCCCTGCTTGTTTCCAAGGCTTTGTGCATTCGTATATAAGCACTTGAGATAACCTGTTGATCGCCCCTCATTCCCAGTATGAGGCAGGAGCCCTCCCCTCACAGACATTCCTGCCTGTGCTTCCTCCCGGTATCCCGCTTTCCCACTTACCTCAGGGCTTTGGTCTCCTTCCCCCGGTGAACCTAGTTTAAAGCCCTCCTCACTAGGTTAGCCAGCCTGCTGGCAAAGATGCTCTTCCCTCTCTTCGTAAGATGGAGCCCGTCTCTGCCCAGCACTCCTCCTTCATGGAACACCATCCCATGGTCAAAGAATCCAAAGCCTTCTCTCCGACACCACCTGCGTAGCCATTCGTTGACTTCCACGATTCGACGGTCCCTACCTAGGCCTTTTCCTTCCACGGGGAGGATGGACGAGAACACCACTTGCGCCTCAAACTCCTTTATCCTTCTTCCTAGAGCCACATAGTCCGCAGTGATCCGCTCAAGGTCATTCTTGGCAGTATCATTGGTGCCCACGTGGAGAAGCAGGAAGGGGTAGTGATCCGAGGGCTTGATGAGTCTCGGCAGTCTCTCCGTCACATCACGAATCTTAGCCCCCGGCAAGCAGCAGACTTCTCGGTTTTCCCGGTCAGGGCGGCAGATAGATGACTCAGTGCCCCGGAGGAGAGAGTCCCCGACCACCACCACCCGCCTTCTCCTCTTGGGAGTGGTGGTCGTGGAACTCCCAACCTCAGGACAGCGCATCTCATGCCTTCCAACCAGCGGAGTCTCCTTCTGCTTTCTCGCCCCAGACATATCATCTGGTCCACTCTCCGCAACGGTACCTGTGGAGAGAACATGAAAGTGGTTAGTTACCTGTGTCTGTGTTACTGGAACCCGGACATTCTGCTTACCTCTTCTGGAGGTCACATGTTGCCAAGCTTCTTCACTGGCCTCTTGGCTCCTCTGTGCAACCTGCTCTATATCTGTAGAGCTTTGTGCCCCTAGAAGCCTATCCTGAGTTTTGTCCAGAAAATCCTCAGTTTCTCGTATGCAACGCAGGGTCGTTATCTGTTGCTCCAGACCTTCAATCTTCTCTTCCAATATGGAGACCAGCTTGCACTTTGTACAGACAAAGTCGCTTCTGTCCTGTGGAAGAAAGACAAACATGGCACATCCAGTGCAGGTCACAACAGTATACTGAAGTATTGTGTCCAGTTCTGAGAGCCACATTTCAGGAAAGATGTGGACAAATTGGAGAAAGTCCAGAGAAGAGCAACAAAAATGATTAAAGTTCTAGAAAACATGACCTAGGAGGGAAGATTGAAAAAATTGGGTTTGTTTAGTCTGGAGAAGAGAAGACTGAGGGGGGACATGATTACAGTTTTCAAGTACATAAAAGTTTGTTACAAGGAGGAGAGAGAAAAATTGTTCTTCTTAACCTCTGAGGATAGGACAAGAAGGATTGAGCTTAAATTGCAGCAAGGGTGGCTTAAGTTGGGCATTTGGAAAACATTCCTAACTGTCAGGGTGGTTAAGCACTGGAATAAATTGCCTAGGCAGGTGATGGAATCTCCATCACTGGGGATTTTTAAGAGCAGGTTAGACAAACACCTTTCAGGGATGGTCTAGATAATGCTTAGTCCTTCCTTGAGTGCAGGGGACTGGACTAAATGACCTCTCGTGGTCCCTTCCAGTCCTATGATTCTATGATCAGTGTAACTGTGTCACTCAAGGATGTGAAAAATCCACACCCCTGAGTGACATACTTATAGTGACCTAATCCCTGGTGTAGACGGTGCCGTGTGAGCAGGAGAGCATCTCCTGTTGAGATAGCAACCGCCTCTCATGGAGGTGGATTAACTACACCGACGGGAGAGCTCTCTCCCGTCAGCGTAGGACCGTCTTCTCTTAAGTGCTAAAGTGGTACAGTTGATGTGTCCTGGTCTGTGGGGAGTTTGCTTCTGATGATGAGCTTGGAGAGGCTGGGGGTTGCTTGAAGGCCAGAAGAGGTGGTTCATGGAATATTTCTTCCAGGATAGGGTCCTCATCGAGTATGGATTCTAGTTGTTTAATGATAGCCTGTATGGGTTCCAGAGTGGGGTGGTAGGTGACGACTAGGGGTGTGCGGTCAGAGGGGGTTTTATTTCTGTATTGAAGCAGGTTCTCTTGGAGTATTTGGGTGGCCTGTTCCATGATGTGATCTACTTCTTTGGTGGTGTGTCCTATCTGACCTATCAGTCCGACTTATCAGTCCTCATCCTCAGGGGAAACCTGCACAACACTTTCAAAAGACCAGCCGGGGGCTTAATTCACAGCTCTGCTAGACCCAGTTGCAGTCGTTGCACGTGTGCTAGCAGGAGGCCCACGAGTGGGCCAGGTTCCTGTGAGGCCAGGGAGAGTGTAGCACCTGCCCTGTATGCACGCACACCCACACAAGGGCCAGGCCCAATCGAGTCCTTGATACCAACAAGGAAGTTCTTTGCGTATCTCACTGGAGCTCTTTGCATGCAGACAAAAGGAGAGATGTGTGCACATCATGTTAACAGAGGTCATCTGCTCTCGAGGAGCACTCAGCATATGAACTTTTGTATGTCCTAAGGAAGCCAGGGGTTACGGTACTCAGAGCAGTGCTCTCCGGGAACATGACCGTGTGTGTGGGTCTAAGGGGCCTTTGGTGATTGGTGTTTAGCTTTATTTTCTTTGTATTTGGGGGAGGGGAGGCTGAGTTCAATTTGTCTGTTCACTGCTCTCTGGCTTATGCTGCTCTTACTTATCTGGGGCCAAATCCTCCCTAGTCATTGGGATTTCAGTGCTGTTCCTTGGGTTGTTTCCTGCTCATTCAGATTTGCCCACACGAGTCCACTTTCTGAGAGCTCGGGACTCCGAAGCCCTGGGCTAACCAGCACATGCACCTTGCTCCCTAAGTGCCCTCTTTGGTCTGCTGCTTCTAGGCGAGGCGTGCCAGCCAGCCATTAGGTCCCCAGGTCACTGAGCAGTCTGGCACTGCGGCTCACCTGGCTACATCCCACTGGGAGTGAGGGGGAGGAACAGACAACAGTGGAGTGGTTGCCTCTCCCACCGCTGGTGGAGCATGCGGAGACGAAGGCGTTGCCATGGAGAGCCGTGCAGTTCTTGTTCCATGCTGGTGAACTGAGTATTAAATTATAACGAGCTTGATATTAATAACCTTTGACAACCCCTCTATAATTTATGTGCCGTTGTGAATATCAGATGAGAATTGAATATTATTAACCAGTTTTAGGTTCAGAGGTAAACTGGTGACATTCCGGTTTTTATTTATCTTGACTCTGTGAAATGGAAAATCTGGCATAACTCAGCATGATTATCCATCCCCGTGGGGACTGCCCGGTCACTCAAACAGAGAGCTCAACTGTGTAAAAAAAAAAAAAAAAAAAAAGTACACGTTTGATAAGACGATATAATAACAAAGGCTGATGGGAAGGAGACGGAATAACTGAATTAGTTTCAACAAAAGCCAAGGAAATGATTCAAGGACCATGTTGAAATATGCTGGTTAAAACAGGATTTGTGGAGCTGGAAATTAATGAGTCAAAATTGGTAGACTGTATATTAGGCCTAACTGTGGGCAAAATCAATTGGGGCTGAGCTATTCCTTCCATCATTCCCTTTTGGGTCCTTGGAAGACAGAGACGGCGTGGGAACAAAACGAACAGAGGCAAAGAAGGGAGGCTCCTGGAGCAAGCTTCATCGTCATGGCTGCCACGCCCACTGCTGCTGGTACCCTGGGCCTTCATCATCCTGATCCTAGAGGTGTCCTGAGCAGGCTGGGCCAGAGAGAGCCCTAGGTGACATCCCCCTGACTCCCAGCCACAGATGAATCCTAACATAGGTGCTGACTTACCGAGTTGCCGGGGGGATACTGGACCCCAGCTCTGCCCCAGGCCCCACTCCCACTGCAGGCCCCGCCCCCACTCCACCCCATCCCCCAAGCTCCCACCCCTGCTCCACCTCTTCCCACCCCAGACCTGCCTCTTTCCGCCTCTGCCCCAGCCTTTTCCTGACCTGCTCCTCCCCCCACCCCCCACACCTCCTGCTTCTGCAGCGGGCGGGAGGCACTGGGGGGAGCGGGGGGAGCCGATCGGTGGGCGGGAGGCACTGGGGGTGCTGGGTCACTGACCCACGGAGCTGCCAGTGGGTGCTGAGCGCCCACTACGTTATTTCCATGGGTGCTCCATCCAGGGCTCCTTGTGCTAGGTGCTGTGCAGACCACAGACCTTCTGCCTGGCTTGCTGCTCTGTGCGGCTGGGGCGGGGCCTTCAAGCCCTGCTGCCTCCAGGGCCTGACCTCTCACCTCTCCAGACCGATGTTGGAGGGGGCTGAGAGGTGTGCAGCATCTGCAGGATCAGGGTGGCAATGCCTCTTTGGCTCAAAGGTCACAACCTTGACACGTGCGCGGTACGTTCAGCTCTCATTGAGACCAGACTCCGGTGGGACTGGAGGGATTCAGCCACGGTGCTCAAAACCTGGCAGGATCAAACTCTACAGCCACTGTTTTGTAGGAACACCGTTTGTGCGCCAGCATCCTGGGGCTGCTGTTTTATATCTCTTTAGTCCATCCCGCTGGACTCATTGACCCAGGTTTCCCTTCCAGTCCTATGCCCTATGCTCGTATGAATTGCTCTTTAATTGCATCAAACTTTTCTTTCTACTTTTGTCCACTCTTGCTTCTCCTGCTGTTCTCTGGAGGTTATATGCCACCGAGTAAAATGTCTGTCTATTTCTCTTTGGACCACAGGATAATCCCATCTCTATGTAAGGAACTTGTTATACTTTTTGTACACAACATTTCTATTGTTCTCCAGTCTCCTGCCTTTCCTTTGGTTACTCGTTACTACACAGCTGCTCTCTCCTCTCATTAATAATTAGTCTTTGGAAAATTTCAATATGCCCTTACTTTATGCCTGGTCATAGCTGCCTGAAATTGCTGCTTGTGGGGTTTCTAATGATTTACTTATTCTTGTTGCTTTCTGTCCTGCTGCTCATGCAGCTTTTAACCAGCTCAATTTATCAGTAGAACTTGTGTTCTTTTGTTTTCTTCCTCCTGTGAAAGGCTGTTCATTTACTTTCAGCATCTTTTGAACTTTTCATGCTGACCTAACCTGGAACTTGTTCCCATGAGGGGCCAAATGCTCTCCGCTCTAATTGGTGTTGAGTTTCCTCTTCTTCACAAGGACTTCAATAGGAGCAAACTGTATTCTTTAATGTGAGTTGGAGGCACTCAACTGAGCACATGGGCACTGATCCTGCAATTGGGTCTGCGTGGATGGATCCTGGCAGCTGCACAGAGCCCTTTGATGGACACCGCTCAGACACAGGGATCAGTCTGCAGAGATCTGCATTGGGCCCTGTCATTATAGTCCCCAAATACCATTTTATTTCTAATCCATTTTGTATTTGATTTCAGATGCTGCTCTTCTGTTTAATTTTGAGTAGTTTATCGACGTGCTCCACTTTAACCTCATGCATTTTAGCATCCCTGTGACTTCTGTCTGGCAAATATGATTAAGTACTACAAACCAGGTGAGACACACGCAGGGCCAGGCAGGCCCATGCAGCTCTATTACCTGGTATCTGACCATATTCTATATATTTCACCGAAGGGGGTCATGTGGGGTCTCTGCTGAAAGCTAAAAGCTAATGTTGAGGTCATTGTTTTTGCAGGATGTTTGTATGGGAAACAACTCTAGATTCATGCAACATGTCTGATACTGTGTTACGAAACTGCTGGGAGTGAAACTTGTCACCTAAGGCGAGGGAGTCGGAGAGGTAACTCAACCAACACTGAGAACGACTGCTGTCTATGGAGCCAGCTGTGGGTTTGCTGTCTGGCTCAGGTGAGGCTGGAGCATTTACAAAGACTCGGAATAGGGGACCCAGGGGCTGAGAGACAAGAGTCTGCAACAGCAGAAGAAGAAAGCACAAGATGTTATCAATTGCAGAGGAGATGCTCGGCCAGTGGGAGTGTCTCACCACACGCGCTCTCTGGCCCAATGACTGTTTAAGTCTTGATCCACAGTGGAGCAGCCATTGGGCGAGAGAGAGCGGGATTGACTCTGTAGTCCAGTGGTTATGGCCTCCTGCTGGGAGGCGGGAGACCCCAGGTGCAGTGTTATCCACAGTATAACTGCTTCAGTGGGAGAGAGAGAAGGATCCCCACGCCAGAATGTCCCGCAGCCCAGTGCTTAGAGCGCTTTCCGGAGAGATGGGAGACCCCCTGTTCAAGTGCTCCCGCCATCCCCAGCAAAGGTGAACCTGGGTATTCCACGTCTCAGACGACTGCTGTGCCCACTGGGCTAGACATACCACCTCCCGCAGCTGGATTTTGCATGGGAACCGATCAGGTGGGCCGTCTCTGAGCACACTCACCAGATCAGGCCGCGGGAGGAGGAACGCCTACCTCTTCCCAGTCCGTGGATTGCTCTGGGGCGTAGGCCCGAGGTGGACGTCAGGAGGCAGCAATGTGCATACCCAGAGTCAAGAAAGCAGGTGCCCTGGGAATCTTTTCCCAGAAAACTTAGGGTCCGAGTGAGTTCGTGCTTACAGGGTTTGGGGGGAGTTTTGCAGATTGCAGTGGAGCCAAAACTGGGACTTAGGCAAATCTCATGTTCAGGCTTCTAAGGGCCTTCATGGATCAGGCTCATGCTGCTGAACATTACGGCTGGTTTCTTCCTCCCTCGGTGATGTCACTCTTCTGCCCTTCAGCGGTAAAGAAACAGGAGGGATTACTTTAAAATCTTGTGACCTTTTCAGAATCCTTCCACTGGTACCCTTAGAACAACTGACCCCCACTAAAAGATTCGTTCTAGGTTGCTATCGATTCTTCTTTAAGAATATTAGGTATTTTCCTTTTAATCTTAAGACAGAATTTTAGCCTTGTCAGCTGTTTTGCCTGATAGGACTTAACATAAATACTCATGAGTGCAGAATGCCCCTGATAGGTTTCACACAAAGAAAGGTGACATGCTCAAGCATTGGGTGCTGGTCAAAGACTTCACTGATTTTTAAACTTGCTCTCTTTAGTTATGAGGCATGGCATGAGTTTAGTCCAGAGTATCTTGCTGGTGTCTCTAAACCGATGTTCCTTCATCTCTGGCCTTCACTCATGCCCAGGAGGGTGAGCTGAGTGTGTTTTGGTTTTAAATTGAGACTGAAAACTTATCTTTGTGATTTAGCTTTTGCTGCCCATTGATTTTATGTCCAGGCTTGAGCTGTTTTATCTATTGGTTAGTTTTATAATGCCTTGCATGGGTCCAGTACTAGTCAATATTTTCATTAATGACTTGGATAATGGAGTGGAGAGTATGCTTACAATGTCTGTGGATGACACCAAGCTGGAAGGGGCTGCTAGGTCTTTGGAGGACAGGATTATCATTCAATATGACCTGGCCAATTGGAGAATTGGTCGGAAATCAACAAGGCAAATTTCAGTAAAGACAAGTGTAAAGTACTGCACTTAGGCAAGGTCAGTGACTGGGATGTGGGCGGTCATGGCTAGTGGTTAGAGCAGGAATCAGTGTTCAAGAATAGGAGCCATGGGGCAGAAATGGAGTCAGGGATCCGGAGCCCAGGGTCAGGACTGGGTTACGCGGAGTGAGGCAAGGCAAGGGCAGGGCTGGATCCAAGGCTGGGAATGAACAGGCACAGGAGCTGTTACAGCTGTGGGAAGCTGCTTTGAGCAGTCACCGAACTGCTGTGGCTGGACTAGGCAGCTGGTTTGCTGACTCTTCCAGGGAATCAGGCAGTGTAGCCAACCAGGCAGCCTACTGCTGGCCAGCTCTGCTTGTTAGGTTGCTCAGAGACTGGATCAGCTGCAGCCCCTGATTCCTGACATTAACACACACCACCTCCATCCCCCAGGGCACCTGGCAGGGGAGGGGCCTTGGAGCCTGGTTTCTTGGGGTACTCTGATAGAACTCTAACAACGGGTCTGGGGCATGGGAGTTCTCTACCAGTTCCCAAGACTGCTCATCCAGACCGTGGCCTTCCCAGCCCACCAGGTATTGGAGGCTTCCCCTAACTCACTGAGAGTCAAGTATTCCATGGACCAATTACTCCCCTTGTCTATGGACTGTGATGGGTGGTGGGTGGGAGTGGCATGGGCTTTAAAAGTGAGATGTGAAAGATGGGGTGGATCTACAAGGACTCGGGCAGTCGTAACCTGAAGGCCACTGGGTTCACCCATTCTGTAACCTTGAAGGGGCCCAGGTATTTGTAGGCTGGCTTGGCAGATGGACAGCTCGATATAATGTTCTGAGCAAAGAGCCGCACCTTGTCACAGAGGGCTGGATTGAGGGCAGCCTGGAAGTCTGGATCTGCATGGTACTCTAGGCTTCTCGGGCAGACTGCAAGTGTTCCGTGAGCTCCTGGTGCACGTGGTGTCGGTGGGAGGATAATTCCACAGCGGCTGGTGCTAGAGAGCTCCCAGGAAAGTCTGGGTGGAAGCCGGCTGAAAACCATAGTTTGCAAAGAATGGGCTATGCTGGGTCGAGGCCTGGATTGCATTGTTATATGCAGACTCGGCGTAGCACAGCAGCAGGGGCCGGTTGTCCTGTCGGTAGCTCAGAAAGCAGCAAAGATACTGCTCCCAGATGTGATGGGTTCTCTGTGTTTTCCCGTCAGCCTGCGGGTGGTAAGCAGACAAGGTGAGGGACTCAATGCCAAGGAGTCTGAGAAATTCCCATCAGAATCAGGAGATGAACTGGGTACTCTGGTCTGATACAATGGCTGTCAGTAACCCATGGTAAGGGAGACATTTTCCAGGAGGAGCCGAGCCATCTCCCATGCAGGAGGAAGAGTACAGCTTGGGATGAAGTCTCCCATCTTTGTTAGATGTCGTTGATTATTAAGTGTTCCTGGAAGCATGGCAGTTCTGCATTGAAGTCCATTGCTATAATAGACCAAGGCTGTCGAGGTGTGAGTAGAGCTGCAGGAGACCTAGGCCTTTGATTGTGGTTTCTTGGTACAGGTGCAAAAGTCGAAGAACTTTCTATAATCCTTGAGGTAACCTTGTGCACTTGGCCACCAGAAGCTCCTTGAGACCAGGTTCTAGGTCCTGAATAGGCTAAAAGAGCCCATAAGTCATGAATTGTGTTATTGTTTGTCGCTCCAGAATATAAATACAGCACTTGCAGTAGAGAAGGCCAGTCTGTAGTCGGGATTGTAACTTAAAAGAGCGAAGTGGCTGTACTAGTGATATTCCCTAAGCACCGAAACCCTGGAAGGACTGATTGCTTCATGTATGGTACCTGTCAAAGTACCGTAGCTATCTTGCTGCCATCAACCAGACTTACCTCGGACGCTGCAAAGCCCCCGCCTACACAAATTCAGTCGGTTCTGTGAAGGCTGAAGATCTTTTCCCTCTTTAGGAATGTTGCTGAGCACAGTGGGGATGAAATAGAGGTAAATGGCCTGCATTTTTATTGTATCAGGGTAACTTCCATCAAATACCAATGCAAATGATTGACTTTTCGCTCGGTGCGATTAGCCTCCTACACAGGTCTCTCCCTTCATAATGTACCAGCCTGGGTAAAATTAATAGCAGTGGAGAGTACTGACGACTACACTCGCCAAGACAGTTTTCTTCTCCCCGGCCATTTTTACTCTTGGCAATAGCATATTTTGTTCTTTAAAGAGACACACTGCCACTAACAGAAAAAAAAAATCATTCAAAAAGATGTATCAAATTCTTTCTAGACTTCTAAGGCTTATAGCAAAGGATATTGATTGCTTTAACCTAGAAGAGATTGGTTTTGAAGAAAACCCAAGTTGCTCCTTGGACTTTCTGAAACCTACAGTATTCTCAGTGTGCATAAAACATTTACAAAAAGAAAAGGAGTACTTGTGGCACCTTAGAGACTAACCAATTTATTTGAGCATGAGCTTTCGTGAGCTACAGCTCACTTCATCGGATGCATGCGCCGGCATGCATCCGATGAAGTGAGCTGTAGCTCACGAAAGCTCATGCTCAAATAAATTGGTTAGTCTCTAAGGTGCCACAAGTACTCCTTTTCTTTTTGCGAATACAGACTAACACGGCTGTTACTCTGAAACCTGTCAAAACATTTACATTATCTCCATGAGGATATTAGGCATTTTTGTAAATACACTGTTTAATAGCAGCTCTAAGGATTTTCATGAAAAATCAAAGCATCAAACAACAGTATTTTCTCTTCATTTCATGTGTACAACATCCATATTGTAGATGTGGCAGCTCTCGGCACTATTCATTTGGAAAGTTAATGCAGCAAAGCTGGAATAAAAGATATAACAAGCTGCAAGTTTTAAAACTGGATGGCTGCAATTATCTAGATCCTAGCTCCTGATGTCAAAGCCTTGGATAAGTAACAAGTTAACTGTTTATATTGGCATTTAAACTTAAAAGGACAGCATGACAAAAACAATGAGAAGAGTGACACATTATATCAGATTTCTCATTTAATTATGCATTTTGATCATCCTAATTTGCAATGCAGACTGCAAAGCACTTTCAGATCAACTGTAGGAAAGACTTTTAATCCCTTAGGCATTTTATACAGACCCTCCTAGAGCTACAAAAGTAGCAGATGCTTTACTCAGCTCACCTCGTCATTTGCCATGAATCATACTGGCACTATTTTTAAAACCTGTCTGTAGTTATGTATGTTCTGTATGTAAATGTTTTAAGTGTGCTAAAGGGAGAAGGGAATCCCTCCAAGTAAAGCTTAAGGCTCCGTCTACACTACAGACTAGGGCTATGAGTCCCCTGCTGGCTCACCAAGCTCTCATGAGTATAAATATCAGTGTAGCTGTGGAGCCATGGGGAGTGGCGGCACGGCTGAATCGTGCCGACTACGCCCGCGGGTTATACACTCAGCCTGGCTTGGCTGCCCCAGTCCTGCTGCTACCCAGGTGACCACGGCTACACTGATTGTTATGCTCATGCTGGCTCCTTGGGAGCTACCGCAAGGGTGCGTACACAATAACACAGTCCTAGAATCCTAGATGATTAGGGTTGGAAGGGACCTCAGGAGGTCATCTAGTCCAACCCCCTGCTCAAAGCAGGACCGATCCCCAATTAAATCATCCCAGCCAGGGCTTTGTCAAGCCTGACCTTAAAACCTCAAAGGAAGGAGATTCCATCACCTCCCTAGGGAACCCATTCCAGTGCTTCACCACCCTCCTCGTGAAATAGTGTTTCCTAATATCCAACCTAAACCTCCCCCACTGCAACTTGAGACCATTGCTCCTCGTTCTGTCATCTGCCACCACGGAGAACAGCCAAGCTCCATCCTCTTTGGGACCCCCCTTCAGCTATTGAAGGCTGCTATCAAATCCCCCCTCACTCTTCTCTTCTGCAAACTTAATAAACCCAGTTCCCTCAGCCTCTCCTCATAAGCCAGGTGCCCCAGACCCCTAATCACTTTTGTTGCCCTCCGCTGGACTCTCTCCAATTTGTCCACATCCTTTCTGTAGTAAGGGGACCAAAACTGGACACAATACTCCAGATGTGGCCTCACCAGTGCCGAATAGAGGAGAATAATCACTTCCCTGAATCTGCTGGCCATGCTCCT
The DNA here is from genome assembly GCF_965140235.1 of Caretta caretta. NCBI lineage: Eukaryota > Metazoa > Chordata > Testudines > Cheloniidae > Caretta > Caretta caretta. Next base: position 132,642,064 of record NC_134211.1, on the reverse strand, counting down.
ACTAATGCAGCCCAATATGCCGTTAGCCTTGTTGGCAATGAGGGCACACTGCTGACTCATATCCAGCTGCTGGTCCACTGTAATCCCCAGGTCCTTTTCTACAGAACTGCCACTTAGCCAGTCGGTCCCCAGCCTGTAGCAGTGCATGGGATTCTTCCGTCCTAAGTGCAGGACTCTGCACTTGTCCTTGTTGAACCTCATCAGATTTCTTTTGGCCCAATCCTCTCATTTGTCTAGGTCCCTCTGAACCCTATCCCTACCCTCCAGCCTATCTACAAGCAGCAAAATCACACCCCTCACTCGTCGAGTTGATGTAGCCTCAACTGGAGTTGAATGGGTACATCCCCTGTGTAATTTAAGGCCTGGTCTTGCAATCATTACTCAGTCAAAGTGAGGCAGATAGTAAGCCATTATAACACACATTAAGTGGATTTAAAAACTGGCTAATCAATGAATCACTAGGAGTCATCATTGAATAAGGATGTTTCTAATCAGATCCTGCAGGTGTTACTGAGTGTTTCTAAAAAACCCAAACTCTTTGTCACTATTAGTCTTGGCAAGGCAGTGGGTAGAAAATCAGTCAATGGAGACGCATCTGTCTGACCGGTAGGTGACTGGCACAAGCCGTAAAATACAAGAGTGTTCTCATTTAAAGCTGCGCTTTATTCTAGACTCTCACACTCACACATGTCCGCAACAGGTTAGTAAAACACCCCAATCCCAATAATTACCGAAGTTTGGTATGGCTCTCAAGTGGTATGGTGGCAGCCTTCTGATGGCCAATCTTCCATCTCCCTGTGGGGACCCTAAGATGCATCAATGAAGAGATCCAACAAGCCCAAACGTCTCCCCCCATATTTATCCTTGTCAGTAGCCAATAAGCAAGCAATTTCAAAGGCTAAGCAAGAGGTTTCCTCAAATTACCAATTAGCCAGGGTGTTTTTGCAGAGTCTGCATGCCTTGAGGCCCTGACAAACATCCCAGAGGCAAATACAGAAAAGCATCTTGTTTTTCTCCCAAAACATAGGCCCCAGCATGTCCAACAAAGACTTCTTCAGGAAGGGTGCATGGTCAGGCAAAAGTTGAGCAAGAGCTCCCTTCCTGTGGTCTCCCAAACCCCTTCCCCTCCTTGCTCAGTCATGCAAAGGCTAAGGCTTTTGCACAGGCCTGCAAAAAGACTTACTAGTTTGGCTGCTGTTAGTAACAAGTATGCTAATCAATATTGGGTTCCAGGACTAGCTGCTCCAAGAAGCAGTCATTTAAGGTGTCAAGAAACTTTATCTCTGCATCGTGTCCTGAGGTGACCTGTCCCCAGTCAATATGGGGATAGCTGAAATCCTCCATTATTACTGAGTTTTTTTATGTTAATAGCCTCTCTAATCTCCCTGAGCATTTCACAGTCACTATCACTATCCTGGTCAGGTGGTTGGTAACATATCCCTTCAGCTATATTCTTATTATTCAAGCATGGAATTACTACCCCTAGAGATTCTATGGCACAGTTCGGTTCATTTAATATTTTTACTTCATTTGATTCTACACTTTCTTTCACATATAGTGCCACTCCCCCACCAGCACGACCTGTTCTCTCCTTGCAATGTATTTTGTACCCTGGTATTACTGTGTCCCAGTGATTATCTTCATTCCACCATGTTTCTGTGATGCCTATTATATCAATATCCTCATTTAATGAGACACTCCTGTTCACCCATCTTATTATTTAGACTTCTAGCATTTGTATATAAGAACTTTAAAAACTTGTCACTTTTTAGCTGTCTGCCATTACGTGATGTAATTGAATGGGACTTTTTTTCATTAGACTGTCTCTTATCAGATCCTACCTGTGTTTTATCATCTTCCAGTCTCTCCTCCTTATTAGGACATAGAGAATCTCCATTAATAGATCCTCCCCTAAGGAATATCTCTGTCCAAACCACATGCTCCTCTGCACCTGTCAGTTTTCCCCCAGACCTTAGTTCCATCAATGGCTATTAGGTAGGATGAGCAGGGATGGTGTCCCTAGCCCACAGGTGCTGGAACTAGGGGTGCGGAGGGTGCTGCAGCACCCCTGGCTTGAAGTGTCCATCAGATACAGGGTTTACCGTTTGGTTTAATGGTTCTCAGCACTCCCAATGTACAAATTGTTCCAGACCCCCGGGCCTCTGTTTGTCAGAGGCTGGGAATGGGCGACAGGGGATGGATCACTAGATGGTTACCTGTTCTGTTCATTCTCTCTGGGGCACCTGGCACTGGCCACTGTCAGAGGACAGGATGGACCTTTGGTCTGACCCAGTATGGCCGGTGTTATTTTCTTGTTTATTTGATTTAGTTTATCAAAGAGAAAGTTCCAAAGCAGCTTGGGTGCAGTGTGTAGATACCTGGCTAGGAAGACAATGTCTGACATTTGAGGAGGACCCTTCAATTTAGCAAAATCACAAGAGATAAAGGTTGGAAATAGAGGCTAAAAATCAAATTCTAAATGAGATGCAAATTCGTAATGGTGAAGGTACAACTCGCTAAAGGAGGTTGTACATTCATGATCACTAGAAGTCTTTATTTAAAGACTGGATGTCTTTTAAAAAGATACATTCTTATTCAATAAGTTACTGCACTTCATGTAGTTTTCATATATATTAGTGAAGAATAATTGCCTCCATTAAAGGAATGATTGGGTGACATTCTTTGGCCTGAGTTATGCAGGATGCCAGACTAGTTGATCACTTCTACTTTTAAAATCTAGGAGTCTTTGGGGGGGAGGGATAGCTCAGCAGTTTGAGCATTGGCTTGCTAAACCCATGGTTGTGAGTTCAATCCTTGAGGGGGCCATTTAGGGATCTGGGGCAAAAATTGGGGATTGGTCCTGCTTTGAGCAGGGGGTTGGACTAGATGACCTCCTGAGGTCCCTTCCAACCCTGAGCTTCTATTCTATGAGTATAATCAAAGGCACATGGACAAGGGTCTGGGAATTCTTGTGAGACCTGTTGTATGGTAATGAAATTAAATCCTCTTTTCTTATATCACTTTTTAATCTTCTTCTTTCCAATGTTGGTTGCTGATCAGAGAAAAGAACAGTGTACATGTTTGTGGAGGAGTACTGTACTGTACTACACATCTAGCTGTAACCATTGATTTGACACACACAACAACCAGCCTCATCTGGAGTACTGTGTCCAGTTTTGGGCCCCACACTACAAGAAGGATGTGGATAAATTGGAGAGAGTCCAGCGAAGGGCAACAAAAATGATTAGGGGTCTAGAACACATGACTTATGAGGAGAGGATGAGGGAGCTGGGATTGTTTAGCCTGCAGAAGAGAAGAATGAGGGGGGATTTGATAGCTGCTTTCAACTACCTGAAAGGGGGTTCCAAAGAGGATGGCTCTAGACTGTTCTCAATGGTATCAGATGACAGAACGAGGAGTAATGGTCTCAAGTTGCAGTGGGGGAGGTTTAGATTGGATATTAGGAAAAACTTTTTCACTAAGAGGGTGGTGAAACACTGGAATGCGTTACCTAGGGAGGTGGTAGAATCTCCTTCCTTAGAGGTTTTTAAGGTCAGGCTTGACAAAGCCCTGGCTGGGATGATTTAACTGGGAATTGGTCCTGCTTCGAGCAGGGGGTTGGACTAGATGACCTTCTGGGGTCCCTTCCAACCCTTATATTCTATGATTCTATGATTCAAACAGGCCGACAGTCCTGAGGGCTGTAAAGAACAAAGGCATCGTATGCTTTTGAGACACTCAACTAGATTGCTTAATTCACTCAGAAAAGTGAAGGACAAGAAAATACCTTGAAAATGCTCAGCTGTGGTGTGTTTATCTGGGGAAAATTAGAAACGAAACCTGCTGTCACCATAGTGTCTCCGTGCATGGGGATGATGCGTGCCGATTAGACAAGCATGATTGTAGGTCCAACTCCTTTCAACAACTGGATAGACAGAGGAAAATAAAGCAAATTACTTCAACTGCAAAGACTTAACAGCCTTTTGGTTTCAACAGTGCTGACAACTATCCACTTGTCTCTACAAGGAAAGTTTCTCCTACGGTAATTAGATGTTACTGTGGTACTGTTGTGTACAATATGAATGTGCTTCCTGCTGCTTGCACGCCTGGATGATTCTTCCCTCGACGTTGCTACATGTGTGGCTGTGCAGTGACCAGAGATTCACACTCTTCCTGGCTTGTGGCTGTCATTTGTTGTTTGAAACATCCTGCCAGCGTCACTGATTGTATGGGCGAATTCTGTCAATTCAGCGAGGTCTCTAGCATGTAAGCAATTATAATGAAACTAAGGAAAAACTGACACAGTGAGACTTGTCTTTACAGTATAGCTTGAGGAACATGTGTGTGTCTATTTCCTTTGTGAGCACCAGATATTGTAATTGCATGATGCTTTTGTTTCACCATCAAGACCTATTCATGAGGCTATTATTAGAATTCAAAAAACAGTTTAAACATTTATACAGACAGTAGGAATATCTGCGGTTGCAATAAATAGGAGAACGGCTCATAAGGAATATAAACCCTCCTGCTTCAGGACATACGTCAAACGCTGCCTGGGAGGAGTTAGGAAGGAATTTCTGCTTTGAGCATGTGGTTGCATAATTGACATTATACCTTCTGAAATGGCTGCTGTCCAAGGCAGCATACTGGACCAGCTGGCCCTCAGCTCTGATCCTCTCTGGCAGTCTCTAGGGCAGTGGTTCTAGGGCAGTCTCTAGGGTGGCGCAGGATCAGACCAAGCATCAGCCCCTCTCTCCTGGGCAGGATCAGGCCCAAAAGCATTGGCAGAAGGCCAGGGTGTTCAGTGCCCCGCTGCCCCCCCACAGGATGGCGGGTCCAGTGACCCCGTCTCGTCTCTCCAGGCTGCAGGTGAGAAGGGTGGGCTGCATGGCTGAGCAATGTGCAACCAAGGTAGGAAACCAGCAGGCATGGGGAGGGTTGGCAGGGCTCTAGGACCACCGGGGTGTGCAGGGAGCTTTGGCTGCGGGGAGGGGATGCAGCCAGTGCATGAGGGACAGACTCTATGTGGGGGGAACTGGTGGTGGGGCAGTACTTGGGGGGGCTGTTCTGCCCTGGATGCAGCCCCTCTGCAGGGCGCAGCCTGAAGAGTGAAGGGAGAGGTACCATGCAGCGCCAGCATCTGGCCTGCCCCCCCACCCCGAACCCTCCACTGCTCTGCCCAAAGTCTCCCCTCCCAGCCTTCAGCCCCTCTCCTCCTGTGCGGTCCCTGTGCGCAGGCAGGCGTGTGTGGCCAAGGCGGGGAAGGCACATCCCAGGGCTTTCTTCCCTGGCTGTGGCCTCACAACCCTGCCTGCAGCTGGGGCCTGTCTGCCAACAAGGTTTTCGTACTAAGCAGAATGTCATTGCCAATAGCTGAACCCCGTTAACGTCACCGGGACAGGATGGGTTCCCAGCCAAATGCTTCAATTAACCAGCAGTTGTTAATATTCGGGGTGCCGTGGAGTGGAGTGTTCTGTGTCTCTCTCTGTACTGCATGGCCCCCGTCGTATCTGAGCACCTCACACTCTTCAATGGGGGTTATTCTTTGCACGCTGTACAGCAGAGCTGTTATCCTATTGCACAGCTGGGGCTTCAGACAGACTAAGTGCCTTACCCAAGGTCACCCAGGGAGTGTATGGCAGAGCAGGGAACTGATGCTGGAAAGTCACAGGCTAATGTCCTATCTATTGTGCTGTCCTTCAGCCTTCTGTGACTTTGAGCTTATGCCTGGGCTTTGTCCTGTTCTGTTGTCTTAATAGGAAAAGTGTCCCCTTGCACCTTCCCCTGTCAATATGTGTTTTGTATCTGTACATATGGGGAGAAATTATACCTGGCATAACAACAAAGGAGCATGCTCCCAGCCCTGTGTCCAACGAGGCCACATTGAAACCTCTAAACTGCCCTTGCATTTTTGTCCCTGATCATTTTGTGTGTACAAAAATCTGTCTTTGTGCACACAAACAACCTGTGCGTATCTAAGCCAGGCCTGCTTGGTGTGGCACCCTGCCCCCCTCTAGTGGCACCTAGACCAGTCTGATACAGCCTTAGCTAAGAGCCAGGTGACTTTTAGCTCATGCAGTAGAGAACATAAGAACAGCCAGACTGGGTCAGACCAAAGGTCCATTTAGCCCAGTATCCTGTCTTCTGACAGTGGCCAGTGCCAGGTGCTTCAGAGGGAATGAACAGAACAAATAATTATCAAGTGATCCATCCCCTGTCATTCATTCCCAGCTTCTGGCAAACAAAGGCTAGGGACACCATCCCTGCCCATCCTGGCTAATAGCCATTGATGTACCTATCCTCCGGGAACTTATCTAGTTCTTTACTGAATCCTGTTATAGTCTTGGCCTTCACAACATCCTCTGACAAGGAGTTCCACAGGTTGACTGTGCGTTGTGTGAAAAAATACTTCCTTTTGTTTCCTTTAAACCTGCTGCCTATTAATTTCATTAGGTGTCCTCTAGTTCTTTTGTGTTATGAGAAGGAGTAAATAACACTTCCTTATTTACTTTCTCCACACCAGTCATAATTTTATAGACCTCTATCATATTCCCCCTTAGTTGCCTCTTTCCCAAGCTGAAAGGTCCCAGTCTTATTAATCTCTCCTCCTACAGCAGCCATTCCACACCCCTAATCATTTTTGTTGCCCTTTTCTGAACCTTTTCCAATTCCAGTATCTTTTTAGAGATGAGGCAACCACATCTGCATGCAGCATTCAAGAGGCTCATACACTAAGCTTCAGAGGTTCCAGGTTCAATTCTTCCTGCTGGCATTTCACATATGCAATACTTAGATCTCTGAAGCCCCAATTTCCACCAAATCTCAGGTTTTGCATAGGTAAACTTAAGTGGGAAGGATGGAAAAAAGATGGAATTTGTGAGGCAAGTTTTTAATATTTGGTCCTAAATCAACTTTAGGCATCTTAAAATTTCTGAATGACCACCTGAATTTCTATTTTCCCTCAAAGTACATAGGAGCAACCTTCTTAGGAAAGCTCTCCCTGTTGTGATGGTGTCACTTTAACTACATTTCAGCATGTAACTTTCATTTCCCCTGTGCACTTATACACCAAGTGTATCTTGGCTACCTGAAAAAATAAGCAAAACTGAACTCATATGGAGAGAAGTTTTCAGCTTTTGCACAACTGATTTTTTGTAGAGCTCTAACAGGGATAAACAAGTGAACAGGGTCGGATACATGGATATAACGTCATCTTCAAACGCCGTGCTTGCATTAGCAGAGATGCTGCAGGATATTTTATTAGTATACTTTTCCAGAAATCAAGTTAGTGTGAATAATTTTACTTACTATGTTGATTATATTAGTAAAGTGTAGATCTGGACACAGTACGCGTTGTAAGATTTGTGGGAAGTAATGTCATTACTGAATTACTATTCAGAGAATTTTGCTGCTAGGATAGTTTGTACTTACTGTTTTAGTATAATAGGATTTTGTATATACGATATCCCGGGGTAATGAAGTATGCTCTGGATAAGCTGCAGTTAGGTGTTCTTGTCCAGCAGCACTGAGTGCCCTGACAGTTAGTAAATTCAATGCCATCCTGGTCAGCATTGTCATGCCCTCAGGTGAGGGCTAACAGATAGACATTGTTCCCTAAAGGTACGCAGAGGAAGGGAAGCTGAGAACAACAGCTCTTCTCTGCACCTGTTCTAATGTAACCAATACCCTGTACAATGACATTAACACTTCTCTATCTCTGCTGCAAATGCCTCGCTCAGGCTCGCATTTGCCTTCTTCACAGCCATAGCTCATGGGTGGCTCACAGTCATCCTGCGTTCAACCTTCCCACCCAGGTCTCTCTCCTCCTGTCACTTCCAACCGGTGAGCCCTCAGCTTTTAGCAGAAATTCTTATCATTTGACCCTGTTGTTAGGGGGCTTATTCCTTCACCCACTTACTTCCCTGGTCCTTCTCGCATGAACAGAGAGCAACAATACCCGAAGTCCAAAGGTGCAAACAATTCGATGTTTATTGGGGTGAACGTCCAGCAAGCATGATTCCAGTTTCCTTCCTTAGTGTCCCCCTTCCCAGCTCTGACACCACAGAGCCTTACCTGTGTCCCTGTTCCCATCCCCCCCCTTAGCAAAACATGATTCCAATTTCCCCATCCCCATTCCCTGTTCCCATTTCCCCACCACACACCCACCCACTCACTTCCTGATTGACTGCAGACTATATAGTAAAACTTGAGTTCTGCTTAGCTATACCTTAACCAATCATTTTTCTGAAATTTAACTAACCAATCCTAACATATTGTAACATGATTATGTAACCAGTCATATCCCACCACCTTAATTAGTTTACACCCAGCAAAATTAATTATACAGCAGACAGGAACAATCACAGAACCAGACAGAGACCATGCAAATAAACAATAGCAAAGCGGGAACTATAATGACAAAACACTACAGAAGTGAGGATTTCACATCCCAGCTATGGATAAGTGAGTTCTTGCCAGACAGGATGCTATCAAACTAAGTTTCCTTTTACATTTTCTAGGCACTTCCCTTTCTCTGGAGGCAATAGGAATACAATCCTGGCCTAACAGCCCAATAGCACCTTATTTCAATGTGACTAGTGAGGATGTGACGGTTCGCTTTCCAGCTTATGGCTGCCTCTGCTGCTTAGCCAAAGGCCTTAGCCTAAGAATAGGGCCTATCACAGTGAGAGGAGGCCCTTACACCGGCAGACAGTGATTTTGATTCTTTCTTTTATACCTCTAGAACTAGCTAAGTGATAAGAATACATCTACATTCTTAGAGTATAGGCCTTTGCAGACAGGCCTGAATATCTATAGCCTAACATCTGTGATGGGGCGCCTGCCCCACACTGGGCTCTAAGGAGTTAATAGAGCCCTTGGGATGCTGCGCAGGAGGCAGCCAATCAGAGAAGGGCTGAGGGGAGCAGCCAATCAGGGACCAGCAGGACCCTATAAGAAGAGCCGCAGGACAGAGGACCTTCAGTCACACCCTGGAGCTCGAAGAGGGAGGGGGACAGCTTGCTTGGCAGGCTGAAGGCAGCAATCACCCTGGGGAGAGAAAGTCCCAGGGAGCTAAAGACAGCTCCTGGCAGGCTGCAGGGATCTGCAGATTAAGGCCCTGAGGCAAGGGCAAAGAGGGTGTTAGGGCCCAGGTCGTTCCCCCCACTCCCAACTCGCCACTGGGGAAGTGGCTAGACAGACTGCAGTGGCCACTGAGAGGAGTGGCTGGACAGGGATTGCAGAGACATCCCCTGGAAGGGGAGAGCACAGTGTGGCATGTGTCACTAAAGAGGACCCAGTGGTCGTTGGAGGGACGTGGGTACAGGCGCAGAAGAGGTGACGGATGGAGCACCACCAGAGCAGGGTGCACTGGCCACCTGAGATAATTCCCGTATCAGCCACAAGGAGGTGCCAGAGTGGTGAGCTCCCTTACAGACCCTAAATGCATGACCTTGCATTTTGTTCTATTGAATTTCATCCCATTTCTGTCCCTCCAGTCTTCAAGGTCATGCAGAACTTCCCATATAAAGTTCCAACCCTCCTCTGTATCAATGGTGCCTCCCAGCTTGGTGTCTTCAGCAAATGCCATTAGCGCACTCCTACCTTTAGTTCCAATGTCATTAATAAAATAATATTGAATAAGACTGTCCCAGGACTGATCCTTGAGCAACTCCTCTAGTAACCTCCCTCCACTCCATAATTCACCTTTCAGCACAACCTGCTGTCTTCTCCTCTTTAGCCAATTCCCTATCCATCTTTCAATGCTGGTACTGATCCCCTCTTCCCTAATTTAACTAATAATCTCCCATATGATACCGTATCAAATGCTTTACTGAAGTCCATGTGTATTAGATCTACTGCACTTGCCTTATCTTAAAAAATCAGCCATTTTCTCAAAGAAGGAAATCAGGTTAGTCTGGCATGATCTGCCTTTGGTAACCCCCTGGTGCATTACATCCCCTTTGCCTCTTTGGATTTCATTATTGTTTCCGTCACAATTTGTGCTGAAAACCTTGCACACTGCTGAGGTCAGACTATCAGGTCTGTAATGGCCTGGATCACCTTTTTCTCTTTCTTAAATATCGGTACCACATTAGCTAGTCTCCGGTCATAGGGTAGTACCCCCAAATAGGTAGATTTATTTTTAAAAATCCCTCTTATTGGACTGGCAAGCTCAATTCTTTCAGTAATCTGGGATGAAAGTTATCTGGTTCCCACCTGATTTGAGCTCATTAAGCTCTTTAAGTTTTGCTTCCATCTCAGATGTAATCATTTCCATTTCCAGACATTCACTGTCCATCACCATTCTTCCTTCAGCCACATGTTCCATAGGACCATCATTGTTAAAAACTGAGGCAAAGTATTGATTTAGTTTTTGGGCCATCCCCAGATTATCTTTATTCTCCTTCCCATCCACCCTGCACAGCAGCCCAACCTCATCCTTCCATTTTCTATTTTTATTTATATCATTAACAAATGACTTCTGATTGCTTCCCGTTTCCCTGGCAAGAGCTAATTCATCTTGGCTGTTAGCAATTCTCACTTTATTCTCATATTTTATAGCCTCCATAATGTCACTTTCTTTGCTGACCAGCCCCATTCTCTGTAGGCTCTCTGCTTATTCCTAATGACCTTTCTGAGGTGGGAATTTATCCAGCGGGGCCTGGGCTGCCTTCCCCTACATGTTTTCCCCTGTTTATTAGGGTGCCTCCTTCCCCTCCCAACGGTAGATTTGCCCCGGGGTTAGTTGGCCATTTCCACATTGCTGGATGTAGCTCCTCGGGACTTGCCCTAACCCGGCACGGCTGCAGCGCACACCCCAGGATTAGGGGCTGTGTGGCACGTAGATGTGCTCAGTGTGCGTTTGCAGGGAGAGCCTTACTCACCGGTGGCTCACACCCGAGTGAGGTCAGCAGGACAGCTCTGCTGAGTGTTGACAAAGGGCCCGGCCCTGAGCATGGGGTGGTGCACAGGACATGGGCCAGGAGAAGCCCCAGAGCCATTCCTCCCTGGGTGCCCACTAGTGCCCGATCAGCTTCCCTGGCCAGTGCCCTCAGGGAGTCCGAGCCCTGGCTGTGGCCACTCCCACACCTTCTCTCCCACTCACTTCTGGGTGGAGGAGCAGTAACCCTGAAGAACGCAGACCTCCTATCTTGGCAGCCCTAAGGTGGGCACGTGGGGTGGCACGAGGGCCTACACCCTCTAGGGTATGTCTGCCCTGCATCAGGAAGCCTGTCTCGCAGCCCGGGCACGGGTTAGCTTTACGGGAGCCAGCGCACCGAGGGCAGCAGTGTGGCTATTGCAGGGCAGGTATCAAGCCGCCACCAGCAGTGCGTAAGTCAAGATGGCAAATGCCACACAGGGCGGCCCTTGCTGCTGCTGCTGGTGGCACCTCCTTCAGAGCTGGGAGTCCAGCCAGCAGCCGCCGCGCTCCGCCGGCCCAGCTCTGAGTGTTGACGATGTCCCGGGCTGGCCTTAGGGAAAATGGCATCCTGAGTGAATGGCAGTGGGGGAGCCCCCCTTCCAGTGACACAACCCCCATGGCTGGGGAGAGATGGGGCAGGGAGCAGGATGGAGTTTCCTGCAGCCTGGGGTGGTTCCCAGAAGTGGGTTTGACCCCGCCCCAAAAGTGGCCAATGCAATGGAAGAGGAAGTCCCATCCTTCCCCAGCCCAGTCGGGACCAGCAGCTGGAGCCTGGCTCAAGGTAGGAGCTCACAGCCAGGCCCCTTCCAGCCTTGCCCTTCCTCAGCTCCAGGCCCAGTGCTTGGGGGTTAAAGGGCCTTGGGCTGGCTTTGTCTGGGGATGCGGGGAGATTTGACTATGGTGCCCTGGGTGGTTGCCCACGTAGCCCACCCCTAAGGCTGGCCCTGACAATGTCATCAATTCTTTTGCTGCAAATCACAACTCAGATGGGTTGTCTGAGTGAAACTTCTTCTCTGTGCTGTGTAGCCAATTACTTCATTTCATCATTTGTTTACAGTGCATTGTGTGATATGTCATATATTGTCATTGTGTGCTAAATAGATAGGATTATAGAAGTATAAGACTGATCAGTAGTCAGAAGGGATACATATGCATTAGGTATCTAAGTAAGTATGGCTGACATGCCAGGCCTACAGGCTGAGGCCTGTAAGAGGTCAGCTTGTGCGTGACAAAAGTAAGTGATCAAAGATTGACCTGATGCCACCAAATTACAGGAAAAAATGTGTCAGTGGGTGGAATTATGAAAAATGAACAGCAAGAGTAGTGTTTTGCTGACAAGGTCCCCGGTAGTCACATTTTTCAGACATGTCCTAACTTCAGGGTGCACAATGTGTGTAAATGCTAATGAGATATACTCAGAATCCAGAGCAATGTGAATATCTCTGTAGCTATAATTGGCATGTGGATATATCTAGGAGTTGTATATGCTGTGACATCCATAACTTTGCTGGTAACTTTAATAACATTAAGATAAGAGAGTGACCCTTGTTCTGGTGGCTGTAGGTGTTACCTCTCTGGGTCTTCCAGTATTCCTCTGAGCTCTAGATCTGGAACAACAGGCAGAGGGAGGCAATTCTGTTGAACTGGAGACTGTAGCCACCGGAGCTGAGCCCACAGTGATGCAACACAAAGGCACTAACTCTACTTTGAATACAGATAAGAAGCTAGTGGTCAGTAGTAGCTCAATCTTTGTCCCTGTGTTTTGGTTTCATAATGTATGTCCGTTTTTCACTGGTTTAGTGAAAACCTTGAGAAACACTCTCCCTACGCTGTATGTTTAAGAAATTACCTGTATTTACATCTTGATTTTTGCTGCCTGTCAAATGCAGTTTTTGTGCTTTCTTGGCAGTGTTTGATTTGCGTTGTACTCCTTTTTGTATTAATTGGCAGTTCATTTAGTTAAGAGCCAAATTGCTTTTGTTACTTTAACAAAGACTGTGGCTCATGTGGGTGACTAACAGTTACAGGAAGAGTGACCCCCTCCAGCTCTGGGGCCAAAAGTGCTTTAAAAATGTTTTGAATTTTCCGTTTGCTTTTTCTGAGAAACAAACTGCAACTGTTGATGGTTTCCGCCGCGCTCTCCACACGAATATGTGATCTGAGCTCTGAATTCTTTTCCTTTCAGCAGCTGGGAGTTCTCCATCCTTTTTCTCCATCCAATTTGCCACAAACACAGTCCCCAGGTTCTAGACTCGGCAGGTCTCTAACTGAGTGGTATCCACTGTAAAAGTGTTTGTAAGCTCTTGTTGGTTTTTTGTTTGATTTGGCTACTCGCTTCATGTCTAGCCACTTTGGAGATAGTCTTTTCCAAATTTGGAATGCTGTTTTGAGTTGTCTTCCCTGCAGGAGTTACGCTGGACTATATCCAGTAGATGCTATTGGTGCTGATCTGTAGCTCAGAAGAGCAAGGAATAGGTGTCCCTGCTGCAGGATTTTACTGGCTGTCTGGATAGCTCTCTCAGCCTCTCCATTAATTTGTGTGTAACATGGGCTGCTAGTAATATGATCAAAATCATATTTCTTTTGGAATGGCTTAAATTCCGCTCCAGGGAATTATGGTCAGTTGTCTGTCACTGACTGCCCTGGAATACTGCAACGAGCAGGCGTGCACTTCAGTTTCTCGGTAACACTGTGACATGTTCTGTCTTTCAAGTACATTGTTTCTACACACCTGGAAAAATGGTCCACAAAGACCAGGGAATGATGTCCTCTGAATTTGCGTCCATCTGCATCGAGTCTTTCCCATGTTCTCTCTGTTTGGGGTGTTGTTATTAGAGGTTCTTCATGCTGTATTTGTCTGTTAGTTCTGCAATGTCCAGATGCAGATGCTTTTTTTCTTTATGTCCTTGCTGATGCCCGGCCAACACACTGACTGGTTGGCCCATTTGCCTCATTTCATGAATCCTTTATGTCCTTCATGGCTGAGGTTTAGGATTTCTCTTTTCATTTTGTTTGGAATTAAGATGCAATTGCCTTTAATAATGAGTCCATTTGACTCACTTAATTATCCATGCGTCATAAAGTATTTCTTGTCACTTAGTGAGTGTCCTTTAGATATTTGGGCCAGCCAGCACTAATGTAACTTAAAACTTCCTGAAGTCGCATGTCTGTTTGAGGTTGCTTTTTGTAGCTGGAGAAATCTCTTTTCTGAAACTGGTCAGTATGTGGCCACAGCATCTACATATGCCATTGCATCATATTTGAGCTCACAAGTAGTTGAGTACAATGCTGGGCTCTATGACAGAGAGTTTGCTACCACCAAATTTTTCAGAGGAACATATTTAACAATCAGGTTAAATTACATTAATCTTATCAATAGTCGTTGGCATCTCAGCGCTATTTGATCCAGATCTTTTCCACTGTTCAGGGCTACAAGTGGTTTATGGTCTGTTATCAGTGTAAACACATCCAGTCAACACAGATACCTGTAAAAGTTCCCATGTGTCCATACACTTGCCGGGCACTCCTCTTCAATCAGTGCATTTTGTTTTTCTGCTTCTGAAATGTGAGAGCAAACTGCAACTGACTTCTACTCTGAGTCATGTCATTGCAACAATACACCACCTAGGCCATTCCTGCTTGCGTCCTCACTGACCCCCATTGTGGGTTTGTTCACATCATAGTACTTGAGAACTGGAGATGCTAAGATAATTTCTTTTACCTTTCTGAAGGCAATTTCTTGATTTGGCCCAATAGTCAAGATCATAGAATCATAGAAGATTAGACTTGTAAGAGACCTCAGGAGGTCATCTAGTCCAACCCGCTGCTCAAAGCAGGACCAACCCCAACTAAATCATCCCAGCCAGGGCTTTGACAAGCCGGGCCTTAAAAACCTCTAAGGAAGAAGATTCCACCACCTCCCTCGGTAACCCATTCCAGTGCTTCACCACCCTCCTAGTGAAATAGTGTTTCCTAATAGCCAATCGAGGCCTCCCCCACTGCAACTTGAGACTGTTGTTCCTTGTTCTGTCATCTGCCACCACGGAGAACAGCTGAGCTTAGGACGGAAGAACCCAATGCACCGCTACAGACTAGGAACCGAATGGCTCGGCAGCAGTTCTGCGGAAAAGGACCTAGGGGTGACAGTGGACGAGAAGCTGGATATGAGTCAGTAGTGTGGCCTTGTTGCCAAGAAGGCCAATGGCATTTTGGGATGTATAAGTAGGGGCATAGCGAGCAGATCGAGGGACGTGATCGTTCCCCTCTATTCGACATTGGTGAGGCCTCATCTGGAGTACTGTGTCCAGTTTTGGGCCCCACACTTCAAGAAGGATGTGGATAAATTGGAGAGAGTCCAGCAAAGGGCAACAAAAATGATTAGGGGTCTGGAACACATGAGTTATGAGGAGAGGCTGAGGGAGCTGGGATTGTTTAGCCTGCAGAAGAGAAGAATGAGGGGGGATTTGATAGCTGCTTTCAACTACCTGAAAGGGGGTTCCAAAGAGGATGGCTCTAGACTGTTCTCAATGGTAGCAGATGACAGAACGAGGAGTAATGGTCTCAAGTTGCAGTGGGGGAGGTTTAGGTTGGATATTAGGAAAAACTTTTTCACCAAGAGGGTGGTGAAACACTGGAATGCATTACCTAGGGAGGTGGTAGAATCTCCTTCCTTAGAGGTTTTTAAGGTCAGGCTTGACAAAACCCTGGCTGGGATGATTTAACTGGGAATTGGTCCTGCTTCGAGCAGGGGGTTGGACTAGATGACCTTCTGGGGTCCCTTCCAACCCTGATATTCTATGATTCTATGATTCTATGATTCCCTCAATCTGCTGGCAATGTTCCTAGTAATACAGCCCAATATGCCATGAGGGCACACTGTTGACACTTCTTGGCAATGAGGGCACACTGTTGACTCATATCCAGCTTCTTGTCCACTCTGATCCCCAAGTCCTTTTCTGCAGAACTGCTGCCTAGCCATTCAGTCCCTAGTCTGTAGTGGTGCATGGGATTCTTCCATTCTACGTGCAGGACTCTGCACTTGTCCTTGTTGAACCTCATCGGATTTCTTTTGGCCCAGTCCTCCAATTTGTCTAGGTGACTCTGGACCCTATCCCTATCCTCCTGTGTATCTACCTCTCCCCCACAGCTTCGTGTCATCTGCAAACTTGTCATCATCATCCATCCCATCATCCAGATCATTAATGAAGATGCGTTGGACTTTAGCAATTCATTCAGTGGTTTTGTCACTACATAAAGTTCTTGTACGTATCAATGCAAGTAAATTACCAACCGCTCTATACATCTCAGTTCTGGAACATTACTTGGTGCATTCAATTCTCAGATTGCTTTTACTTTTTCCGGGCTAGGACGGATTTCACTTTTGTTTATTGTTTGTCCCAAAACTCATTTTGGGATAGGCAGAAAACACATTTTTCCTTGTTTCACTTCAGTCCAGAGTGTCTGATTAGGCTTAATGCTTCATTGAGGGTTTTGTAGCCTTCCATTGAAGATCCATATATAAGAATATTGTCCATGAAAACTACAACTCCATTTGGGTTCATTAACAATTCTGCCATCTTTCTTTGGAAAATTTCATGTGTACTGGCAATGTTCCCTCTAATTTTTGACAGACCGTGGGTGCAAAAATTTTCTTCTGTGCAAATTTTTGACAGGCCATGTGCACAAAAAATTTCTTCTGTGCAAACTGTTGTGCTTCTGTGCAAATTTTTGTGCGCGCAGTGTTTTGCCGTGTGCGTGGGGTTTAGGATCTGTGTGCGCGCTCTCACGTGCATAGCTTAGAGGGAATAGTGTGTACTGGTAATCCCAAAAATTAATCTTCAAAAAGCAAAATCTCCCAAGGATTGTGATAAATGTACTCAGTTTAGCACTTTCTTTGGCTAAAGCGTTTTGCCAGAATTTATTCAAGGCATCCAGCTTGGAGAATGTTATCGCTCCTTTCACTTTGGGGAGGAAGTCACCCAGTGTTGGGAGGATATATTTTTCTCTCACAACTGCTTCATTATGTCTTTTAAGTTCCTCACAGATTTGTATTTCCCCCAATTTTTTTATAACTGGTAATGTGTCAGACCAGGCTGTTGGGTCAGATTTTCTCAATTATGCCAGTCCCTTATATTCTCTTTAACTCAGTTTCCATTTATGAAGTAATGGGATAGGAAACCAGTGAGGTGTATGTACACTATATGGTTCAGCATTATCTCTTAAGGTGATTTGTACTGGATCGCCTTTCAAAAGTCTAATATCACCACATACTCCATGAGGTTCTTCCACCTTTCTCACTAAGCCCATCCTGACTGCCACATTGCAGCTGTCATGGCTGTTGGTCTGTGATCCTTTTATCACATGCCCTCTGAATGTATAGCTTTTGTCTTTGTAAGTTGTCTCTGTGGTGAACTGGCCCAAGTAGTTCAGAATCCCTCCAGGGCCAGTCAGAGCTGTGTCAGGTGCCTTCAGCTCTAGCAGGAGTTGAAGGTGATTGTAAGTTGCTTCTGAGATGACTGTGAAATCTGCTCCTGAGTCCATTTTAAAGTAAATACTCTTAGCATGAATATTCACAGTTTCACTCTCCAGGCAGGCTCTGTGTCATGGATCCAAGAAGCAAAGGCTCTTCATTGGTTGTAATATGACTCAACTTTCTAATGGCTTTGGTGCTGCAAACAGCTGCAAAATGTCCATATTTCTTGCATTTATTACACTGTGTACCTCTGGCTGAACATGAATCATCTTTTGGGATATGACTTTTTTTCACACCTCCTGCACTTTGGCTGGAATTTGTCCCTCTTGGCCTGGGAGTTCTTTCTCCTTACCTCAGGGATTTTATGATAATGACTTTTAACACTGAAGTATCTGTGTATAGCTTTTCAGCTAGTTTCAGATTTTTCAGGTTGCTCCTGCCTTGTGTTCTGTGGTTTAACTAGTACAGACTGCTTTGCTTTCTGAATAGCTGTGGCTAGGGATAAGTCATAGGAACATAAGAATGGCCATGTTGGGTCAGACCAATGGTCCATCTAACCCAGTATCCTGTCTTCTGACAGTGGTCAGTGCCAGATGCTTCAAGGGGAATGAACACAACAGGGCAATTTATCGAGTGATCAATCCCTTGTCATCCAGTCCCAGCTTCTGGATGTCATAGATTTGGGAATACCCAGAGCATGGGGTTGCTTTCCTGACCATCTTGACTAATGGCCATTGATGGACCTATCCTCCATGAACTTATCTAATTCTTTTTTTAACCCACTTATATTTTTGGTCTTCACAACATCCCCTGGCACCAAGTTTCACAGGTTGACTGTGCGTTGTGTAAAGAAGTACTTCCTTATGTTTGTTTTAAACCTGATGCCTATTCGCTTCATTGGGTGACCCCTGGGTCTTGTCTTATGTGAAGGAGTAAATAACACTTCCTTATTTGCTTTTTCCACATTATTCATGATTTTATAGATTTATATCATATCTCCACTCAGTTGGCTCTTTTTTCTAAGGTGAACAGTCCCATTCTTTTTAATCTCTCCTCTTATATGGAAGCTGTTCCATATCCCTAATAATTTTTGTTGCCCTTCTCCATACTTTTTCCAATTCTAATATATGCTTTTTGAGATGGGGAGACAAGAACTGCACGTTGTCTCTGCACGTCAAGGTCTGGGCATACCATGGATTTATATAGTGGCATTATAATATTTTCTGTCTTCATATCTATCCCTTTCCTAATTGTTTCTAACATTCTGTTAGCTTTTTTGACTGCCACTGCACATTGAGCCGATGTTTTCTTTGTTATCCACGATGATTCCAAATCTTTCTAGAGTAGTAACAGCTAATTTAGATTCCCATCATTTTATATGTACAGTTGGGATTATGTTTTCCAGTGTGTATTACTTTGCATTTATCAACATTGAATTTCATCTGCCATTTCCTTTCCCAGTCACCCAGTTTTGTGGGATCCCTTTGTACTCTGTCTTCAACTGTAACTGCTGTGAAATATTGTTATCTGTTAACCAAATAATCAGCCTGTATCTGATATTTTTATGTTTTGCATTTCCAAAATCAGTTTTCAGCTGATGTATGCCAAGCTCTTGTAAAACATTTAAGACTTTCCCCTAGTCTTTGAATTATCTGGTGAAAACATGCTCTTTCAAAAAACACATTTCTCTGAGGTATAAAGTATGTATCAAACATAGCCATAACACTTTCATAGTCATCTTTGTGACAGTCTTCAGTAAAGTCAAAGGATTTAAACATTCTCTTTCTATTTTCCCATAGCATAGATTAAAGAAGATGCCTGTATATCTCCAGTTTCCTTGTGGAGCTTGTTTGCAGTTTGAAATATTGCAAAATACTGCATCCAGTCTGTCCACTGTGAAGCGTTGTCAAAGCTGAAGTTCTCTAGGGCATTGAAGTGTGTCATGTTGATAAGGTCCTGCAACCTTTGTTGCTTCGTTCTTTCTGTTTCCAACCTTTGTTGCTATTTTCCTTTTGTTTCTATTCTCCTCTGGGACTAGTTTACTTCTGACACCATGCCATGATCCTGTACCAGATATTAACTGGCTACATAGCTTATTTCTGAATGAGATACACACCCAATGAGTTCATCATAAAATCCTTAAATTTTCTCTGAGATATTGCTAAGGGTAGTTTAAATAAAGTATATTAAACACAGGGCTGCCTAGTGGCTGAACACTACAATACATCTTAGCATGCGATTATATACCCTTAGAAGCCAACCCAGCTCTATAGTATGAGCCTAAAGGACCTCAGTCGTCACAAAAGCCAGAAGCAAGTGGCCTTTTGTCATGCCTATATGCCTGCTGGATTTTGTGGGTTCCTAGTAAATTTTATTGTATTAAGAGAAGTTTAACAAATGAATCAATGAGCAATTGCAATGCAGCAAACTGAAACACAGACTGATATCCTTTAGGCTCTCACTATAAGGCAGGTTTTCCAAACCTCAAATTATTCTCCTTGATCTTTTCTGAACCCGTTCTGGTTTGTCAACGTCCTTTTTATGGTGTGGACACCAGAATTGGATACAGTATCCAGTCATGATCTCCCCAATCCTGTATCCAGAGGAAATACCACCTCCTGACTCCTACTTGATCTTCATCTGCTGGTGTATCCAAGGATCCTGTTTGTCCTCTTAACTACAGTATTGCCCTGGGAACTCATAATCAGCTGAGTGCAGTCAGGGCTTGGTATCTCTTGCTATCTCATTCATACACTTGGAAATTAATGTGTGAGCTGATTTTGAATTAAGTCAAATATTTCAGCAGAATCATCAGAGAGGCCCATGTGATCTATGGCTCTGAATGAAGGAGACTGTCTTCATGGCTCCCTTCTGCTCTTTATTAACGTTATTTTCTCTTTTCACTTTAAAAATCACTCACAGTGGCCACCATTAAAAATTGGGTATTTACACCATCCCTCACTAATTTCCCCTTGTTAGCAGTGCTATTTCTCATTCTAAATATTAAATATTGCAAGTGATGTGGTAAAGGGTACCATGGCCTATCTTACAGGAGCCCTACGTATTTAACAATGCCCACTGTATACAGCACTGTATATTAGGAGTTGGGTCCCCATTGTGCTAATTGCTCTATGGGCATGCAGTGAAATCACAGTCCCTGCCCCAGAGAGCTCACAAATGAGGTTAATTAGGAGATGAAACAGGCAGGCACAGCACAGCTTTATTTCTGACATCACCTCCAGCACTGATCGTTCTGTTGAAAACAATTTTTTCTAGCTAATAGCAAAATCACAACTAGGACATTTGAGTTGTTATAGAGCAACACTCCACATCCTTGCAGTGGGTTCTGACAGCTGTGTGCTCTTTGCTCACCTGTCTGCCTTTCCTCCTTCTCCCCATCATTAAAAATGGCCTGGCAGTGTCTAAATAGGGAATTCTCCCACTCTTGTTTTCAGATCACCAGTGTGTCGCTATAAGGCTGGTCACTATTTCTGGAATCCCTAAAATGAAGCTTAAGAGCAGATAAAAGTAGTGTACAAGTAATCAACATAGTACGTGTCTCAGGAGGAGAAGATACTCACCCACAAGAACATTATAACCTGTAACCCCTTGGGGTTTAGAGAGCATGGCCCCTTTAAATCTTTTTCCTAGTGGGGAGAGGGAGCAGTGAGAAAAAGGAGGGAAACGTGGGGGTGTGGCTGTTGAGCCCGGGGGGAGAAGGGCTGCAGCGGGAGGCCCTGGGCAAAAAGTGAAGGAGAGAGAACCTGCCTGAAGCCGGAGAGGGACAGGGCAGCCGATCGGGAACACCCTAGGACAGGAGCCAGGAGGAGCACTGTGCCAGGGGGGAATCACCCCAGAAGGACAGGCTGGAGCTGGACCCAGGATCACTGCTGCCCGGAGCTGCATGGGGCCGTGAGTCCTGGGGCTGGTGACTTTGCACTGGGAATAAGGAGGGAGGCTGTAACTAGTTAAGTGAGGAGGTGGTCGCTCTGGGTGGCTTTGCAGAGAGCCGCAGAAGAGGGCACCGGAGGGGTTTGTTGGGGAAAGTTCACTGGCGCCGAAGACGACCAGGAGCACCCAAGACTCACCGTTGGACTGGGTCTTTGCTCGGGACTCCCGAACTCTGTGTGCAGACACATCGCTCGGCGTCTGCCCTGTCAGACTGTGCTCCCACTGGGCCTGTGGGGCCTTGGTTTGGATGCAACCCTGTTCTGCTGCTCCCCCTATACTTCCCCCTTGTCTTTTTTCTCCTCTCATCCCTCTGTAAATAAATAACTCCCTTTGTTATATCCATTGTACTTTTCTGGTAGGTGTGTGTGTTCACTCTGGGGGGTTTGGAACAGGTGCCCCGGAGTGGAAGGGATTTTTCCTGCTGCATTCCTGTGCGCACCGTCTCTTGGCCAGAGCTGCCTGCAGAGCAGACTCCATCTTGGCCTTGAGAGCGCTAAAGTTACAAACCCAAATACTGCAAAATTAAATCCAACAGTGGCACTAAAAACTTTGAACTTTCTAATTCAAATTACATTTTGTAATTACACTTGCACTGCATTCAATTACAGTATATTAAAATTTACAGTGGCCAAATCTGCTGCACTATGAAGATAGTGATAAAAAAAGATTTATTTTTCATGCCCAAGATCATAATTAAAGGGACAAAATTGCATTAACATGTAAAGTAGCTTTTCATGTATCTGCAAATATCAGCAGTGCTCCTGGGAGGCTCTGGGGATTTTAAGGACAGTGCACAGCACAGACTTCGCAATTATGGTGATTTACTGGTAGCCATTTTCTCTTCAGCTAATTTTCCAAGACAGGAAATACAATGAGATGGCCTAGGCTGCTGACATTGATGGTGACCTATGAGAAGTAAAGGACGTCCCCTAATGAGCAGCTTCAATGACAGGATCATTCAAGACAGAGTCAGCTGTCAGGGTTCCTATCAGCTTTAATGAACACCACATAGGAAGGGCCTTGTCAGCTTTCTGTTAACAAATCATGCAAGTTGAACTGCTTTGACAGCATGTCAGGAAGGTAGGCAGTGGGAGCACTGTGTGTGAGTCCATGCGCATGGCGCCAAACGTCCCTGCTGCTGCCTTCTGCACACCTCGTGTTCATGACTATTAAGGAGCAGGAGGCTTATGCAACACTCATTGCACAATGCAGAAGGAAAAGACTCAGCAATCGCTGTAGCTACAGAGCTGCAGAGTCCTGGGTATCAGACCGTAGCACGGGAACACGATGACACGGGCGAGCATGGCAGGAGAGGTAGAGATGCAAAGGACCTTTGGGCCAGGTGAAGGAAGAGGAGTGAAAACCGGAATTCTTCTGTTGGGGGTGGGGCTGGTGTATGAAACCGCTCATGTCTCGCTCGGGGCTCCTCTTCGATTACTGGTCCCAAGGGTGAGACGTGCTGGCTTCAGCTCGCAATTGCTTGGAAAGTGGAGGCCAGAATCTGCCTTCGCTCTCTTTTCCTTCTTTCTTTTTCTTGGTTAGGGAAGGAGCTCCAGGAAATCTGCTGTCCAGTAGGAAACGCTCAGCCACCCGGGCAAACCCTCTCAGGCGTCACTCGCCCTCCATTGTTCCAGCACAGACACACTGAGTTCAGGCACTGGACTGTGTGTCTCTGGCCCCATGAACCGAAGCAATGTCTGTTCTGTGTGGATAGCAGGGGTTTCAGAGCACGTGGTGCGAGAGGTTTTCCCCCAGGTTTTCCCACCCAGCCCTAGAGAAGCTGTGTGCTGCCATGCTGCCAGCTTCCACACTGGCCTGAAGTGTGCAGGACTTGGGGCTCCTTTATGAGGAAAGTAAATGGGTATAACAGGGTCGGCTGTGGTGCTCTGACTCTCCTCCTATCACTGCACACACGCACTGGATCTGCCCCAAACTCCCCCACTCCTGAAGTTTATAGCTAACTTAAATAACAGCAAAGCGTGAACCTTCACATAACTGTCCCTCCCTCTGAGCTTGGTTGTTCTTACTTTTCTTCCCTCCAGGATCTCCTCTGTCATTGCCCCTAATTTCCTTTCTCTGAGGGAGAAACTCAAACTCTTTTGTGCTTTTAGATAAATGCTAATGAGATCCACTTGGTCTCACATGGTGAATCATGTCTGCGCTGGGTCCTAGGACTAGGGTCCAATTGCAATTATTTATAGGTATGTAAATGAGTATATTATTTATTTATACAGTTTAAGTGCATGCATGTTAGATCTAAAACAAAAAAAAAAATACAGCTTCCTTTTGGACATAAACTAACATGACTGAGCTGTTCTTTTTGTGTCCATCCCATCTCAGTTGGATATGTGTGATTTTTATTGGAAATCTAATATGTGTGTCTCCTAAATAGCTGACTAGAACTTCTTGTAAGTGCTTCTGTCACCCAGACAAAGAGTGTGTGTCTTTGTCTCCTTCTAGTGTCTGGCTCACATAAGAAGATACCAACCTACTACTGCTACTCGCTAACAGAGCCGCTACCAGGTAATTTAGTTCAAGGGGTCATGGCTCAGGCTTTTAACCGTGAAGGTTTGTCAGCAGGGTTTAACCCGTCGGGCAGAGATTACAGCAACTGTTGTACCGGACTAGCGCGGTTCTCCTATTGGCCGTACCTCAGTCTCCCTCATGTTCCAGTCTGTGTGTGATATTTTTTTCCTGAAGTGTCAGAATTTGTGCATCTGATACTAGAAATGATCTAAGCTGTTTCCTTGCATAACTTATACAACAATACAAAACAAAGCCCAGTAACTAGAGCTGACTCGGAGATCACAGCATCATAGCAATGCAGGGCTGGAAGAGATCTTGAGAAGTCATCAAGCCCAGCCCCCTGCGCTGTGTCAGCACCAAGTAGACCTAGACCATCCCTGACGGGCGTTTGTTCAACCTGTTCTTAAAAAAACTTCCAGTGATGGGGATTCCACAACCTCTCTCGGAAGCCTCTTTCAGAGCTTAACTATCCTTAGAGTTAGAACATTTTCCCCTAATATTTAACCTAAATTTCCCTTGCTGCAGATTACACTCATTACTTCTTGTGCTCCCTTCAGAGGACATGGAGAAGAATTCATCACAGTCCCCTTTAGAACAACCCTTAATATATTTGAAGACTTTTATCATGTGCCCCCTTAGCCTTCTTTTCTCAAGACTGAGCATGCAGTTTTTTCAGCCTTTCCTCATAGTTTAGGTTTTCTAAACCTTATCTTGTTTTCGTTGCTCTCCTCTGCATCCCCTCAGTTTGTCCACATCTTTCCTAAAATGTGGTGCTCACAACTGGACACAATACTCCTACTGAGGCCTCACCAGTGCCGTGTTGAGCAGGACAATGACCTCCTGTGTCTAACAAACAGCACTCCTGTTAATATACCCCAGAATGATATTAGCCTTTTCCGCAACTGCGTCACACTGTTGACTCAGATTCCATTTGTGATTCATTGTAACCCCCAGACCCATTTCAGCAGTACTGCCAACCAGCCAGTTGTTCCCCATTTTGTAGTTGTGCATTTGATTTGTCTTAAGTGCTGTACTTTGCATGTGTTTTTACTGAATTCCATATTGTTGATTTTAAACCAATTCTCTAATTTATCAAGGCCATTTTGAATTCTAATCCTGTCCTACAAGTGCTTGCAACCCCCGAAAACTTTATAAGCATATTCTGCACTCCATTATCCACGTCATTAATGAAGATATTAAATAGTAGCAGACCCAGTAGAATGACCTCTGTGGGACCCACTAGACATGTCCTCCCAGTTTGATAATGAACCGTTGATAACTACTCTTTGAGTACAGTCTTTCAACCAGTTATGCACCCACCTTATACTAATTTCATCTAGACCGCATTTAGCTACTTTGCTTATGAGAATGTTATGTAGGACTGTGTCAAAAGCATTACTAAAGTCAACATTGCTGTCTACTGCTTCCCCCATCTACTGGGCCAGTAACCCTGTCAAAGAAAGAAATGAGGCTTGTTTGGCATGATTTGTTTTTGACAAATCCAAGCTGGCTATTCATTATAACCCTATTATCCTCTAGGTGCTTATACATGGGTGGTTTAATAACTAGCTATAGTATCTGTAAGCAGTGTCAGGATGAGCTCCACCCTCACATCTGGTGATGAGGTGTGGCAAGTTGTGGAAAAGAACTTCAGGGGCCGATCTCATTTGCATAGGCACACCCACCCCGCCTAGAATGAGGCCATAGCTGCCCAAATGGTCACTTTGGCTGCTGTGGGATCCCCAGTGTCTCTGTTATTGGGGCAGGAAGAATAAATTGTTATTACCCTGATTATGGGAACTGTGCTTGGAACTGTACGTGGCCTTTTGTTATGATGGAGGGATTCACCATCAACTAAGTAGCACTCGCTAGGCAAGGGTCATGGGTTCCAAAACTGTGTGAATGGAGAGAGGCTGGGGACAAGTATTAATACTTGCTGGCATGGGCCCCTTGGTGAGGGTCTTACATGCTAATTGCACTTCCTCCTCTCTCCACTGTGGAATATCAGAGCTAATTTTGATTTCATTAGAAATCTAGTTATAGGCTGCTGAGCTCACTTTGGGCTGACAGTGCACCAGCACTGGGGCTCCCCTACTACAAGCTGAATTCACCTAAGAGCTGAAATCACTGAGTGTTGTGTTAAGTAGTGGGGGAGCCTGAAGATATATTGTGGAGCAGTTTGCGGGACGGCTGGTGAAGCAGTTCGACACGGAGCAGTGTGTGGATGGCAGGAGCTGCTTGTGGGCTGTGGAGCTGAGCGAAGGAGTTTGTGGGGCAGCTGGCGGAGCGGAGCGCAGCTGAGCGAAGGAGTTCGTGGGGCGGCTGGCGGAGCGGAGCGAAGGAGTTCGTGGGGCGGCTGGCGGAGCGGAGTGCAGCTGAGCGAAGGAGTTTGTGGGGCGGCTGGCGGAGCGGAGTGCCGCTATGGAGCTATGGGGCGGTCAGCTTCAGATCACGTAAGGTGCCTCTTACCCCCGTCCCATTTCCACCCAGGTTGGGAGGTAAAGCTCCGCAGATAAACTTTTGAACTCTGGGGCTGCCCTGACCAGGGACAGAGACTTTTGGGGCATTGGACTTTTGGGACTTTGGGTGATCTGGGGTTGCTGGACTCAAGAACCAAAGGGAAAAGGGCATGCCCCAATTTGCCTGGGGTGGGTTTCTTTTTGCTCATGGGTTGTGTTATGAATCCTGTTGGTGGTGTTTCCCCAACATAATGCCACATTGTTTCTCTCTGTTATTAAAAGGCTTTTGCTACACTCAGACTATGTGCTTGCGAGAGGGGAAGTATTGCCTCTTGGAGGCGCCCAGCGGGGGTGGTATATACTTGTCCCAGGTCACTGGGTGGGGGCTCGAGCCGGTTTGCATTGTGTTATTGGAATGGAACCCCTAGATATTGAACCCGGCCCTTGTTGCTGCCAACTCTGACGGGCAGAAGGGTTACATATCTTTCCAGGTATCAAAGTTAAGCTGACTGATCTATAATTCCTTGGGTCCTCTTTGTTCCCCTTTTTAAAGATAGGTTTTAGTTTGCCCTTCTCCGGTCTTCACTGGTACTCCGTGAGGTTTTGAAAATAATTGCTAACAGTTCCGAGATTGCTTCATCTGATATCTTAAGTACCCTTTCATCAGGCCTTGCCGACTTGAAAACATCTCACTTACCTAAATATTCTTTAACCTGTTCTTTCTCTATTTTGGCTTGTGTTCCTTCCCCTTTGTTGTTAATATTAATTGTGTTGAGTATCTGGTCACCATGAACATTTTTAGTGAAGACTGAAGAAAAATAGTCATTAAACACCTCAACCATCTTGATGCCATCAGTTATCAGCTCTTTTCCCTTGATAAGGTCTGTTTTGACAGTTTCATTTTACAGCAACTTTTGTGGTCTTGAAATTTGATTTCATTCCACACTGTAATGAAAAAACAACAACTTTCCAATGTTTTTGAGCAATGGACCTTTGTCAGACAGTGGCTTTTGGATCAGAAACCTCAGCTTTTCAATTTTTGTCTCTCTCTCATCAGTGACCCTGGATCTCAAAACCCTTTCTGACAAAATCTTTGTCAAAACATCTATGCAAAATATTTTGGTTCTGATGAAACAGCATATTTTGATGACATTTCATTTAGCCAGAAATGTTCCAAACAGACTAGAGATAAGACACATTTTAATAGTTTGAGGGTAACTAACCATTACTAGTTTCAGAGTAACAGCCGTGTTAGTCTGTATTCGCAAAAAGAAAAGGAGTACTTGTGGCACTGAGAAAACCTGGATTTGTGCTGGAAATGGCCCACCTGATGATCACTTTAGATAAGCTATTACCAGCAGGACAGTGGGGTGGGAGGAGGTATTGTTTCATATTCTCTGTGTATATATAAGGGTGGGAGGAGGTATTGTTTCATATTCTCTGTGTGTATATAAAGTCTGCTGCAGTTTCCACGGTATGCATCCGATGAAGTGAGCTGTAGCTCACGAAAGCTCATGCTCAAATAAATTGGTTAGTCTCTAAGGTGGCACAAGTACTCCTTTTCTTTTAACCATTACTACAACTTACAACATTTCGTTGAGAAGCTATCGTACCTTCGTGATTTAGAGCATGGACTGGGAATTTGGCTGGGAGTGGCCATGATATCAGGGATATGCCTTTTGCCAAGCCTGTGAAAATCAACTCAAATTTGACTAAGTTATGAGCCTTTGGAATGTGGAAGTTTGCACATGCTCAGTAGAGCATGCTCCAACCTGGGGATGCAGGGCGAGAGCAGGAATTTCCCTACAATTACTGCTCTTGTCAGACAGGTGCTGCTGTGACACCAGGCCTCGGACGTGATTGCCAGGAGCCTGTCTCATGTGTTCTCAATGACCCTCCCTCACCCCTCCTCCCCTGCCCACTGGCACCCATATAGAGTGGAAGAGGAAGCCACCTGACTCAAATACAGAGGGGATAAAAATTGCAGGGTGTTTGAGGGTGGGGAGTTGAAAGTAGATTGGGACAAGAATCAACAGGGGGAAGGAATCAATAGGGGAAGGAAATGGGGGAGTCTCTGCACCACTCCCTACTGAGTGCAACAGCCACAAACTGACCATTCACTTGGTTCTGAAAAATATTTAACAATATACCTTTAATATGTAGGCTACCAGGAGAGTGACAATAGCATGCAGGGCTCCAGCTTAGCAATGTGGTTTCTATGCATAAAGCATCCTGTCCCTTAACCTAATTATTTTGGGCTGGACCCTCTAGACTTTGACCTGACATAGTGGCCAAGTTGACTGGCTGGCTGGCTGCTCCAGTAGGCAGGACCTGGTTTGCTGATGTGTTATACATTGCAATTCAAAGTTTTGTACAAAGTCACTAGTAATAACAAATATTAGTGTCTAGGGGTTGTGCATTTTTTTCTGAGGATCTGTGCAACTTTCCAGGTGAGCCTGGATGTTTGGTCCTTTTGGTATCCAGGAAGTGGGTGGGCCCATTACTAAAGGACCTCCCCTAGCCTAAGGGGAGGATCCACAGGTCTAGGATTCCAAATATTTGTGGGGGGCAACTAATGAGATGACAGGGTGTCACGGAGTCCCTGGGCGATGATCTGGAACTGCTCCCCATGAAGCCAGTCAGGACTCTGGGGCAGTCGCCTTTCTGTGAGCAGCCTGTCTTCAGGACACGCAGCTCACTCAGCTTCCACCTTCCTGGGTCTGACCTCGGAGCATTCAGCATCCTCTGCCCCTCCGTGCGCTTCCCACAGCAAGTCCGCTCAGGCGGGGCTCCTGGGGAAGCCAGAGGGTCCTGCACCCCAACTTCGCAGTCAGACGTGACTCTCAGCCAGCCAGTAAAACAGAAGGTTTATTAGACAACAGGAACATGGTCTAAAACAGAGCTTGCAGGTGCAGAGAACGGGACCCCTCAGCTGGGTCCATTTTGGGGGGCAGTGAGCCAGACAACCACGTCTGCACTTCACTCCATGTCCCAGCCAGCCCCAAACTGAAAACCCCCTCCAGCCCCTCCTCCTCTGGGCTTTGTTCCTTTCCCGGGCCAGGTGGTCACCTGATTCCTTTGTTCTCCAACCCTTTAGCTTTCACCTTGCAGGGGGGAAGGGCCCAGGACATCAGTTGCCAGGAAACAGGGTGTCGGCCATTCTCTGTGTCCAGACTCCTGCACACACCTGCCCTCTAGGGCTCTGCAATGATCATACACCCTTACTCCACCCCCTAGATACTTAAGAACTGCATAGGGGAAACTGAGGCACCCCCACACTATTCAGAGGAACAGTCCCACTTCGTCACACAGGGATGGGAGTGAGGTCACAGGACTAAGCGAAGGGAACTGGATGGGGACACCGAGGAGAGAATCCTGGACAGTGCCCACTGCTCCTCAAAGGCATCAAGGGAGCCAGCGGATGTCGCCCAGAGAAACTCTGCCCAAATGCGTGAACGAACCGAGGAACAGAAATAGGCCCCACAGTCGCAGGAAACCCCATCGGCCAGCCTCCTCTCCCTGGTTTTATAGATGGCCATTTTGGCCAGGGCTAGGAGGAGGTTGACAAGAAGGTCCTGTGACTTTGTGAGGCCACAGATGGGGAGTGCGTAGATGAACAGGTGAGGGAAAAAGTGCAACCATAAATGTAATAGTATATCCAAGAGGAGCTGGAATAGAGGCTGCAACCTGGTGCACCCCAGGTACACGTGTGCCAGTGTCTCCTTCACGCCGCAAAAGGGGCAGGTGTCTGGGAGGGGAGTGAACCACGCCAAGTACACGCCCATGCTCATGGCTCCATGAGGGATCCGCCAGCTGACATCCCTGGTGGGCCTTGGGACCAGGGTAGAATATAGGCTGGCCCACTGGGGCTCCTCACCCTCCAGAGGTGGCAAGAGGTCCTGCCACTTCATGTCAGGGTGGGACATGAGGGTGAGGACGTGAAGGGTGTGGAGCACAAGTGTGTACAGGGGTTTTCTTGGCGCGGTCCAGAACTGAACTGGCTGCAAGTCGTGCAGCCGGCTCGCGGTAAAGGAGTGAGATGGCCTGGCAGGTCCACGGGCAGGGGCCAAATGGCAAGGTCCAGAGGTCCTGGGGTGGAGGGTGGGCATGGCGTGCCCTCTCGCAGGACCTGGTCGAGGAAGACCTGAGCAATGGGCGGTAAAGTGTCATAGAATCATAGAATATCAGGGTTGGAAGGGACGTCAGGAGGTCATCTAGTCCAACCCCCTGTTCAAAGCAGGACCACCTCCAAAGCAGTCCCTCACCTCCTGAAGTACGTGCCAGGGAGTACAAGGTCTGGAGAGCACCATGCGCTGAGCGAGCATCAGGGGATCCAGCCAGTCTCCCCGGTTGGATGTTTGGTAGCCCGCAATAAGGAGCTGATGATTTAACTGGGAATTGGTCCTGCTTCGAGCAGGGGGTTGGACTAGATGACCTTCTGGGGTCCCTTCCAACCCTTATATTCTATGATTCTATGATTCTAAGAAGTAGCAGCGGCAGAGTGTTCTGTGCCCGTGGCTCTTCATGTGAAAGGTGTGCCAGGGTTCTTTTTTTCTGATTCTTGGGCCTCTGTGAAGAATTTTTTGATGCTGCCTCACCTCTTCAAGAGAGAATCCCTGGCAGTGCAATGACCTGGAGATATTTACTTTCATTCAGCAATATTGCCCCGTCCAGTAGCACTACGGCAGTAAGGCTGTTAGTGTTCCTTGTATGAACTCTGTCTTTCAGCACAAGTAGCCTTATTTAGAATGGGGTATTTAATCTATGTACTGTGCAGTGGACTGAAAGGGATCTGTCTTCAAATCAGCTACTGTGATGAGTTTCTCATGTGCTCCTTGAGGTCCTCGTGCCATTGAGAAATAATCAGCTGTGTTCTCTGATGAGTAACGTCATAAACACTATTAGCAAAACAAACAAAATCCCAAGCACTGTAAATCTCAGAGAAGATAGAGCCAGGACAGAATGTCCAGTACTTGCATTACTCACATCATCCCTTGCTGGGAACCCCACAGAAGGGGAGGTGATCTGCATGTGGTCATCAGGTCAGCACATCCCAATTATTCCACTGTCCACAGGCTCGGGATCATCTTTTATAAGGGGCTAAGCAGCGGTTCTCAAACTGTGCGTCGGGACCCCAAAGTGATGGGGCTTAGGCTTTGGTCCCCTTTTCCGGGGTCGTGTAGTAATTTTCATTGTCAGAACGGGGTCGTGGTGCATGAAGTTTGAGAACCCCTGGGCTAAGCTAACACTCATCATACCTGAGACACATATTGAGAGTTTCGGCTTCCTTTCCTTATATGTGCTTCCACACCTCAATAATACTGGGGTCTCTGTCTTCAGTAGGTCACTTCGCCATTGATGTTATATTCATTAGCATTTACAACAATTAGTTGCCATAGTGGTTCTGTTATTACTACATGTACATTTCAGTTACGCTCAACAGCCTTTAATCTTTCCCTCAAATTCCAAAAGTGTATTCTTGCAGTTCCATACTTCACCTGTTCCCAGCACATAACACTGTTGTTTACTACCATACTCACCCTGTGACTGAAGCTCTTCTAACCAGTTAGTGCCTCGTTCAAGCTTCTCATGTCAAGCTAGGCCATGATGATGCCACGCTAACTGTCATGCTGGCCTGAGGCCTCTACATCCTTATATCACAGACGTATAATACGCAATTGTTCTTAGCCGTATTGCTGGCTACGCAGCATGACAGGTGTGAGATTTTCAGTTCTCTCACCTCACCCAGTTTCACTGAACATTTGCTTTATTTCTGTATCCACCTAGATTCGTACACACCCGTCCTGTAGCCCCTGAATATGGCATTCCTTTGTGTGACCCCAGAATGTGACAGTATGACAGTCAGGCATCCTGGGTGCTCCGTCACTGCCAGCTAAAACCCAAACCTCACAGAGCTAGAAATAGAGCGGCAAGGCCGGGCAACGGCGAGCCTGCAGCTCGGCTATCGGAATGGGAGGCTGGGGCAGGGAGGGACGGGTCCATGAAAATAGAAGGAATCTTTGGACAGACTTGGTTTTAGGTACCTCTGACATGTACATTTTATTGTTTTTATGACTAGAAATGTTTTGCTGATAAGGAGAATAATGAATTGTTGTTGGCTGTTGCTAGGGAAATTGATACCCCCTTAGAGGCTATTATGAGTTCTGTGCTTTGTTTGGAGAAAATTTATAAAAAGTTTCATTAGAAAGTGTGCTTTGGAGCAGTCCGAGGGAGTTTTCCTGGGGCAAGGATTTGAACCTAAGTTCCCTAGCAGCTAGACAGAAGGTGCCCACCCCACCCCACCCCAGAAGCCTGGCTGCTGATTCATCAAAACCATCTTAACTTTGGTAAATATAAAAGTTTAGGATGCTCTGAACCTACTGTTATTGTGTGTGTGTGTGCGAGCATGCACACACATGCTTAAGATCTAATAAAAAGCAGTTTTAGGTAAAAGCCGTCTGCTTAGTATCAGTCGTATTTCAGACGGAGGAACTGCATTCCCACTGATTTATTCCTGACACCACCTGGAGAAAAACAGTAAAGTTCCCACTGCTTTGGATCCTGAAACCCCTGGGTAACATTCCCTGCCATGTTTTGCTTTGAACCTAAGATGTCCCCATGAAAGTCAACGGAACTGCTGAGTTGTCACCAAGCGTCACATCCCAACCGTGCAGAACTCCAGCGTGCACCTGAAGTTACCAAACACACCGTCACGAGCAAGACTCAATGTTGTTCCAAAGGGTTAGGGACATTGATGCTTGTGAGGTGCCTTTGGCACAGCTCTGTCCACCCCAGCCAAGGACTGGATTTGACAGGAAAGTCACTGGCCCTCACTGGAGACAGAGCCAAAGAGGCTTCAGGAGAGGAGGGTGGCTCAAGAGGTGCTCCTTGGCACCAGTTCACACGCCTGGAGGCTCTGCTGTTCCCCAACCCCCTCCTGCTGACTCGCACCCCAACGCAGAAATGCACCAGCTCACAAAGAAGACACAATTTTGCTGCTCTGAGCTAAAATGTGCCCAGGGCAGGGTCTGTGCTCTAGCCCTAACCTTTGTCAGCAATTCCATTCATGCCAAATGAGCTTTTCCCGAAAGAACTTGATGGTATGTAGTGTGAAAGATTACTGCTGCTCTTTGCAGGATCAGATGCATCAATACATTATAAAGCCAGAAGGGACCATTGAGAACATGAGAGCTGCCAGACTGGGTCAGACCAGTGGTCCATCTAGCCCAGTATCCTGTCTTCCAACAGTGGCCAATGCCAGGTG
Organism: Caretta caretta; assembly: GCF_965140235.1. NCBI lineage: Eukaryota > Metazoa > Chordata > Testudines > Cheloniidae > Caretta > Caretta caretta. The sequence continues at coordinate 132,608,468 of NC_134211.1, read as the reverse complement.
CTTCAGAGGGTGTGAACAGAACAGGGCAATTACTGAGCTATCCATCCCCTGTCCTCCAGTCTTAGCATCTGGCAGTCAGTGGTTTAGTGACACCCAGAGCATGGGGTTGTGTCGCTGACCATCTTGGCTAATAGCCATTGTTGGACCTATCCTCCATGAACTTCTCTAATTCTTTTTTGAATCCAGTTATACTTTTGGTCTTCACAACATCCCCTGGCAAGGAGTTCCATTGGTTGACTTCATTGTGTGAAGAAATACTTACTTTTGTTTGTTTTAAACCTGCTACCTATTCTACGATTATGATTATCTACTCTGACCTGTGTGGCACTGACAAGGGGATGTTGCCTAGTGATTCCTGCATCTACCCCATAACTCCTGGTAGAGCTAGAGAATATCTTTTACAACGATATCCAATCTCGATATCAAGACATCATGTGATTGAGAATCCATGTGTCCCTGGGTAAGTTGATCCAATGCCTAATTACCCTATTAAAATAACTTAAACCTTATTTCCAGTCCTAGTTTGTGTGTGAATTTGTCCATGGCCTTGATTTGAAAAGCCTCCTGGAAGGCCGTGTGTTCTCTCTTGTTGGCACCACCAGCTTTTGCCCAACGCTGAGCTGTGAGGACGGAAGGTGTTTCACTTCCTGTGGAAATGTTAATTTTCTATATTTTAAAGAAAAAAATGATTCTACTTGCTGACCCACTGCCCGTGAGCTCCGCCTTCCCTCCCTCCAGGGCCCTTGTCGAACACCGAATTCTGCTGCCCCCAAGCTCTAAATGCAAAGGAACTGGCCGTGCTCCCCGACACAAGGAGTTCAGCGTTTAGCGGCCTCTGCAGGGATCCCTGCTGCCTGGGTGCTGGCACCATTACAGGGCACGAGAGTGAGGCCAGTAGAGCCACAGAGATACAAATCTGCCAGTCCACGGCGTGAGGGGATGGAGACCAAGAGACACCCCTTGCACAGCCATTTGGCGGGGCTAGGGTTAGTCCTTCGCCTGCTCCTAGGGACAGTGTCTGGGCTTTGGTGTGCACACAGACCTGGGCCCGGCTAGCTGAGGGTCTCTGAATCCTAATGGACAAACAGTGGAATGGGAGCACCAAGGACTGGGGCAGCCATCACAGAGAGACTGTGGGTCCATCTACACAGCAAAAAAAACCCCAAATCCTGCAGCAGCAAGTCTTAGAGCCCGGGTCAACTGACGTGAGCTGGGAGCAAGGGACTAAACTCGGCCGTGTCAATGTTCCCGCTTGGGCTGAAGTCCAGCTCTGAGACACGCCCCTTCGCCAGACTCCCGAGCGATCGGGAACCGCTGCGCTGCTGTTTTTAGCCCTGTCATGTGAGCCTGAGTCAGATGACCTGGACTCTGGGACTCATTGCCTTGCTCGGTGTCTTGGGGTCCGGGGGTTGTGCTCTGTAGATTCACCCTCAGTGTTGTAGCACTGGTGCCTCAGTTTCCCCACAAAAATCTTTGCCCTACTTCTGCAGTGTAAGTGACTTGCTGCAGGTACTAGGCCCTCTGCTTAAGTCATTCTGGGATCTCTAATTCCAAAATAAACAATACACGGAGTCTCCAACTGGGCCAAGACCCTCCTTCCCGTGGGCTCTGTTTCCTCTGATCCATGCTCTCTTCCGCCCACCCTCTGGGCTCAGATTTTGCCCTGCCTGGGCTCTTTTCCATCTCTCCCCTCAGCCCACCTGGGCTCCTTTGGGTTGCTCCCTGCTCTTTCCTGAGCTGCCACGCTTAGGACTTCCTCCTGGAGTCTCGTACAGCCCTCTGCCTGCCTTGTGCGTTGCACCAGCTCCTCCCAGACTTCGGCTCCCCTCTCTAGCCAGTTCCTCCCTGCTGGGCTTCCCTCCTGTGTCCCAGAGTTGTGGGCCAGCCCCGGAGCCTCCCAGCTCCCCCCTGGGCTAGCATCACAGCTCCAGGCTTTGGCTCTCCAGCATCTCCCAGGCTAGACTGGGCACAGGTGCTTGTCCCCCATCGGAGCAGCCTGACCATTCTCCTCAGCTTCAGAAAATAAAGCCAAGTCTTTCCTTCAGCCTCTCCCCCCGGTAAAGTGTTCAGCCTCCAGAACACATGTGAGCATGTGCAAGGAGCACAGTACATCAGCTGGGCACACACATCCTTCCAGGAGGAGAATTTACGTTTTCAAGATCCAGCACTGGTGACAGGTTTATAGCATTCTGGGCTTATACCATCCAAGCAATAGCTTTGCACACTGACACCCAGACATTTGCACGCTGACATTTCTTGCCAGGCATCAGAAAAGAAGGAAAGGAAATAAACTCTCCAGCATTTCTGTGTTGTGATCCGGTGGGTCGGGTGGGGGTTTCCCCCTAGGTGGTCCCAGAAATAAAACTGAAGCTGGAGTCAGGTGCTTTTTATTAGCCCGTCCGCATGAGGGAACCCGGATCCTGCCCTGGGTGGCGATGTGGACATTCCTGGCACAGAGAAAAGGCAGCTGCTGCTTCTAGCAGGTTGACATCCACGGAGGCAGACGCGTTCCGCAGTTAGGTACGGGTCTGGTAACAGGCAATGACCAACAACTCCACTGTCTTTGTACGAGTTTATGAATTCATTCATTAGACGTCTGAGGTGGCGGCGATGGCCCATAGCAAAAGACCGAGTGGCCTTCAGAATGAATGTGAATTACTGACCCACATGCTCTGTGAATCAACCAAAACGTGGACCAACATACACTAAAAGCCAGGAACACCAGCAGTAAATAATCTTACGTGCCCTATCTATTGAATTAACAGAACAAGCTGGTATCTTGGGCCTGACAAGTCGTCCATGCAGCTACGCCACTGGGACCAATAAATCAGTAGCTACGATATTGCTTGCATGATAACAAGTACATAAATCAAGTAGCAATAAGAAACAAACTATGAGATGTATATGACTGAGCAAATGGCCTGTCTCACACCCGAGAACGCATCTCATGAGGCACAGACGAGACAGCCAAGGCTGTGTAAGGCACTGGGCCAATTTATGGCGTTCCATGAATATCTAATCACATGGGCAGTCCAGAAGCTGGCCCTTCATTCCAGTGCATGCAGGCTAAGGAGCTGGGGCTGGCAGTGACAGCAGAATGCAAAGCAATGTTAGAAATCTCCAGAGCTGACTTTTGTCAGCCTGAGGGACACTGTGTAAGACACAAATGTGCAAGCTCCCACTAATGGTTGATGGTGAAAATTACCCCTGTGCGGAGGATCATCCCAATGCACTGTCTTAACATGGGGTGAATGAGACACTGAGGCTCAGCTAATCTCTCTGCTTGGGGGTGGATTTCACAATGGCAAGCGCAATGCAAGGGGGAAGAAAACAGCCTGAAATTTTGCCAGTTTGTTCGCAAGTCTCCAGGTGCTACTTTGGTGCCTAGTGAATGAGCAAGGGGGTTATTCAGGGTCCCCAGAGAAAACCGATCACAAGCCAAGAACAAGATAAGTGTTGGGTAGAACAGCAACACATTCTTTCTTTAAGGACTGGAAACTCGCATTAAGCTTCCAGACCACGAAACTAAAGGCTCCCATAAATCAATTTAATGTAATGGTTTACATATTGCCTCGGTAGAGATGAGTGCTGAAACATGCATCTCCAGCTCAGTGCAGGAAGGGCTGGCACAGTGTTCTCTAACTTCTGTCTTGTCTAGCGCTTCCTGGGGCTCCTCTCTCAACTCCTTTTCTCCTCTTTCATCCCCATCTCTACAGGTCTGCATCAGGCTTCTCATGGCTCCCTCTGACCCGTGCTGGGGCCATTCCTGCTGCCAGCTAGTTGTGGACATTTGTCTGAAGAGTTCTTGTTTGCCCAGATGTTTGGGAACCAGTTGTGCTGCACATGACACCCCGTATTCCCATGCCAGCTGGCATTCCGCACCTGCTCATCAGTAATTGCTTTTCTCCAGTGTGAAAAGTCTCAGCCATCCAGTCTGGGAGCAGAAATAACATCCTGGGATTCCTGTGAGCACATATAAGAATGGCAATAGTGGGTCAGACCAAAGGTCCATCCAGCCAAGTATCCTGTCTTCCGACGGTGGCCAATGCCGGGTACCACAGAAGGAATGAACAGGCAGGTTATCATCAAGTGATCCATCCCCTGTCACCCAATCCCAGCTTCTGGCAAACAGAGGCTAGGGGCACCATTCCTGCCCATCCTGGCTAATAGCCATTCATGGACCTATCTTCCATGAATCTATCTAGCTCCCTTTTGAACCCCACTCATGCTCTGGGAGTAGTGAATGGTCAACACAAACAGTTTGCAAACATCTGTTTGGCATTTTGGGGTGTATAAGTAGGGGCATTGCCAGCAGATCGAGGGACGTGATCGTTCCCCTCTATTCGACATTGGTGAGGCCTCATCTGGAGTACGGTGTCCAGTTTTGGGCTCCACACTACAAGAAGGATGTGGAGAAATTGGAGAGAGTCCAGCGAAGGGCAACAAAAATGATTAGGGGTCTGGAACACACGACTTATGAGGAGAGGATGAGGGAACTGGGATTGTTTAGTCTACAGAAGAGAAGAATGAGGGGGGATTTGATAGCTGCTTTCAACTACCTGAAAGGTGGATCCAAAGAGGATGGATCTAGACTATTCTCAGTGATAGCAGATGACAGGACAAGGAGTAATGGTCTCCAGTTGCAGTGGGGGAGGTTTAGGTTGGATATTAAGAAAAACTTTTTCACTAAGAGGGTGGTGAAACACTGGAATGCGTTACCTAGGGAGGTGGTGGAATCTTCATCCTTAGAAGTTTTTAAGGTCAGGCTTGACAAAGCCCTGGCTGGGATGATTTAGTTGGGGATTGGTCCTGCTCTGGGCAGGGGGTTGGACTAGATGACCTCCAGAAGTCCCTTCCAACCCTGATATTCTATGATTCTATGATCCCCTCGGCTGACGGCCCAAACGCCCCAGTGCGTAGTTGTGGATCACGGCTATAGCTGTAGATGTCATATCAGCTTGTGGATGATTCACCAAAAGGGAGAGCGAAATTCCAATGGAACAATAGTCACAGCCAATAGTTCAACCAGCTCTCGCCCCAGGGCAGGACCACCAGCATCCCGATTCAGGGTCAACAATTATGCACGTGTTGAAATGCCATTGTGAGTTTTCTCCTGAATGGGGGCCTCTATTTTCAAGGGGCTGGTAGTTTTAGACTTGGCTGGAATGGCTACAGGATGGGTCTGCCAAGCTCAGGGCTTCATGTTCCATTCTCATTTTCAGGCCTGGCTTTTTCCTGGTGCTCTGTAAGTTGCTTCTGAGCCAGAAAATACCCCACATTTTCCATGTGCCAAGTTTCTTCTCACTCATTTGCCTAAGCTCTAATTAATCTTTTGTCATATATTTTTCCTCATGTCAAAAACACAGTCCCTATTACTCTGTCCCTCACAGCCGTGTTAGCCTAATGGGATCCGTAAATAATGAATTTGCATAATGATCAGTATTCATAAAAACCAATTACACTTAGAGTAAGTGACCTTGTGACTTTAAATGAGCTAATAACCTTTGAAATACAGGCAAGATAATCTAGTGCTAAACCTCAACGGATGTGGACTAGAAGGCAGCCCATCTTAAAGGTACAGGCCTTAGACTGCCAGCCATAATGGTTGCAGTTTTAAGAAGGTGTTATACACAGAGGGTAATACACAGAGTCTGTGGGAGATATAGAAATGATCCCACGCGACCTTCCAGTCCTTTCCTCTCCTGCACTCACTTGCCTGGAGTTTAGCTGCTCCCGGGTCTGACTGTTTGGGAAGTTACAGCTGGATCCACAAAATAAGAGTTTTGTGGGCCTTGGCAGGTGCCATGGTGCACAACAGGTGATTGGGCTTGTGCCAGGGTGGGGCTCACTCCTGTTTGGGCTGCTTATTGAAACACCCTCCATTTGCCATCCCCCCCACCTTCAGTTACGCTCTAATTCCTCTTGGGTCACACTCTTTTCCCATGTCAAACAAATCACAGTGTTGTCTTAAAATCATGGAAAGTAAAATCAAATCCTCCATTTCTTGCAGGAAAGACAGACCAGGATGAAGACTTGGGGGAGGGGCATTATATCTAACGGTGTCCACAGAATCTAGTGAGATACAAATTCTGAGTGGACAGGACCATACAGTTGCATCTAGGGCTACAAATCCCAGAGGTCAAAATGCAAATACCAGCCTCTGCATCAAGAAAATCAATTGAATGCACAATGCTGAGAGAGGGCAAGATTTAACAAAATGAATACTGCTTAAATAGTCACTAATGAAATACCCAATTGCAGAGTCTCAGAAGCCATCCATAATGCAGGACTGAAAAGAAAAGAAGGCAAGAAGGCAAAGAATAATCCTTCCTGGCAAAATGGCAGATGCAAGAAGCTATTGGAGCCAAACAGAAATCCCACAAAATTTGGAAATATGACCCTAGCAAAGCCAATAAATAGGAACAAATTCCTGCAGATTAAGAATGAAATTAGAAGAGCCACATAGAGATAGAAGAACAAATAACTCCAGGTGTACAAATAACAGGAGATGCAGTAAGTAAGCCTTTGTGAAGTACCATGTTGGTCTGCTGAATCATCAGCGGTTGAAGGGAGCAGTGAGAGAAGAAAATGACACTACAGAGCAGCCAACACAAGCACATATTCTATCTCCTTCCAGCCAGCCATTGCTCCAGAGGTTGCAGTGAAGCAAATGTTGTATCTATATTTTAAAAGGTTGTATGTGAGTTAGGCACCTAAGTACCTTCGAGAATCTGAGCCGAAGGCGTCACAGGCAAAGAGTGTTGTCTTGGATCAAAAACTGCCTTGGAGGCAGAAAGCAAAGAGCAGGTTTAAAGGGTAATTTTCATCATGGCAAAGGGTTAATAGCAGGAGCCTCGAGCTTCTGTACTAAGTCCCATGTTTAATACATTTATTAATGATCTGGAAAAGGGGATGAACAGTGAGGCAACAGAACTGTGCAGATAACACAGTGTTATTTAGCAAAAAGAAAAGGAGGACTTGTGGCACCTTAGAGACTAACCAATTTATTTGAGCATAAGCTTTTGTGAATACAGACTAACACGGCTGTTACTCTGAAAAGTGTTATTTAGGTGAGTGAGGGCCAGAGGGGCCTGGGAGGATATAGAGAGAGACCTAAACAAGCTGGGTGAGTGAGCAACATGATGGCAAATGAGATTCAATGTCAAAAAATGCGAAATAATGTACCTTGAAGAGAAAAATGTAAACTGCTCAGACACCTTCCGGGGCTCTAAATTAACTGTATCAACTCAGGAGAGGACCCTGGGTGTCACTGTAGACAGCTCAATAGATCCTCTGCTCAGTGGGCAGCTGCAGCAGGGGATAGATCACTCTGTGATTGCCTGCTCTGTTCATTCCCTCTGAAGCATCTGGCACCAGCCACTGTTGGAAGACACGATACCGGGCTAGATGGACCATTGGTCTGACCCAGTGTGGCCGTTCTTATGTTCTTAACCTTGTAAATAATGCTCTTTTTTTTTTCTTAGTTAGTAAACTTTAATTAGTTTAATACAGGATTGGCAACAAACATTGTCTTTGGTGAGAGATCTAAGGTAAAACTGATCTGGGGTAAGTGACTGGTCCTTTGGGACTCAGAGTAATCTTGGATGTCAAAACATAATAGAAGTTGCTGTAATGTGCAAGCTCCTTATGTCCTTTAGGGCTAACCCAAGATCCCTTGCTTAGAAATCTTGTCCTCTCCAAATTCCAAGCAGCAAAGTGCTACAGATCCTTCTTGTCGGGGATTTTTATTCCCTTCCCCCAGAGATTCAGTGGGACAGTCTGTGCACGTCCCCTCTTCCTGGGTGTGGGGGGAGCAACCAGCAAAGTCTTTTGTCCACTGATGTTCCACAATGGCTAGATGGAGCATTGGTCTGACCCAGTGTGGCCATTCTGATATTCTCCTGTTTCCAGTAGTTACAAATGGAGAAAAAGGAGGGGAACACCAAAAACCTGGGGGGTGGGGGGTCAGGTTTTGAAATATGACCCCTGCCCCCAAAAAATTAGCCCAGTTTTTGTATCATTGAAAAATTCTGTGAAATGTCTAAAGGAAATGACCTTTCCTTCTGTTCAGAGGACGGGTCCAAGGGGGTCACAGGAACTGGTGAAATCAATGGCAACCGAACCCAGTGGGCAGTGTGTCTTCCTTTCTCCACATGCCTAGTTGGGAATCTGCCCTGACAATGCTAGGCCATGGGCATTTCTTTCTGCAAAGACAGACAGCATGGCCACTTTACCTCTCAACATCTGAGGGCTACGTTGGCAGCTGCTGTCTTGTCTGATGTTCAGGCATTGAGCCAGGGGCTCCCAGAGCCAAAAGCGGGAGTTGCTGCAGTTTGAACTAAGAAGCAGGCTCTATAGGGGGGTCTGTAACAGGCCCCCCTCCGCTGTGGGTCTGGCACAGAGCAATGTGTGCAGCACTCACCGACCAGCCAGGTACGTAAGGCCTGCTCACTCCACACACAGCTCCGGCTCCTTCGCTGTCGTGCTAGGGTAGAGCTTTATTGCTCTCCGCCCTAGCTGCGGCGGATGCTTCTCGTCTGTATTTTGATGGTGTCTGTGGTGCAGCTGTCCGAGCTGCCTCAGCCGCTTGTTCTGGTGCTCTGCGGAGATCAATAGGTTCCTGTAGAGAGATTCTGCTCACGTAGCAGCTCCTGCTTGATGTCCTCCCTTAATATTCCTTCCACAGTCTGCTTCTAATGACCCTCTGCTGAGTGCTTGGCCTTGCCTTTCCTGAGAGCAGCTTCCGCTCTGAGGAGCTGCTCTAACATCACTCCTGGCTGCTGCAGCCTGGAATGGAGGATCGGCCCCCACTCACTGGCACGGATGCTTCGCGGAGTGCGGTGCATGACACAGTTTGGGGCTAGTGGTTCATGGGCCTGCCAGGCCTGTGCCCTCCATGCTGCTGGAGCGTGGCACATTGCAGCTACCACCTCTCTCTGCAGCACAGCCGAAGAATGGCTTCATCCACCTTTTCCACTTCTCGGTTAGGCAAACTTCTGTGAATTTGGAGGCTTCATCTGTTTCCTTCGGCAAGCCTGTCCTGGCATCACTTCTGAAACAACTCATCAGGAAGACATGCAAGCCTTCAGCTTCTTATCCATCTGCTGTAACCCTCTGTGCCCTGGGTCCCCTCTGTAGCTAAGCATACTCCAGTATGTGTCATGATAGCGAACACAGCTTCTGCATCCGTAAAACAGCACTGCAAACTGCCTGCAACTGGGCTGAAATGAGAGGGGTGGGGCATCAGCAGCTATGACATACCACACCCCCAAATTTCTTTCAATGGGCCTGCACCCAGGGGTTAGGGTGAGAAAATATAACAAGTTAGCAAAGTGACAGTTTGCACATGGCATGACACTGCCATGGATTTTATTGTTTTATTTCATGCCTCACCAATCTACTAGAATTCTTTGAGGGGGTCAACGAGCATGTGGACAAGGGGGGTCCAGTGGATATAGTGTACTTAGATTTTCAGAAAGCTGAAGAGTTCATGTAGCGTTCATGCACCTGGAAACAGTCAGGGCACACCCTGACTGTTGTGTAGGAGCAATGCACACATTGCTCTGCTCTGTCCAAGGACATGGACCATGGAAACATGGACCATCTGGGAAGTCAAAATAAGGACATCAACCGTGGGAAGCTTCCTCAGCCTAGGCTCAAGGCCTGAGAACAAAGATTGTAGTAGATAGAGGCTGGTAAATAAGAATATTAATCAAAGTCATATTATTTCCTTTGTTGATGCCTTTTGCGGTCGGAGTGTGTAATGCGGGGTGGGGGGGGGAATAAAAGAGAGGTGGAAAAGCTGACAGGGAGATCCCGTCAGCAGATCTTGCTTGCTAAAAGCTGTGTTCTGTCTTGTCAGTGAACCGCCATAACTGGCGCCCAAACGTGGGGCCCTCAGCACTCACCTCGCCCGGCAAGGGTTTCAGACGCGTCACTCATCCACTTCGCGGATCCCGGTGAGTATTTTTCGTCGTGGTAAGTATGGGAAGCTCCCTCTCTGCTTTGCAAGTGCAACACCGCTGTGAGCTACAGTATTTGCTGCGTAAGGCTCAGCATGACTGCCCGGCTCGAGAACTCACTCTCCTGCTGCAGGAGGTGAGTGCCCAATGCCTGTGGTACCCTGAAGCTGGAACCCTTAAGCTAGCAGACTGGGAGCGGTTGGGCCAGACATTGCACAAGGAGCCTCGGGCGCCCGTGCAGGCTTTACATGCCTGGCACCTCTGCCGCGACGCGATACAGCGTGTCGCCTCGGACAGGCCCTCCCTCGCGAGGCTGGTGATCTCGCCACGCCCGTCCGCTCCTGCAGCCGTCCCCCCTCCTGGCGATGCGACACAGCGTGTTGCCTCGGAAAGGCCCTCCCTCACGAGGCTGGTGATCTCGCCACGCCTGTCCGCTCCTGCAGCCGTCCCCCCTCCTGGCGACGCGATACAGCGTGTTGCCTCGGAAAGGCCCTCTCCCGCGCCAACAGAGGGGCTGCCGATCCCGCCACCCCCGTCCGCTCCTGCAGCCATCCTTCCCCCTGCTTTGCTCCCAGGGCCTCTATTACCACCGCTTCCCTGGCCTTCCCCACCGGAGCCGGTGTGTGATCACCCTCCCCCCGTGGGGCCCCATCCTCCGGGGCCCCCCAGGGGGTTGTCCGCGTCTGCTCAGGGGCTTTCGCTGGTGCAACAAATGGTTCATGCAGCGAAGACTCACTCAGATCTTACAGCAGAGGAGCTGGCTGAGCTGGTCTCAGTCTGTCCGGTGACCTGGCAGGATGATGGCCAGGGCAACCAGGTTGCAAACTGGGTTTGCCCTACTTGGTGATCAGAGAGGTAAAGAAAGCAATTCGCGAGTTCGGCCTCACTAGCACATATGTACGTGGTCTCATTGAAGGGCTAGGTACTGGGTACTCCCTGGTCCCTGAAGATTGGAAGACACTGTTGCGCATGATGCTGACACCTAGTCAGTATGTTATTTGGCTTAGTGAGTATCGGCAGATGGCAGAACGCCAAGCCCAGGTATATAGCGAGCAAGGTGTCATTTATGAGCAGTTGGCAGGGGAGGGCCAGTTTGCTACTGTTCAGATGCAGTCTCAACTCCCTCAGGCCGTCTTCCCCATTATTTCCACCTGAGCCCAGCATGCTTTCCAGAGGGTCCCGGATTCAGGCAAGCCTACCAAAAGCTTTGCCAGTATCCGTCAGGGTGCATCAAAGTCCTTTATGGATTTTACCAACAGATTGCAGGAGGCCATCCTCCGACAGATGGATAGCCCTGCAGCAGCTCAGGAGATCCTATTAAAAATGGCAGTTGAAAATGCGAACGAGGATTGCCGCCATGCTCTCCAGGCGGCACAAGCCGCTGGCGTTCTAGAGCTGTCGGACATGCTGCGGGCGTGCCAGAACATCGGCACCCAAGCCCATAAAGCTGGGGTTCTGGCCGCTGCCCTGCGGAAAAGCGGGAAGGAGGGGAAGCGTTGTTACCGCTGTGGTAAGGAGGGTCATTTTCAGCGGGAGTGCCGCTCATCGGTGGCGCCCGCCCGCCCCTCAAAGAAGTGCCCCAAGTGTCGGAAGGGCTATCACTGGGCTAATCAGTGCCGTAGCGGGTCGGGAAACCGCACGGCGGGTCCCCCCCGAACCCAGGGCCAAACGGGGGTGTTTCCCACTCAGACAACTGTTCCTCTGCTTCAAAACCCATAGACTCCATGAAGGCGGTGACTGCCTGAAGTGCAGGGCTTGATTTGATTATGCAGGGGGACGCTGACTTTCGGTTGCCAGGGGAGGTTTGCGCTATATCTACCCAGGTGACGGGACCTCTCCCTGCCAGATTTGTGGGTCTGGTTCTTCCTCGCTCACACGCTGGGAAACAGGGTTTTTTGGTCATCCCAGGGGTCATTGACGCCGACTACACCGGCGTTATTAAGGTTCAGGTATGGACCCATCTTCCGCAGTCACTCCCGCATGGACGGTCAATTGTGCAATTGATTTTAGTCCCCTATCAGGTGCCAGCCACAGAGGATCGAGCCCGGGGCGGAGGCGGCTTTGGATCGACGCTGGCTCAGTCGCCATCTCACAACACGTCCTCTCCACTTGTTGCTCTAACAATGTCGGTCCGCCCCTCGAAACCTCAGTTAACACTTCTCTTAAATAATGTTCCTTTTACAGGACTGGTGGACACTGGAGCTGACGTTACGGTGATTCGTGATCCAGAGTGGCTGGTCAGTTGGCCAACAGTTCCTTCTAAAGAGTTGTGGGGGATCGGGGGTAGCAAACCCGGGCGCCAAAGTTTGTCTTGGGTCATGGTCTCTAAAGCAGGAGGCCATCCCCTTGCTACAATCCGCCCTTTTGTGCTCCCTGTCCACCTCAATATTTGGGGCCGTGACTTACTTACAAAGCTGGACACCACCCTCGATATTAATATCTAATGGCCCAAAACCCTCCCGCACCCACCTTGCCCTCCGCATTACCCTTGGTATGGCAATCCTTAGAGCCCGTATGGATTGACCAGTGGCCTCTCCCTCCAGAGAAGCTGAAAGCACTTCATTCGCTTGTGCAACAGCATTTGCAAGCACAGCGACTGGAGAGCTCCACCAGTCACTGGAACACCCCCTGTTCGTTATTAAGAAAAAATCTGGTGCATGGAGAATGTTACATGATCTAAGGGAAATAAATAAATGCATCCAACCCATGGGCCCCTTACAATTTGGCTTACCAAACCCAAATTTAATTCCTCAAACCGATCAGCTTTGTGTGTTAGATTTAAAGGATTGTTTTTTCACCATCCCCCTTTGCCCACAAGATCACGAAAAATGCGTGTTTACAGTGCCACAATATAATAATCAGCGACCCTCTCATAGGTATCAGTGGAAGGTCTTGCCCCAGGGAATGCAAAATAGTCCGACCTTGTGTCAGCTCTTTGTGGATCGGGCCCTCGCCCCTTTTCGTGCCCGATACCCCACACTAAAGGTCTACCATTATATGGATGACATTTTGCTTAGCGGTCCCCAGGTCATGGCAGAACAGCTTGAATCCTTTTCCCAGATTCTCGGCCAAAACGGCCTGTTAGTGGCACCAGAAAAAATCCAACGCTCTTATCCTTACCACTACCTCGGGCATAAGGTTTTACAAACCTATGCCGCCCCTGTTCGCCCAGAACTGGTTCTACCTCAACCCCTAACCCTTGTTAAATTACAACAGATTTTGGGTCATTTAAATTGGATTCGACCCTACTTCCGTCTCCCCACATCAATGCTGCAGCCGTTGTTCGAGCTCCTACGTGGAGCTCGGGCACCGGGCGCAGTTATTGCCATCACTGAGGAGCACATTGCCTGCATTCGACAGATCAATGCAGTGTTGAGTCAGCAGTTTGTGGATAGACTCACTGAGGTCCGTCCCCTATGGTTGGTTCTCCTTGCCACCCCTCATACTCCTACTGCGGCTCTGTTTGTACCTCGTACAGACACAGCCGTCTCTATCATAGAGTGGATATATTTGTCATCCACTCCTCCTCGGAACATTTATCCTTATTGAGATGCCTTGTCCGATCTTGTTTGTAAAGCCTGCCACCGTGCAGTGCAACTCACGGGTACCGATTTAGTTGCCATTGTGTTCCCCTTGTCCCGTAGTGAATTTGATTCCTTGCGCCACACCTCCTTGGCCTGGCAGGTTGCTCTTTGTGATTATGTGGGACAGATCTCTTATAATCCCCCAAAAGATCCCCGATTGGTTATTACCCAACAGGTGCCCCTGGTTGTCCATTGTCTTAGCCGCTCTCAACCCATTGTTTCAGCCATCACTCTTTTTACTGATGGCTCTCCATGTCGAGGTGTTGTCACCTATCAATTTGGTAACCCCCCTCATTGGCATTCTCGATTTACACTGCCTCAGCGTTCCACGCAGCGCTCCGAACTGGCTGCTGTTGTTTTGGCCTTTCAACTTTTTGCTGATTGTCCCTTTAATTTGATTGTGGACACCCGTTATGTTTATCAAGTAATTGATCATTTACCCCTTGCCCTCATTACCCCTCAGGTCGATGCAGACCTCCTTCGCCTGTTTTTGTCCTTACAATATCTCATCACCACTCGTAATTTCCCTTACTTTGTTGCTCATATTCGCAGTCATACCCCTCTGCCTGGGCCACTCACTGAGGGCAATGCGCGCGCCGATCGCGCGTTACATGGTGAGGTAAATTCCCTTTTTTCTGACCCCATTGAAAGCCATGCCTTTTTTCATCAGTCTGCCTCTGTTTTGGCCCGACAGTTTCACATTCCTGCTGATCATGCACGTTCTATTGTTCGTTCCTGCCCCCACTGTGCTGCTGCTGCCCCTACCTTTTCTTATGCCGTTAACCCCCGAGGTACCGCAGCAAATCAGCTGTGGCAAATGGATGTTACTCATGTGCCACAATTCCGCCCCTATTCGTTTTTACATGTTTCCATTGATACCTATTCAGGATTCCTCTGGGCGAGCCCACAGCGTGGGGAAGCCACTCCCAAAGTTATTCACCATTTGCTAGCCTGTTTTGCTGTTATGGTTCGCCTGAGCCAGATAAAAACAGATAATGCCCCAGCCTATTGCTCCACAGCCCTCTCCACCTTTTGTGCCCAATGGGACATCCGTCTCACACACAGGATCCCTTATAACTCCACGGGCCAAGCCATTGTTGAACGTGCAAATTGCACGCTAAAAACCTTGCTCGACAAACAATTAAAACAAGAGGAGCTGCGTCTCCGAACCTTAGGAGACATTCAGCAACAACTGCATACAACTGCGCTTCCTCCGTTACGGGCCCAAATGACATATAACCTATGGGAAAGATTGGCTTCAATAGCGAATGTTACCCACTTTTGTTTATCTAATTCTGTAGCAGCCGGAGAATTGTTAGGTACATGCCTTATTCCAGTATGTCATCACCCTGAGGAAACTGGGAATGAGACGATGCTCGCTGCTTACGTGAATCTCTCTTCCCAGTACTCTGGTATGGCTAATTGGGGCCCGGCCAACTATACCTTGCCTCACACGGTCATATCCCTCCATACACCGTACCCGGCCGGGGCCAACAATGTCACCTGTGCACGTGTGGTTAACTGCACTAGTACAAAGGTGCCCTTGGGCTGTCGGCAAATTTCTCAACCCCTTTTAAATTGTTCCCACACCGTGAATGTTTCGTACAATTATGGCCATATCATCCTACCATCAGGGTGGTTTTTTACCTGCGGCTCACGCACCTTTAGTTATATTCCTGCAAATTTAAGCGATGGCACCCTTTGCTGCCTTAGTAGAATGACACTCATTCTGCCTTTTGCCGGCCAAAAGCGCAGTAAAAGAGGTGTACCCCTTTCAGAAGATTGTGTTGCAGATGTTGATCTTTTTAGCCGTGCTGAGTATACCGCCTTAGCGGCCTCTATTGTTGGAGTTCCCGGGCTTGCCACTTATACAGCCAGAACTTTAAATAACCTGGCATGCTTTGCGGCAAAGGCAATTAATACAACATCCCAGGTGATTGCCCTACTTAACACAGAGCAACACGAATTAAGGGATGCAATTTTGGATAACAGAGCAGCCATTGATTTTTTGCTCTTAAAACACCATCTAGGCTGCTCCATGTTTCAGCATATGTGTTGCTTTAATTTAACTGATAATAGTCGCTCCATAGAAACTAGACTGGCCGAATTGGCCAATCTTACGGCACACATACGCCAAGATCTGCGGTTTGAGGGCTTTTGGAATTGGCTTACAGGATGGCTGCCCTCTCTAGGATGGCTGCGACAACTTTTCGGTTATGCTGTGTTTGTAATTGTTGGG
The DNA here is from genome assembly GCF_965140235.1 of Caretta caretta. Taxonomy (NCBI): domain Eukaryota; kingdom Metazoa; phylum Chordata; order Testudines; family Cheloniidae; genus Caretta; species Caretta caretta. The sequence goes on along the minus strand of NC_134211.1, from coordinate 132,592,683 downwards.
CTTATATTTTGCTGCTGCTGTATACAATGTATTCCCTCTTTGATAAGGCTTTGTAGAGATCCGCCCTGGCAGGCTCCCTGAGTTGTGTCCTTGTCAGTCCGGGGGTTAAATCACTTGCAAAAGCAAATTGATGGCTACCATGAGATGGCCGAGCACAAATAACAAAAAAAGGGGGGATGAAGAGTTCATGTAGCGTTCATGCACCTGGAAACAGTCAGGGCACACCCTGACTGTTGTGTAGGAGCAATGCACACATTGCTCTGCTCTGTCCAAGGACATGGACCATGGAAACATGGACCATCTGGGAAGTCAAAATAAGGACATCAACCGTGGGAAGCTTCCTCGGCCTAGGCTCAAGGCCTGAGAACAAAGATTATAGTAGATAGAGGCTGGTAAATAAGAATATTAATCAAAGTCATATTATTTCCTTTGTTGATGCCTTTTGCGGTCGGAGTGTGTAATGCGCAGGGGGGAGAGAAATAAAAGAGAGGTGGAAAAGCTGACAGGGAGATCCCGTCAGCAGACCAGCCTGCTTGCTTGCCTAAAGCCGTGTCCTGTCTTGTACTGAACCGCCACAGAAAGCCTTTGACAAGGTCCCTCTCCAAAGGCTTTTAAGCAAAGTAAGTTGTCATGGGATAAGAGGGAAGGTCCTTTCATGGACTGGTAACTGGCTAAAGGATAGGAAACAAAGGGTGGAAATAAATGGTCAGTTTTCAGAATGGGGAGCGGTCAATAGTGGTGTCCCGCAGGGGTCTGTACTGGGCCCTGTCCTATTCAACATATTCATAAACGATCTGGAAAAAGGCTAAACAGTGAGGTGGCAAAATTTGCAGACGATACAAAACTACTCCAGATAGTGAAGTCCAAAGCAGACTGTGAAGAGTTTCAAAGGGACCTCACAAAACTGCGTGACTGGGCAACAAAATGGCAGATGAAATTCAGTGTTGATAAATGCAAAGTAATGTACTTTGGAAAACATAATCTCAACCAATCATATAAAATGATGAGGTCTAAATTAGCTGTTACCACTCAGGAAAGATCTTGGAGTCACTGTGGATAGTTCTCTGAAAACACCCACTTAATGTGCAGCTGCAGTCAAAAAAATCTAACAATGTTGGGAATCATTAAGAAAGGGATAGATAATAAGACAGAAAATATCATGTTGCCTCTATATAAGTCCTTGGTATGCCCACATCTTGAATACTGCGTGCAGATGTGGTCGCCCCATCTCAAAAAGATATATTGGATTTGGAAAAGTTTCAGAAAAGGGCAATGTTAGGGGGCTTTCCCTTCACTACCTCCTGTGGTTCTCTTTACCAGACAGAAGGCAGAAGACCAGAAGTCTGAAGTGCGGGCAATGCAATGTTTATTGGGTTTAATTTCAAGCAAGCATAACTATAGCTATAGCATAACTATAACTAATTATGATGCCTCAGAGCCTTGTTTCCCAGTGTCCTGTCTGCTTTCCTCCTCAGCAGGCATAATTATACCTGTAGTACACACCCTTGGTCCCACCTCTTACAACTTATGGTCATGTTCTGTTTTGGAGGATTGTGAGTCTAGGGTCTTCATCCCACCTCTTTTGTATCTCATGGGAGGGATAAGGAGTGAGGTTGTGCTATGGTCAGGGACAGGCATTTCTTTGGGCTTCGTGTTTCTTATACCTTTCCCCCAGTTGCCCTTGCTCCTCTCGATTCATTGCTTGACCTTGTCTTGAGATAGGAGTGGAAACAGTCTTCACGTGTGTGTTCGTATATTATACTCCCACCATGCCCAGTAACACTTTAACTGCTCTTATCTGTTCCCACTATACTAACAAACCCCTCTGGCCAGGCAGAAACAACATAAACAGTGTCTTTGTTCACACATATTAGTAAAGGATATAAGTGTATCATTCCCCTCTATTCAGCATTGGTGAGGCCTCACCTGGAGTACTATGTCCAGTTTTGGGCCCTACACTACAAGAAGGATGTGGAAAAATTTGAAAGAGTAAAGCTGAGGGCAACATAAATGATTAGGGGGCTGGAGCACATGATTTATGACGAGAGGCTGAGGGAAACTGGGGTTATTTAGTCTGAGGAAGAGAAGAATGAGGGGAGATTTGATAGCTGCTTTCCACTACCTGAAAGGGGGTTCCAAAGAGAATGGATCTAGACTGTTCTCAGTGGTAGCAGATGACAGAACAAGGAGTAATGCTCTCAAGTTGCAGTGGGGGAGGTTTAGGTTGGATATTAGGAAACACTATTTCACTAGGAGGGTGGTGAAACACTGGAATGCGTTACCTAGGGAGGTGGTGGAATCTCCTTCCTTAGAGGGTTTTAAGGTCAGACTTGACAAAGCCCTGGCTGAGATGATTTAGGTGGGGATTCGTCCTACTTTGAGCAGAAGGTTGGACTAGATGACCTCCTGAGGTCCCTTCCAACCCTGATATTCTATGATTCTATGAACAGCTTACATATGAGGAGAGATTAATAAGACTCTTATTTTTCACATCAGAAAAGAGATGACTAAGGGGGGAATATGACAGAGATCTATAAAATCTTGACTGGTGTGGAGAATGTAAATAAGGAAGTGTTCTTTACTCCTCATAACACAAGAATTAGGAGTCACCAAATGAAATTAATAGGCAGCAGGTTTAAAACAAATAAAAGGAAGTATTTCTTCATAGAGCACAACACACAGTCAACCTGTGGAACTCTTTGCCAGAGGATGTTGTGAAGGTCAAGTCTATAACAGGGTTAAAAAAATAACGAGATAAGTTCAGGGAGGATAGGTCCATCAGTGGCTATTAGCCAGGATGGGCAGGGATGGTGTCCCTAGCCTCTGTTTTCCAGAAACTGGGAATGGATGACAGGGGCTCGATCACTTGATGATTCACTGGAATGCATTACCTAGGGAGGTGGTAGAATCTCCTTCCTTAGAAGTTTTTAAGGTCAGGCTTGACAAAGCCCTGGCTGGGATGATTTAATTGGGGACTGGACCTGCTTTGAGCAGGGGGTTGGACTAGATGACCTCCTGAGGTCCCTTCCAACCTTGATATTCTATGATTCTATGATTCCCTGTTCTGTTCATTCCCTTTGAAGCACCTGGCATTGGCCACTGTCAGAAGACAGAATACTGGACTAGATCTGGACCATTGATCTGACCCAGTATGGTCATTCTTATGTTCTTATGTTTGGTTGTTTTTTTGTTTTGAGGATGGGGTTTTGTTTTGACGGGATTCACTAAACAGAGACAAAGATAGGGAGGGGAAACTCGGGCTGGGGCTGGGGTAAAGAGGGGGAAGAAGAGGAGAATGGAGGATGGGAGAAAACTACAGGGAAAAGATTGACTGTCCGTTATAGATTTTATACAGTGCCTAGAACAATGTGACTGCAACCTTTAGGCACTCGAACAACACAAATAATAATAATTAATAGCCTCTTCTGTGGGACAACATCAAAGGTCTTTTGAAAGTCTAAATAAAATATGCCAACTAGTTCTATCTCCGACTTTCCTGAATGAATCAATTAATTCTTGGGTTTGTGGGGCACAATTCTCCTGCTGATGAGACCTTGCCATATCCTAGATCATGGATTCTAAGGCCAGAATGCATCATTGTGATCATCTAGACTGACCTCCTGGAGAACACAAGCCAGAGACCTGCCCCACAATAATTCGTAGAGAAGAGTTTTTAGAAAATCTTCCAATCATAATTTAAAAATTGTCAGTGATGGGTGGTAGCCTGCAGGGGGCGGGCATTGGGGCTGTCTGTTTGTTTGTTTCAGGGAAACCTGGCTGTTTAAAAATAGCCAGAGCTCTGCGAACCAGCTGAGCGGGGGTGAACCAGCTGAGCAGCGGGGAACAGCAGAGCAGCTCACAGCAGGAGTTTGCCTGGGAGTTCGCCTGGAGTGAGCCCAGTGAGGCTTACATCTTGCCAACTTCTCTGAGGAAGCTCATAGTAGGAAGGTGATATGGAAGGGGTGGGGTTCAGCTGTTGTGACCTGCACTGGATGTGCCATGTTTGTCTTTCTTCCACAGGACAGAAGCGACTTTGTCTGTACAAAGTGCAAGCTGGTCTCCATATTGGAAGAGAAGATTGAAGGTCTGGAGCAACAGATAACGACCCTGCGTTGCATACGAGAATGTGAGGATTTTTTGGACAAAAGTCAGGATATGCTTCTACGGGCAAAAAGCTCTAAAGATTTAGAGCAGGTTGCACAGCGGAGCCAAGAGGCCAGTGAAGAAGCTTGGCAACATGTGACCTCCAGAAGAAGAAGGGGGAATGTCCGGGTTCCAGCAATGCGGACACAGGTAACTAACCGCTTTCATGTTCTCTCCACAGGTACCATTGCGGAGAGTGGACCAGATGATATGTCTGGGGGGAGAAAGCAGAAGGAGACTCCGCTGGTTGGAAGGCATGAGATGCACTGTCCTGAGGTTGGGGGTTCCACGACCACCACTCCCAAGAGGAGAAGGCGGGTGGTGGTGGTCGGGGACTCTCTCCTCCGGGGCACTGAGTCATCTATCTGCCGCCCCGACCGGGAAAACCGAGAACTCTGCTGCTTGCCAGGGGCTAAGATTCGCGATGTGACGGAGAGACTGCCGAGACTTATCAAGCCCTCGGATCGCTACCCCTTCCTGCTTCTCCACGTGGGCACCAATGATACTGCCAAGAATGATCTTGAGCGGATCACTGCGGACTATGTGGCTCTGGGAAGAAGGATAAAGGAGTTGGAGGCGCAAGTGGTGTTCTCGTCCATCCTCCCTGTGGAAGGAAAAGGCCGGGGTAGGGACCGTCGAATCATGGAAGTCAACAAATGGCTACGCAGGTGGTGTCGGAGAGAAGGCTTTGGATTCTTTGACCATGGGATGGAGTTCCATGAAGGAGGAGTGCTGGGCAGAGACGGGCTCCATCTTACGAAGAGAGGGAAGAGCATCATTGCCAGCAGGCTGGCTAACCTAGTGAGGAGGGCTTTAAACTAGGTTCACCGGGGGAAGGAGACCAAAGTCCTGAGGTAAGTGGGAAAGCGGGATACCGGGAGGAAGCACAGGCAGGAATGTCTCTGAGGGGAGGGCTCCTGCCTCATACTGGGAATGAGGGGCGATCAGCAGGTTATCTCAAATGCTTATATACGAATGCACAAAGCCTTGGAAACAAGCAGGGAGAACTGGAGGTCCTGGTGATGTCAAGGAATTATGACGTGATTGGAATAACAGAGACTTGGTGGGATAACTCACATGACTGGAGTACTGTCATGGATGGTTATAAACTGTTCAGGAAAGACAGGCAGGGCAGAAAAGGTGGGGGAGTAGCACTGTATGTAAGGGAGCAGTATGACTGCTCAGAGCTCCGGTACGAAACTGCAGAAAAACCTGAGAGTCTCTGGATTAAGTTTAGAAGTGTGAGCAACAAGAGTGATGTAGTGGTGGGAGTCTGCTATAGACCACCGGACCAGGGGGATGAGGTGGATGAGGCTTTCTTCCGGCAATTCGCAGAAGCTACTAGATTGCACGCCCTGGTTCTCATGGGTGACTTTAATCTTCCTGATATCTGCTGGGAGAGCAATACAGCGGTGCATAGACAATCCAGGAAGTTTTTGGAAAGCGTAGGGGACAATTTTCTGGTGCAAGTGCTAGAGGAGCCAACTGGGGGGGAGCTTTTCTTGACCTGCTGCTCACAAACAGGGAAGAATTAGTGGGGGAAGCAAAAGTGGACGGGAATCTGGGAGGCAGTGACCATGAGTTGGTTGAGTTCAGGATCCTGACACAGGGAAGAAAGGTAAGCAGCAGGATATGGACCCTGGACTTCAGGAAAGCAGACTTCGACTCCCTCAGTCTTGATGGGCAAGATCCCCCGGGAGAATAACATGAAGGGGAAAGGAGTCCAGGAGAGCTGGCTGTATTTCAAGGAATCCCTGTTGAGGTTACAGGGACAAACCATCCCGATGTGTCAAAAGAATAGTAAATATGGCAGGCGACCAGCTTGGCTTAACAGTGAAATTCTAGCGGATCTTAAACATAAAAAAGAAGCTTACAAGAACTGGAAGGTTGGACATATGACCAGGGAAGAGTATAAAAATATTGCTCGGGCATGTAGGAATGAAATCACAAGGGCCAAATTGCACCTGGAGCTGCAGCTAGCAAGAGATGTCAAGAGTAACAAGAAGGGTTTCTTCAGGTATCTTTGCAACAAGAAGAAAGCCAAGGAAAGTGTGGGCCCCTTACTGAATGAGGGAGGCAACCTAGTGACAGAGGATGTGAAAAAAGCTAATGTACTCAATGCTTTTTTTGCCTCTGTCTTCACTAACAAGATCAGCTCCCAGACTGCTGCGCTGGGCATCACAACATGGGGAGTAGATGGCCAGCCCTCTGTGGAGAAAGAAGTGGTTAGGGACTATTTAGAAAAGCTAGACATGCACAAGTTCATGGGGCCAGACAAGTTGCATCTGAGAGTGCTAAAGGAATTGGCGGCTGTGATTGCAGAGCCATTGGCCATTATCTTTGAAAACTCGTGGCGAACGGGGGAAGTCCCAGATGACTGGAAAAAGGTTAATGTAGTGCCAATCTTTAAAAAAGGGAAGAAGGAGGATCCTGGGAACTACAGGCCAGTCAGCCTCACCTCAGTCCCAGGAAAAATCATGGAGCAGGTCCTCAAGGAATCAATCCTGAAGCACTTACATGGGAGGAAAGTGATCAGGAACAGTCAGCATGGATTCACCAAGGGAAGGTCATGCCTGACTAATCTAATCGCCTTCTATGATGAGATTACTGGTTCTGTGGATGAAGGGAAAACAGTGGATGTATTGTGTCTTGACTTTAGCAAAGCTTTTGACACGGTCTCCCACAGTATTCTTGTCAGCAAGTTAAAGAAGTATGGGCTGGATGAATGCACTATAAGGTGGGTAGAAAGTTGGCTAGATTGTCGGGCTCAACGGGTAGTGATCAATGGCTCCATGTCTATTTGGCAGCCGGTGTCAAGTGGAGTGCCCCAGGGGTCGGTCCTGGGGCCGGTTTTGTTCAATATCTTCATAAATGATCTGGAGGATGGTGTGGATTGCACTCTCAGCAAATTTGCGGATGATACTAAACTGGGAGGAGTGGTAGATACGCTGGAGGGCAGGGATAGGATACAGAGGGACCTAGACAAATTGGAGGATTGGGCCAAAAGAAATCTGATGAGGTTCAACAAGGATAAGTGCAGGGTCCTGCACTTAGGACGGAAGAACCCAATGCACAGCTACAGACTAGGGACCGAATGGCTAGGCAGCAGTTCTGCGGAAAAGGACCTAGGGGTGACAGTGGACGAGAAGCTGGATATGAGTCAGCAGTGTGCCCTTGTTGCCAAGAAGGCCAATGGCATTTTGGGATGTATAAGTAGGGGCATAGCGAGCAGAGCGAGGGACGTGATCGTCCCCCTCTATTCGGCATTGGTGAGGCCTCATCTGGAGTACTGTGTCCAGTTTTGGGCCCCACACTACAAGAAGGATGTGGATAAATTGGAGAGAGTCCAGCGAAGGGCAACAAAAATGATTAGGGGTCTGGAACACATGAGTTATGAGGAGAGGCTGAGGGAGCTGGGATTGTTTAGCCTGCAGAAGAGAAGAATGAGGGTGGATTTGATAGCTGCTTTCAACTTCCTGAGAGGTGGTTCCAGAGAGGATGGTTCTAGACTATTCTCAGTGGTAGAAGAAGACAGGACAAGGAGTAATGGTCTCAAGTTGCAGTGGGGGAGGTTTAGGTTGGATATTAGGAAATACTTTTTTCTCTAGGAGGGTGGTGAGACACTGGAATGCGTTGCCTAGGGAGGTGGTAGAATCTCCTTCCTTAGAAGTTTTTAAGGTCAGGCCTGACGAAGCCCTGGCTGGGATGATTTAATTGGTGATTGGTCCTGCTTTGAGCAGGGGGTGGGACTAGATGACCTCCTGAGGTCCCTTCCGACCCTGATATTCTATGATTCTATGATTTATGATTCTATGTAGAATCCACCATGACCATTAATAAATTGTTCCAGTGGTTAATTACCCTCACTCATAAAAAATTGTGGTTTTTTTTTCCATTTTGAATTTGTCCAGGTTCAGCTTCCAGCCATTGGATTGTGTTGTACGTTTCTCTTCTAGGTTGAAGAGCGCATTATCAGATATTTGTTCCCCATGTAGATACTTATAGACTGTAATCAAGTCACCCCTTAACCTTCTCTTTGTTAAATTAAATAGACTGATGAGGCTCAAACTATCAGTATCAAACAGGTTGTCTAATCCTTTAATCATTCTTGTGGCTCTTTTCTGAACCCTCTCCAATTTATGAACATCCTTCTTGTAGTGTGGGCACCAGAACTGGACCCAGGGTTCCAGCAGCGGTCGCACCAGTGCCAAAAACAGAGGTAATAGAACCTTCCTGACTCCTACTCATTCACATTAGTCTTTTAGGCTAAGCATCACACTGGGCGCTCATGTTCAGCTGATTATCCACCATGACCCCGAAATACTTCTCAGAGTCACTGCTTCTCAGGACAGACTCTTCTGTCCTGTAAGAATGGCCTGCATTCTCTGTGCCTAGATGTATACATTTATATTTGGCCCTATTAAAATGCATATTTATTTTCTTGAGCGCAGATTGCCAAGTGACCCAGATTGCTCTATCAATGACCACTCCCCTTCATAGAATCATAGAATATCAAGGTTGGAAGGGACCTCAGGAGTTCATCTAGTCCAACTCCCTGCTCAAAGCAGGACTAATCCCCAACTAAATCAGTTAGCCAGTTTTTAATCCATTTATTTAACCCATGCCTGCAGCAGGCCGGACTCACTCTTGCCTCTTTTCAAGCCCACAGCCAACAGACCTTCTGCCAGTAAAATATCCCTGTGACATTTCCCTCTGGTGTTATCTGGACCTTCTGCCAGTAAAATATCCCTGTGACATTTCCCTCTGGTGTTATCTGGGCTGGTGATCTGCTAGGCCTCTCCAATCCTTGACTCTGGGAGCCAGCCTTACCCTGCTCTGCTGGGAGAACCCCCACTTCTGGGAACAGTCTCTGTCTTGTAAGCTACTCCTTGGATTGTGCAACCGAATGATACTAGGCCTGACTATGGCCACTGATGTTTAACAGCAATGAATGAGTCATAGAAATGATTTAATATTCATCCACATGACAGGGCCCAGGCCTGCCAGCCCTGTATGCCGATGGGCCCTCCATTGGGGGAGAGCTTAGAGGATATGAAATGCCACCAAGTACTATGTACAATTTCTTTTCCTAACCCTTCACCTAAAACAAAAGTTCTTTTCCCCCTTCAAACCCTCTAGAATGAGTGTGGAACCGAACACTCCTTAGTCGCCTGTTGAGGATTAGGGCCAGAGTCATTTTTCCATAGAAAAGGCCTGCCAATGTCTTAAAAATCTGGGGTTTGGTTTTCACTGGAAGCAGGCACTTTCTGAAACGCTGTGGTATGTAACTGGGACACCTTCCATAGATTGAATACTGGTTGAGTGCTCTGAATCTGGCACATGAGAATCTGCATAGCACTTAGAACTCACCAGCCGTCCCTCTAGCCCCGTTGCCTGTCTCAGACAGAGGCTGGCACTAGCTGCTTCAAAGAAAAGTGCAAGAACCACAATTATGGAATAACCCAACTATAAGGGGATTTTTTCCTGACTCTTGACAGTTGCTGGTTGGCTTAACCCCTGAAAGATGGGAATTTGCATCCCTTCTTTTTTCTTTTTTCCTCTCTAACGGAATATGGATGTTCTCATTATCGGTATAAATGGCTGATGGAAGAACTGACTATTTTATCCCCTCCCCAGATGCGGCAGTTTTTGCAAACAAAACAGAAGCTGGTTGAAAATTTGGCATGAGGGGGTTATAATTACTAATAACAGGAAACATTAGAATGACAAAGTCACGTCTGAGGCAAGGACTGTGTTTTTGAGTCTTGCTCTATGTCTAGGGTTCCTATAGTAATACAAATAATGACTAATAATAATGTCTTGATTTAACTCTTAATATGCTGCCAGGTATATGATCCCTAAATACCTGCCTTCTACATCAGGCTGGAAATCTGCATGTGGAATTTTCTGAAGTTGTGCAACTCTGTGGGGTGTAGTTATGCATGAAAGGGGTTTTATAAAATTGTATTGTGCTGATATTGAACAATGGAACAAATGGAAAAGCGTGTTTGAGCAAAGAGGATGGTAATGTCCCTTGTATTTTAAATGCAATCAACAAATTGTTCTTTCCTGTGAAATAGGCGTGAACTGCTAAGGAAACAGTTAATCTGCATTACTCAATACGCATGTTGTTGTTTTCTTCATTAGCCAGCAGCACAGATAAACCAATTGCACAATAATTATTCTTTCTGACAAGCCATGAATAATGCAGCACAGAAACAATCCTGAAGAGAGAGATGAGATCTGTGTCATGCTTGATTACCAACTCTTCGTGAAACGGGGTAAAAAAAGAACAGGAGGACTTGTGGCAACTTAGAGACTAACAATTTTATTTGAGCATAAGCTTCCGTGAGCTACAGCTCGCTTCATCGGATGCATTCAGTGGAAAAATACAGAAGGGCAATTTTATGTACACAGAGAACATGAAACAGTGGGTGTTACCATACACACTGTAAGGAGAGTGACATCATAAATTGGTTAGTCTCTAAGGTGCCGCAAGTCCTCCTTTTCTTTTTGCGAATACAGACTAACAGGGCTGTTACTCTGAAACCTGTCAGGTAAGGTGAGCTATTACCAGCAGGAGAGAAAAAAAAGAACCCTTTTGTAGTGATAATCAAGGTGGGCCTTTCCAGCAGTTGACAAGAATGTGTGAGGAACAGTAGGGGGGGAAATAAACATGGGGAAATAGTTTTACTTTTTATTTTTATTTTTATATACTTTTATTTCCCCATGTTTATTCTAACCCCCCCCCCCCCACACACACACACACACACATTCTTGTCAACTGCTGGAAATGGCCCACCTTGATTATCACTACAAAAGGATTCTTTTTTTTTCTCCTGCTGGTAATAGCTCACCTTACCTGACAGGTTTCAGAGTAACAGCCCTGTTAGTCTGTATTCGCAAAAAGAAAAGGAGTACTTGTGGCACCTTAGAGACTAACCAATTTATGATGTCACTCTCCTTACAGTGTGTATGGTAACACCCATTGTTTCATGTTCTCTGTGTATATAAATCTCCTCACTGTATTTTTCCACAGTATGCATCCGATGAAGAGGGCTGTAGCTCACGAAAGCTCATGCTCAAATAAATTGGTTAGTCTCTAAGGCGCCACAAGTTCTCCTGTTCTTTTTGCGAATACAGACTAACACGGCTGCTACTCTGAAACCTGTCTGTTAAATATTCTTTTTTTACCCTAACAGTCCCTTTTTCTTTGGATTGAGAGGTAAAACATTTGAAAGAGGTCATGCTTGCCATCACATGTAAACAGATCCTCACTCCCAGATCTACTTTGCTCTCCACCAAGGGAATTTATTATTTGGATTTTCACATTTTTGGTGAAAATTAAGGTTGACAATTTGAATTTAGAAAAGGGAAAATGGGGACAATTTGCCTCCTGAAACTGAGTGATAAAAAGATTTTCAATTTCAAAACATTGATAAAGTTTTGACAAAAATAAAATAAAAGGCTACACTTTTTAATCTCTCCTCATATATGGAAGCTCCATACCCCTAATCATTTTTGTTGTCCTTCTCTGTACTTTTTCAATTCTAATATATAGATATAGATATATGAGATGGGGTGAGCAGAACTTCACACACTAGTGGGCTTGTGATGGATTTATATAGAGGCAATATGATATTTTCTGTTTTATTAGCTATCCCTTTCTTAATGATTCCTAACTTTCTGTTCGCTTTTTTGACTGCTGCTGCACATTGATCAGATGTTTTCAGAGAACTATCCACAACGACTCCAAGATCTCTGTCTTGAGAGGTATCAGCAAATTTAGACCCCAACATTTCAAATGTATAGTTGGGATTATGCTGTCCAATGTGCATTACTTGCATTTATCAACACTGAATTTCATCGGCCATTTTGTTGCCCAGTCACCCAGTTTTGCAAGTTTGCTTTCTAACTCCTTGCAGTCAGCATTGGACTTAACTATGCTGAGTAACTTTGTATGATCTGCGCTCTTTGCCACTTCACGGTTTACCCTATTTTTCCGAATGTCTATGAATATGTTGAATAGGACTGGCCCCAGTACAGACCCCTGGGGGACACCACTGTTTACCTCTCTCCATTCTGAAAACGGACCATTTATTCCTACCCTTTGTTTCCTATCTTTTAACCAGTTACTGCTCCATAAAAGGACCTTCCCTCTTATTCCATGACAACTTACTTTGCATAAGAGTCGTTGGTGAGGGACCTTGTCAAAGGCTTTCTGAAAGTCCAAGCACACTATATATCCACTAGATCACCCTTCTCCATGTTTGTTGATTCCCTCAAAGAATGCTGATAGATTGGTGAGGCATGATTTCCCTTCACAAAAGCTGTTGACTTTTCCTCAATAAATCATATGCCTCTATGTCTCTAACATTCATAGAATCATAGATTTTAAGGTCAGAAGGGACCATTATGATCATCTAGTCTGACCTCCTGCACAACACAGGCCACAGAATCTCACCCACCAACTCCTATAACAAACCCCTAACTTATGTTTGAGCTATTGTAGTCCTCAAATCATGGTTTAAAGACTTCAAGGTGCAGAGAATCCTCCAGCAAGTGACCCATGTCCCATGCTGCAGAGGAAGGCAAAAACCCCCCATTGCCTCTACCAATCTGCCCTGGAGGAAAAATCCTTCCCGACCCCAAATATGGTGATCAGCTAGACCCTGAGCATGTGGGCAAGACTCACCAGCCAGACACTCAGGAAAGAATTCTCTGTAGTAACTCAGATCCCACCCCATCTAACATCCCATCACAGGTCATTGGTCATATCTACCACTAATAGTCAACGATCAATTAATTGCCAAAATTAGGCAATCCCATCATATCATCTCCATAAATGTATCAATCTTAGTCTTGAAGCCAGATATGTCTTTGGACCCACTGCTCCCCTTGGAAGGCTGTTCCAGAACTTCACTCCTCTGACGGTTAGAAACCTTTGTCTAATTTCAAGTCTAAACGTCCTGATGGCCAGTTTATATCCATTTGCTCTTGTGTCCACACTGGTACTGAGCTTAAATAATTCTTCTCCCTCCGTGGTATTTATCCCTCTGATATATTTATAGAGAGCAATCATATCTCCCCTCAGCCTTCTTTTGGTTAGGCTAAACAAGCCAAGCTCTTTGAGTCTCCTTTCATAAGACAGGTTTTCCATTCCTCGGATCATCCTAGTAGCCCTTCTCTGTACCTGTTCCAGTTTGAATTCATCCTTCTTAAACATGGGAGACCAGAACTGCACATAGTATTCCAGGGGAGGTCTCACCAGTGCCTTGTATAATGGTACTAACACATCCTTAGCTCTACTGGAAATACCTCACCTGATGCATCCCAAGACCGCATTAGCTTTTTTCATGGCCATATCACATTGGCGGCTCATAGTCATCCTGTGGTCAACCAATACTCCAAGGTCCTTCTCCTCCTCTGTTACTTCGAAGTGATGCGTCCCCAGTGTACAACAGAAATTCTTGTTATTAATCCCTAAATGCATGACCTTACACGTTTCACTATTAAATTTCATCCTATTACTATTACTCCAGTTTACAAGGTCATCCAGTTCTTTCTGTAGAACATCCCGGTCCTTCTCTGTATTGGCAATACCTCCCAGCTTTGTGTCATCCGCAAACTTTATTAGCACACTCCCACTTTTTGTGCCACGGTCAGTAATAAAAAGATTAAATAAGATTGGTCCCAAAACTGATCCCTGAGGAACTCCACTGGTAACCTCCCTCCAGTCTGCTAGTTCACCTTTCAGTGTGACCCGCTGTAGTCTCCCCTTTAACCACTTCCTTATCCACCTTTCAATTTTCATATTGATCCCGATCTTTTCCAATTTAGCTAATAATTCTCCATGTGGAACCATATCTAATGACTTACTGAAATTGAGGTAAATTAGATCCACTGTGTTCTCTTTGTCTAAAAATCTGTTACCTTCTCAAAGAAGGAGATCAGGTTGGTTTGACATGATCTACCTTTTGTAAAGCCATGTTGTATTTTGTTCCAATTACCACTGACCTCAATATCCTTAACTACTTTCTCCTTCTCCTCTGATGCTCATTCTCTTCTTTACTATAGTTTCAACCAATTTGCCTAGTACCGAAATTAGGCTTAATGGTCTGTAATTGCCAGGATCACCTCTGGAGCCTTTCTAAAAAACAGGTGTTACATTATCTGTCCACCTGTCATCTGCTACAGATGCTGATTTAAGTGATCAGTTACATACCATTGTTAGTAGATCTGCAATTTCACATTTGAGTGCCTTCAAAACTCTTGGGTGAATACCATCTGGTCCTGGTAACTTATTACTGTTTAATTTATTAATTTCTTCCAAAACCTCTTGTATTGACACCCCAGCCTGGAACAGTTCTTCAGATTTCGGACCTAAAAGGAATAGCTCAGGTGTGGAAATCACCCTCACATCCTCTGCAGTTGCTTTAGCTTCTCCGCAACTGCCTTGTCTTCCTTGAGTGCTCCTTTAGGACCAAGATCAACCAGTAGCCCCACTGATTGTTTGGCATACTTCCTGTCTCTGATGTACTTAAACATTTTTTTTTCTGTTAGTTTTTGTGTCTTTTGCTAATTGCTCTTCCAGTTCTTTTTTGGTCTGTGTGATGGGGTGTTCACACCACACAGGCTAAGTGAGGTCAATTAACCTGATAGGTTGTACCTAGGGAAGAGCCAGGGATGGAAAGGCTGATTGAAGATGGGGCCCAGTTGAGAAAGAACAGGTGGTGCTGGCATAAAGCCAGGACAATGCTAGTTTTGAAACTCCCTGTGTATTGTCGGGGGGCGGGGGCGGTTTGAAGTCTTATGGAAAATGGTTCAGGAGAATGTAAAGCTGAATGTGAGTTATACTGTATATTTAGGATGATGCCTGTGGCCTTCTCCCTGATCAAGAATATGTTAGCTGAGAGATGTTTACAGCCTTTAAAATCAGAGCTTAGCTGAGGACTTGTAGGGACTGTCAGAAGCGTCCTCATCCAGTCACATAGAATCATTGGAAGGGACCTCAGGAGGTCATCTAGTCCAACCGCCTGCTCAAAGCAGGACCCATCCCCAATTAAATCATCCCAGCCAGGGCTTTGTCAAGCCTGACCTTAAAAACTTCTAAGGAAGGAGATTCCACCACCTCCCTAGGTAACGCATTCCAGTGTTTCACCACCCTCCTACTGAAAAAGTTTTTCCTAATATCCAACCTAAATCTCCCCCACTGCAACTTGAGACCATTACTCCTTGTCCTGTCATCTGCTGCCACTGAGAATAGTCTAGAGCCATCCTCTTTGGAACCACCTTTCAGGTAGTTGAAAGCAGCTATCAAATCCCCCCTCTTTCTTCTCTTCCGCAGACTAAACAATCCCACTTCCCTCAGCCTCTCCTCATAAATCATGTGCTCCAGTCCCCTAATCATTTTTGTTGCCCTTCACTGGACTCTCTCCAATTTCTCCACATCCTTCTTGTAGTGTGGGGCCCAAAACTGGATATAGTACTCCAGATGAGACCTCACCAATGTCGAATAGAGGGGAATGATCACGTCCCTTGATCTGCTGGCAATGCCCCTACTTATACATCCCAAAATGCCATTGGCCTTCTTGGCAACAAGGGCACACTGTTGACTCATATCCAGCTTCTCGTCCACTGTGACCCCTAGGTCCTTTTCTGCAGAACTGCTGCCTAGCCATTCGGTCCCTAGTTTGTAGCGGTGCATTGGATTCTTCCGTCCTAAGTGCAGAACTCTGCACTTGTCCTTGTTGAACCTCATCAGATTTCTTTTGGCCCAATCCTCCAATTTGTCTAGGTCCCTCTGTATCCTATCCCTACCCTCCAGTGTATTTACCACTCCTCCCAGTTTAGTGTCGTCTGCAAACTTGCTGAGGGTGCAATCCACACCATCCTCCAAATTATTTATGAAGATATTGAACAAAACCGGCCTGAGGATCGACCCTTGGGGCACTCCGCTTGATACCGGCTGCCAACTAGACATGGAGCCCTTGATCACTACCTGTTGAGCCCGACAATCTAGCCAACTTTCTACCCACCTTATAGTGCATTCATCCAGCCCATACTATGCATATGCCCAACTCTCTTTCGGTATGTGTGTAACTGGCAGGATACCTGGGCCACTGAGCTGAGAATATCTCAAGACCTCTGATGCTCACAAACCGCCCACTACTGTATATTCCCCAGTCTGCCCCCTGCACAGCATTTGGTAATATGTACAGTGAATCCCCCCATCACTGCTGCTGGAATCTCTGTGTGTGAAGACCAAGTTCTCTGGGGCAGGGCCTCTGCAGTATTTTGTGCATTGTGCAGAGTGGTTATGGAGTTCCTGCTCCTCCAATTACCAGAGAGGACCATGATATGTTACAGGGGGGAGCTTAATACATGTAGAAACTTTTTGGTTAAAGAATTCTCTAGCAGCTGCTTAATGCAAAGCTCTTTGTGTTTATAGCTCCATACTACGTGGTGTCAGAAGTGAGTGACTGCCTTTCTCTAAAGGAGTAAAGGAAATGACCCCCCGCCCCCAACAGCCAGCATGGTGAGTGAGTGACAAAATGGAAAATCAAGAAGGAGACCTGTGAAAGCAGCAGCAGGAAGGTAGAAACCAGAGCCATCTCAGTGTGGCAGTAGCACGAATTGCTCTAATTTGAGTTTTTGGCACCTCACATGGCTGGCCTCACTGTATCTGAAGATTTGAGCAATTCCAGATGGCTTCTGGTTTACCAGAGAAAACACAAAAGTATCACATTCAATGTACAGTCAATCTGTGGAACTCATTGTCAGAAGATATTGGGAAGGACAAAACTATAACCTGGATTCAAAAAAGAACTAGATAAGTTCCTGGAGGACAGGTCCATCAATGGCTATTAGCCAAGATGGTCAGAGACACAACCCCATGCTCTGGGTGTCCCTAAACCTCTGACTGTCAGATGCTGAGACTGGACAACAGGGGATGGATCATTTGATGACAGCCCTATTATGTTCATTTCCTTTGAATCATCTGGCAATGGCTACTGTCAGAAGACAGGATCCTGAGCTAGATGGACCATTGGTCTGATCCAGTGTGGCTGTTCTTATGTTTTACCAGTTAAATGCCCTAATATTTGCCATGGGTGATGCTGATGGAGACATCCTGTGTGCAGTACCCCTCACTGATGAGGAAAAGAAAAAAATACACCAAAGCAAATGAGGCTTTTGATGCCCTTGTCATAGGCAGACAGAATATTATATACAGAAGAACTAAATTTAACATGAGGTGCCAGGAGCCAGGGGAAACAGCTGAGCCTGTTATTACTGCAGTTCATATTCTTGCTGAGCATTGCAAATGTGGAATGATAAAAGAACTAATAAGAGATGAGCACTTGTTGGTATAACAGACACCAGTTTATCCACACAACTTCAGTTAGATACAGCTCTCACAGTAACAAAAGCGAGAATGCAAGAGACCACACTGGAATAGCAATATGACTTACATGCTAGCAGCATAGGAGAGACTGCATCAGGCTACACCGATCCAGTAAAAAGGAAAGACACATGCAAAGGAGGAGTTGGACCAAATTCACAAGAGTAGTGGAGAGCTAGACGGGAGGGAGACCAAAGAACCTTAATAGGAAGGAAGCTTAGAAAAGCTGTGGAAGATGGGGGAAGACACGAGGCCATAGCTGGCAGCAATGTCCAGCTAAAGAGGCAGAATGTCGGAGATATCACAAAATGCGACATTTAGCAGTAGGATGCAGGACACCAAGAGTAGTGGAAACACTCCAAGAGAGAGTGTTATCATCAGATGACAAGGAGTGTGTGACGGTGCCCCCATAAGGCTTTATGGAAATATGCTTATGAATATATATGACATAACGGGAATATGTTCTATGCTACTGTCATAAAAATAAAGGGAAGGGTAACCACCTTTCTGTATTCAGTGCTATAAAATCCCTCCTGGCCAGAGGCAAAACCCTTTCACCTGTAAAGGGTTAAGAAGCTAAGATAACCTCGCTGGCACCTGACCAAAATGACCAATGAGGAGACAAGATACTTTCAAAGCTGGAGGGGGGGGGGGGGGGGGGAACAAAGGGTCTGTCTGCCTGCCTGTGTGATGCTTTTGGCGGGAACAGATCAGGAATGCAGTATCAGAAACTCTGTGAAATTGGTAAGTAATCTAGCTAGAAAATGTGTTAGATTTCCTTTTGTTTAATGGCTGGTAAAATATGCTGTGCTGAATGGAATGTATATTCCTGTTTTTGTGTCTTTTTCTAACTTAAGGTTTTGCCTAGAGGGATTCTCTATGTTTTGAATCTGATTACCCTGTAAGGTATCTACCATCCTGATTTTACAGAGGTGATTCTTTTATCTTTTCTTTAATTAAAATGCTTCTTTTAAGAACCTGATTGCTTGTTCATTGTTCTTAAGATTCAAGGGTTTGGGTCTGTGTTCACCTTTATAAATCGGTGAGGATTTTTATCAAGCCTTCCCCAGGAAAGGGGGTGTAGGGCTTGGGGGGGATATTTTGGGGGAAGAGGTCTCCAAGTGGGCTCTTTCCCTGTTCTTTGTTTAACACGCTTGGTGGTGGCAGAATACAGTTCAAGGACAAGGCAAAGTTTGTACCTTGGGGAAGTTTTTAACCTAATCTGGTAAGAATAAGCTTAGGGGGTCTTTCATGCAGGTCTCCACATCTGTACCCTAGATTTCAGAGTGGGGAAGGAACCCTGACAGCTACATATGCCATGTAACATATCTATGTAAAGGTTATGACCTACTGAATCTATTAATCCTATTTGTATGCAGGTATCATTTTTGTATTCAAAGTTATGAATATTGGCCATGTACTGGCTTGATTTCTAAATAACCTTAGTAGAGCATTTAGTCAGTTCCTGGAGAAAGGAATTCTCAAAGTTAAGTGACCAATCAAGAAGCACTTAAGGAACAATGCATCTTGGAAGGCTCCAATCCACATAAGAAGTCTTCCTGGAGACATTCAAGATGCCAGGTGGGCAATGGCTTCTGCCTGTAAAACCTGAGAGTCATGCATGGACATGTGACTTGCCCAGGTGATTCCAGAACTCCATCTTGGAGCTGGACTTTGCACAGTAGAGAGGAGGGGTCTCCACCCACAAGAGAAAGTCTATTTAAGCCCATGGGAGGCCCCTTCATTTTGTTTTCAGCTGGCTAAGGAGATAGCCTCTCCACCCACAAGGATAGGTGAAAGAAACTAGAACAAAGGACAGTAACTACAGGGGGTGTGAGTGATTGCTGGACCCAGACTACAAGGAGATTAGTCTGTAAATGGAAGCTTACTGGAGCTGGTGAGGTTTTGTCTGCATTCAGTTTGATTAGACATAGACTTGCGTGTTTTATTTTATTTTGCTTGGTAATTCACTTTGTTCTGTCTGTTACCACTTGGAATCACTTGAAACCTACTTTCTGTATTTAATAAAATCACTTTTTTACTTATTAATTAACCCAGAGTATGTATTAATACTGGGGGGGGAGGGAAAACAGCTGTGCATACCTCTCTGTCAGTGTTATAGAGGGCAAACAATTCATGAGTTTACCCTGTATAAGCTTTATATAGGGTAAAACAGATTTGTTTAGGGTTTGGACCCCATTGGGAGCTGGGCATCCGAGTGTCAAGGACAGGAACACTTCTGTAAGCTGCTTTCAGTGAAGCCTACGGCTGTTAGGGGACGTGGTTCAGACCTGGGTCTGGGTTTGCAGCCGGCTAGCAGGTCTGGCTCAAACCAGGCAGGGCACTGAAGTCCTAAGCTGGCAGGGCAGGAAAACAGGAGCAGAAGTAGCCTTGGCACACCAGGTGGCAGCTCCCAAGGGGTTTTCTGTGATCCAGCCCGTCACAGAGTGATTCTGGGATGCATGAACTGGGAAATCTCAAGCAGGAGTCTTATTTTATCTCTGTATTTGGCACTGGTGTGACTGCTGCTGGAATACCGTGCCCAGTGTCCACAATTCCAGAAGCAGGTTGATAAATTGGAAAGGGCTCAGAGAAGAGCCATGAGAAAGGTTAAACTATTAGGAAACCTGCTTTACAGTGAGTGAGTAAAGGAGTTCTATCTATTAACTTAACAAAGAGAAAGGTTAAGGGGTGAGTTGATGACAGTGTATAAGTATCTATAGGGGAAATAAATATTTAATATGGGGCTGTTCTATCTAGCAGACAAAGATATAACATGATGCAGTGGCTGGAAGTTGAAGCTAGACAAATTCAGACTGGAAATAAGGTGTAAATTTTTAATGGTACAAGTAATTACTGGAAGAACCTACGAAGGGTCATGGTGGATTCTCCATTATTGGCAATTTTGAAATCAAGACTGGATGTTTTTCTAACACATCTGTTCAAGGAATAATTCTGGAGTGGTTCTATTGGTCTGTGCTCTGCAGGATGTCAAACTAGATGGTCACAGTGGTCGCTTCTCTCCTTGGAATCTATGAAAAACTATATTATCCAACCTGCCTTATTAGCACAAAAGGATAAATCCCTTCAGATCTGGTCACTGGTGCTTTCTACTGTACTTCTCCCATCAAATGTTCATCTCCTCTGAATATTAAGGCAGAGAGAGGCACACCAGGTTGGACAGAGATTCTGTACATCATGCTTCTGTTTTATGTAGCTGACATCTCTCTACTTCCACTAGCAAAATCCATCCTATTCTACTTCACTTGTTCAATACTGAGTGTCGTCCATAGACTTCAATACTATATTAAACCTGTCTTTAATCAAGAGTTTGCTACATAAAACTATGTATTTAAGATAAGTCGTTAAAATTTCATTCCAAGTTTTTGGTGCTCTCTGCTTCTAAATCAGTAAAGCCGCGTTAGGAATCTCTGACTAGCTAACGGCTTGTACTGGCAGGTGACCTAGATCTCCAGTTGTACTCCCTTCTGCCTGAGCTTGTAAATTGCTTACCAGCAGCCCAGCAGAGTGGAGCATTGGCCTAGAATGAGACAGAAAATTCTCAAAATCAAATCAGTGAAACACAATTCCTGAAAAAAAAAAAAAACCCACCCTGTCATCTGTGAAATTGCTGAGTGGGTCCCATCTTCCAGTTACGCCATTTCTGGGCAGGCAAAAGGTACATTTTCATTTTCCCCCTTTGCTAAAGCAGTGTTTACAAAACAATTGTTCTGTTCTATTTGATGCTGTACAGGGTTTTTGACCTCACTCATTCAAGCACCCTCCAGGAGTACACTAAGACACGATTGTGAAAGCAGCTAAGAAAACGAGGAAAGTAGAACTAATTGGCTGATATGGCAGCAGCCCTGTAAAGTTACAGCTAAGATTTTCTTCTTATATTGAGTCTTTTCTAAAGTCTTGCTTGAAACTCTCATGTGATCACTAAAACATAAGGTCAGAGGGTACAGCCCTCACGGCCGGAGTGGCGTCTCCTCCTGGTCATGCTGGGGATTAGCTAGAGGCCGACACCCTCATCCGCGGTCTCTCTCTGCTCCCACCTACGGCTCCTCTCTCAGCTCCCAGAACGGCAGCACCCTCTTTGCGACCTAGCCCTCTGACTGGGTTGTCATCTGAGTGTCCCCTTTCCAGACGGGTAGGGGTGTCTCTGTCCAACAGTCCAGCCATTTCCACAATGGAGAGGGGGTGGGGGTCCTTGGGACAGCCCAGGGACCCTGTAAATAGCAGCCTCCTGCCGCTCCTCTGTAACCTCTGTCAACGCTGCTCTATTTCCCTGGGACACTTCCCCATGCCCCCAGCACCTTCTTCCCCCTCAGCTCAGGGCCTCAGCTGCTCAGTCCCGCAGCCAGTCACTGCTCTGCCCAAGGGGCTTACAGCTCTCTCAGCGCTCCAGGGATGCAGTCCTTACTCCTGGGCTTCCAGAAGCAACTGACCTGCTCTGCCCTGCAGCTCTCTTTTATCTGAGCCTGCCAGGCCCGGATTGGTTGCACCTTGCAGCTCCTCCCTGATTGGCTGTGCTTCATGCAGCCTCTCTAGGCCGTTCGGAGGACTCACCTCCATTGCTGCTTCCGGGGCAGGACATGATTAACCCCTTCTATGCCTGTGTGGCGGAGGCACCCCAATGCACACACCAGCACTGGGTCCAGTTCCACAGGTCTCATCAGCAGAGCTCTCCCCCTGTGCTTTATGCCCAGCTGGAGGACAAAGGAAGATTTCAGTAACACTCTTACCTGTGGCTGCAAAACCATGTGAATGGGGAAGGATGGGAGCCTGTGGCTCAGCTAACAAAGGTTGCAAGTGGTGAGTACTCTGACCCCAGCTCAATGTTGCTGGTTACCAAAGCCGTGCTAAGATGGTCTGTCCGGTATGGCACAGGGCTAGGGTTAGAGGCACTGCATAAAAAGCACTCATTTTCAAATAGCCATTGACAAGGCAGCTGATTATTTCAGCCTCCAGCCATTGCAGATAAACTCCTGCATCATTTCTCCAGGTGAGCTGCTTACGACAGTAGCCGAGCTCTGTTTCCATTATCCTTGGCATGCTGGAAATGAAGCTCGTTTCAGTCTAGTTATTAAGGCCTGTCCTGAGGTGGGCTGATGCAATTGGTGAAGCTGGTGCAATTGGTGAAGCTGGTGCAATTGGTGAAGCTGGTGCAATTGGTGAGCTTATCCCAATAATGTACATTTGTGATTCACTTCAGTGTCTGCAGCGGCCTGGACTGCTTGGAGCAGAGGCATCAGTGCTGCTCCAGGCCAGTGGGGGCAGCAGGAAGCGGCGCGGGCCAAAGGACATGCTGGCCGCCCTTCCCGCAGCCCCCATTGGCCTAGAGCGGCGAACCGCGGCCAGTGGGAGCCGCAAACCGGCCCAGCCCACCAGGGGCTTTCCCTGAACAAGGGAAGCCCTAGTTTGAGAACCACTGACCTAGACCATCCCTGACAGGTGCTGGTCCAACTTGCTCTTAAAAATCCCCAATGATGGAGATTCCACCACACCCTAGGCAATTTATTCCAGAGCTAAACCACCCTGACAATTAGGAAGATTTTCCTAATGTCCAACCTGAACCGCCCTGGCTGCAATTTAAGCCCACTGCTTCTTGTCCTAGCCTCAGAGGTTAAGGAGAACAATTTTTCTCCCTCTTTCTTGTAACAACCTTTCATGTACTTGAAAACTGTTATTGTGTCCCCTCTCAGTCTTCTCTTCTCCAGACTAAACAAATCCAATTGTTTCAATCTTCCCTCATATGCCATGTTTTCTAGAATTTTAAGCATTTTTGTTGCTCTTCTCTGGACTCTCTCCAATTTGTCCACATCCTTCCTGAAATGTGGTGCCCAGAACTGGACACAAGACTCCAGCTGGGGCCTAATCAGTGCTCAGTACAGCAGAATTACTTCTCATGTCTTGCTTACAACACTCCTATTAATACATCCCAAAATGATGTTCACTTTTTTTTTTTTTTGCAACAGCGTTACACTGCTGACTCTCATTTAGCTTGTGATCCACTATGACCCCCAGATCTCTTTCTGCAGTACTCCTTCCTAGGCAGTCATTTCCCATTTTGTAGGTGTGCAACTGATTGTTCCTTCCCAAGTGGAGTACCTTGCATTTGTCCTTATTGAATTTCATTCTATTTACTTCAGACCATTTCTCCAGTTTGTCCAGATCATTCCGAATTTTAATCCTATCCTTCAAAGCACTTGCAACCCCTCCCAGCTTGGTATCATCAGCAAACTTTATAAGTGTACTCTGTATGCCATTATCTAAATCCTTGATGAAGATATTGAACAGATCCAGACTGAAAACTGATCCCTGCAGGACCCCACTCATTATGCCCTTCCAGCATGACTGTGAACCACTGATAACTACTCTCTGGGAACGTTTTTCCAACCAGTTTTGCACCTACCTTATAGTAGCCCTATCTGTGTTGCATTTCCACAGTTTGTTTTTGAGAAGATCATGCGAGACAGTATCAAAAGCTTTACTCAAGTCAAGATATACCATGCGTACCGCTTCCCCCCCATCCACAAGGCTTGTTACCCTGTCAAAGAAAGCTATCAGGTTGACTTGACACAATTTGTTTTTGACAAATCCATGCTGTTACTTATCACCTTATTATCTTCTAGATGTTTGCAAATTGATTGCTTAATTATTTTCTCCATTATCTTTCCAGGTTCAGAAATTAAGCTGACTGGTCTGTAATTCCCTGGGTTATCCTTATTCCCTTTTTATAGATGAGCACTATATATTTGCCCTTTTCCAGTCTTCTGGAATCTCTCCCATCTTCCATGACTTCTCAGAGAAGTTTTACTGATGGGACAGAGACATAGCCAGGCTAAGTGACATGCCAAAGGTCACACAGGGAGTCTGAAGAGGAGCATGGAATTGCACTCCGGTCTCCCAAGTGCCAAGCTAGCAGAACACCCAGCCTCGCTGTTCACTTTCAGACAATTCATAGCGATGGCAAAATTAACTTGTGCTGCACCATCTAATATGACTCTCACTTTTGAAACAACATTCAAGTATTTGCAAATGTTTGTCTTGTTTTCTATGGGCCACGATGCACAGATTCTGCATTCACACTGGTATATCTGAGATCAGAATCTAGCCCTAAACTGGCCATCCTGAATTGTGTACATTATTTTTCTCTAAGTTTTTCTGTACAGTACATGGGTATAAACAGCAAAACTAGGGTCTTACCTGATCACAGGCATCATCTCTACTGCTAGGTAGGAGTGCTTCATTTCCTTTAGCCCCAGCTTCATTGCAGAGCCTGGGCAAGCCCCAGGGTTGTGCCAACACCGATCGTTAGTAGCAGAAGCTGAAGAACAGTGCATGTGGTGGAGAGGAGAAGGAAGGAGTGGAAGCAATATGTTCTCTACGCAGTGAATCAGCAGAACTGTCGGATGGCAAAGCAGTTCCCAGTGCTGAAGCTGATACCTCATACTGTGAGCACAGGTGCGCCTTACATCGCTAAAATGATAAACTGTCCTTTGTTAAATTTGCTGGCCCAGATTAATCCATAATATGACCGAATACCTGTCTATAATGCACCAACACATCATGGGTGAATCTGACCTTTAGTTTTGGGGAGTGTTGAGCTTTCTTACTCAAAAGTCACATTTAAACCAATTGACTGTTGATTTTAAAAAGACAAAGAAATACTTTAATATGCCTAATGCTAAAATAATACGAGTATATGTTAGCATTAATTTGTCAACTGTAGCAGGTTCATGATTGTCCATCCATACTGCCCACTCTGGCAGTACGGTGTAGTGGTTACAGGATTTGAATTATCTCTAAATAGGGTGTTTTCCTGCTTTAAAGTTTTAAGAGAGGAACAGGCCAGTCAGCCTCACCTCAGTCCCTGGAAAAATTATGGAGCAGGTCCTCAAAGAATCAATCCTGAAGCACTTGCATGAGAGGAAAGTGATCAGGAACAGCCAGCATGGATACACCAAGGGAAGGTCATGCCTGACTAATCTAATCGCCTTTTATGATGAGATTACTGGTTCTGTGGATGAAGGGAAAGCAGTGGATGTATTGTATCTTGACTTTAGCAAAGCTTTTGACACGGTCTCCCACAGTATTCTTGTCAGCAAGTTAAGGAAGTATGGGCTGGAAGAATGCACTATAAGGTGGATAGAAAGCTGGCTAGATTGTCGGGCTCAACGGGTAGTGATCAATGGCTCCATGTCTAGTTGGCAGCCGGTATCAAGTGGAGTGCCCCAAGGGTCGGTCCTGGGGCCGGTTTTGTTCAATATCTTCATAAATGATCTGGAGGATGGTGTGGATTGCACTCTCAGCAAATTTGCGGATGATACTAAACTGGGAGGAGTGGTAGATACGCTAGAGGGGAGGGATAGGATACAGAAGGACCTAGACAAATTGTAGGATTGGGCCAAAAGAAATCTGATGAGGTTCAAAAAGGATAAGTGCAGGGTCCTGCACTTAGGACGGAAGAATCCAATGCACCGCTACAGACTAGGGACCGAATGGCTAGGCAGCAGTTCTGCGGAAAAGGACCTAGGGGTGACAGTGGACGAGAAGCTGGATATGAGTCAGCAGTGTGCCCTTGTTGCCAAGAAGGCCAGTGGCATTTTGGGATGTATAAGTAGGGGCATAGCGAGCAGATCGAGGGACGTGATCGTTCCCCTCTATTCGACATTGGTGAGGCCTCATCTGGAGTACTGTGTCCAGTTTTGGGCCCCACACTACAAGAAGGATGTGGATAAATTGGAGAGAGTCCAGCGAAGGACAACAAAAATGATTAGGGGTCTAGAACACATGACTTATGAGGAGAGGCTGAGGGAGCTGGGATTGTTTAGCCTGCAGAAGAGAAGAATGAGGGGGGATTTGATAGCTGCTTTCAACTACCTGAAAGGGGGTTCCAAAGAGGATGGATGTAGACTGTTCTCAATGGTAGCAGATGACAGAACGAGGAGTAATGGTCTCAAGTTGCAGTGGGGGAGGTTTAGATTGGATATTAGGAAAAACTTTTTCACTAAGAGGGTGGTGAAACACTGGAATGCGTTACCTAGGGAGGTGGTAGAATCTCCTTCCTTAGAGGTTTTTAAGGTCAGGCCTGACAAAGCCCTGGCTGGGATGATTTAACTGGGAATTGGTCGTGCTTCGAGCAGGGGGTTGGACTAGATGACCTTCTGGGGTCCCTTCCAACCCTGATATTCTATGATTCTATGATTCTAACAAGTCTAATGTGGGTTTATAGATTTATTAAAAGAAATATGACACTAAGCAAATACATCACTAACTAATTAGCTTCTAATTTCCATAAAATAGTCAAATATAACACAATGCAATAAGCAAATTAAGGTGCAATTGAAATTCAATCAGTAGATCAGTGGTTCGATTTACCCGGCTAACCAATGAGTAGTTACATCAATTAACAAGGTTAACCCTAGAATTACCACAATGAGTTAAGGAAGAGCACTTTTCTTTTCATCTGATCAGTGGGCTAAGAGTCTGCCAAAACACAAGTCACTCTCACCTTTATTTTAACTAAGTATAACTCTTAAAATCATTTCTTTACAGCTTCCCACCTGGTGTTCCACCTAACATTGCTCTCAACATGCCATCTACGTTGGGCTCTATTCATCGAGCTTATGCCCCTCTGCAAAATAATACCGTGTCTGTGACAGTCTGCACTACAGGGTTTTGTAGACAGAAGTTACGCGGCTTTAATTAACCTGCTGTTGCGTGTTGTGTCTGCAGGGTGACTCCACACACCGAGCAGGAGTATCCCATTGTGCAGCTGGCCACAGGGTGCTTTGGGGAGGGTTTGCAATGCCTCCTGGGACAGGTACAGTGTCACATGATGCAGGTTTCTGAATCCCATTGTTCCATGGATATGCTACTAGATTGCCAGCTGCTTTTCAATGGAAGTGCATATGGAGAGGAGGAGGGGGAGTGTGTGTGTGTTGGGGGAGTGTATATGTGAGAGACACAGAGGGCGTGTTGGAGGAGTGTGTTGTCATACTGTCTCTTTAAGTTCAGACAGCAGCCTGAGCAACCAATCCTTGGGGAGGGGGACACCCCACAACATCAGCCCCCGCCCTGCACAGCACAGCAGTCCCTCCCCCCCTGCCCCCCAGCAGCAGCCCGCTCTGCCTGCCTCCCTATGGCTCTGATTCCCTCCGAGTTCTCCCACAGCCTCCTCCACAGCTGGGTGAGCTCCTTCAGAGCAGCAGAGCCGTCACGGCGGGCATCGCGGGACACTGCGGGAGGTCAGCTACGGCAACCTAACAAACAGCAGCCTCTGCCCTGATGCTTTGTCCCTCTAACTTTGCCACAAAAAGCTCCCTGCCTCTCGTCGAGGGGGGTTTATTTCACCGGCAAGTCAGCAGAGTTTTGCCACCAACAGTAGCTCTGCGGCGTGTACACCTCCGCTGCTCTGTCGGCAAAACAACCCTGGGTAGTGCGGACAAGGCCTGCGTCTTTCTGTTATTTTTACACAGATACAGGAATGATTCTTAATCCAGGCATTGAGCAGCTTTGCAACAACCTGCTTTTAACCCAAAATGATTTCTTACTAATTAGAGAACAAGCAAGACTGGTCAGTGTCTACCTGGGGAAACAGTTAACGAGATACCCTCTCTAATGGAACGTTGGCGAACTCAGATGTCTTTGAATTCTACACAGCAGAGTTCTCACATCTTATTTTTCTTCCTAGAACCACTAAGGGATTGTCTACACAGAGTGGCAAAGTGGGCCAGGGGAGGGAGGTGATTTGTAAAGTGTTCTAATGAGTTGCACTCTAATTGCCCCATGTAGACCGAGGTGACTACCTAGTTTGTGTTGACATAGCGTTTAGCTTAACAAAGAAAAGGTCAAGGGGTGGCTCGATCACAATTTATCATTACCTACATAGAGAACAAATATTTAAAATGGGCTCTTCAATCTAGCCGAGAAATGTCTAACACGATCCAATGGCTGGAAGTTGAAGCTCGACAAATTCAGACTAGAAATAAAGTGTAAGTTTAAATGGTGCAAGTAATTAATCATAGCAACAGGTGTAACAAATAGCTAGTAAATAACGTTATAAAAGACAATAGGCAAGAGAGGTCATGCATGGTGAATTCAGAGAGGTGATAGCTTGAGCTCCGATTAAAAAAAATACAAAGAAACATTTGTTATGGAAACAATAACTTTCATGGAATTTTTTTCAATTTTATCAATATTTCTTCCCCTTTTTGGATGGTAAATCCAAAAACTAAACGATTTATGGGTTCAGGGTTGTGTTCTCCTAACTGCTTTTTACATGCTATTTCCTAGTTAAGTGGAAATTAAAATGAACAGTCCCAAGACTGAAAGGCCTGCAAGCTTCATGTAAACTCTATAAAAACACCATAGAGGCTCAAACAAAACATATACCCAAATAAAAAACAAAAAAACCCACAAAGAGGACCACCAAAAAAAATATGCCACCATGGCTAAACAACAGAGGGAAAGAAGTGGTTAGAGGCAAAAAAGGCATCCTTTAAAAATTGGAAGTCAAATTCTACCGAGGAAAACAGAAAGGAGCATAAACTCTGGCAAGTCATAGTGTAATGAGGCAGGCCAAGAAAGCATTGGAAGTGCAAGTATTAAAGACACAAAAATTAACAGCAATTTTTTTTCAAGTACATCAGAAGCAGGAAGTCCACCAAACAATCAGTGGCTCCATAGGACAATCAAGTAATAAAGGAGCACTCAAGAAAGACAAGGCCACAGTGCAGAAGCTCAATGAATTCTTTGCATCTGTCTTCATGGCAGAGGATGTGAGGGAGATTCCCAAACCTGAGCCATTCTTTTTAGGGGACAAATCTGAGGAACTGTTCTAGACAGAGGTTTGAGAACAAACCGATAAATTAAACAATAATAAGTCACCAGGACCAGATGGTATTCATCCACTAATTGTGGTATGTAAGCTGTTGTAACCTACATGCCGGATGACTGGAGGATAGCTAATGTGACACCTATTCTTTTAAAAATGCTCCAAAAACAATCCTGGCAATTTCAGGAGGGTAAGCCTAACTTTGGTACCAGGCACATTTGTTGAAACAATAGTAAAGAACAGAATGATCAGACGCACAGATGAACTCAATATTGTAGGAAAGAATCAGCATTGCTTCTGTAAAGGGAAATCATGCCTCACCAATCCATGAGAGTTCTTTGAGGGGGTCAACAAGCCCTTTGACAAGGGGGATCCAGTGGACATGGTGAACTTGGACTTTCAGAAAGCCTTTGGCAAGGTCCCAAACCGAAAGCTCTAAAGCAAAGTAAGCTGCATGGGAAAAGAGGGAAGGTCCTTTTAGGGATCAGCAACTAGTTAAAAGATATGAAACAAAGGGTAGGAATAAATGGTCAGTTTTCACAGTGGAGAGAGGTAAATACATGATCCCCTAAGGATCTGTACTGGGACCAGGGCGGTGTAACATATTCATAAATGACCTGTTTGCAGACGGTACAAAATTACTCAAGATAGTTAAGTCCAAAGCAGACTGTGAAGAGTTACAAGGGGATCTCACAAAACTGAGTGACTGGGCAACAAAATGGCAGATTAAGTTCAGTGTGGATAAATGCAGTGATGCACACTGAAAAACAGAATCTCAACTACACATACATGATGATGGGATCTAAATTAGCTATTACCTATCAAAAATGAGAGCTTGGAGTCATTGCTGATAGTTCTAGGAAAACATCTGCTCAATATACAGTGGCAGTCAAAAAAGCTAACAGAATGTAAACCATTAGGAAAGGAATAGATAATAAATCAGAAAATATCATAATGACATTATATAAAACCGTAGTATGCCCACACCTTGAATACTGCATGCAGTTCTGGTCATCTCATCTCATTCAAGATATATTAGAACTGGAAAAAATACAGAGAAGGGCAACAAAATTATTAAGTTTCAGAGAAGCAGCCATGTTAGTCTGTATCAGCAAAAAGAACAGGAGTACTTGTGGCAGCCCTCAGCTTGGCTGTTTTTCTGAATTCACAGTCCAGGTTGACTCGTCCTGGGTCTGACCAGGAGTTGGGAGGATTTGGGGGGAACCCGGGCTATTTAACATCTGCCTCTGGACTCAGCTGCTCGCCCTGATTCCACCGCGTGGGCCAGAAGCACCAGCCAACCAAACAGGACTCTCTGGACAAGCGCACGGTGGTTCATGTGCCCCCCCCAAATTGTCCACCCCACAGCTTGTCCCCTTCTACCTGACCCCAACTCCTGTTAACCACCTGCCACTGCCCCCGTTGGGGCATCGGCAATGGAGGGCACCGGGGTGACCTCCGCCGCTGCCATGCCCACCGCCTCCTCAGACTCTAGGGGACCCCCTAGCCGGCGGGAAAGGCCAGGGCAAGAAGAAGGGGACGGGCCCCACTAAAACCACCGGGCCCTCCATGGCAGGGGCCACTCCCACTGCTGCGGCCCCACCACCGACCATGGCATCCTCCCCCGCCGCCCCCTCCACCAGCTCTGCGGGTGTCCCCCCCTCAGCCCCCAGGACGTATGCCCGGGCGGCGGCAGCCCCCCCGCCTGCCGCTTCGTCATCTCTCCCGCCCACCGCCTCCGCCACCATCAATAGCGGCCGGGGCCCCTTTCCCACCATGACCAGGAAGCACGGTGTCCAATGCCTCCTGGTGCCCGCCTCGCCCCACGTGGAGACCTATGTGCGGGCGTTGGCGAGCGTGGTGGGGCCCTCGGCCATTGTGGCGGCCTCCAAAATGTACGGGAAGGTCGTCGTCTTCTTAGCATCGGAGGCTGCCCCCAGGAAGCGGTGGAGAGGGGCCTGGCGGTGGGGGGGGGTTGTCCCCCTGGAGCCGCTAGAGGACCTTGGCATCTGCCTGGTCCTGACCTCTGTCCCTCCTTTTCTCCCCAATGCTGCCCTGCTAATTGCCCTTTCCACCCTGGGGAAATCTGTTTCTGTCATCAGCCCTCTCCCATTGGGCTGCAAGGACCCCACCCTCCGTCACATCTTTTCCTTCCGCCTGCAAATGCAGCTTCTACTGCTGTCAGCGGCGCGTGACGGAGAGGCGCTCGAGGGGCCCTTCCTGGTCCCGCACCAGGAGGCCCGTTACCGGGTGTACTTCTCCATGGGGGGAAGCCCGGTGCTACCTCTGCCAGATGTCAGGGCATGTCCGGAGGGACTGCCCCTTAGCCCGGCAAGGAGGGGCACCTGGGATCCCCGAGACCCGGCAGGACATCGGCCCTCTCATTGCCGACGCCCCTGGCCACCCGATACCCGAACCCACCCCCCTCCTCTTCGGACCATCATTTCTCCCGCTCAGGCCCAAGGGGCACCTCCCCTACAACGCCCAGACGAGCGGGAGAGCCCCGCCCTCGCTTCTGACAATCTGGCGGGGCCTATGGAGGAGGGTGTGGCAGAGATACCACCAGGCAAGGGAGAGAGCCTGCCCCAGAGAGAATCCTCCCTCCCTTATGCCGCCCCACAGTTTCCCCCCGCAAGCCCCTGAGCCATCGCCTTTACCTCCTGATACGACCCCTGCTAACCAGCCCCCAGATGATGCCATGGAGGGCTGGGCCCTAGTCCAGGGGAAGTGAGGCAAGCGGAAGGCTCGAGCTCCGCCTCATCTACCCGAGGCAGACGCCTCCCGGAAGATCGGGAAGGGGGGCACCGATGCCAAACCTTCCGCTTTGCCCACGAATGCGTCCCATCCACCGGTGTCAGCCAGGAAAGACGTGGCAGCACCGGAGGGTAGTGTCTCCCCTCCACAGGAGACCCTCCCCTCCGAGACCCTTGAGGAAGCCCCTTCTGTCCTGACTCTACCCGAAGCCCCCATGAACCCCAAGACAACTGTCATGGCGGGTGCCGGCAGGGAGAATCCCGGCGCGGCGGAAAGTGTCCTCTCCTCCATGTTCGAGGAGATCGAGGCCTTAGATCTGACCCCAGTTGCCCAGGGGGAGGACGACCGTTTGCCAGCAAATCTCGATCTGGGCAACCTCACTCCACCCCTCTTTTCCCCATGCTCTCTCCCTTAACTGTTGTTTCCACTCCCACCTCCGAGGAGCCCCTGGACTCCTCCACTGACCCAGCCGCTGATGGCACCCCACTGACGACCACCGAACCTGCTCAGGTGACAGCCGGTGCCACGCGGCCGGGACACGAGTCGCCAGGGGCACCCCCCGTTGGTGCGGAGCAATCGACTTCCTTCCTGGGCGGGGGCCCTACAGAAGATAATCCACCTCCTGGTGCTGTGGCCGCTAAATCCACCACAGAGCGCGCACCGGGTATCACTGAGAGCTCCCTCCCCACCCCCTTAACCCTTGAGCCTGTTTGGGAGGTGCCACCATCCAGCTGCTTGCCTCCTGAAACCCAGAACCTCTCCTCTGCCCCTGCCCCTACCCCTATCCAGTCTACCTCCTGCGATGTTATCGCCGCCCCCGGGGCTGTCTCTTTCCCTTTTCCAACCGATGACCCCCAGGGAGCAGCCTTTGCATTCTCCTGGCCCGACCCATTAGGGGCTGCTATCTTCCCTCCACCACCCCCTATTGCCCCAGAGCTTGAGGTGGGCCTAGAAGCTCCAGCCCATCAGGCACCCCGTTGGGGGTCCGCACCCTGCTTGTCCGTTTTAGTGGACCACAGGGCTGCACCAAGGGCCCCGCTGGGGAACAACCGGGAAACCATAACCCCACCTCCCCATGAGCTGCGAGGAGAACTGCGGAAGTTTTTAGAGGATGTCCTTGGCTCCCGCAACAAGGTACAGCTTGCTCTCCAGAAATGGGGGGATTTTTTTCAAAATCCGGGGCCACGCCCTCATGGGGGAAGGTAAAGGGACAGGGAAACAGGATGCCGCGGCCTACTGGCAGGTCCACGTCTTCCGTGAACAATTACTCACCTACAGGATGGGTCAAGGACTGTTGTGCGGCCTGCTGGGGGATGTGAGCGTCCCTGGCAGTGAGGATCCCCCCCACCCACCCCCCCCATGACACCTCTCACCATCGCAACATTGAACAACCGGAGCTGTAGGATGGCTCTCCGCAGGTCCCAGGTGCTCTCCTTCCTTCGGGAGGGAGGGTACTCTGTGATTTTCCTGCAGGAGACCCATACAGATCCGACGCCAAAGACAGTTGGCGGCTGGAGTCGGGGGACAGGGTCTACTTTAGCCATTCCACAATTCAGCAGTCTGGAGTGGTGATTCTGTTCTCCCCCGACCTACGGCCCGAGGTGCTTGGGGTCGCCGAGGCCATACCGGGTCGCCTGCTGCATCTCTGGGTCTGTACAGAGGGGCTCGTGGTTAACCTCGTTAACGTCTATGCCCCGACATCAGGCCCGGAGCGGCTGCAATTCTATCAGCAGGCGTCCGCTTTCCTCGGCACCTTAGATTCTCACGAGTGCCTGGTCCTGGGAGGGGATTTTAATACGACCCTCGAGGTGCGAGACCGCTCGGGGACCGAGCAGAGACCGGCCACTGCGGACACCCTCCGGGAGATAGTTGAACATCACTCCCTAGTGGACATCTGGCGTGACCACCACCCGGATGACACTTCCACGTTCACCTTTGTCTGGGTGGAAGCCCATCCGTCGAGCCACTCCTGGATGGACCGCATTTCTATATCACGCTTCCATCTCTCACGAGCCCACTCCTCCAGCATTCGGCTGGCCCCATTTTCTGACCATCACCTAGCCACCGTGACAGCCTCCCTCTGTGCAGAGAGGCCGGGGCCAGCCTATTGTCATTTTAACAACAGCCTGTTGGAAGATGAAGGTTTCGTGAAGTCCTTCCGGGAATTCTGGCTGGCCCAGCGAGGGCAGTGGCGTGCCTTTCCCTCGGCGCAGCGATGGTGGGACCTGGGGAAGGTGCGCGCCTGGCTTTTCTGCCGTGATTATAACCGGGACACCAGCCGATGGAGAAATGTGGCGATAGAGCAGTTGGAACGGGAGGTCTTAGAGCTGGAGAGGCGTCTGGCCGCCAGCCCCGAAGACCCGCTCCTCTGCGGAGTATGCCGGGAGAAGCGGGAGGAGCTCTGGGCCCTTGAGGACCATTGGGCCAGTGGCGCCTTTGTTCGATCCTGCATCCGTCTCCTTCGGGAGATGGATCACGGCTCCCGCTTCTTCTATGCCCTGGAGAAAATGAGGGGGGCCAAGAAACACATCACCTGCCTCCTAGCAGAAGATGGCAGCCCCCTCACGGAACCGGCGGAGATGTGCGGGAGGGCCCGAGCCTTCTACGAAGTCTTTTCTCCCTGGATCCGACTGACCCTAGCGCTTGCAGAGTGCTTTGGGAGGAGCTCCCTACAGTCAGCGCGAGCGACCGAGAGCGGCTAAAGTTGCCTCTCACTCTGGCCGAGTTCTCGGAAGCCCTCCGTCGCGTACCCACTAATAAGTCTCCAGGCATGGACGGGCTGACCGTGGAGTTCTACCGCGTGTTTTGGGACGTCCTCGGCCCAGACCTAGTCACCGTCTGGACCGAGTCTCTGCAGAGCGGGGTCCTCCCTCTTTCGTGCAGCCGAGCTGTGCTCGCCTTATTGCCGAAGAAGAGGGATCTCCGCGATTTACGAAATTGGCGTCCCGTCTTGCTCCTCAGCACAGACTACAAAATTGTAGTGAAAGCAATCTCGCTGCGGCTAGGGTCTGTGCTGGCGGATGTGATCCACCCAGACCAGACCTACACCATCCCGGGTCGCAGTATCTTTGATAACCTATTTCTGGTTCGGGACCTTTTGGAACTCAGGTGTAGAGACGGTCTGTCGTTCCCCCTCCTGTCCCTAGATCAGGAGAAGGCGTTCGATAGGCTGGACCACAGGTACCTCCTGAGCACTCTGCAGGCGTTTGGCTTTGGACCCCAGTTTGTGGGTTTTCTCTGGCAGAGGTGCCCCCTCTCGGGCCAGCTGTACACTCTGGTGATCGAGCCCTTCCTCTGTCTCCTCCGCAGGAGGTTGACAGGGTTGGTGCTGCGGGAGCCGGAGCTGCGGCTTGTCCTGTCGGCATATGCCGATGACCTGCTCCTTCTGGTCCAGGACCCAAGTGACTTGGCATAGGTAGAGACTTGCCAGGCCATCTATTCGGCAGCCTCCTCCGCCTGGGTCAACTGGGTCAAGAGCTCTGGCTTGGCGGTAGGAGACTGGCGGCAGGCGAGCTCCCTCCCACCCACGCTTCAGACCATCCGGTGGAGCGCAGGTCCACTGCTCTACCTCGGCGTTTACCTTTCTGCCACGCATCCTTCTCTGCCGGAAAACTGGGAAAATTTAGAGGGCGGGGTGATAGAGCGGCTCCGGAAATGGACGGGAATACTCCGATGTCTCTCCCTCCGAGGGAGAGCGCTGGTGCTTAACCAACTAGTCCTGTCCATGCTCTGGTACCGGCTCAACACCCTGGTCCCGGCCCCGGCCCCGGGTTTCCTGACCAACCTCCGGACATCGATTCTGGGGTTCTTTTGGTCAGGAACACACTGGGCCCCTGTAGGGGTCCTTCATCTACCCCTGAAGGAAGGAGGACAGGGCCTGAAGTGTCTTCACACTCAGGTCCGTGTCTTCCGCCTCCAGGCCCTGCAGAGGCTCCTCTATGGTGCAGGCAGTTTGGCGTGGAGCACACTGGTGCATGCCATCCTGCGCCGCATCCGAGGGCTCCGATATGACCGGCAGCTCTTTTATCTCCATCCGGGAGGTCTTCCGCGAGACCTAACGGGGCTGCTGGTCTTCTACCAGGACCTCCTCCGGACTTGGAAACTGTTTTTAACAACCAGGTCCGTGGCGGCCACCGA
The DNA here is from genome assembly GCF_965140235.1 of Caretta caretta. Classification (NCBI taxonomy): domain Eukaryota; kingdom Metazoa; phylum Chordata; order Testudines; family Cheloniidae; genus Caretta; species Caretta caretta. The sequence continues at coordinate 132,556,402 of NC_134211.1, read as the reverse complement.
GGGGGTAGATCTCCTCGCGGAGACCCTGCTACACAACCCCCAACTCCGTGTGCAGGTGGCGGAGTCACGCTCGGTGCGCCAGAGGTTGGTCCTGGCAGAAGTCACGAGAGTCGGAGACCTCCTGGACTACGACCGGGGAGACTGGCTGGATCCCCTGATGCTCGCCCGGCGCATGGGGCTCTCCAGACTTCGCACCCCCCGGCACATACTTCAGGAGGCGAAGGCCGCTTTGTCGCCCGCTGCTCAAGCTTACCTCGACCAGGTCCTGCTCGAGGGCATGCCCCGCTTATCCTCTACCCCAGGCCCGCTGGACCTTTTAATTGGACCCCTGCCCCGCAGACCCAATCGAACCCCTCACCCCTCCACCGCGAGCCAGCTGCATGAACTGCAGCTGGTATGCTTCCAAACTGCGCCAAGGAAACATCTATACATGTTCGTGCTCCACACCCTTTACGCCCTCACCTTAGTGTCCTGCCCCGACACAAAGTGGCGAGACCTTCTGCCACCTTTGGAGGGTGAGCAGCCCCGGTGGGCCAGCCTCTATTCCACCTTGGTTCCGAGGTCCGTCGGGGACATCAGTTGGCGGCTCCTTCATGGAGCTGTGAGCACGGGAACGTACTTGGCGCGGTTCACCCCCGTCCCAGATACTTGTCCCTTTTGCGGTGTGAGGGAAACCCTGGCGCACGTATATTTGGAGTATGTCAGGCTGCAGCCCCTGTTCCAGCTCCTCATAAATCTCCTATTACATTTTTGGTTCCATTTTTCCCCTCACCTTTTTATTTGTGCACTCCCCATCTGTGGCCTCACAAAGTCACGGGATCTCCTACTTAACCTCCTCCTGGCCCTGGCTAAAATGGCCATCTATAAAACCAGAGAGAGGAGGTTGGCTGATGGAGTTTCCTGTGATTGTGGGGCCGTTTTCCGATCCTCGGTCCATTCACGTATCCGGGCGGAATTCCTCTGGGCGGTGTCCACTGACTCCCTTGATGCTTTTGAGGAGCGGTGGGCGCTGTCCGAGGTTCTCTGCTTGGTGTTCCCGTCCGGGTCCCTTTGTCTGACCCTTTGACTGGGAGAGAGAATAAGGGACCCCAGCCCCAGCCATTGCTGCTGTGGACACCACCAACCTAGAGGGGTCCTTTCACACGTGGGTGCACGTGACACCCCCCCCCCCGGATTGTCCACCCCACAGCCTGCCCCTCTTATTGGGTGCTTTCAGAGGAGGGAATTGTTGGTGACACTTGGGCGTGGCGCCAGGTAACTCAAGGGGGTGGAAGATCACGAGAGTCGATGAAGCCCCCTCGCTCTGGGCCACCAGGTAACTCGGAAGGGTGGAAGACCATGAGAGTCAAGGAAGTCCCCCACTCTGGGCCCAGGCAAGCTTGAATACTTCCCTCCCCTGAAGCTAATGAGGAAACAATTGTGATTGGTTGCTGTGTTACACATTGCATATGCTGCTATTTTTGCTTTGTAAGTGTGTTATGCAAATAAAAAAAAATCTTTTGCTTAAAAAAAAAATTACTCTTCTGTAGCCATCCTGCCTGACCCTGTCACACACCTTAGAGACTAACAAATTTATTTGAGCATAAGCTTTCGTGGGCTATAGCCCACTTCATCGGATGCATAGAATGGAACATATAGTAAGAAGATATTTATACATACAGAGAACGCGGAACAGCTTCCATATGAGGAGAGATTAATAAGACTGGGACTTTTCAGTATGGAAAAGAGACAGCTAAAGGGGGATATGATAGAAATATATAAATATATAGAGAGAAATATATAAAATCATCAATGGCATGGAAAAACTGAATAGGCAAATGTTATTTACCCGTTTGCATAAGACAAGACGCAGGGGTCACCCAATGAAATTAATAGGTAGCATGTTTAAAACAAACATAACAAATTTCTTTACACAACACCCATCAACTTGTGGAACTCATTGCCAGGGGATGGTGTGAAGGCCAAAAGTATAAGTGGTTTGAAAAAAGAATTAGATAAGTTCAGCAAGGTTAGGTCCATCATGGCTATTAGCCAAGATGGTCAGGGATGTTCCCAGCCTCTGATTGCCAGAACCTGGGCATGGACAAGAGGGGATGGATTACCTGATGATTGTCTGTTCTGTTTATTCCCTCTGAAACATTTGGCATTGGTCACTTTCGGAAGACAGGATACTGTGCAAGATGGACCACTGGTCTGACCCAGTGTGGCTGTTCTTATGTTCCCCCTTTTCCAGTCATAAAAAAATGGAGCAAAAAGAGTGGCACCCCAAATACTCAGGGGAACAAAGAGGTTTTGAAAACTGACCCCCACCTCCCAAAAAATAAGTTCCATTTTTGTATCACTGAAAAATTCTGTGAAGTATTTAAAAGAAATGAATACCTTTCACTGTGCTCAGATGTTCTTTACGTACAGTACGCAGCATATTAGCCCTTAGTGATATGTGTTCACAGCAGGCACAAGGCAAGTGAAGTCGGTTACAAGGTAGGGTGCCTCCAGCCAGCTGGGCAGCAGCACTAGGACACCTGTTGCCATGTGGTCAGCTCCGAGTGCCTGAAAAGGGGGATAGTTTAAGTAAAAATGTAGGCAGGAAACTTTCTAAGACATAAAGGAGAAACTTGACTAAATAGAGCTGTACAACACTGCAGGATAATGAAGTCTTTTCCTTGACTACTGAGGTATTGAATGGCATTATGGAGGAAAAGTCTATTATAGGCAATATGCAAATCTTACCTAATGTATCGTATGACAAAAAGGGTGCCTTTGAGGGATTGCATTAAATTAATGACATTAGCAACTGTAGGCATAAAATAACATTTGTACTTTAAAAAATGGCAGCGCTTTCTGGATGAGACACATACTTTCAAGGCTTGTACGTCATTCAATTCTTTACATGTCAGGTGGCTGCAAAGTTCTTAGCAGGGTAATCCAATAACCCTCACGGTAAGAGAGGAAATGTCAGCCGTAGTCTGTCTGAATTATCATAATTAGGGCATAACTTAATTGTAAGTGTTTCTGTTGATTCTCATCCCCTGGTAGTGCACTGTCAAACATTCTTACCCAGCCTTGCTGAGTCTTGCCCTGAGTGGAGTTGGAGTTTGGCCTGCTGTTTATTCTCCATAAGGAGTCCAATCTGAGGCAGGTGTAATACACTGATAATCTGCATGTCTGCTGCTCTTATTTTACTGTGTTTCAGAGCTTAGCTACTATGGTGATGTGCAGGAGTCAGACCGGAGAAAAATGAGGGATGCTTTCCCATGTGCTACCCAGTCTCTACCCACTTGTGATGCCAAAATATGATGCCAATCATGGCAGATGCTACTGTTCCTCATGATGGGATTATCCCTCTCATTTCATGTGTGCTCTGATCAGCAGTGAAATCATAGATTCAAAGGACAAGAAGGGCCCTCCAGAGGTCATCCAGTCCAGTGGCTCTCAACCTTTCCAGACTACTGTACTCCTTTCTGGATTGTGATGGGGCGCACTTGCTCTACAGTGGATTGGGAAGGGCTAAGCCTACATTGCGTGCTGAGGAAACCACGCCCCCACAACTCTACTGGGCATGCTCCAAATGCACTAGTATAAAAGGGACCAGCTCGGCTGGGGCTGACTGCCGGAGAGGAAGGATGTGTGTCTCAGCCGAGGACCAGCCAAAGCCCGAGGCCATGGGAGCTGGCGATGCTGCAACCCAGGCGGGCACCAGGATACCCACAGAGGCCCCGCAGAGTCCAGAGTTGCCAGGGACAGGGCAGACTGGGGAGCCTGGAGCGGTGGAGACACCCGGAACGCAGCAGCAGGAACCATGGTAGGAAGCAGCACAGGGGAATTAGACAGTGGCCCAGTGAGTGAACTGGACCTTTGAGTCGGTGTATTTCGTTCGGACCCCACTGACTCAGTGGCATGTGCTCTTGCAACTACCAGGGTCCTGGACTAGGGCCCAGTGGAGAGGGAAGACCCAAGCCCCCCTCCCTGGGCCATCACCACCCCATTTTATGTGCGTGGCAGCCCCCCTCCCTGACTGATGCCTCTTGGCCATTAGACCCTACTGCACAGCTAACACGGGCAAATCTATTGACATTGGCCACTGGTCCTTGCCAGCTGGCTGCCTGGGGCGAATCTATTGCCTCAGGTCACTAAGCTGTACTGCCCTGCTAATAAGGGTGAATACACTGACTTTGGCCATTAGGCCTTCATGTCCTGCTAATAAGGGCGAGTATATTGACGTTGGCAACAGACAGGTGAACATGGGCTGCTTACGGCCCACCCCTACACCCTTAAGGGGACAGGGCGCACGTGCCCCACACTGGACAGGGTCCCCCCCAACGCTGTCACAAGGAGTCTGATTTGTCTTCTGTACCTCCAAGTTTCACCTGACTTAAAACCTACTTGCTTACAAAATCAGACATAAAAATACAAAAGTGTCACAGCCCCACTGTGATTGAAAAAGCCCCACTTCCTCATTTTTACCATCTAGTTATAAAAAAAATCAATTGGAATGTAAATATTGTACTGACATTTCAGTGTAGAGAATATAGTCCTTATCTGTATGAAACTGTAGTTTGTGCTCACTTTGCTAGTGCTTTTGATGTAGCCTGTTGTAAAACTAGGCAAATCTCTAGCTGAGTTGAGGTGCCCCCTGGAAGACCTCTGCATACCCCCAGGGGTACATATAGCCCTGCTTGAAAACCACTGATTTAGATAATGGCATAGTGAGAACACTTATAAAGTTTGCGGACTATACCAAGTTGGGTGGGGTTGCAAGTGCTTTGAAGGGTAGGATTAAAATTCAAAATGTTCTGGACAAACTGGCAAAATTGTCTGAAGAAAACAGGATAAAATTCAATAAGGACAAGTGCAAAGTACTCCAGTTAGGAAGGAACAATCAGTTACACGCATACAAAATGGGAAATGACCGCGGAAAGGGATCTGGGGGTCCTAGTGGATCACAAGCTAAATGAGAGTCAACAATGTAACACTGCTGAAAAAAAAGCAAACACCATTCGGGGATGTATTGGCAGGAGTGTTGTAAGCAAGACGTGAGAAGTGATTCTTCTGCTCTGCTCCACGCTGATTAAGCCTCAAGTGAAGTATTGTGCCCAGCTCTGGGCACCACATTTCGGAAAAGATGTGGAATAATTGGAGAAAGTCAGAGAAGAGCAACAAAAATGATTCAAGATCTCAAAAAATATGATCTGTGAGGGAAGATTGAAACAATTGGGTTTGTTTAGCCTGGAGAAGAGGAGACTGAGGGGGGACATGATAACAGTTTTCAAATACATAAAAGGTTGTTACAAGGAGGAGGGAGAAAAAAAATTGTTCTTTTTAACCTTTGAGGATAGGACAAGAAGGAATGAGCTTAAATTGCAGCAAGGGAGGTTTAAGTTGGACATTAGGAAAAAGTTCCTGACTGTCAGGGTGATTAAGCACTGGGAAAATTGTCCAGGGAGGTTGTGGAATCTCCCTCAATGGAGATTTTTAAGAGCAGGTTAGACAAACACTTGTCAGGGATGGTCTAGATAATATTAGTCCTGCCATGAGTGCAGGTAACTGCACTAGATCAGTGGTTTTATGTCTGATTTTGTAAGCAAGTAGTTTTTAAGTGAGGTAAAACTTGGTGGTACAGAAGACAAATCAGACTCCTGAAAGGGGTACAGTAGTCTGGAAAGGTTGAGTGCCATTGTCCTACACAAACTGTTTTCCTTTTCATGAGCATGCTACCCAGGAATTTAGTGGATCATTATGTAACAAACCTCTTTTATATCAATTATATTGTGTTTCCTTACAAAATAAGTGATTTCAGTTACTATTAATAATGTCTTTAAGTAATTTCTTATTTATACTATCTCAACTTTTTATCCTGGTTTGCAATTAAAAAGTGCTTGAAGCACTTAGCCATAATAATCCTTAATACATTTAAGACTTAACTGCATTATCAACAGCTCAATGCTGTAACAAATGTAAAAGACTTTCTTTCTGGGTATCCTGTTACATAAATCCAAAGCAAGCAAATACACACATTTCCTTTAGATAGGGGACATTTACCAAAAATGTGTACATAAGAAGCAGCTTTATAAAATGGAGACATTTGCCTTATGTCCACATGGGTTTCACAGGGATGTGTTTTGGGTCAAATGTCATTTAACATCTTTACGAATTACCTGAATGTCGGAATAGAGAGCTTACAGATCAAATTTGCAGATGACACAAAGCTGGGGCATTGCAAACACTTTGGAATACAGAACTAAAAGTCAAAGGGATCTTGATAAACTGGGGAACTGGGCTATAGACAACAAAATGAAATTTAACAAAGACAAATGTGAGGTGCTGCACTTAGGGAAGAAAAATCAAATGCACAAATACAGAATGGGGGATAGCTGGTGTGGCTGCAGCACCGCTGGGAAGGATCGGGAAGTTGAGGTGGATCATGACCTCCGCGTGAGTCAGCAATGTGATGCTGTTGCAAAACAAGGAAATGCAGTTTTAAGTTGCATTAACGGAGGCAGAGCATGGAAGTCACAGGAGGTGATAGTAGTGCTCTACTCGGCGCTGGTTAAGCCTCAGCTGGAGGACTGTGTCCAATTTTGGTCACCAATGTTTTGAAAGGATGTAGAGAACCTGGAACAGATCCCACAAAGATAATCAAAGGGATGGAATATGAGCAAAGGCTGAGGGAACTGGGTATATTTAGTTTGGAAAAGAGGAGCTTAAGTGGGGGTAAGATAGTGGTCGTCTTATATTTGTAAGTTTGCCATAAAAAAGCTGGAGAAAAGTTGTTCTTTCTTGCCACAGTGGCAGAACAAGAGGCAATGGGTTCAAACTAGAGCAGAGCAGATTTAGATTAAATCTCAGGAAAAACTTCCTAACTATAAGAACAGTGGGACACTGGAACAGACAGCCTAGAGAAGTCATGGGATCTCCTTCACCGGCGGTTTTCCAGAGGAGGCTGGATAGCCATATGTCTTGGATGGTTTAGACACAACACATCCTGCATTTTGGCAGGGTTTAGACTAGATGACCCTTGTGGTCCTTTTTAACCCTATGGTTCTGAGATTCTGTGATTCTAAATCAGGTGAGCAAGGTGAAAGCTGCTTTTTAGTTACTAAAATGTAACTCATTTACTTGTTTTTGTTTCAGAATTACAACTCCCCTTGAATTAAATCTCTGCAGCCTCCCACTGTGGTCGACCATGCCATCAGCATAGGCTTTGGGCCAGTGCTCCACTGGGCTTTTTTCTATGAGTAGCTTCATGGCGGGCCCTTAGAGGCTGGCTCTTGGAGCTGTACCCCGCATTGAATTTCATCTGCCATTTTGTTGCCCAGTCACCTACTTTATTATCACTACAAAAGTTTTTTTTCTCCTGCTGATAATAGCTGAGCTTAATTGAGCACTCTCCTTATAGTGTGTATGGCAACACCGATTGTTTCATGTTCTCTGTGTGTGTATATATATATATATATATATATATATATCTTCCTACTGTATTTTTCACTCCATGCATCTGATGAAGTGGGTTTTAGCCCATGAAAGCTTATGCTTAAATAAATGTGTTAGTCTCTAAGGTGCCACAAGGACTCCTCATTCTTTTTGCTTATACAGACTAACGCGGCTGCCTCTCTGAAACCTGTCACCTAGTTTTATGAGGCAGTAAGAGGAATAGGAGGGAGCCCCGGACTTTGTATCTAGTTCAGGGAACTAGAGCAAAGGAAGGGGCTCTGCACAGCCCTCCGCAGTACAGGAGTGCTGTTGATGTGTGGAATGCCCATTCACCTCAGTGGGATGTGCTCAGATGAATTAGAGTGCTCCAAAGAGATGAATAGTCTAACACAATAGCTCTGCGTGGTGCGAAATGACCCATTCATCTCAATGGGAGTTCCCTTCTACCTCAGTTTCAGTTGTGCAATACTGTCAGGGTTCCCTCCCCACTCTGAACTCTAGGGTACAGATGTGGGGACCCGCATGAAAGGCCCCCTAAGCTTATTCTTACCAATTTAGGGTAAAACTTCCCCAAGGCACAAAATCTTTGCCCTTGGATTAGGTAAAACGCTGCCACCACCAAGTGATTTAACAAACAATCAGGGAAAGGACCACTTGGAGTTCCTATTTCCCCAAAATATCCCCCCCCCCAAGCCCTTACACCCCCTTTCCCAGGGAGGCTTGAGAATAAACAAGATGAGCACAAACCAGCCTTGGATTTTTAAGACCCCCAAAACCCAATCAGATTCTTAAACAGAACTTTGTTAGAAGAACAAAAAAAAAATAAGAGAACAACTCTGTAAGATCAGAATGGAAGATAATCTTACAGGCAGTCAGATTCAAAACATGTAGAATCCCTCTAGGCAAAAGCTTAAGTTACAAAAAGACACAAAAACAGGAATACACATTTCCTACAGCACAGCAAATTTCACAAGCCTAAAACAAAGAAAACCTAATGCATTTTCTAGCTAGATTACTTACTAACTTTACAGGAGTTGGAGGGCTTGCATCCTTGATCTGTTCCCGACAAAGGTATCACACGGACAGACAAAAGCCTTCCCCCCCCACTCCAGATCTGAAAGTATCTTGTCTCCTCATTGGTCATTTTGGGCCAGGTGTCAGCCAGGTTACTTGAGCTTCTTAAGCCTTTACAGGTGAAAGGGTTTTGCCTTTGGCCAGGAGGGATTTTATAGCACTGTATACAGAAAGGTGGTTACCCTTCCCTTTCTATTTATGACAAATAGCATTGTTCAAGGTAATCTCACTATGCATGTCAGTTTTAGAGCAACTAGAATATTAAAATTTTCTTCTTATTGTGGAGGACAGTATCTGAGGAATGCCTGAACCAAATTATTCCAAACTTGCACCATTGCCCCTGTTGTGGCATACGGATATCCTAGATTTCAGAGGAACAGCCGTGTTAGTCTGTATTCGCAAAAAGAAAAGGAGTACTTGTGGCACCTTGAAGTGAGCTGTGGCTCACGAAAGCTCATGCTCAAATAAATTGGTTAGTCTCTAAGGTGCCACAAGTACTCCTTTTCTTTTTGGATATCCTAGATAATCTCAAAAAGAAAAGGAGTACTTGTGGCACCTTAGAGACTAACCAATTTATTTGAGCATAAGCTTTCGTGAGCTACAGCTCACTTCATCGGATGCATACTGTGGAAAGTGTAGAAGATCTTATTATATACACACAAAGCATGAAAAAATACCTCCTCCCAACCCACCCTCCTGCTGGTAATAGCTTATCTAAAGTGATCACTTTCCTAACAATGTGTATGATAATCAAGTTGGGCCATTTCCAGCACAAATTCAGGTTCCCCCTCCCACCCCCAACACACACACACAAACTCACTCTCCTGCTGGCAATAGCTAACCTGGTGGCTGAACTTTGTGACTTTGTCCTTACCCATAACTATTTCACATTTGGAGACAATGTATACCTTCAAATCAGCGGCACTGCTATGGGTACCCGCATGGCCCCACAGTATGCCAACATTTTTATGGCTGATTTAGAACAACGCTTCCTCAGCTCTCGTCCCCTAACTCCTCTACTCTACTTGCGCTATATTGATGACATCTTCATCATCTGGACCCATGGAAAAGAAGCCCTTGAGGAATTCCACCATGATTTCAACAATTTCCATCCCACCATCAACCTCAGCCTGGACCAGTCCATACAAGAGATCCACTTCCTGTACACTATGGTGCTAATAAGCGATGGTCACATAAACACCACCCTATACCGGAAACCTACTGACCGCTATTCCTACCTACATGCCTCCAGCTTTCACCCTGACCGCACCACACGATCCATCATCTACAGCCAAGCTCTGCGATACAACCGCATTTGCTCCAACCCCTCAGACAGAGACAAACACCTACAAGATCTCTATCAAGCATTCTTACAACACAATACCCACCTGCGGAAGTGAAGAAACAGATTGATAGAGCCTGAAGAGTTCCCAGAAGTCACCTACTACAGGACAGGCCCAACAAAGAAAATAACAGAACGCTACTAGCCATCACCTTCAGCCCCCAACTAAAACCCCTCCAACACATAATTAAAGATCTACAACCTATCCTGAAGGATGACCCAACACTCTCACAAATCTTGGGAGACAGACCAGTCCTTGCCTACAGACAGCCCCCCAACCTGAAGCAAATACTCACCAACAACCACATACCACACAATAGAACCACTAACCCAGGAACCTATCCTTGCAACAAAGCCCGTTGCCAACTGTGCCCACATATCTATTCAGGGGACACCATCACAGGGCCTAATAACATCAGCCACACTATCAGAGGCTCGTTCACCTGCACATCCACCAATATGATCTATGCCATCATGTGCCAGCAATGCCCCTCTGCCATGCACATTGGTCAAACTGGACAGTCTCTACGTAAAAGAATAAATGGACACAAATCAGATGTCAAGAATTATAACATTCATAAACCAGTCGGAGAACACTTCAATCTCTCTGGTCACACAATTACAGACATGAAGGTCGCTATCTTAAAACAAAAAAACTTCAAATCCAGACTCCAGCGAGAAACTGCTGAATTGGAATTCATTTGCAAATTGGATACTATTAATTTAGGCTTAAATAGAGACTGGGAGTGGCTAAGTCATTATGCAAGGTAGCCTATTTTCCCTTGTTTTTTTCCTACCCCCACCCCCAAGACGTTCTGGTTAAACCCTGGATTTCTGCTGGGGATGGCCCACCTTGATTATCATGCACAATGTAAGGAGAGTGGTCACTTTGGATAAGCTATTACCTGCAGGAGAGTGAGTTTGTGTGTGTGTGGGGGGGTGAAAACCTGGATTTGTGCTGGAAATGGCCCAACTTGATTATCATACACATTGTAAGGAGAGTGATCACTTTAGATAAGCTATTACCAGCAGGAGGGTGGGTTGGGAGGAGGTATTTTTTCATGCTTTGTGTGTATAATAAGATCTTCTACACTTTCCACAGTATGCATCCGATGAAGTGAGCTGTAGCTCACGAAAGCTCATGCTCAAATAAATTGGTTAGTCTCTAAGGTGCCACAAGTACTCCTTTTCCTTTTGCGAATACAGACTAACACGGCTGTTACTCTGAAACCTAGATAATCTCTTTATGCATGTTAGAGTACTTTGAAAATTAAAAGAAGCTCATAATGCAGAGGGAGGACAAATATTGGGAACCACTTGATCAAATGACCTAAATTTGCACCATAAGTTCTACCCCAGCCCCTGAATAGCTTTTTAATTATTGCTCCCCCAAAAGGGAAGTGGGTGAAAATTATCCACGATTGATCCCGAGAGAATAATATCAGCATCAGAACCATAGTTTGAGCCCCAAGTATGTGTACAAAAAAGTTATAAGAAGTGAAATTTGGATGTTACATAATTTTTTCAGTGGGACTGTATCTCACTTATATGACCTAAAAAATCTTGACAAATAAATCAACCTTGTGGCTATTTTCAATACAAGGTTTTTTTGAGGGCATCTTTCCCCTAATCAGCTTTCTTTTACCCTAACCTATGCTGTTGGGCTCCCAGCATCTGTTCTATATATACATGCAACTGTAGACAGGGATAAATTTTCATACCCAGATCCAGTCTTTCAGGCCCACAAAGTCAGCAGTTACCCTGATTTTGGGGAATTAGGAATGTAAAGGATCATTTCATTTTTAAAGGTGATCTGTAAACGGGCAATAACTGAAACTGGGCCTTTCTTTGATTTTCTTTGGATGTGTAAAGAAGGCATGAAGATTTTGGGCGCCTAGATGTTTTGTTTTGTTTCTTGTTTATATGTTTGTTTTGGTGAGGGAAGATACATTTATGTTGCCTCCTTTTATATTAAAAGTCCAGGTCCTGCCTAGCCTGGGGGATTCATGCTTTGGCTTTGTCTAGACTAGAGTTGATGCTCCTGTTACAGTTTGAGCTAACTGATCATAAATGCTAATTGTGTTGATAACTGAGGCTCTCCATAAATGTTTGTTCTGTTTTGTGGTTTGCCCCAGGCTGAATCCCCATGTCCTGATACTCTGCAAATGGTTGAGTCTAGATTACCATTTACAGTCACTTACCGAGCAATTGGCAATCAATTACAGCAGGAGGACACCTGCTAGTCCAGATAAAACCTAGGATAACAGGGGAACTAGTTTCAGAGTAGCAGCCATGTTACTCTGTATCCGTAAAAAGAAAAGGAGGACTTGTGGCACCTTAGAGACTAACAAATTTATTAGAGCATAAGCTTTCGTGAGCTATAGCTCACTTCATCGGATGCATACAGTGGAAAATATAGTGGGGAGATTTTATATACACAGAGAACATGAAACAATGGGTGTTACCATACATACTGTAACAAGAGTGATCAGGTAAGGAGAGCTATTACCAGCAGGAGAGCAGGGTGGGGGGAAACCCTTTTGCAGTGATAATCAAGGTGAGCCATTTTCAGCACTTTACAAGAACAGTAGGAGGGGAAATAAACAAAGGGTTAGTTTTACTTTGTGTAATGACACATCCACTCCCAGTCTTTATTCAAGCCTAATGTAATGGTGTCGAGTTTGCAAATTAATTCCAATTCAGCAGTCTCTCATTGGAGTCTGTTTTCGAAGTTTTTTTGTGGAAGAATTGCCACTTTTAGGTCTGTAATCGAGTGACAAAAGAGATTGAAGTGTTCTCCGACTGGTTTTTGAATGTTATAATTCTTGACGTCTGATTTGTGTCCATTTATTCTTTTACATAGAGACTGTCCAGTTTGGCCAATGTACATGGCAGAGGGGCATTGCTGGCACATGATGGCATAGATCACATTGGTAGATGCGCAGGTGAATGAGCCTCTGATGTCACTAGGCCCTATGATGGTGTCCCCTGAATAGATATGTGGACATAGTTGGCAACGGGCTTTGTTGCAAGGATAGGTTCCTGGGTTAGTGGTTCTGTTGTGTGGTGTGTGGTTGCTTGTGAATATTTGCTTCAGGTTGGGGGGCTGTCTGTAATCAAGGACCAGCCCATCTCCCAAGATCTGTGAGAGTGATGGGTCGTCCTTCAGGATAGGTTGTAGATCCTTGGTGATGCGTTGGAGAGGTTTTAGTTGGGGCTGAAGGTGATGGCTAATGGCATTCTGTTATTTTCTTTGTTGGGCCTGTCTGTAGTAGGTGACTTCTGGGTACTCTTCTGGCTCTGTCAGTCAGTTTCTTCACTTCAGCAGGTGGGTATTGTAGTTGTAAGAACACTTGATAGAGATCTTGTAGGTGTTTGTCTCTGTCTAAGGGGTTGGAGCAAATGAGGTTGTATCGTAGAGCTTGGCTGTAGACAATGGATCGTGTGGTGTGGTCTGGATGAAAGCTGGAGGCATGTAGTTAGGCATAGAGGTCAGTAGGTTTCTGGTATAGGGTGGTGTTTATGTGACCATCGCTTATTAGCACCGTAGTGTACAGGAAGTGGATCTCTTGTATGGACTGGTCCAGGCTGAGGTTGATGGTGGGATGGAAATTGTTGAAATCATGGTGGAATTCCTCAAGGGCTTCTTTTCCATGGGTCCAGATGATGAAGATGTCATCAATATAGCGCAAGTAGAGTAGGGGCATTAGGGGATGAGAGCTGAGGAAGCGTTGTTCTGAGTCAGCCATAAAAATGTTGGCATACTGTGGGGCCATGCGGGTACCCATAGCAGTGCCGCTGATCTGAAGGTATACATTGTCCCCAAATGTGAAATAGTTATGGGTAAGGACAAAGTCACAAAGTTCAGCCACCAGGTTTGCCATGACACTATCGGGGATTCTGTTCCTGACGGTTTGTAGTCCATCTTTGTGTGGAATGTTGGTGCAGAGGGCTTCTACATCCATAGTGGCCAGGACGGTGTTATCAGGAAGATCGGTGATGGCTTGTAGTTTCCTCAGGAAGTCAGTCTTGTGTCGAAGATAGCTGGGAGTGCTGGTAGCGTAGGTAGCCCACCTTGATTATCCCTACAAAAGGTCCCCCGCCCCCCGCTCTCCTGCTGGTGATAACTCACCTTTCCTGATCACTCTTGTTACAGTCTGTACGGTAACACCCATTGTTTCATGTTCTCCGTGTATATAAAATCTCCCCACTGTATTTTTCACAGTATGCATCTGATGAAGTGAGCTGTAGCTCACGAAAGCTTAAGCTCTAATAAATTGGTTAGTTTCTTAGGTGCCACAAGTCCTCCTTTTCTTTTAAGGGGACTAGTGAAATGACATCAAAAGAGTCAAGAGACAGAAAATTGAGCAATGGAAAGGGGAAGGGGTTTTAAATCACTTTGATAAACTCTGTTTTGTCTGATTTTGTTAACACCTATTTAACATCAGTGTCAAATGAGTATTTTGGATAAAGGATGCATGGGTGCAAGGGAGGGAGAGAGAGACAAATTTGCCCCCAGATTTTTACTATCCTGGGGGCCCAGGAAAGTCCCCCCCTTCCTCCCCTAAATAGCACCCTGAGGAGAGACACTTCCCCACCTAGGCAGAGCAGAGCAGCTCGGCACTGGCAGAAATGGGGGAAGGCAGTGCAGTGACTCTGTGTGTCCCCACACTCCCAAACTGCGCCCATGGTGGACTCCCCTCCCCCTCTCCCGACACCGCAGCGGCCACCCCCCACCCGCAGCCAGGCTCCCTCTGCCTGGCCTCACCTAGCGCTGTCTGCAGTTGGAACTGGCCCAGGAGATCTATGCAGGGCACGTGGCCACCCGCCCCAGGTGAGCAAGGTCTCCCCACTGCTGATCAGGCTGGACTTCAGCAGAGCAGAGGGAGCCCCGGGCTCCCCCCTCGCCCTGGCTGGAGCAGCTCCCTGAGGCTGCGGGAGGAGGGGCCCCATCCCCCACTGAGGGATGAAGTAGGGCTGGGTCAGCCTCTGCTGCAGCCAGCCCAGGGGCCGCAGAACAGCTGACAGGCAGGGTGGGGCTGCATTCAGGGGAGCTCCCCAAGCATGGATTAGCACAGCAGCCTACCAGCGGGCCGGTGGAGGCGGGGCTGCTCAGGAACTGCTGATCCGTGGCTGGGGCTGCAGCTCCACAATTGCACCCACTGGTTCCTTTCCCTGTCGGTGCTCCAGGGCTGGAGCACCCACGGAGTCGTCGCCGATGACGTTTACCCCCTCCAGTCTTCTGGGACCTCACCCATCCTCCAGACGTTCTCCAAGATAACTGTGAATGGTTCTGAGGTTCCTTCAGCTAGTTCCTTAAGTACCCTAAGATGAATTTCATCAGACCCTGCTGACTTGAATACATCTAACTTATCTAAATATTCTGTCATCTGTTCTTTACCTGTTCTGGCTTGCATTCCTTCCCCTTTGTTGTTAGAATTAATTGTGTTGAGTATCTGGTCACCATTAACCTTTGCAGTGAAAACTGAGGCAAAATAGGCATTAAACATACCAACTCACTTCATGTCATCAGTTAGTCTCTCTCCTTGCCTGCTAAGTAGAGGGCCTACATGTTCTCTCATCTTTATCTTGCTCCTAATGTATTTTAACAACATTGCCTTTTACGTCCCTTGTTAGGATATAGATATTCAGGCCTGTGTGTAAAGGCCTAGACTCTAAGAATGTAGGTGTATTCTTATCACTTGGCTAGTTATAGTGGTATAAAAAAAAAAGAATCAAAATCACTGTCTGCTGGTGTAAGGGCCTTCTCTTACTGTGACAGTCTGAGGCCCTGTTCTTAGGCTAAGGCCTCTGGCTAAGCAGCAGAGGCAGCCATAAGCTGGGAAGTGATCGGTCACCTCCTCACTAGTCACATTGAAATAAGGTGCTATTGGGCTGTTAGGCCAGGATTGTATTCCTGTCGCCTCCAGAGAAAGGGAAGTGCCTAGAAAATGTAAAAGGAAACTTAGTTTGATAGCATCCTGTCTGGCAAGAACTCACTTATCAATAGCTGGGATGTGAAATCCTCACTTCTGTATTGTTTTCTCATTATAGTTCCCACTTTTCTATTGTTTATTTGCATGAATCATAGAATCATAGAATATCAGGGTTGGAAGGGACCCCAGAAGGTCATCTAGTCCAACCCCCTGCTCGAAGCAGGACCAATTCCCAGTTAAATCATCCCAGCCAGGGCTTTGTCAAGCCTGACCTTAAAAACCTCTAAGGAAGGAGATTCTACCACCTCCCTAGGTAACGCATTCCAGTGTTTCACCACCCTCTTAGTGAAAAAGTTTTTCCTAATATCCAATCTAAACCTCCCCCACTGCAACTAGAGACCATTACTCCTCGTTCTGTCATCTGCTACCATTGAGAACAGTCTAGAGCCATCCTCTTTGGAACCCCCTTTCAGGTAGTTGAAAGCAGCTATCAAATCCCCCCTCATTCTTCTCTTCTGCAGACTAAACAATCCCAGCTCCCTCAGCCTCTCCTCATAACTCATGTGTTCCAGACCCCTAATCATTTTTGTTGCCCTTCGCTGGACTCTCTCCAATTTATCCACATCCTTCTTGAAGTGTGGGGCCCAAAACTGGACACAGTACTCCAGATGGGGCCTCACCAATGTCGAATAGAGGGGAACGATCACGTCCCTCGATCTGCTCGCTATGCCCCTACTTATACATCCCAAAATGCCATTGGCTTTCTTGGCAACAAGGGCACACTGCTGACTCATATCCAGCTTCTCGTCCACTGTCACCCCTAGGTCCTTTTCCGCAGAACTGCTGCCTAGCCATTCGGTCCCTAGTCTGTAGCTGTGCATTGGGTTCTTCCGTCCTAAGTGCAGGACCCTGCACTTATCCTTATTGAACCTCATCAGATTTCTTTTGGCCCAATCCTCCAATTTGTCTAGGTCCTTCTGTATCCTATCCCTCCCCTCCAGCGTATCTACCACTCCTCCCAGTTTAGTATCATCCGCAAATTTGCTGAGAGTGCAATCCACACCATCCTCCAGATCATTTATGAAGATATTGAACAAAACCGGCCCCAGGACCGACCCTTGGGGCACTCCACTTGACACCGGCTGCCAACTAGACATGGAGCCATTGACCACTACCCGTTGAGCCCGACAATCTAGCCAGCTTTCTACCCACCTTATAGTGCATTCATCCAGCCCATACTTCCTTAACTTGCTGACAAGAATACTGTGGTCTCTGTCTGGTTCTGTGATCGTTTCTGTCTGCTGTATAATTAATTTTTCTGGGTGTAAACTAATTAAGGTGGTGGGATATAATTGGTTAAATAATCATGTTACAATATGTTAGGATTGGTCAGTTAAATTTCAGGAAAATGATTGGTTAAGGTATAGCTAAGCAGAACTCAAGTTTTACATAGTTTTATATAGTTTGCAGTCAATCAGGAAGTGGGTGGGGGGAAATGGGAACAGGGAATGGGGGTGGGGAAATTGGAATCATGTTTTGCTAAGGGGGGGGGGGGGAATGGGAACAGGGCCACAGGTGTAAGGCTCTGTGGTGTCAGAGCTGGGAAGGGGGACACTAAGGAAGGAAACTGGAATCATGCTTGCTGGAAGTTCACCCCAATAAACATCCAATTGTTTGCACCTTTGGACTTCAGGTATTGTTGCTCTCTGTGCATGTGGGAAGGACCAGGGAAGTAAGTGGGTGAAAGAATAAGCCCCCTACATCCCTTGTTAGGGGTGACTCATTTTTTGCCTCAGGACCTCTGATTTTCTTCCTTCGAGTGTGCTACTCTTTTGTACTCCTCCTTACCAATTTGTCCATGTTTCCACTTTCTGTAGGATTCCTTTTTGATTCTGGAGTCATTAAAGAGCTCCTGCTGGAGCCATATTGCCCTCTGACTATTCTTCCCATCTTTCCTTCACCTCAGGATAGTGTGCAGTTGTGTCTTTAATATTGTCTCCTTGAGAAACTGCCAGCTCTCTTGAACACCCTTTCCCTTTCGATTTTCTTCTTGTTAGACCTTACGTACCAGTTCTCTGAGTTTGTTACAGTTGGCTCTTTTGAAGTCCATTGTCCTTATTCTGCTGCTCTTACTCCTTCCTTCCTGTAGAATCATGAAATCATCATTTCATGGTCACTTTCATCCAAATTACCATCCACCTTCCAATTCGCTACCAATTCCTCCCTATTGGTCAGAATCAAGTCTAAAATGGCTGTCCCCCTGGTTACTTCCTCCAGTTTGGGGGACAAAAAATTTTCCCCAACACACTACTGGTTCTGTGGATGAAGGGAAAGCATTGGATGTATTGTTTCTTGACTTTAGCAAAGCTTTTGACATGGTCTCCCACAGTGTTCTTGTCAGCAAGTTAAAGAAGTATGGGCTGGATGAATGCACTACAAGGTGGGTAGAAAGCTGGCTAGATTGTCGGGCTCAACGGGTAGTTATCAATGGCTCCATGTCTAGTTGGCAGCCGGTATCAAGTGGAGTGCCCCAAGGGTCGGTCCTGGGGCCGGTTTTGTTCAATATCTTCATAAATGATCTGGAGGATGGTGTGGATTGCACTCTCAGCAAATTTGCGGATGATACTAAACTGGGAGGAGTGGTAGATACGCTGGAGGGGAGGGATAGGATACAGAAGGACCTAGACAAATTGGAGGATTGGGCCAAAAGAAATCTGATGAGGTTCAATAAGGATAAGTGCAGGGTCCTGCACTTAGGACGGAAGAACCCAATGCACAGCTACAGACTAGGGACCGAATGGCTAGGCAGCAGTTCTGCGGAAAAGGACCTAGGGGTGACAGTGGACGAGAAGCTGGATATGAGTCAGCAGTGTGCCCTTGTTGCCAAGAAAGCCAATGGCATTTTGGGATGTATAAGTAGGGGCATAGCGAGCAGATCGAGGGACGTGATCGTTCCCCTCTATTCGACATTGGTGAGGCCTCATCTGGAGTACTGTGTCCAGTTTTGGGCCCCACACTTCAAGAAGGATGTGGATAAATTGGAGAGAGTCCAGCGAAGGGCAACCAAAATGATTAGGGGTCTGGAACACATGAGTTATGAGGAGAGGCTGAGGGAGCTGGGATTGTTTAGCCTGCAAAAGAGAAGAATGAGGGGGGATTTGATAGCTGTTTTCAACTACCTGAAAGGGGGTTCCAAAGAGGATGGCTCTAGACTGTTCTCAATGGTAGCAGATGACAGAACGAGGAGTAATGGTCTCAAGCTGCAGTGGGGGAGGTTTAGATTGGATATTAGGAAAAACTTTTTCACTAAGAGGGTGGTGAAACACTGGAATGCGTTACCTAGGGAGGTGGTAGAATCTCCTTCCTTAGAGGTTTTTAAGGTCAGGCTTGACAAAGCCCTGGCTGGGATGATTTAACTGGGAATTGGTCCTGCTTCGAGCAGGGGGTTGGACTAGATGACCTTCTGGGGTCCCTTCCAACCCTTATATTCTATGATTCTATGATTTTCCAAGACATGTCTGGATAGTTCAAGTCCCCTATTACTACCGATGCTTGTGGTTTGGATTTTCTATTGTTCTAGAGATGCCTCATCCACCTTCTTTTCTGGTTGTCTCTAGTAGACCCTTTCCATAATGTCACCCTTTTTTTTTTAACCTTTTATCTTTACCCAATGCCTCTCAACCAGTCTGCCTCCAACTTCTTTTTGAATGTCAGAACAAGTGTATGTTTTATTTGGGTATAATGTGACATTTCCTCCCTTTTTTTCCCTGCCTGCCTGAACAAACAATGCCCCTCTCTACCAATATTCCAGTCATGAGAAGTATCCCACTAAGTCTCTCTGATGCCAAGTAAGTCATATTGAATGTATCTACTAATCTACATGCAAAGGAGGTTATGATGATTCACCATTTACCGTTACATTCTGAGACCTATCAGTTAGCCAGTTTGTAATCCATTTTTGTGTAGCTAGGCCATGGGCTGATTCTCTTTGACAGGAAATCCCCTTCTCACTATTCAGACAGTGTAACGGGTATTGAAGAGGGTGTAAATGTCATTGTTACCCACTTGAAGGCCCCTTTACACTGCCCATGTGGTGTGAAGGGGCCTTGCCATGCCTCAGAATGTGCCCATTGCTTTTGTTGTTGAAAGAATAAAATGTCAGTGTAAAAAAAACAATCTGACTGCCAGGGACATGAATTTCACCAAGAGACCAATGGCAAACACATTTTATTAAAATGGATGAAAATAAATTAACAGAACTACCAAGGAAAATTCAAAGGGCACAAAAACAAGATGTGAAAATTCACCCCCAAAGGCCTCCCTTTTGTGGAGAGAAGCAGAAGTGTGTGTGCACCATTTCAGAACAGATCATCCTCTACGGAGACATGACCAACACCCCTCTTGGTACAGGTGGATAAGACTGATTGATTTAGGACCTGCTCCAAAAGCCAGGGAGTGGGAAAACTCCTACTGATTGCAATGGCTAATGGATCAGGCCTTCAGGAAGAAGGCTATTCTTGTGTTTAAGGCACTAGACTCTTCAACTGCTGGCTGCACTGCAGACACCTCTGTGAAATTTGGGAAGTCTCTGGTCTCTGGGGATCAGCCCATCACCTGTCACAGGGGGATAATAATCCTGCCTTTCCCTTGCTCTTTGACATGTCCATTTCAACTGTAATTTCTTTGTGGCAGAGACTGTCTCTTATTCTATATGTTTGTACAGGACCTAGTACAAAGGAGCCCCGGTCTAAATGAGGATCGCTACCGCACACAACCCGCACACAAATAATAAATGGTAACTCATTGATCCCGAATCAACATCAGGGTCGATGGCACACCCAGATTTTACTGCTTTGCCCTCCCAGAGCATGTGGCCGGGTGTTGTTTCCTCGTGACAGTATGTGAAAACGTGTTATAATCCAGGCTAAGCAAAGCCTGCCCCAAGTGCTGCTGTGCGTTTTCTGTATGGGAAATGCAGAGCGAGCACCTGTCGGGCTGCATAAAAACAATCTCCTGGAAAATTAAAAGCTGCTTGTGATTAAGTACCAAAGATCAGCGTGGAACCCTGCAGGCAGTTGCTGCTGCTACGGCCCGTCTCCTCATTCTCTGACTCTCTACATAGCATTAGTGGGTGGAAATGCAAAATAAAACACGAACCTAACGGTGAATGTACAGCGACGGTGCAAATCAGGTATCCTCTGTGGCCACTCAAAGTGCAACAGGTGATTAAACCAACCCCAAGAGGTTCTCATGTTGAGTGTGCAAATTTCAGTAACCTGTAGCCCTGTGTTATTCCTCTCCAGAAATCAGGAGAGCGGATTTTCAGTTCAGCACCGAGTGACAACTCCTGTAGGGGCTTGTCAAGGTTCCTCCCCCACTCTGAACTCTAGGGTACAGATGTGGGGACCTGCATGAAAAACCTCCTAAGCTTATCTTTACCAGCTTAGGTCAAAACTTCCCCAAGGTACAAAATATTACACCCGTTATCCTTGGAATGGCCGCTACCACCACCAAACTAATACTGGTTACTGGGGAAGAGCTGTTTGGACGCGTCTTTCCCCCCAAAATACTTCCCAAAACCTTGCACCCCACTTCCTGGACAAGGTTTAGTAAAAAGCCTCACCAATTTGCCTAGGTGACTACAGACCCAGACCCTTGGATCTGAGAACAATGAAAAAGCATTCAGTTTTTACAAGAAGACTTTTAATAAAAAATAGAAGTAAATAGAAATAAAGAAATCCCCCCTGTAAAATCAGGATGTAGATATCTTACAGGGTAATTAGATTCAAAAACATAGAGAACCCCTCTAGGCAAAACCTTAAGTTACAAAAAAGATACACAGACAGAAATAGTTATTCTATTCAGCACAATTCTTTTCTCAGCCATTTAAAGAAATCATAATCTAACACATACCTAGCTAGATTACTTACTAAAAGTTCTAAGACTCCATTCCTGTTCTGTCCCTGGCAAGAGCAGCATACAGAGAGACCCAGACCCTTTGTTCCTCTCCCTCCTCCTAGCTTTTGAAAGTATCTTGTCTCCTCATTGGTCATTTTGGTCAGGTGCCAGCGAGGTTACCTTTAGCTTCTTAACCCTTTACAGGTGAGAGGAGCTTTCCCCTGGCCAGGAGGGATTTCAAAGGGGTTTACCCTTCCCTTTATATTTATGACAGGGCTCATCAGGAAAACTGCTGTGACAAAAGCTGCAATGGAAGATGCTGCTGCCTGGGAGATGACTTTCATTAAACCCGCCTGCCTTTGGCAAGGCAAAATCCATACTGAACCTTAGAAAGAAACACGGACAGCTGCAAGTGGCAAGGCTGAGACCGCGATTCTGCAGCTGCGGCAGAGCACCCCCCATCTGCAGCGGGAAAGGTATATTTAACTGATGATGTCATCATTAAAACCCCCTTCTGGAAAGACGCTCTTCTAAGGGAGACCGTTACCATTTTCTTTCATTGACTGTACATGAACGATGATTCTTCTACTAAACTGTGGCTGCTTTTCATCTTAAAACAGTGTCTCACCTTTCCCAGAGCTATAATTTCCCTTTGCTGCTTCATGTTTATTTTTTCCAATGTACTGAATGAGTATTTACCACGTACCCTCTGACTTTATTAATGTTTTGTATTTTCATAATCCCCTGTGTTCTGAGCCTATGGAAAAATGGAATTTCTATTTTTAGAAGCAATCATTTCTCACAAAATAATTCACACGTGCATTGCCGTCGCGTTATAATTTCTAGAAGAATAGAACTAGCTGGGAGCTAACATGGCAAATTTAGCTTGACAAACTGAAATCAACTAAATAGGTATGTTAGAAGTAGAGCTGGGCAAAACTTTTCAGCAGTGTTCAATTTTCAGCAGACCAGTCAGCTTAACTTAGGTACCCGGAAAGATAATGGAGCAAATAATTAAGCAATAAATTTGCAAACACCTAGCAGATAATAAGGCGATAAGTAACAGTCAGCATGGATTGGTCAAGAACAAATGATGTCAAACTAACCAGTAGCTTTCTTTGACAAGGTAACAAGCCTTGTGGATGGGGAGAAGCAGTAGATGTGGTATATCTTGACTTTCGTAAGGCCTTTGGTATTGTCTTGCCTTCTCATAAACAAACTAGGGAAATAAAACCTAGATGGAGCTACTTTAAGGTGGGTGTATTAAACTGGTTGGAGAGATAAGTTATCAGTAGTTCAGAGTCAAGCTGGAAGGGCATATCGAGCGGGGTCCTGCAGGGATCAGTTCTGGGTCCAGTTCTGTTCAATATCATTATCAACGATTTAGATAAAGGCATAGAGAGTACACTTATAAAGTTTGCAGATGATACCAAGCTGGGAGGGGTTGCAAATGCTTTGGAGGATAGGATTAAAATTAAAAATGATCTGGGCAAATGGAGAAATGGTATGATAGTCAATATAGTCAATAGTCAATAGGATGAAATTCAATAAGGACAAATGCAAAGTACTCCACATAGGAAGGAAGTATCAGTTGCACACCTACAAAACGGGAAATGACTGCCAAGGAAAGAGTACTGCAGAAAGGGATCTGGGGGTCATAGTGGATCACAAGCTAAACAGTGTAACGCTGTTGCAAAAAAAGCAAACATCATTCTGGAACGTATTAGCAGGAGTGTTGTCAGTAAGACACCAGAAGTAATTCTTCCGCTCTACTCTGCACTGATTAGGCCCCAGCTGGAGTACTGTGTCCAGGTCTGGGCGCCACATTTCAGGAAAGATGTGGACAAATTGGAGAAAGTCCAGAGAAGAGCAACAAAAATGATTAAAGGTCTAGAAAACATGACCTGTGAGGGAAGGTTGAAAAAACTGGGTGTGTTTAGTCTGGAAAAGAGAAGACTGAGAGGGGACGTGATCACAGTTTTCAAGTACATAAAAGGTTGTTACAAGGAAGGGAGAAGAAAATTGTTCTTCTTAACCTCTGAGGATAGGACAAGAAGCAATCAGCTCAAATTGCAGCAAGGGAGGTTTAGGTTGGACATTAGGGGAAAAAAAATTCTAACTGTCAGCGTGTTTAAGCACTGGAATGAATTGCTTTGGGAGGTTGTGGAATCTCCATCATTGGAGGTTTTTAAGAGCAGGTTAGACAAACAGCTGTCAGGGATGGTCTACTCTAAACAATACTTGGTCCTGCTTGCATACAGGGGACTGGACTAGATGACCTCTCGAGGTCCCTTCCAGTCCTACGATTTTATGAGTCTATGAATTTGGAATGAAAGAGGTTCCAGGGCTCAATCAATTTTTTTACGTTCATAAGTGACACAGCAAATGCAGAGGTCTTGGGGCTACGAACTGCCATGCCTAGAGGTGCCGGGGATCAGCTCTGTCAAGTCCCATCGCGATTTAAGCGCTGCTTTTCAGCCCAAACATTTTTTTCCTTCAAAAATGCACACTTGAGTCAATGTAAGCATGTCATGGATTTGTGCTGATTTTGGCAATTCGGTTCAGTCAAAAGAAATCAATCAATCCAAACTGTCAGGCTAGGTTCACCAAACATAGGAGGAGCAGATGTGGGGCCCCCTTATACTCAATAGCCTCATGGTTTGGGCACTCAGTGGGGAGGTGGGAGCCCCAAATTTAAGTCCCTTGTCTGCCTGATTTTGGAGCAGGGACTTGAACCCAGGTCTCTCACCTTTTATATAAGTAGCCTGACCACCAGGCTCTTGCTAGCCTGTGCGGGAGTCTTTCAACCTCTCCTGCTAACACTGTTCCATTGTCTGTAAACTGTTCCACTGTCTGTAAAAGATCTGAGAGTTTGTTGGCTTCAATTGTAGCTGTTGAGAAAGAGAGAGAGCCCTTACCAGATTGAGTCCGAATCTCTCTTCTGCAGGGTTGTTATTACTGGCCTCCTTTTCCATTTTTTTTTTTTCAAACTAGAAACTTCCCACATCGATGAGCTGTTGTATGCTCAGTGGCTGCTAAGCCTCTTCCCTTTTCATTCCCCTCATCCAATGGAATGCTCCATTCCATTTTTGCTGAACAAGATACCTGCCAAAAATCAGCTCTTGAATTCAGATAAGAGTACAATTTTGCTCTGGGAGTATTAGGCCAAATTAATTCCTGGTGTAACCCATTGGTTTTAATGGAGTTATTCCAGGGTACATTTGAGCCACTGTATCAAATCATTGCTCAAAAGGCATTAACAGTAAGTTTTCCATGAGATCCCAAAATTTGTGTTTCCACCCATCTGATCTCTCTCCTATAGGAGATTGGCTAGACTGCAAGGTCTTTTTGGGTAGTGACTGTCTTTTATTGTAAATGTGTACAAGCACAGTGGGGAGCTATCATCCTCATAATGCCATTACGCACTGAACACGAGCTCCTAATGTGACACTGTAGCTAATAGTGTGAATATAATCCTTGACTGTATAAGAAGGGGACTAGCAAGTGGAAGGGAGATGTTGTTACTACTAAAAGAAAAGGAGGACTTGTGGCACCTTCGAGACTAACAAATTTATTTGTGCATAAGCTTTCGTGAGCTACAGCCCACTTCATCGGATGCATGCTGTGGAAAATACAGTGAGGAGATTTATATACACAGAGAACATGAAACAATGGGTGTTACCCTACACACTGTAACGAGAGAGTGATCACTTAAGGGGAGCTATTACCAGCAGGAGAGCGGGGGGGGGGAGCTTTTTGTAGTGATTACACAAAGTATAACTATTTCCCCATGTTTATCCCCACCCCACCCCCCCACTGTTCCTCAGACATTCTTGTCAACTGCTGGAAATGGCCCACCTTGATTATCACTACGAAAAGCTCCTCCCCCGCAGCTCTCCTGCTGGTAATAGCTCACCTTACCTGATCACTCTCGTTACAGCGTGTAGGGTAACGCCCATTGTTTCATGCTCTCTGTGTACATAAATCTCCCCACTGTATTTTCCACTGAATGCATCCGATGAAGTGAGATGTAGCTCACGAAAGCTTGTGCTCAAATAAATGGGTTAGTCTCTACAGGGCCACAAGTCCTCCTTTTCTTTTTGTGAATACAGACTAACCCGGCTGCTGCTCTGAGACCTGTTGTTACTACTGTAAACAGCATTAGTAAAATCACTACTGGATACTGTGTCCCGTTCCGGTGTCCATACTCTGAAAAGGATTTTGAAAAATGGGAAAGTGTTCAGAAAAGTGTACAAGAATAATTCAAGGGCTGGCAAATCCAACTCCTAGTGAGAGACTAAAGACAATCTATTTGTTTGATCCAAAAGAAGTTTAAGAGGCGATTTGATTGCAGTCTACAAGTACCTACACAAGGAAAAATTTTCTAATAGGAGAACATAAGAAGGGCCACACTGGGTTAGCCCAAAGGTCCATGTAGCCCAGTATCCTGTCTTCCGACAGTGGTCAATGGCAGGCGCCCCAGAGAGAATGAACAGAACAGGGAATCATCAAGTGATCCATCCCGTCGCCCATTCCCAGCTTCTGGCAAACAGAGGCTAGGGACACCATCCCTTCCTGCCCTGGCTAATAGCTATTGATGGACCTATCCTCCATGAATTTATCTAGTTCTCCTTTGAACCCTGTTATAGTCTTGGCCCTCACAACATCCTCTAGCAAGGATTTCCACAGGTTGACGGTGCATTGTGTGAAAAAAAATACTTCCTTTTATTTGTTTTAAACCTGATGCCTATTAATTTCATTGGGTGACCCCTAGTTCTTGTGTTCTGAGGAGTAAATAACACTTCCTTATTTACTTTCTCCACACCAATCATGATTTTATAGACCTCTATCATATTCCCCTTTAGTTGTCTCTTTTCCAAGCTGAAAAGTCCCAGTCTTATTAATCTCTCCTCATACAGCAGCTGTTCTATACCCCTAATCATTTTTGTGGCTCTTTTCTGAACCTTTTCCAATTCCAATAGATCTTATTTGAGATGGGGTGACCACATCTTCATACAGTATTCAAGATGTGGGTGTACCATGGATTTATAAAGAGGCAACATGATATTTTCTATTTTATCGATCCCTTTCTTAATGATTCCCAACATTCTGTTCACTTTCTTGACTGCCGCTGCACATTGAGAGGATGTTTTCAGAGAACTATCCACAGTGACTCCAAGATCTCTTTCTTGAGTGGTAACAGCTAATTTAGACCCCATCATTTTATATGTATAGTTGGGATTATGTTTTCCAATGTGCATTACTTTGCATTTATCAACATTGAATTTCATCTGCCATTTTGTTGCCCAGTTACCCAGTTTTGAGAGATCTTTTTGTAGCTCTTCACAGTCTGCCTGGGATTTAACTATCTTGAGTAGTTTTGTATCATCTGCAAATTTTGCCACTTCACTGTTTACCCCTTTTTCCAGATCATTTATGAATATGTGGAATAGGACTGGACCCAGTACAGACCCCTGGGAGTTACCACTATTTTCCTCTCTCTCCATTCTGAAAACTGACCATTTATTCCTACCCTTTGTTTTCTATCTTTTAATCAGTTACCAATCCATGAGGGGACCTTCCCTGTTATACCATGACTGCTTTTTGTAGAAGCCTAAAAGATTAACAGAAATTTGCAAATATTCATTGTATGAGTATGTCAGGACAATTCTGGTGTGTAGAAACATAGATACACAGGTATTTTATGTCATTCAAAGGACTGTTTCTCACAAACAAATACATCTGGAATATCCTCATTTTCAAGCAGAAACTGTACAAATTCTTCCAATCGTGAATTTGTAACACATGTAATTCAAAAGAAGATTGGATACACCGATTAAATTTTATTTTAAAATAAGGACTAACTCTGACAAGTACAGGGGTGCACTTTAGATGTAAAGCATCTGCTTTCAAACATTACCAGATTGCAGTTTCAGTTGCACTTAAAAGCAAAAGTGTGTAAGGCCAAATTCATCCCTGGTGCAACCTCATCAACATTTTGTATCCCCAGTACAATACACTGACACATTAACATGATTGGTCAGTCATAAATAGTGCCGTTAGGCAACACCCTGGATAGGAGAGTGAACTCAAGCTGTGATAATGATGTATTAACATTGAACAAATGTAGCCCAGATGAGTAATTTGATATAACGTTGCTTAAAATAAAATTAAGAGGAGTAACTCTGCAGAAGGGGTTTCTCATCTCGAAAACTGTCTGTCAGAGCTGGAATTTAGGTCTATACTTATAGCAAGTCCTCCTTGGCTGATAAATGTAGTATATGGAGGCTCTAATGTGGATAAACGTCATTTCAGAGAGACGCATACACTAGTTAGTGTCATGTGATACTCTCTGAAAGGGTTTACACCTAATTCATACCGCAAACAGCTTAATGAGAATATAGTACTGAGCAGCGAGTGTGATCCAGTCACAGGTTTCGTTTTTGTACAATGCAACAGCTCCCCCATCTTACAGAAGGAAGAATTTAAAGTGGGGAAAAAACTTCCATGGGAAAATACTGGAGGAACTCAACATGTTGAATGGCTTTTATTTTAGAGAAAGAGAAAATCACTAGGCTGGCCGTGCCAGAAATGTTTTACAATTCCCAACGTGCCACTTTGGGAGAAAAGCTAAAAAACAACCAACCAGAAACCAAAATCCCACCTCCTCTGCAGACCAGTGCAGTTGACATTTTGATGATTAGGGGATGAATGTGCTTCTTGCAAGAATGAGTAAATGCTGTGGTTTCCCACCAGTTTTTGATGAGGTTCAGCAGTGTATTGTGTAGAAAATTACATTTACGCACTTCTCGTGTTCGGGGTTTGGAATGGATTCTCTCTCTTGCAGGGATTTTAGCGTGTGATTCTCCCACTGTCAGCACGCACTATCACTGTGATTAACTATGGCTATTACCCTAGCACCCAGAGGTACCGACTCAGACACAGGCCCCGTTGTGCCAGGCACTGAACACATCCAGGGGAAAGGCTTGTCTACACGGCGCGGCAAAGCGCACCAGATGGGTATGACTTGGAAAGCTCACTTGTGTGCTGTGATCGAACTGCCCCAAGTACTGCCTGTGAGATGCTCTACCGGGTCCTAGTGAATGAGAACTCGGCTTCTTCTGGAGCACGTTAGCAGGGGGTACCTGGCACAGTAAAGGAGTAACATGCTACAGCCCTTTACAAATCAGAGGGCGGTGAAGCACTGGAATGGGTTACCTAGGGAGGTGGTGGAATCTCCTTCCTTTGAGGTTTTTAAGGTCAGGCTTGACAAAGCCCTGGCTGGGATGATTTAGTTGGGGATTGGTCCTGCTTTGAGCAGGGGGTTGGACTAGATGACATCCTGAGGTCCCTTCCAACCCTGATATTCTATGATTCTATAATCCTTTAATTCAAAGCAAGGGTCCTCAGTGGGAACTAGAGTGTCCTGCCCCTCGACCTGTTGAGGTTACTCTTTGTGCCTGGATAGCCAGCCTGGCCTCAGCCCCCAGGCCGGACGAGGACCATGGCCATGTCTGGGGAACCTGGATTCACCGTGGAGCTGCCAGCCCTGGTAACTGAGAGGTTGGACATGCACCACATTTGATGCATGCGAATGGCCAAACCCCGCCACCCAAGAAGGACCTTGACGGACCCTGAATGTTTGGGGCAGAGGCTCAGAGCAACCTCCCAGGGGGTGCAGGGCCCCCTGCCATGGGTGTCCCCATGCACCTTTTCCACTGGCCTCCCCAGGCAGCGAACAGAGAGGAGCTGTGGAGTGAAGGGTCAGGCTGTGAGCAGTGGGGTGCCAGGCACCCCCAACATGCTGTGTAGGGTGGGTCTGGAAACGGTGAGGTAACAGCAGTGGGATGGATGGTCCCACCTTTCCAGGGCATATTGTCTTTGCTGGAGACCTGGCCTTTTTGTGAGACCCACACAGCCAGTTAGGAACCCCAGAAGACCCCAATGCAATGGAATCGCACCAGTTCTGCTACACAGGCTAGATGGATGCACATGGGGGAGCCAGTGCCCCATGGACAGTCACACTGTGGTCTGGGCACTCCAGCCACAGGGGATGATATTGGCCATTGGCTGCGGGAGGCGGGGGTAGTAAGCGCACAGGGGTCAAGGCCTTTATTCTAGGCACGGGGCTGGAAGAACAGCCAACGACAGGCGACCTGCCTCCATGCTGGGGGTCGATTCCATCCCCAACACACACAGCCCGGCTCCCTGCCTGCCACGTTTGTCAGGGTGTGCGCAGGGCAGGGGTGGGGTGCATCTCATCTGGGGGTCCTTAGAGTCAGTCGCAGTTCCAGTGCTGGGCCTGAGAAGGGTTTCAGGTTAGTTCTACTCGCCCCCCAGCTTGTTCTCTGGGCACAAATTCAGTGTTGTTTTCTAATGATTCAGGGAGGCCACAAGGTTTGTTTTTAGAAGAGACTGAGCGGGAGGTCCGAAACTGCTTTGGGCAAATTCGACAGCACTAACTCAGGCCAGCGGCCTGACCCAGCCGTTTGTCACCAGGAAGTCGAAGAGCAAGGTTAGCATTTTCTCTGATGCTAAGTAACAGGCGGTAGGATTCTGAGGGAGTGAATATTGGACATGGTCACTGATGCACTGAAGGGCTTTTCTGTTTCCCTCTCTACCATCTCCAGCGCTTCAGTTCCCCACTCCCTCCCTTCCAGCCCCACGGATACACACCCCTACCTGGGGGCCTGCCCCATCTGCAGCTAACCCCATCCCCACCTCCTCCCCGTGCAGGCACCAGGAGTGGGAGCAGGGGAGCAGCAGGGGCCCACTGTCTGAGTGGCCAGGTGCCCACTGAGAGCACACAGCTGCCCCCTGGCACTGTCCCACCTGCAGAGGTGATGGTCACATTTTGATGGGGAACATTGTATTTGAAAAACCCCTAACACCACAAAGCTCGGTGAAGGGAACAGAGCCAAAGCAGGGGTCACTGCTCAGGGATGCACAGGGAGAAGGGTTGGGTGGTTTCAGGGCTGGAAAGCGGCTCTCAGCATTACATTGGTATTATCCGTGTGTACTAGGGGAGTGCCAAAGCCCCTTTGCACTTGGCGCCGTAGAACCGCAGAGGTCCCCACCCTGAGGCGCTTACAGCA
Organism: Caretta caretta; assembly: GCF_965140235.1. Classification (NCBI taxonomy): domain Eukaryota; kingdom Metazoa; phylum Chordata; order Testudines; family Cheloniidae; genus Caretta; species Caretta caretta. The sequence continues at coordinate 132,525,626 of NC_134211.1, read as the reverse complement.
TAACTCGACTGGACGGACGTGGGCGGGGGGGGGCGGGCACGCCAACAGAGTGAACAGTGGGGGGGGCAGGAAATGTCATGATAATACATTGGGGCGGTGGGGGGGGGGGGCTAGGAGAGGATCAGCTAAATGGGAAGGGAAGGGGTGGGAGGCACAGGGCAGGGAAGAGAGGAAAGGAGGGTGGACTGAAGCTGAGGTGAAGAGACGGGGGTAGAGACGACAGGGGACAGGTTAGTTCCCAAGAAGACTCGAGTGCGGGCACCTGAGGCAGCATGTCCTGCCCCTGGCCTGCAGCCATCAGGCAGGATGCTGAGCTAGGGCCAGCGGAAGGTTTCCACACAGCTCACAAGTTCAGTCGTGCCCACCCCAGCCCTTACAGATCAAGTCAAACTCTCCCCTCCCACACACTTGCTACCAGAAGAGCCAGGGGATTGGCTTATAAATCATGAGATAAAAAGCACACCCCCTTTTTGTTTTTTAAATTTTCCTTCTGGCTTTACGTCCTTTGGGGTTCACAACTTCAAGCTTCTCCTGCTCCCCCGGGGTCAAGAAACTGCATTTATTGAAAAACTAACCAACCAGCCCTGTCTCTAGCAGCAGGGGCTTTAAGGTAAACTCCAAGACGGGTGAGGCTTGCGGGAACAGTAGCAGAGCCCTGCCAAGTCCTTCTGATGGAGAGGCAGAGCGGAGCTGGCAGCTGTCTGCCAGCATCAGGCCACCTGAAGTTCTCGCCTTTTGCTGCTGAAGAGCTGGGTCCTAGTGTGGGTTGGGTCACAAGCGGTTGCCCTGGTCCATACCAAAGGGCTGCCACTGGGGCCTTTTCCAGCACAGAGCAAAATCTCTCTTGTGGATGTGTAGAAGTGTGACATCAGGGGCCACAATCTTCCCTCATTTGTGCCCGTGTATGGCTCAGCCCATCTGGCTTTCCCTCCCTCCTCCTCCTCAGGACTGGGGTGTCCCACTCCCCACAGGAAATCCCTTGAGCTGGGGAAAGGAAGCCAGTCAGAGCAGCTGCATATACCAGGACCTGCTTCTGCCCTCCACTCCCCCACCCATGGAGCACTCTGCCATGGCTGGGGAGCTGCTCCCCCTGCCCTTACGGCAGCAATTGCCCCTCTCCCATCCCCCTTCTCAGATCTGGGGAGCAGGTGAAGGTCCTGCCCTGCCCCTGGCAGGCCCAGGGTGCCCTTGGCCCTCAAGTGGCACGAAGAGGGGAGCAGGTGGTGTGAGCGCGAGGCGGGTGGAAGATCTCACACACTCCAGAGGGGAAATGGTACTTTTGAGGAACTGGTACTTTTGCACAGGGTGTCTATTTCCACTAACAAAAAACCACTATCAAACAAAGTTATTTGGTTGTTTTCAGCCACAAGTTTTAGGTTTTCACTTAAAATGTCTGGAGGAAGAACTGCCCGTTTTCCTGACCAGCTCTGTGGAGAAGCACGTCTCGCAAGGCAGTACGGGAAGGAACGCGTGTTGGTGGTTTCAGGAGACAATTGCCGGTGTGTGTGTGTGTGTGTGTTTTCT